>NC_031974.2:12341919-12946659 GCF_001858045.2 Oreochromis niloticus
CATATACTACAAGTGATATAAAAACTGCCTTTAAAGAAGGAATTAAAACACTACAGATTTCACTTAAGTTATATTTCTGTTCATGTCTAAAGAAGTTTGTACCAAGAAGCTCTGACTCCTATTGTACATGATGTTTCATAGAGGTATTAAATCTGTATTTCTAGGGAGGCAGAATTATTTAAACCCAGTTAAAATAATGAACCTGACATAATCTCATCAACTGAAATGCGGCTGGACGTTTTCAAGGTGTTTTCTCGCTCTTGAGGAATGGGCCGAGCCAGTTTTGTACACAGATGGGTAAGACATCCTTGGCCAATCTTAAGTGTCAGTGCAAAGTGTTGCCATTGCCTTTCCTGCTGTTTGCTTTTCACATGGAGTGACAAATTACTTGTGCAAAGCCATTACAGGGGCTGCACCCAGGCTGTTTATCTTTGCATTGGACTCTGTCACTGTCACTCCCATTCTCACGCCCGCTATCTGCTTATCGTTCACATCCCTCCTCCCTCCCAGCATCCTCCCTCTTCTGTTATGCACAGATTCAGTCATTTCCCATTATGTGTTGCTGCCTCCATCTCTTTTTATCCTTTTCTTTATGTCTTTTTATCCCCGTCCAAAGGTTGGACAGCATAGGGATATTTCATGACAGTGGAGGCAATCGCGAGCGAAGTTTCTCTCAGGCTGTGTACAGCCAGAAGGGACAGGTGCATGCTGGTCTGCTCAGACGCATAAGGTGGAAAAGGGTGGGTGTATCTCCTGCCAGCACTCTTCTCTTCCCACCTCCTGAGGCATGCCAATGTCACTTCTGCTCTCTCTCATCACTGAGATGAGGTGTAAAGGCAGCTTTTCTGCAGAGAGCGAGTAAGGTGCACGATGTTGTTGAGGTAGATGACTATATCTTTTTTGCCTCCACAGTTGATCAGCACTTTTCTAAAAAAAGCAAAAAACAGGGCGCATCGTGCAGCAGCTAATGCTGCAGAATGGCAACTGTGAATTTGGTGCTAATGACTCGGGGTGACAGAGCTCAGAGCAGAAGATGGAAATACGATGTGGGACTAATCGAGCCTGAAGCATTCTCCATTCCTCCCCCGGCTCTTTGACTCACACTCATGTGAGGCCAGCTGGGACTCCATTTTGTGCCTTTTTCTGGTTGCAGGTGCCACGTCACTGCGGAGGCTCCAAGTGCCTGATGGGTACAAATTTAAACCCCCGCCTCCTCCCCTGTCCACCTCCAATAATCCTGACCTTGACAAAAAGAGCATCTGGACGTTCTGACAGAGAGTAGCTTGTAATAACCACCAATCACAGTCTTAATGGTGCAAGTAAAATGTGTTTGAACTGGCGAGTTCAAATGGGCCGGGGTTATGTTTTGTTGTTATAATGGTGGGGTGTTTCAGACCTGCTGCATAATAAATGCCTCAGACATGTTATATAAAGGATTACGAGGCTTGTAATGGAGCTAAAGCACTCAGACTGGTGAAAATAGGGTTTGAAAACAGCGAGTTTAATATCAGTATCATAATTACTGAGATTATTGTGAGATGTTGAGTAACGTATTGTGCCGGGCCTATTGTTTGAAGGTCTCAACAGATTTTAAATGATGTGCTATGATAATCTGATGAAAATGAGTACCAGCTTGTGCATAACACCCAGTTCATGGGTCTTGCATGTAAAGACTAGTTTTCTCTGTTTGCACCACTTTTAACTTTTGCCATTGAGACCCTGTTATGTTTTTATAATCCACTCTGTCATAAGAACAAACAAAATATATCTTGTATTCATATTGAAAGAAAAACCCTAGCAGATAAACTTTATTTAAAACCATGATGTGCCGTTCTTACAATTTGGTTTTTTGCTTGGAGTGTTTGAGTACAGTGAACTCATTGCCATGTTCTAGAAAACCCTGAACCTGAGTTGGTACTAAGGAGCTGAAAGTGTGCCAGGAAAATATCCCTCACACAATTACACCACCAACCCCATGACCCAACGTATAAGACGAGAAGGATCCATGCTTTTATGTTGCTTATGCAGCAGAAATGGACAGGAGTGATACTTGGTGTGGTCTTCTGTAACTGTAGCCCATCTGCTTCAAAGTTTCATGTGTTATGAAACCAGAAGAGAGGCTCTTCTGCATACCTCAGTTGTAATGTGTGGTTATTGTTGCCTTCTTCTCACCTCAAAGCACTTTCTTCCTCATCTTGGTTTAAATGTCAGGAGACTGTCTCGACCATGTCTGCATGCCTAAATGCACCAAGATGCTGCCATATGATTGGCTAGTTAGATATTTGCATTAATGAGGAGTTCAGCAGTTGAAAAGATTCAACATGACAGCAAATTTCCTAAAAGAGTAAAAAAGAAAAGAAAATCGTTATGCCTTTTTAGATCAGAACTATTTTTCTTGATAGAAAAAACAGACTAAAATCTGTTATTTAAGTTTAAGATTGTATTTATAATGTATTTATTTACTCAGTTTGTCTCCAGGTGGTGTCTGGTGCTTTTGAGGAGGAGCGGTGACACGTTCTCCCTGAAGACATGTAACCATAACTGACAACTCGTCGCTTGTCATCAGAGTTACTCAGTTCTGCATTTTAACCTGGTTGAAATGTGGTTGCAATTCTTTTGCCAGCCAGGCTGCACACAAAACAGGACAGACGCTCAAACCAATTCCATTAAAAAAAGAACATGATAGTTTGTTTGACTGCGGGTACGAGCTTCTTCACCTTTCATTTGCCCTTGATGTTCCCGCTAATGAAATCCTAAAATAACCTGCCGGCTGCTGAAAAAGTGGGTCAGAGCACCATTGTGACGCGGACTCAGTACAAAAGCATCAAGTAGTGCATTGTGGGTATTTACCCCTTCGGTAGAATTGAGGTAGAGACCAGAGACTGCGCACTGGTGGATGCCTATTCTTGTGCTTTTCTCTGCAGTGACATGGCGTGCCGGTGGAGCAGTCAGCATCAGTTTATGTCAACATGCAATCATATTTTTGATTGCATGTTGGGCTTATTTCTGCTCTGCTCGCTTTTATGTCTAATCTTTTTTTACTGCAGGACATCTCGTGGATGCTTTGTCACTAGTGGTAAGAAGCACTAGAGGACAGTGTGTACTGGTGTCTGTGTGACCAAACCTATCATGCAGACAGCCCTTAGGTGAACATCTTCTCATACTGCAGTTGATTAGATTACATTTGATGGGTTATTAGGACATGTGTGACATCCCATTATTAAGCCAAATATGTGGAGGTGCGGACAAGACAACATGGACCAATGCTTTAAAAAGGACACCATACAAAATGCAAGGCCAGTGTTTTCTTCTCCTTCAGGCTGTCCATGATGACAAATAAATCCAACCAATGAACGATCATTAACGAGACCTCTCTTGGCAATTATAAAATGTAGAGGGGGAAAAAAAGCCAAGATGCTAATCTCAAACCACAGAACTGCTCCACAATGACGGCCTTTCTGGCAGCACTGCTCGATCAACAAGTCTTGAGGTATTGCTGGTGCGCTCTCCATCTGGCTGCCACTGATAAGAACTTACTGGGAGCTGCTGGATAATAGTCTCGCAAGCTTAAAAGCGCAGAGGGGGGCATAATGTATTCTGAGGGAATCCAGCAGGCTTGGCCTTATAAAGCAAAACCTCATCTTCCCCTTTCTCAATGCATTTTGGGCAAAGACAGCCCCTTCGATGTAGCCAGTGGGTGCTGAAGGGATGGGACTGTGAGGACATCATGCTGACATAGTCATGATGTTGCCTCAAGCTCGTTTATTTCCTGAAGAAATGGGATGGCAGTATTCAGTCGCAACATATGCGGAACATCTATGATATATGTCGGTGTTTGCAGGACATTTAAAATGGACTGTTTCTGTGTGGCAAGCCCCCATGGCTCTGCCTCTTTGCACTGAATGGAATATATAAAGCTTGTGTGACCTCTATTTTCAGGGTCAGAGCAACTCTGTGTTTTTTTTAGTTTGTACCCCTTAGGTGTCCTCAGACAGACAGGGGGGTGAAAAAAATGATGAATGGTTATATGCTGTAGGTTCTTTTAATATCTGACTAACTGTACACATTTTTGTGATAGCGGTTGCACAAAACAGTGGACATTTTGTTAATCTGTATTCTTGTATAAAGGAAAAAGATAAACAGAAAAAACTATTTTTCCCCTCTTCTCCATAGAAACTGGTGTTAAGAGGTGATGGCTTGTGACGTAGAAGAACACGCAAAATGACAGCTTGAAGGAACCCCAACCCCACCCTCAAATCCTGTTGGTTATTCATCCAGTGACGCAGGGCAAAGCAGACATCTTTGGGCCAAAAAAAGGAAAAAAAAATCACTTGAAGGGGACTGGGTACATGCAGACAAATAACTTAGACAGTGAATGCATCACAATATGTTTCAGAGACGAGCTTGGATTTCATCCAAACGCCACACGAATCAGCATCATCTCAGCGGTGGCTGTTTGTCCCCAGATGTATTTCAGCATGAGTGATTCATTTGCAGGTCCTCTGGGTCTTTTGGGGTTTAATGATAGGGAAAAAATGCGTAGATTATTTTAAAAGAAGAAGAAGAAAGCGGAGGAGTGAAATGACTAAAATGCCACTGGCCATTAACCGCTGATCAGAGCTGTCGTATTATCTGGAAACACAGACAGATGTGAGGTTTAGCCAAGAGGGAAATGCGAGTGTCTTTCATGATGACAGTAGAAAGCCAGTCAGAAAAGGCAATGAAAGAAAGACGTGTGTAACATACAGCATCTCTGGTATTTCTCTGAGTGTTTGCAGTTTTTCATGGAGGAGGGATTTTTATCATATTAGCAGCAGCGGATCTTTCCTTCAACTTGACCTTTGTTATGATAACACATGTTAATTTCACAGTGCTGGTTTTTCCAGTCTGTCTGTTTTCACACATTGCATGTTCCCTTTATGGATTCACAGGATATAAAACTGTAAATAATGAAAGATTTTAAGGACAACTAGCATTCTTGCTATCTGTTGCTGTTATAGCTATTTTTCATATGTATGTGATCATATCTTGAGAAGTATATGTACCCATATTTGAGTGGGACTGTATAAGTCTAGTAAAGATGGCAGCATTTGCTGACCATGTCCATCCCTTTATGACCAAAGTGTAGCCATCTTCTGATGAGCAGGACAACACACCATGTCACAAGCTCATCTCATCTCAAAGTGGTTTCCTGAACATGTCAATGAATTCACTGCAGTAAAATGGCCTCAGGCACAGACACCAGATCTCAGTCCAGTAGAGCACCCTTGGGATGCGATAGAGCGGGATATTGACATCTCGACTGTTGGCAGCAACAGTGTCAAAACTGTATGCACGCAATGAACAGACACACATATCAGCTAATTAGTGCAAAATAACAGATTACTAAAATACTTGAATTTCATAGCTTCTTATGAAGCTCCAATATGCAGTTGGATGGAGAACCAGGCCATATAGATATATTTTTAAGCCTTTTAATGTTAGGCATTTGTGACAGGTAAAATGGGAGTGTAGCTATAAGTTAAATCAGAACTTTTTTCTCTGGATGTCATCCTTTATATAACAAGTAAACTTTTACCAGGGCTTAAAGGGATGCTATAACAAAAACTCCCCAAATCACAGACAGAATTGTTGATAGAGAGATATGAATACTGAAGCGCAAAGCGGGGCATTTGCATCACCAAGTTATACAACTCCTCTCTACCGGTGAACAGGACAAACTCTGTTTTGATGGTGAGTCATGGCTGGGACTGTTCAGCACAGGGTCATGAACCCCTGCCGGTTTTTCTAATGTGGGATGACAGTGGAGTGGGCAAACAGCGTGGTCAAAATCTGTTTATCGTTCACAGCGTGTACTTTATTTAATGCACTTACTGAAATTCCTGGGCCACAGAATTTTTAACCATGCCTCTGGGGATGACAGTGTTTTTCTTGCATTTAGCTTATTGGTTTATTTGACTTGAAATTTTCTAGAGATTTTCAGGTCCCCCACACATTAAATCAAAATAACTAGTGATTCCTTAATTTTTTATTTAGTGCTGTCATGAAGTCAGCCTTTAACCCTTTAATATATTCTCCCCTTTTTGTTTCACCACGGTGTTCATGGTGAAACAAAATGGCTAAAATCAGTCATTTATGACCACATTATATTTAATGTAGGAATACTTTTTAATGACTGTGTTTTCCATACACATACCCTTAGTTTTATTTATTAGAGATATTTTTAAATATAAGGGTTGGGGTTGTTTGAAAGAAATATCTCTATTCTAGTTCAGTTTGCTGTAGTTCACTGGACAAAAATCTAATTTAGTCATTAGAAGTTGAAAATAATATATTTAACACCTGTACTGTCAAAAAAGCATAAATGTATTTACTCAACTACAAACTTTAAAGGCCCACACACAAACTTTATGCTTCCGTTTAGTGAAATCAGTCACAAAGTGCTGTACCAAAACCTTTTGATTATTATGGTTGCTAGCCTGTAAGCCATAATTGCCTGTAAGTTTACCCAAGTATTGGGTAATTGAAATTGATATCTATCCAACCCTTCCAGTATACACACTGTGGTAAAGGTCCTATACATATTTATAGAAAACTAATAGTTCAACATAATTAGCTTTCTGCGAATAGCTCGAATTAGCATTTGTAGAGCTGCAAAGGGTGCTAATGTCTCAAAGAAATACTGTGTTACGGTTTCCAATTAAGGAGATCTAAATGAGAATTAAATATCTGAATATCAAAGGCAGCTATAAATAGACTGTCATTCATCCAATTCACATCCTACAATAAATCCATTCACAAAGCTCATGAGATACTCTATACTCAGATTAGCTATATATGTTGAGGATATGCTGCACTTCCCCGGTTTTCATGGTGTGCTTGCCTGCATGACAGCAAAAGAAAGAGAGTTGCGAGTAGAGATTGTCTAATTTCATGTGACCCCTAGCAGTAAAAGTGTCCCAGACTATGCACATTAATGTTATAATGAGCAAGGTTTTCAGGTCAGCTGAACAAAGGTTGCCCAAATTGAGCAGCGCGCATGTATATTGTAGCAATGATTGCCTAATGATCTTTCTATCAACTGGACAATCCCAATACTCATTTCAGTGCTTCGTGATATGTGTGCACCACAGCTGGGTAAGTCACAGCCCAGTGGTTTGCCACAATGGAAGCCAGTCATTGACGCCAGCCATGGGCCTGTCATGCATTCACACCACGTACCCACAGTCACAATAGCCTCATCAGTAGCCTTATTCAATCAGTCTTCACAGACAGAGTCGACTCGGGTGCTGCAGACCCAGCCAGGCATCCACTGATCTGCATGACAGAGGCATCAACAATCAGAGTGTCACTCCTTAAATCTCCTTGAAGTGATCTCTGATTTCCCTTGATTGTGTCCTACCATTATTCCACTCAGCATTTTCAAGTATGTCCATGTGATTAGTACAGCGAATGAAGGGACAATGGGACACTGTGACACTGTTTCTACTAATTACTTTAGCAGCAGTGCACAAAATAGGTGGACGGAGACATTGGGCCTATGTAGGTCAATGAATAATAATAATAATAATAATGGATTGGATTTCATATAGCGCTATACTATATAGTGCTATATATAGCGCTATTCAAAGCTGAATAGACAGGAATAGACAGGAAATTCAAGATATTTACATAAACATTTACATTTCTGTGGCTTCGGAATAGAAGCTTGAAGGATAAAGCAACAAAACACTAAGACAAAATGGTGGTGCAACACTAACGGCTACCAATATCATGAGAGTGGTATCGATTCCTACATTCGACATACAAAGAGTGAGACGGGACTTATCAATATCTTTATCAGTCAGTCAATCAGACCTAATGAATTCTTGCTTGTCCTTCAGGCCAGCATATCATGAACAGAGGTTTGAGGCCACACAAATGTTTATGGCTGCTTTTAAAGCAGCATGCTCTAGAAAAGGCATAAAAGGGAGAAATTGAGCCCAATCTTTATGAACATTTATGCTTCAGTTTTCTTTGTAGTGTGACGTCAAGTCACTAAAGCTGTGTAATGTTCAAGAAAACTTGTTCTAACCAAACGTTTAAGTGTTTATTGTGATTATCCAATCACTACTTTGCTTTCATATACTGCACAATATTCATTATTTCTACATAACACCAAAATAAATGAATAAATCACAATGCAGCGATATCTATAATATTCCAGAGTTTAATGAGTGGGCTAGAGCAGACAAAGCTGAATGACTTGCTTGCAAGTGGCACTTCATTTTCAACAACATAATTGTTCTCAACCCTTGCACTGCTATGAATCCCAAAACATTTCACAAATGATCTGCCTGTAAAGGAGGACTGAAGACATGTCTGAAAGCAGCTTCTTTCATTTCAGGTAAGACTCTCTGTTTCTTAAACCCTGTTCCAGAGACTTTTTCCTTTTTGTTGGAAAATTAAGGTAATATTTCTGCTTTTACAAAACACGCAGGACCTAAACTGACTGAAAAAAAATCAGGTGTCGGATCAAACTAGACGGATGCGCAGTTCCATACTGTATGCAGAAAGGATTATTCAGCCATCATGCAGCCATCTTATGTGTGTCATGAGATGAGCTATCTCGTCAGCGCAGCATCAGTGCGAAAGGATGATGCTTCATGGTGTAGAGACTAGCGACTCAGAGTGCAGCAGAGCAGTATGTAGGTTACCTGTCAGGAAATTAAGCCTATTAACCGCTTATGTAACACGTAACACATTTTGCTCTGGGCACGTGGGTTCTCGTCCAATATTTCATATGTGGTATTTGGCAAGGAGGGATTTTTGTTAAACCCTTTGCAGTAAGTTGTTACACAACCTACGCTCGTTTGTGTGTGTGTGTGTGTGTGTTGGACATATAATTTTATAAGAGTGATGTGAATGTTTTAATATGGGAAAAAATCGTTTAAATCAAAGAACAATCTAATTCTTGTAGTTTTCAGTTCGCTGTATGTTTGTTTTCTCAAATGTCAAGCCTCAGATTCAAGAGGACCAATGCTCGTTAGGCTTCATGGGGTTTCTTTTCGAGGGGGTCCTGGGCATTTAGCTATTCAGATTATAGAGTTTTGTTCGTTTGTAAGAGTGTGAATGGGTGAATGAGAAACACACTGTGAAGCCCTCTATGAAAGCAACCTAAGGCTAAACAAGTCCGGACTGTTTGTCTTTCCCTTGAAGAAGTCCTATAGCCTTGTATCCCAGGGAAACCTCTATGTGCTTATATGTGAGTACAAGGTAATGGTGTGGTACTTCAAGCCATTAGGTGCTTATGTTACCAAAGTGAGAGCTGTGTTGGTCCATTATATTTTCAGTGTGTGGTGGACTCTATTTCTGACCCTGCATGCAGGATCTCAAGGTGCCGCTAGGATGTCAACTTTAGGAATCTCAAATTCGTCAGTGTGTGCCAAAATCAGATGGTAATCTTCGCCAAGGTGTTTACATCTGAAAGTCAAGCAGCCAGGTTGAGAGTCAAATCTCCAATTTTAAGGCCAGTATCCTTTTGGATTACCAGAGGAGTTTATGTCTTATTCACAAATGATGGTAGAAGGTAGAGTGTGAGGTTTGTTAGACCAGTGTTAGTAGCAATGTGCTCATTTTACTGGACTCTTGTGGTGAAGAAGGCAGCTTTGCCTCCATGAAGCAGAAGACAAAGCTTTATAAATTCAAGTCAGTCCATCTTGACCCTCATCCAATTTGGACATTGGCAAAAAGGGGGATGGTCCCACTTCAGCCTGTGCTTGAATATACAGAAGAAACCAAATAGATAGATAAGCATCAATGAAATCTGCATTATTTATTCATTGGATATTTTTCCAGTATGTGTCTTTAGTTCTTCTGAAGTATGTGCAGCATTTCAAATAAGAATGATGCTGTACTAACATGACCTTATTTACATCTTGCACCAGCTTGATAGCATAATAGAAAGTATAAAAACCTGAACATAGCTTCCAAGTTCAAAAACTGAAGCACAAGCGCCTTAAACCTCCCAGCAGAGCACCACTCCTCTGGTTGCAAAAGGACTTCTGGTTATATATTTAGGAAAAATGACCTCAGGTCTCTTTTGCTATGACAAACATTAACCTGGTGACTTTATGGGCTAAATTGCTACTTTCAAGTTATATGGATTAAAGATTTGAAGCCCTAAGCTTAAAAAATTGCCAGAAATGTCTATTTTTTTAAATAGAGTGTTTAGTGAAACTTCTGATGAAATGTAAAAAATAATACTGATAATACTAACATTAATTTGTATATATGAGGTTAAATTTGTGTTATATTTACTACTTTAGCGGTGATTGAAATCATGACGCTTATGTCCCTGTTTACTGTCTGTGGTTAGCACACTAACATTTTATAATCAGAATCTCTCACTAATGCTACTGTAATACCATGGGTCTGTAAGTTTGATTGGACAAAATCTGTCCTCAAAATGATGTTTGATGATAAGCTGAGTTTAAGTCAGACTATTTCATTTGACAGTTGCTGCAGTTTTAAGCAATGCATTCAAAAATATCAACCTAATAGTCACAGCATCGCCATTTTTTTGATCCATTGCCCAGTAACCATGAGTGAAAATGTCATATCCACAAAACATCCTTCGCTATGCGTTTTGGCTGAGTAAATATTTTTGGCTTGCTGTAGGAACTAATCAAAGTCGGATGATTGTGACAGTAAATGTTGGTATTTTGTGACAGTTCGTGCTTTAGCTTCATGACAATACAGATAATAGTTGCTGAAATGTTTTACCATGTACCTGGTGAACATAAAACAGTACTGTTAATTAGCTAATATCAGAGGAAATGGGCAAAATTACCAAGTTGTATAAAAATCACAAGGACTCTTCTCACCATGAAAGATTTCATATAAAGCAGTAAATGAAAATCATCCCTGAGTTGTTTTCCTTTGTATGTTTCTAAACTGGTGAAATAGTGAGGACTGAAGCACAGGGAGAGTCTGCACACTGTACTGGACCTTTGCCTGCTCTAATCATGAGGCTATTATTGCCATCAGTGCATCTCCATCCTTGGTTTTGGTTCAGCTTCCAGGAGCCATTTGTGAAGCAGCAGAGCAGGAAATGAGGTTGGTGCACTGCAGTTGCCCAAGCCCGGAGGTTGTGCTTGAGGGAGCCACACTTTAAGTCAGCACGTTGATTATTCAGTCCCCCCACCCCACCCCCACTTTTCCCCTCCTCCCAAGGCCAGACAGTGTGTGGGTCATCAGTGGGGGGTACTGGTGCTGAAGACAGAACTAGGATTCATAAAGTGCCGGTAATAGACAGAGACATCACTGCTCCCCAGATTTATTATTGGCCAAAAAGCAGGCGCCGCAAAGCCAAATGATTGATGAGGCTTTGTGACATGGTCAAAGCACTGGACCTACTGTAGTTCTTTTTTTAAAAATGAGACTGGAGCCATTTGAAATGAGTTTTTGGAGGGTGTCTTATTTTTCTTTCTCCTTGGAAATTGCCATTTCCTTGTTATGTCTTTTCCAGTCCATCCTAACAAACTTTCTCCAGACTTTTCTATAATCAGAGTATAATTTCAGCCTTTGTGCGTGTGTTAGTTATCAGGGAAATGCCTCCATTATTCATAATGCTGTTTATCTTGGAGTAATTGCTTGTAGTTCCCCAAGTCACAAATTTACTCCCCCCAAAAAAGAGTCAGTAAATGCATACAATAAAGTAACTGCCTGTGCAAAGAGAAAAGACGAAAGTACAACATTAAGGAGCCTTTATGCATGTGTTCCTGTGAGATAATACCTGAGAAGCTGCATGAATATTTCAGCTTAAGCGTGAGGTTACCAAATCAGGTAACTGCCTATTACATGTCATCTTGCAGAGTGGGTTGTTTTCCTTTACAGTACGGAAATAACAGTGACCCTAATGGTCACAGCTCACCTGATGGTTTATGAATTACAGTATCTATGGAGAGCATAAAGTCTTATTCATTTCAGAAATGAAAGAATCGAAGCATATCTGGAGCTACACAGAGCATGTGTCATGTTAAACAGAAGAAAATCCAGACTTTTATTTTAAGAAACTGTCATACTGAAAGGGTTTGTCTGTATACAAGTGATTGCTTATGCAAGTCTGTGTGATTTTTGACTGACTGTGTCAAATCAGCTGTACAGTACCCAAAATTTTCCATTTAAAGTAGTGAATTGGTTATGATCAATCAGCCAAACACATGTAATATCCTTCCTGACTCGACTGCACGACACGATGAAGACACGCCTCTGCGTGTTCAGGAGAAAATAATCGCTGTGCCATCTGTTAGTGTGTTTGATAAATTATCAGCTTCACTGCTACAACAATTACTTTCTGACAGTTTTGGCAGAATCAATAATTTACAAAGGAAACTATAGCTGCATGAAGTCTCACTTCTCTCCCCTGGACTGTTAATTGTTTTTAAGTGTTTGGTGCACTGACAAATCAAATGTACTATTAATGTAAACAAACGAGATGACTGAAAGGCAAATGATAGCTCGCTTCACACATCATTAGCACTGATAGAGACAGGTTTTGTCAAAATTAAGAAGACAAACAGGTCGTTATAGATTTGTTTTTCACTGGCTTTTCCCTGTGTTGTGAAGCTTTTAATAAAGAGTGATGAGAGTTTGTTTTCTTTAGCCATCATGTCTGCAGCTTTACATCTTAAGAGGCTATTAGTGTGTAATGGATGTGACTTTCTAAGAAGACTGTCATTTGTTCTAAAAGTCATGGCTTTATTACTTTATTAGGTATTCTTGTTGAGCTGCTCATTAATGGACTGGCAGTTCTTTGGGTTAAAATGGTTTGTTGATGCCAGATGTCAGAGGAAACTGGCCAGACTGCTTCAGGTGCCAAGAGTAACTCGAATAACCAACGTTTACCAAAGTGCATCTCTGAACAAACAGCACATGAAATCTTGAAGCAGCAGAAGACCACATGGAGCACCACTCCTGTCAGCTGACAACAGAAAACTGAGGCTGCAATCACAGGGGCTTACCAGAATTAGACAACAGAAGACGTGAAATGATCCCTGATCTGATGAGTCTTGATTTCTGCTGCCACATACAGACTGTAGGGTTAAAATTTGGGTCAAAGTACATGAAAGCATGGCTCTGTACAGCCTTGTATCAATGCTTCAGACGGGTCATGGCGCAAATTTTGTTGCAACTACTAGCCCCAGCTCAGCTGAGTCAGTCTTTCCCTCATTCTGAGACCTCTGAAAACGTTTCCCTGATGGCTTTACAGACTCAGTCGCTAATTCAGTGTCATATTAAATAAACCATGACGTTCATTTGGTAAATTATGGTCATTATTAGAGTCAAGAAGGAAGATCATCCAGAATATCTTGATTGGCTAATGAGGTGTGGTGCCTTGGTTTCTCACGCCTCGCTTTCAAAGCACGAAGACGGCAACGCTGAAAACATTAAGGTCAGTTTTTCATAATGGGGCCAATCAATAGATGATGTCACGTTAGCCTTTTTTTTTACAGTGTCTGCAAACAGTTAGGGCGCTCACTTGTAGCGAAAATAAATATAATCTCTTTCTCAGGTTTTGTTCATCCTTACAATATTTGACTCTCTGACTTTATTCTACGTGTAAAAAACGATAAAGAGTCGGATTTACTGATATAAAATGACTGCATTAAATAAACTTTATGTGAAGCAGGTTTCGGATAACATCAGTCTAGCCCTTTGAACTGAACTCTCAGCCGAGCTCTGCTGTCACTGCTGGGACTCTTTCCCCAGCAGCGCCTGTGTAATGGGACACTGCTGAATGATGCTGAGAGGAGCACCAGAGCAGTCATGGCCTGTTTCACCTGACTCGCTCCTTGTTGTCGTCCGTATACTCGCCCGTTGTTAGCTTGTCTTCTCCAGGCTAATTTATGACACTATCAATTGATCGGCTGCTGGCTACTGGATGTCCTCATGCCTAAGATAATTGCTAAAACCAATTACTTGGGGATAATAACTTTGCAAGTGTTCCTTATTCTTGATGTATAATACATAGCAGAGGTGGCTGGGGCACACAGGAACAACATCCTGCTCTTGTCTGTTGCTGCTGCTGCTGCCATCCACAACTGATACCCAAGCATGTTAATGCACTTAGGAAAGAGTAAGTATGATACTGACTTTTTATACTAGCTGATCCAGTTTCTTGACTTACCTAAACATGTTTGCAGCTTTTACTGCAAACATAAACACATCCAGGTTCCTTCATTTGGATTTCTTATTTGCAAACTTTGGGAGTGGCTCAGCAGTAGCCCAGTGCAGGCTGTGTGGATACTGTGTGTGTGTATGCGTGCTTATGTGAAGGTCTAATCTATGCTTTATCCTTACCATCCATGTGTCTCTGTTCGCTTTGTGCCTTTTCACTGCCAGCACTCAAAGGTCAGTAAAGTTGGTTCACTTGTATTAATTTGGCAACATTTAAATCTGTAACGATTGTAAAGTGTAACTTATGCTTACTATGTGGAGAAGTTAAGCTACTACAGCTGTCGATGAACTGTTTGCAAGATTTGACATGTCTTATTGTTTGTACTCCCAAAAAACCCTTTTATTTCTAATAAATTCTGTGGTGATGCTTTCAAGTTTCATCTATTCACATGGGCTTATTTGGCTTAATATTATGAGGATCTTTATCTGTGTCTTTCCAGTCATAGCCACTTGATTCACAGAATTCTTTTACCGAGCTCGTGCTGTCTGAGTGGGAGCGTTGTGTTTCTTGACTTTGATGAGCCCAGTGAGGCAGATTATTTCAGCTTGTAGACGAGCAAACTTCCTGTGCCAAGGTTAAGCTGAAACATTAACCCATTCATCAGGGTTACAGAGTAGCCTCAAGTGGCCAGACCTCTTGATGAGACGCCACTCAGATCAAAGAGTGTGCCTTCATTTGACTTTAAAAAAATCCAATTTATATTTAATTTTCACATAAACAAGACATAACAACAACAACAAAACTGTATTATTTCTATCAAATAATAGCAAAGCAGTAAATACATGCTCAGTTACACATCTGCATTTCATTATTTGTGCACACAGACTACGGTTAATGCCACAACCTTTAACAGCTAATGAAAAGTGACAGGCAGCCAGTACTCTGGGGCACACAAGCTTAGATAACCACATGCATACAGTCACAAACTCACGCACACTGTCTCCTCTAAAGGGTTACTTCCTTGCAGCTTGTGATCCTGTTGGAGGTGTCCACTGTGAGTCCTTAGGTTTCGCCCTCCCCTCTCATGTGTCGCAGCATGTTGACACACACAGGCAGTGATGTATTATTGAGGATGTCTGTGGAGTACTTGGGCAATGTACATTACAAGTGCAATTACCTACACAAGGAAACATGTATAGGAGTCTAATTGCTCTGCATGGGCAATGGCTGATGATATCTCTGCAAAATAATGTGCCTGTCTGCCAGTGTTATCTTGCTGTGTGCAGGAATCTGTACAATTTAAATCATCATAACTAGTTCAGATAAAATAACTGCAGGAGCTGAGTATAAGATGGCACCCTGGGTGGCAGTCTTCTCTCACCGCGAAATAAAGTGAAAAATGATAATAAAAAGAAGAAGAAGAAGGCATTTTGCATCACTGTGCACTTCCACTCAAACTAGTTTTCTTTTGTGCATGAATGGGCATCTATATGGGGAAAGGCTCATGCTGCAACAGTGACTAATTCCTGCTAATCCCACCGTATCTCCAATCTCTTAGAGCTAGTTTCCAATGGCAGCCCTGCAGCAGGGGAATTGCTAGTGAGATTAGCTTTCGTTAGCTCCTCCTCTGTTTGTGGTACTCACTGCCGGGCCAGGCTGGCCTGCCACTGCTAACCTTTTGCACAGAAATGGATTAATTGTTTTGTTTCCCCCGAAAAATGTGCTGCATTGAATTCGGAGAATAATGTAAGTTTGATCCAGAGAGTTGTGCTTTTGTCTGTGCTTTAGCTTTGTGGATGTGGTTCTTTGAGTTATGGGAACAAATCTGCGATGACAGACAGACACCTTTGAAGGATACACGAAAGACTTGCACTTTGGGTTTTGGCTGTAATTGCATTTCATGTAATTATCTGATTGATCTGCAGAACCTGAACTTTCTTCTGCATATTTCCATGCAAAGACAACATATGGGTTTATTTACTAATAGCTGTTTGCTTTTTAAAATATATATACATATTATCACCTTGCCATTTTGGATGTGTCTTGCTGAATATCTTGACTAATTTGGTGTCAAATGATATCAGCCTTAGAAATTGGGAATGTGTCTGATTGGCCCTGAAAGCAGGAAGCACACCCCTCTGAGTGTTTACAGAAAAGCTGTGACTTTAAGCTAAGACATCCCATTTATCTGTAACGGGACACTGAAGAGTCTTAATGAAGGCAAGCACAGTTGTTGCCTTTATTTTTATGCATTGTTATGTTTTAAAGCTTCAATCTGCTGAAAATCAAAGCTATTTCCTCTAGATTTAATATTTACTCCAGCTATAGATGGGCGTTAAATCCCCTAAAGACCCATTTTAACCCCCCATCTATATTGCATCCCCGGATTATCCTCAAGTTAAACACTTCCAGTTTAATTCCCAAACAAACCAGCGTGAACTTTGAACACTCATCTGATTAAGCTTCAGGTTTTGATTTAGAATCTAAAGGAAGGTTGAAAACATCTACTGTACATTATGTACTTGCACAATAGCTTTAAATCCCCTTCAGCTGAGCTCTTTACTAATGTGTTTACTCAGTTCAGACATGGATTAATAACAGTATAGCTGCACTAACTGGTGTATAATATAGGTCACACACAGCACAATGTTCTGCTCCCCCCCCCACTTACCACCTGCTCCTTCTCTATCAATGACCCACATGTACATGTGTTTTCCCCATTCTGCAGGAGATATCTCCTAAAGATGTTTCCACGATCAGGGAAATCGATTGTCTTTGACAACTTTCCAGATCCGACCGACACCTGGGAAATCATCGAGACAATTGGTAAAGGGACCTATGGAAAAGTCTATAAGGTGCTTAATAAAATAGATGGAAGTAAAGCAGCTGTGAAGATACTGGATCCGATCCATGTAAGTTGAGTTTGTTACGTAGTAAGTACATTGTGAAAGATCTTTAAGACTTCTTCAATATTTTTATGGCCGAAACAAAGAAAATAATGGATACAATTCTGTATTGTAATAAGTTTTTGTAATTTGTTTCTGTAAGTACTGGATCATATCACTTAATCTTTGAATTCAGGTGTTTTCAGTCATTGCCACGGGGGGGAAAATTCAGCACTTAGAAGAGGTCATTCTATAGAGTTCACTGAATTTCAGTGTGGCACTGCAGCGGGATGCCGCCATTGCAACAGGTCCATTTGTGAAATTTTTCCCCTCCTAAATATTCCACATATTTCACATCTGACATCTGTAAGTCATATTATTACAAAGTGGAAGAATTTAGAAACCACAGTGATTCAGCCACAAAATGTCAGACCAAGAAGTTATAGAGCGAAGTTGATCAGTGCCAAGTGCACAGTGTGTAAAAATTACCAACGCTGTGATGACTCACTAGCCAGCAACAGATGAACCAGCAACAGGGTCATGGACGGTCAAAGCTCACTGATGTACATAGGGAGCAAAGGCTGACCCTTGGGTCTGATCCAACAGATGAGCAGATGAGAGTAGCTCAAATCACCAAAAAATGCAATGCTGGTTGTGATAGAAAGGTGTCAGAATACACTGTGCATTATAGTTTGTTGCTTATGGGGCTATAGACCAGTCACCGTGCCCATGCTGAGGCTTGTTTGCCACCAAAAGCGCCAACATATACCTCTCTGACCTGTCTTCCCCATGTGATGTTTTTGTGTAATGTATGTATGGTCGGAGGGTAAGATGGCGCCGCGATTGCGTGCAATAGGTCGGCAGCCTTAACATGAAATTTCCCCTTGTGGGACTAATAAAGGTAATAAAGGTATATCAATCAACAAGATGCCAACAAGCACCAATCGAGCATCTGTGGATTGTGCTGGTCAAACAAGTGTGAGGCCCCCAACTACAGCAAAAGGGGGGACCAAAACAATGTTAATGCCTGATTGGTATATATAGCTATACATATTGTTTTGCTGTTAGTGATGGCACAAGAAGTACACGCTAATGACTTGTAACTTGACACTTAGAAAAACCTATTGAGAAGTAAAGAGTAAAGGCCCCACCATCTCACAAAGAAAGAAAAACGTTTATAATGTGAAAAACCTCTGGCTTTGCAAGCACAAAAAATCAAATCGTCAGTGTAGTCTGACTCATTAGCTCTGCCCTCGGTAAGATAAACATCACTCTGCTCTGCTTTGTTCTCAGCCTGTGAAGAGAATAAAGCTAAGCAGGTTGGAAACACCTCAAGGGAGATTCTTGTAACTATTCCTCCCATCTACAACCATCAGCAAATTATCTCAGCAAA
Source organism: Oreochromis niloticus (assembly GCF_001858045.2). Lineage (NCBI taxonomy): Eukaryota > Metazoa > Chordata > Actinopteri > Cichliformes > Cichlidae > Oreochromis > Oreochromis niloticus. The sequence goes on from NC_031974.2 coordinate 12,360,359, forward strand.
TTGCCTCTGATGATATCAGTTTAGCACTCTGATCATTTTGGACTTGCTTTGCTTGTGGGGTGCTTTAGCACAGAGCCAAAACACAAATTTGGCATTACAGCAGAAGTGTGTAAAGAAGGAGAAGAAAAAAAAGAAACGGCCTAAAGAGAAGAAGACTTTGTCACGCTGCAGGGAAACACGATGTTAAACATGACACCGTGGGACTGATCTGTCCAATAGAGTCAACATTTTTTATAATTACTATAATATAATTACCATATTTGAGTAGTCTGTTGCCATTCTTCATCTATTGTGTTGTCTATTTTGAGTCTACGTTAAAGTGTATGGTTTATTTCGAGGCATTTAATAAGCAGCAGGTTTCATCTATTAAACACACTCTTCAAGTCTCATTAATTTTGGGGGGAATTTGTTTCTTATTATTAAGAAACGCAAAGCGCATCATTACCATAATCTTAATCACTGCACTCATTTCGTTCACATATAGAAGATGCAGTACACATTTTTTGAATACTGTATGTTATGTTTGGATTCAAGCTTTATCTTTTTTTTTTTTTACTTTTTTTTGATGAAAAGCGATTTGTAGTCCAGTAATTTTCTATACTTTTGCCTTCTACCTTAAGCTACATTAAATGTATAAAGTAGGAATGTCAAAGTCACTTTACATTGTGGGCCACATATAGCCACTTTGATCTTAAGTGGCCTGGATCTTTGAAGTTCCCATTTCTGTCAGTGTAAAAAAAAGTTTAACTGCACATTTAGTCCCTAAGATACCTTCATATATAGAAAGGTGCAATTTCAACAAAGTTTCAAGTAGCTTGTTGCCCTGTCTTTGTTGTAATTATAAAACTATTTTTGTTTTGTTTTTTACAGACAAAACATGAAAAAAACTTTGGTTTAGTATGAATGTAGGAAGTCTAAAATGTATGCCCTCCTTCACATTTTCCAAAACCATCCATTGGGCCGGATTAGAGTCTTGGCTGTGCCCATTTTGGCCCCCAGACCTCATGTTTGAAAACAAAAATCTGGTTTTATGACACTTTTTCCCAAGGTGTCAGATTTCCCATGCCACCAACTACAATAGGATTCTGCTCAGTACTATTTACTGTAGTACTGCTACTGCTACTGTTTATCACTTGTGATATAGTACTATATACTGTACAAGATTAAATGTCCACCAGCATGATTTGCATTATATGCTAAAAGTTCCCATTCTTTAGGCTTTAATAACCGTGCAACATACAAAAGAAGAGTATACCATGACTGCTGTATTTAACATGTCCTGGATACGTCCTTTCGCCCACATTAAATTGCAGAATAAATGATGGAGACTTTACATAATGTCCGAAGGTCGGTCGCTCTGTTTTTCTTGGATCAAATCAGGCAACCGATGACGTTCTTGATATTTAAAAAGGTTGCAAAGCAGTTAAATGGGGAGCTGCAGATACACGTCTTAGAAATCACAGGACAAAGAAATGAATCATTCTAAAGTCTGGTTTATGGACACTACATTGGCTGTGAAACTGTGATATCACCACAACTCTGTCACTGTTCTCTTGAATGAAGATTGTCGAGAGTATTCTCCTCATCACTGCTGGTGTAGGAATAGAAAAAAGTTGACACAGAAAGCAAATAAATCATAGTTTTCTCCACAAAGTCTAGAAGGTAAATAAAGGTTAAAAAAAAAATGTAAGCAATAATAACAAAGTATCCATTCAGCTGATCTTTAAATTGTTATTTTCTTGGCTAGAGTTAAACTAAGAGGACCGAGAAGCAGGATCCAATGGATGGTTAGCTCTGCTTAGCCTAAACACTGTAACAAGAGAAAAATAGCTTTGTAAATGTAACTTATCAATCAGCCAATCCAATCCAACTTTATTTATAGAGCACTTCAAAAACAACATGGTTGACCAAAGTACTTTCCAGTAAAAAACAGTGATAAAAGTTAAAAACCATACATTAACAATTTCATACAAATACACTAGTTATTAATGAACATTATTGTTAGTGAGCGACTTACATGTCATCTGATATTTGATATATTTTATGTACTACATTTTGTAAATTGAAAATTCATTTAAAATTCTGGTTTTGCGTTTTGAATTTTAGATATTTTGCTCTCTTATATTTCTTGTCATTTCTTAATCTTTGTATTCAAACATACAATTATTTTAATTTATCATTTTTGTTCTTTTTACAAATTACTTTTTTACCTTTGTAAAGAAAGATTTTATTTTATTTTATTAAGCTAAAATGATTCAAGCTATTAATTTGGTGTGTTTGGTTACATGGTTTTTAGCTCGTGTAACAAAGCAATTCCCCAACATTGGCATTATAAAAAAAAGTAAAAGCTTGTACCTTATGTGGAGCAACCCCCTCCAGTTCATAAGTTCAAAGCCTTCTACCTATATGAAAATGGTATTAATATTATTTAACTCATGCCTAGACAGTAGTCCAGGTAGTAAATAGTATTACCTCTATTACTCTGTTATTTGGCATTAAACATTCCATGATAAAACATGGCTGGTAAAAAAATAGCTAAAGATGAGATTGTAGGTGTTAAAATGTGTGTGTCGTATGCACTGAGCTGATCTTTGCTCTTGTGTTTCAGGATATTGATGAAGAAATTGAAGCTGAATACAACATCCTCAAAGCTCTTTCTGACCACGCCAATGTGGTCAAGTTTTATGGGATGTATTACAAGAAGGACATCAAATGTGGGGATCAGCTGTGGCTCGTACTAGAGGTAAGAGCACAACATTGGCTGTGTTTTTGTCACAGGCAGATTTGACTTGGACCTCAGAGAGCGTATACTGTAGGTGCAAAACCCTTATTATACTACAAACAGGAAGTCTTGCCAGGTATGTACAGCGGTCAGGGATTATCTAACAGTTTTAGCCACAATGGGCAGTCTAGGAGTTTACTTATAGGGCACCTGGGGGATTTGGTCGCAGGCCAGTTAGTACCAGGAGGGGGGGAGGTTAGATCGCGTGTTGTGAGCACCCTGCTGAGAGCAGCACAGCAGGGATTTCTGTTAACAGGAGCTGTCTTCATGAATTAGTTTATACACCCTCTGTATAAAGTTGGAGCACAGGTTGAAATGTTCCTTGTTGTAGTTGATTTCTGTTGTAGAACTGAAGATACAACACACCGAAATTGCCTTTTCGGTATTAGACTTTGCTTGTTTGCACCTGCTGATGCACGAGAAAAGCCACATGCAGCCGTGATATTTTTCATGAAGGTTCAAGGGGACCTTGCTGCTGCTTTCAGTACTCCTCAAAAATCCTTCCTGTCAGCTCCCCCCCATTCTCCATCTTTCTCTTTTTTTTCATTTTCTGCTGTAGCCCTTTAGAAATGTCAAGCTCCAGACAAACATGTAATGGAGGTCAACCTCAGAGGAGAGGAAGTGTTTGTGGGGTCAAACACTGTGTCAGATATTGGTTTTCTTTGCCTTTTGGCGGTCGGACCATGTAATTTGTGTTCCTGCTTTGATAGAGAGCAGTACAAACCTGGAGATGTCTGGAAAACACTGTCAGCAAACTCGAGGAGGTTTGATAGGAAATGAAACAGCCATCGTCCAAAAGGGTGGTTGATGTGTTTCTTTATGTGTGTGTGTGTGTGGTATTTCTGTCGAATAGACTATAATGTAACGTGTCTCAAGGGATGGAAATGTTGGTCTGCAGGTTAATTAATCACTTTTTTCTGAAATATCCCTTAAATACACATGCACAAGCCCCAGAGAGCATTTCTTGCTGCCATTGGTAAACCACTGTTTTCTGTATGACTTTGACAATTTATGATTTTATAGCAAGATAGATTGCTGTAAATTGTGGTTCACAGATGAAATATTATCATTGTAGAAGTCTCTCAACTTTTGTAGCCGCCCAATAATTAGGTCAAAATGTCTATTTGTTCAACAGCTCATGGCCAAATCAATGAAAAACTGAATGAAGTTCCCATTAATTTAGTGTTTAGAAACAATATTGGGAAAGATATTGATCCCTTTTGAAGCAAACATAGGTGCTCTAAACAAGTCTAAACATGTCTGTGATGTTGCATCTCAAATGAACCTAATCAAGATGCCTTTCTATTAGGTTCATTTCACACCGGGAGGTTTTCAGAAACAGTGTTTCAACAGCTTTATTGGTCTTTTATTTTGAAAATTGACAGGATTGTCTGCTATTCCTACATCTGACTTCCTCGCTTGGTGGAGTTTGCATGAAAATAGACCATTTTAAGGGACGAGTCCCTTCTGGAACACTTCTGAAATGTGCTGTAGCTGTGGAACTGGCAGCACTGGTTTGAATGGGTGTGAAAATCTCCAAACAGAGACCTGCCCGGATTCAGGGTTACTGCTTCATGAAGCGAATGAATCAGGTTAAAGATATCAATGTGAGCAAGTGAACAAGAAGAAATTCCCAAGGGGAAAATGGTGGACAGCAAAGGAAAGCAGTTCCGAGAACCAATTAACTGAACAGACACAGTATTAAAGTGAAATTATACTGACACACACACAAACACACTGAGACCACAATGCAGTGAAAAACACATGTTTTTTACTTTTTGAGGGCTTTACTTTTTATTGTGATGCATCATACATGATTGTCTTGCAGTGTATCGAAAGTCTGACAATAACCGTCTCATAATACCATTGCAGGCAAAATGCAGTATCACGATATTGCATACTGTGAGTAGGGACGTACCTATTTGACATTTGGCTTGGATACTAGACTGGATATTGATGACGACAGGCCAATCGATTCACTTCAGTATTCAGTATTCACTACCACGTGTATTAGCAGCAGCTCAGGATTTTATTTCAACAGCATGCTGTGATTAAGTTAGCTGAGATGACTGAACAGCTATATTGACGTCACTCTCAGACTTAACTATGAAAAGAACATGTTGTCACCAACTCCATTTATATTATTTAAGTGTTTTTGTGTGAGGAGGAGTAAAAGGAGGTGCACTCAGACTGAGAGGACAGGATAGGCCAGCTAGGCTCTAAATAACAGCAGCAGCCTGTGACAGTCACACTTCACATGAGATGATATGAGACCAGTGCAAATAAATGTAGTAAATAACAAAAATGCAATTTTAAAATCTTTATGTATTTTTGTGCTGTTGTTGCTTATCATCTTACTAATAATTTCTAGTCCTAGTTAGTGATATTATTGGTGTATCAGTTTATTTGTTACCTTTTACCTTTTACAAAGTTAGGAATTTAAATCGAGCCTGATGTTGAATATAAAGAATGATTTTCAATCTCTTTTTCATGCTTATAATTTTTTACTGATGTTAGATATCTGAGTGGCTCCATGGTGTGGCATTTTATACATTTGCCTAACAAACAAAAGCCCCCCTGGGTCATTTCTGTGAAAAGATCTTTTAAAAAGTTTAGATCTAAATGTGCTGAAATAGTTGATGTTGGTACTTAGCTTGAAACAAAACCACGTACAAGCTTGTGGCATAGATAAATGAATCTCTTAGTACCACAATTTACCCGACAAAAAGTTATGCTAACCTTTAACCAAAAGCCCCTTTTCCCCAGACCATCTACAACCAATTTCCCTTCCTAAACATCCAAACTCAGTCTCAGGCTTAGGGCTAAAAAGAACAAATACAAAAGCTAAATGAAGACCGACAGGATTTCCATTTACGTTAGTCATCCTGTTCTTCAATTACGCAGCATTTTTTTCCACTGTTAGGAGATTATTGTTGCACACTGAACATTTTTCCATTGTCAGGTACAGCAGTGCTAGAACAGAGTGTCCATATTTCTGTAATCCAAGCTCAGTGGGCTTCACATCAACAGCAGCACTCTTATGCTAACCCAGTAGATAGTTTTCACCTCTCCATCTTGAGTTTCCTTCCCCTTTCATCACTCTCCTTTCTCCTGACCTTCGCAGAGGACCCTGCATTTACTTCTCTCAGATATCAAGATGCTGAACCATGAGACAGCACCGTCCTTTTGAAGGAAAACAAAGAAAGTGCTATGGGTTTTTTAAGATAGTTTCACATGAGTGTTCAGTGAAATTATCTACCAGGGCTTAATTCTTATGAGTAAAACTATAAATCTGCTGTGATCTTTGTTTACTCCCCGTGGTTACATATCCACTCAAAATTTCCCTTGCAAATACGCAACCAGCAGTCCAAATCTGGTGGCTAATCCTGAGGCTGAAATCACTGCCTGACAGTTTAATAAGTGGCTGTGTTGAAGCTGTGTGTGTGTGTGTGTCTGTGTTTTTGTGCTCTGAAGTAGATGCACATGGGGTTTTAGCAGTAAAAAAGACAGGAAAGCAGGGAGTGAGGTGGTCATTCACCATGGTTACTGGCCCTCCTTTCTAAACTGTAATTTTCCATCCTTTAGCTCTGCTGAGAGGAGCCTTTCTCTGCCCTGCACTGACAGCAGACCGCTCATTATGAACAGAATTCATACAAATTGCATCCGCTACTTTGTTAGCCCTTCATTGGGGTCGACGAGCTTTTGGCTTTGCCTCTGTAGTGTTCTCCTTTATCACAGCAGATGTGGGCAGAGATGAGCATGCTTTCATGTATAAAGGCCTAATATTGCTACCAGAGAGCTTGAAAATACTTCAAAGAAAGTGACGCTAGGGCGACTTTTATTCTCCGACTGGAAATAAGGAGCTAATTTAGATGTGCATGTCATTTGTGAGTCATTTTTTTTAAATGTTCACCATCTTCTATCGAGCTAAAATAAAAAATGTTGGAGTTCTAAATCAAAATTGCATCACTCTGAGGATGTGCTTTAAAATGTCATTAGTTTTATTACTGCATTGTTGTTGCACGTATCAACTTGTGAATAATGACAAGAGTAACTATTAAATAGAGAAACAGCTGTAAATCATATTGAAGAACATTTTTCAAAATGTTCTCGCAGCTTCAGAGAAATCTATAGCAGGGGTTGTAATGTTTACTATCCAAAGACCCACTCTTGAGCAATTTTTGACCAGAGAAACTCTAATAGAGCATGTTTGAACTCTATAATGAAGTTGAGTATAAATCAGCCTCCTGTCATTAATAAAAGGCTGAAATAATTGGACCTTTTTTGGTCCAGCTGCTCTACAGGAGACCATTCGTGATTGTTTGGAACTTAAACTTTGCATTTTCAATACAATAATATTATGTTTTTGTTGCATACATGAAATTATGAAACTAATATATTAAAAATTGCCTGTCTGTCCACAGTTCACTAAATCATTCCTCCTGGTGTATTGGTCAGATTTTAATGAAACAAGATTCATTTGGATATGACTGTTTGCAAACTTCCATGACTTCTTAATTTAATCCTCATTAGTTTGTACAATATAGCCAGCCAGTAACAAAACAAATGTATAACTTACTTTCTGTACTTCAGATATTATAGTAACTTAAGGAATCTATGTGTGCAAATTAATTCAATTAAACCCCGACCGCTAAAGTGAGCAGCTCAGAGGAGAAGCAGAGAAAAAGATAACTCAATCTATTGAAGCGCAAACTTTTTCACCATCATTTTCTATCACAGAGGAAATGAACAGCAAAAGCAAACAGCAGTGGTAGGAGGAATTGGCTTACGAAGATTCTTTGTCAGGACCAAAGTTGCATAAATAGTCTGCACATGAAGAAAACAATAATTAGCATTGTTGTCTGGGGAAAGATAAATGATAAGTGGAAAAGAGAGATAAATCACTCGAGGCTTCTCATTAGTAAGCCTATACAGCTTTCCCTTTTCAGCATGGCACAAAACAGAAAAACTGGACTGCACGAGGACTTGACTCGAAGGTTCAGGGGAAACTTAATCAGGGCTCATCCTGGGCATGTCGCCAGTCTATCACAGAACGACAGAAAATCACACACTCTGAACTCTACACCTATGGTTAGTTTACAATCACCAACTAATCTAACCTACCCACATTTTAGGACATGTGTTGGGATGTAAGCCTTAATCAGTTCACTAATTCCCTAATCATTGAATCAGTGCCTGAAAACACATGAAAACTTTTTTCTTATCCCTTTTTTGCTTTCCTGGCTTCATTCCAGTTGGACACCCTGTGAAAGTCAACAATTTGTCCTGGATTTTTCAACCCATTTTCTCTCTCCAAGCTCATCCTCTTAACCTTTGCACTCGTTAATTGACAATGATGTTTGAAATGGTTTCCCTCTATCAGACTTTTCGATAAACGGTGACAGAAAGTGGACACCTCGGCTATTATGCCCTGTGTAAACGATAAGGCCATGGTAACAATGGGAGCGCTCTTCTCTGGAGATGGTCCAGCATGCCGCACACACGTTTGTTTTCAGATCTTAATGAGGACATTGAATAGATACAATACCTCGATTTCTCTAACCTGAACACTAACCCTCAGAAATGGATGCTTAACCTTAAACTGAACTATAACCTAATTGTAACCTTAAACTCAAAACAACATTTTGAGCCTCAAAACATGCCTTCAAATTCACAAGGACTGGCATTTGGGCCTCACTGTTACTGGTGGTCCCCACAAGTATAATGACAATTTTTGGTCCTCACAAAGATGTTTAAACAAGTACAAACACACACACACACACACACACACACACAGGGAACATGCTTCTTCGAGCCTTTTGCAACTCCGTATATCCATCAATAAATGAGGTAATAAAAAAATACAATGTAAATTAAAACTTTTATGCAATCACACTGTTAATGGAAGGTGGCTAAAGGGAGCACCTGTGTGTTCAGTTTGTTTCATCTTTACATTTCTTTTATCTACTTCTTTGCTCGTCTTTGATGCACTACTTGCATTTACATGACTAAACAAGCACCTGACCTCATTTGTAATGGAGACTAGACCGCTCAATATTCAGTGTGTTCCCTTGTTTATTCTTTGACATGATGAGCAAGACAGAAAGCGCAAATCTTAACAAACCTTTCATGCAGTGAGTTCCTCTTCCAAATCTGTCAAATGTGTAACAAGGAAAGATCAAACTCCAATGAATCGTCTCTGACTGTAAAAACGAGTCATGATTTCTACGAGTGTCAGAAAGAAAAAGAATTTTGAAGACCATTCCTGGTACATTCTTCAATAGTGAGCAACATGTCAACATGGTTTTTCTCAATAAGACAAAGGAGCAGATGAGAAGCCATCCACAAAAACCGACCAAGTAACCCATTCCTGATCTCGGTGTGTTAAATACTATGGTTTTTTCAAAGCTGCTGGGGTTTTGCAAATGTAGAAAAGGTGTCCTTAGGCACTGGGTATGCAGTACACTGGGTTACTAACTGGTCTCATAGCTAACCAGATTTAGCTGCTGAAGCGTGAGAGTTTTACTTCCTTCTTTAGATTGACCTGATTGACCAAAAGCTCTCTTTCAATCATCTTGTACTGAATTTTAGGGAGGAGTGGAAATGCTAAAGGAAAGGGATGTACTTGATTTATAACACAGGAAAAAAGTGAGTGCTTGAAAAGTGAGTACAACAAGAGTTCAACAAACATTTTTTGTTGCGTTAACCGTACCAAGGATTTTGTGGTACTTTAAACCTTGCCAATTATTTGTGATGCCTAAACATAATGACTGAATAAGAGCAAAGATAAAAAGCAAGTGAAAACTAATAAGAGTGTGAAAACATAGCCTCTAATTGGGCATGAACACTGGGCTCTTGGCTGAAAGCTTAAACAACGTCAAAGATTAACTGGAAGATGGCAAAAGCCTTGGTTCAAAGCAGCCCAGTTCACACATGAGAGATTCAAGATAATGCTCAGCAAGTGCAAAAGTAAAGTAAAGCTGACAAGTTTGCACGACAACCTGGGATTACAAAATGAAACAGGAGTCAACAAGCACCAAAGAGGTCATAGATTAAAATTAAGATCCATGATTGACATTAAAGGCTAAGTTTTCCTGTCAGTGTTAAAATTTCTGCCTCTGAAAAGAAACCGTAATCTTGAGGTGTTTGAATATCTGTGCTATAGCTCATAGAACGATTAGTAAAAGTAATTTAAGCAGTTAAACAATTAAATTAAATCATCTATGACATTCCCAATGTCGTTTCCTTTCTGCAGAGATTTAAGTCTTCACCGCATCTCTAATAATTAATGTTCACGTCCAGGATCACTTGTTGATGTGGCCGCTGTGGCTAAGGTGAGAGCACTATCGTTTAGCTCACCTAAATCCGGGACATCGGCCCTCTCATTAATATGGATTCCTTCGTCTGCCTCGTGTAATTTAATGATGACAGGTGATATGGCAGCAATGATGTGGACTGACGTCAGGCCCGGCTCATTGTCAGAGTGCTGTGCTGTCTGTGAAAACCTCTGCGGTATTCTCTGCTTAACTGCAGTTTGTCTGCACGTCTGATAGCCGAGAGGAGAAGTGATTAAGCTTCCTATGTGGCAGCTGAGATACATGCCATCCATCCTGCAACAGTCCTCCGGGCTCCTGATGAATAGGCTGATTGATAGGCAGATAGAAAACAGACAAGAGGCACATCACTGAAAACTTATGCCAGTCCACCGTCAAGGTCAAAGAACTGCTTCACCTTCAGTGTCGTAGAAGGATTACAGATTATAGTTCCCATTCCAACCTCGGGCCAGAATTTCAGTTTGAGGTTAACATATCAGGATATAAAGTCAATGAACATGACACAAAACTACTAACGAGAAATAAAATGTATTTGCAGTGATATATAATTCCTGAAATGCACAAGAAAAAAAAAGACAAAGTGTTTCAAAGAGATACGAAAATGCTAGATACACAAAAGAGAAGTAACTTTGTCTTTAGTGGCTCTTGTTCTGCCCTGTACCACCGAGGCCTTTTACCATTGTCTTGTTCAGGTATAATGGACGATTACAGTACAGTATTTCCAAAATAAGATAATAATAATTGCAGAAAGTTGCTTCTTTCATCTGGACGCAGCGCTCTCTCTAGGAGAAACATTTCACTGCTCATCTTTCAGTCTTAGATAAATGATGAAACCTGCAGATGAACAAAATAAACTTTCTGGGATTTCCTTATCTGGATTACTGAGAATGCATCAGCACACAATAATAACTAGCTCAGTTTTAAAAAGCTGTTAATGCTAAAATGCCACCCATCAATCTATTATCTGCTGCTTATCTGGTCTGGGTCACAGGGGCAGCAGTCTAAGCAGGAATGTCCAGACCTCCCTCTCCCGAGCCACCATCTCCAGCCCGAAACACCTCACCAAGGAGTGTCCTAGTCAGATTCCAACTCGATCCTTTGAAGCAGAGGAGCAGCAGCTCTACAAATCACCTACTCCTCGTGATCTCACTCATTGGGCCACCAACTACAGTTTGTAGCCATAAGTAAGAGTGGGAACGTTGATCAGCAGTAGCTTTGTCTACATCTTCAGTTCTCTAACAAGCTCCAGAAAATTACTGCTTTGGAAAATGCCCCAATTTTTATTACTTCCAGCTTCCCAAATACCATGATTTGCTGCTTATATCAATTTTATGTGAATACCAATAGCGTATCATCTATATTTATTATGTTTTAGACTGTTGGATGGATTTTTAAAAAGCTTTGTGAGGATGAGATCTTTGTCTTTCAGTTAGTTTATAGACTAAATAAATCAATAAAATCAGTAATTGCAATGCTATGTACTTGCAATTAACTAGTATTCACTGAGATCTTTAAATAAAGGAATGATTTTGTAGCTTGCTGTTGTCAGCACAAAATTTTTTAAAGCCCTGTAGGTTGAATTATAAAGAGATGACTCATTGTTTGGCAATTTGGGCCCTGAGATGTTTACTTTACTCTTTTTGTTGTGGTGCTATTGTTGAGCTATGCTGTACCTTTTTCTTAGGACTGCAGGTAATGACACTGTAAGTTAGCATCATTATTTTCTGTCTAATGCCTATAAGGAGCTATTTCTTTACCCCAAATTACACAGCACAGTGGATAAAACATCCCTTTCCCTGAGAAAATAAATATTACACTGTAAGCCTCATTGTGTGCTTCCACTTGCAATAACCTACTATTTGAAATGTGCGTTAAAAACAATTTTTGTTGCTTTAATTGTGAATGGTAGTGTTAACATTTTCACACGTGTTACACATTTTAAACACACGTGCCCCCAGGGAGCTGATTATTCGCCAGTGACCCCAACCCTGCATGTTTATAGGCTGATTTGCTTTTAAATTACAAGTTAAGGAAATCAGTGTATTTATAAAAGAGCAAGAGATCACTACAAAAAGCTATAATGGAAATTTCCTGTCTACCAGAAAATGTTAAGGATGTTTTTTATGCATGCAGTTAAGAGGGAAGATGGAAAATTGCTCATAAAAAGTTGGATGATGCATGTGTAAATGATATCTTTTACCATACCGAATAACAGCGTCTGTGTTTACAAACAGGGTTCGCATGCAGAGAGACGCCATTTCAGTCCACTTCCAACCCCCAGCATCACTGATTGACATCTTAGAGCTTTTTATTTTTTATGCACTTCTGGCATCTCCCAAAGAAAGACCCAAATTAAGGGTTATTGTTGTTGCCAAGGCAACCTACTGGGTAATTTTCTGTAATTTTCCGGGAGGGTTTGCTATTGACGGTGAAGTCCATATCAAGATGCTGTATGCTGCAAGGAAACACCTACAAACACAAAAAGTCTATTTTTCGGGGGAGGAGGCTTTCTGCCGCAGTGAGGAATGTCCCATAAACAGTGTATAATTTCTAATATAAATCTTGGCTTTGTCTGAATGCGTACGATTATTTGCTTTATTTGAGCCCGCTTAGTCATCACCGCATAGATTAAACCCTGCATACAAAATGTACATTCTCTCCCGCTAAGCTGCCTGAGAAAGATAAGCCTCTAAAGATTGATAGAATTACTTCCAGCATCATCCCCCCGTTTTCTCGCTGTGAAATCTTATGATCAAAACGCTTCACCCCGTGCTGTTTCCACATGAAAATTCGGCATATCTTTCCCAGAGTTTGACACATTGTATAAGCAGAGCGTGTGCTGACTCATGGTGAGTTTTTGCTCATTGTCCTCTTTCCTTTGTGGATTTTTTTCCCCCCCTGCTGCAGCTCTGCAATGGTGGCTCTGTGACAGATCTGGCCAAGGGCATGCTGAAGAGAGGAGACAGAATGGATGAATCCATTATTGCCTACATCTTGCACGAGTCTCTCATGGTAAGCATTGGAGGGGGGGCGACTATGATGCACCCCGGAGTAAACGGGGTGATTTTACAGGCAGGTGCTCATCAGGATAAAAGAAGCTGTTAACCTCTTTGTTTCGCAGGGCCTCCAACACCTGCACATCAACAAGACCATCCACCGTGACGTCAAAGGCAACAACATCCTATTGACGACGCAGGGAGGGATCAAGCTCGTGGACTTTGGTATGTGCCTCTTTTTGCCTTTTTTACATTTTTTGGCATCACTGTCCTCTAATCAGCAAAAAACATGTTATAGCTCTATTTAACAGAAGAGGGTCAAATCCATTGTCTTCAGCTGTCTCACAAATAAACTGTGATAACAATTAGTTTCCTTGAGATGCTGGAATACATTTACACAACCCAACAAAGTGGTGGATAGTTATACTTTTCCACTCTGCCACAAACAGCCGAGGACATTGCTGCTGCTCCCACTGTGATTTCTTAACCAAATGAGGCTTGCTGTAGTTCCTGGGCTCAAGCATCAGGATAGGCAAATTGATTCTGATGGTTTTCCGGAGGTGACTCACCCCTCCCCGAAAAAACCCCCAGCTGCCTGTTTTCATTACAAATAAAATCCCCCTCTCCATTTGTGCGTAGGTTTGCATTTACTCCTGCTAATTGTGGGCTTCTCTTAAAAGCCTTCTACTAACAATGAAGCGCAAAGTGCACAGCTTTTACACAAGAAGAACGAGAGGGTGGGGAGGTATTAATGGAATCACTTGATACTTGAATGGGAAGTAGCTAATATTGAGCCAGAGCAGCTTCTTCCTCCCTGCGCTGCTGTCATGGAGATTCTCAGCACCTGTTTGTTTGATGTTTACTGATGAAGGAGATCGAGATGTCCAAACTCTGCACCCAGAAGCATCACATAAGTATTCATATAATTAAACAGAAATATGGTAATGCTTCTGCTGATAAGAGATGAATCCTCTGGTATCATCTGGTATTCTTGGGTTCTTTTAACAGTTTGTGTGTTTTATTTGTGCATACAGAACATATTTGCTTTAAAAACTGTAAAAACAGTTACAAATACAACGTATTCTGAATGGAATGGCAGGAAAACATCCCTATGGCATCATTAATAGTGGCTCTTATTATTGCATTTGAAACACTAGCTTTATTCAGCTAAAAGCCCCGATTAAATACCTCTTTCTACTTAATTTATTAACTTGGTTTTAGTGTGATTCATTCAAAACTCTTTACGCTGAAAGAAGAACCAAACAATCCTCCACGAGTTTGTAATTTTTCAAATCATTCTGTGTGATCTGGTGGTTTGGCTGAGACCACACATGTTGCTTTCTTAGTTTTTGCTGCTGTACCCTGAAAATCAGCTGTCACATCTTGAACACTGTGAAATGCTGCAGTATTCAAAGCCAAGCAAAAGTAAACTGTTCATAGTTTCAGTTTTAAAGTGAAACAAAACGTTTCAGTCTTGTGCAAAAGTCTTGAGTCACCCCTCATGTCTTTATATTTTCTTTATATTTTGCTTCCAAGGAGTAAGGCCTTCTTCTAATTCTGTACTTGAGCAATAGTTCTCCCATCTCTCTGAAGGTCTTTCAAAGATTTTCTTTTTCAGAGCATTTCTTTTGTTTTTGTTTTATGTGTTAAGCCACATAAGCCTGACCTGTGAACCATTCAAGCATAAAAAAGCACCTAACTCAAGCGATGAGCCAGTGTTGTGTCTACACATGAAAGACAACTTAGCAAGGAATCCGTTCTAGATGGTATCTGTCTATGCAACTTTTGCCTCACTCTGATTTAAATTAAAATGCTATAAATACTCGCAGACGATATCACACATATTGTCTGAAGCTATTTATCTGGTTATTGCAATCCTGGCATCTCCAACAGCATCCAGCTATTATTTCTGCGATATATCATCTCTTGCTTATTTAAGAACTTCTTATCAAGTGTTTGATGTTTCTCTGGCTGAACCTGTAATGAATGTCCAAGATAGGGAGGATACCGTATCTCTGAAAAGAATTTATTACATACAAACATTGTTGCTTAGACCAGAGAGCAGGTTTCAATTCACCGTGTTTAGTGCTAAGCTCATGAAACTCTCACAGGAAGTAATTATGTTTAATGTTGGGACACTTTATCATCAATAAATTGTTACTGCATTCACTTTAAGGTATAAGAAAAATTGCTGTAAGCAGTGACACCGCTGATCAGCTTATCTTCTATGAATAAATATTTGCCGCTGTGAATGACTGTTATCTGTTCGCACCATATTTGTGGTTGCTGGTTAGAAATAATGCATGTGGATCAGTTTAGGGAAGAAGTTAAAAGAAGCTGTATTATAATAAAAGTTTACATTGAAATGTGGGATTAAAGGAGGAAGAGCCACAGATTTTCCTGACGGAAATCTCTCAACATCTACTGGATGGTTCCCACTGGTTGAGGTCTTATCGATTTTAATGGCCTCTTGGCTTTTCCTCCCCTGGCAGATCAGAGCTTTCATTTCTCCTGTAACTTTCAATTCAATTCAGTTTTATTTTTGTGCCAGATCGCAACAGTCGCCTCAAACAGCTTTATATTGTAAGGTAAAGATCCTACAATAATACAGAGAAAACGGCAATAATCAAACGACCCCGTTTGAGCAAGCACTTGACAGTGGCAAGGAAAAACTCCCTTTTAACATATGCATTCAAAACCACAAAACTAAAAAATAAAAAGCTTAGTTGGAACTCAGAGTAGCTGTAAATAGCAGGGTTTACCCAATAATTAAATACTAATTAATTAGTAGTACATTATTGCAATACTAATTACTAATGTACTACATGAGTTCACAGTTGGGGCATGCAGCCACCTGCTGCTATCTGACAGCTTCTCTGTCCCTGTGCTAATGGCCATCATGGATAATATAAAGGAGCATGGTGGAAAGTGAGGCCTGGCAGTATTTTGATCTAGAAAAAGAACGGTTGCATGTAAAGAACATGCAAAAACTAAAACATACATGATTAACTAAATGAGAAAGAACTACCTGACTGGAGCCTGGCCATATTCAGGACTGGAAGCATCCATCAAGTAGTTTTTATATTCTTGCCAGATTAAAAAAAAACTGTCTTCTTTGAAGTTTTCTCTTATTATTTTATAAAGTGTTCACATCATAGGCAGCACATTCAAGTAAAACAAGCTCTATGCATTACAGGAATTGTTAGGTTTGAGTGCAGCACAGAGATGCATAGGATTTGTATGGAAAATAAATAAGACAACAAAAACAAATGTTGTTACTTTTAGCCCACTAGATTAGTCTAAATTAAAACGTCCATTTACTTTTAAAGTTGTACCTAGGGACACCACTGTATTCCTTAATGTTGTCTACCAATCCTAAAGACAGCTGTCAGGGGTCTAGTGGTCCTCTAATCTACATGCTGAAGTGTGTGTGTGGTAGTAAGGAAGGGCTTAAAGTCCCAGAATCAAGAGCCATATGAATGTGTGTGTGAATGGTGAATGTGGTTTGTGGTGAAAAGTCTTTGTTGACTGGCTCACACATCTGTTTTTATGGCAAATCATGACACCACCCAGGCCTACCTGCTATTCAATCAGCAGCATGTCCTCCACTGCAAGCTCTCCTGTAATTCACGCTTCTTGCTTTGTCGCTGCTTGATCTTCACTCTGGGTTAAGTTTCTCATTGCTAACCTTTGTTGACTTGACAGGTTCTTGGTAACATGTTGCATTTGCTGTGGTTAGTTTCTTCTGGCCTCATCACAGTTTCGCACTTTATACATACATATACTTTATACATCCATACAAACTCCAGCACAGCCTGTAATCTACTGATTTGTGTTTCTGAACAGGAAGTTTTCATTTTGTCTTCCTGAAAAATTATTTGTCTGGTCCAATATGATGTCACATGTATTGATTTGTGCCCATGTACTCAAAAAGAATATTTTTCACTTTTAAAAAGGAAAAAAAATGCGTATATTTCGAGAGTGGAGGGGTTACTGGTGGAGTGACTCATTTTGCTGAACACACTAGAGGTTTAAGTTTTCATCATAAACATCACACATTCTTTTGTATTATTTTTTTAGTATGTTATTACTTTCTTAGCGTTGAGCATTAAACACTGAGGTCAAGATTAGAAAACTCTTTGTGGCTTGGGTTAAAATACATCGTTTTCTACATTGTTTAAAACTCTTGTTTTTTGGTTTCAATCATACATTCTGCAAACACAAAACGGACTTCCTGTGAAAATAGTCAGGAATTCAGGCTGACTGTCATGAAAAAGTGCGACAGTTTCTGTCCATGGCCATGAAGAAATAATTGCTTTTGCAATTATTTCCTGTTTTGCATGCTCATGCCATTTCAAGTAATGTAGCGTATGAGAGTAGGGTGCACCGCCATCTTTGTCTCCCATTCTCTCCAACATGAACTGAGGTCAGGCAGTTTTTGCAAAAAGACCTTAAAAAAGCATTTTAATTTATTTCTTCTGTTCTTCGGATAATTAAAAACAGGATTATTTGATTAGTAGCTACAATGTGAACTGTATGGTTTCCATTTCAATTACAACAAGCTGCAAGGTCACTGTGGAATTTTTTAGTGCAATGACAACAAGCTGACTGCCCCATCTTGAACATAAGCAAGTACAAATGCACAGAGCCTCTAGATTGGCTGCAGTCTTGTTCCCCTGTCAATTTTTAGCTGTCAAAAACCTACAAATGTAAAGCGAATGTTGCGTCATTCTACTGAAACAAAGGTGACAGCAAACAGAGCAGATAAAGCTTCTGTTTTATAATCTGTCACCAAAGAGCATTTAGCAGGATTCAAAGAGTATACAGGCACACGGGTTGAAATCTCTTTCATCAAAATTGCTCCAACTTCTTTTGTGACGTCCCGTTTGCCAGCCTGTACGCTGCTGACAGCTGAGATTTGAATGAGGTCTGTGACGTCACGAAGGAGGAGAAACGAACTCGCAGAGTGACGAAAATGGCGGGGTTGGAGGGGTCCGACTCGAGCTTGCACGGCTACTGCGTCACGCTGGGATTAATGGTTTTTCATGTGGAGGGGCGCATGCTACACTGAGCAGCTGAAGAGATAAAGCCCCCGCAGTGACTCATCACCGGCGGAGAAACAGAACAGCAAAAAAAAGACGGACCCAAAAAAGAGCAGCAGAAGAATGAGGAGAGCTGTTCGTTCATCGGTCTCTCATG
This sequence comes from Oreochromis niloticus, assembly GCF_001858045.2. Lineage (NCBI taxonomy): Eukaryota > Metazoa > Chordata > Actinopteri > Cichliformes > Cichlidae > Oreochromis > Oreochromis niloticus. The sequence continues at coordinate 12,378,670 of NC_031974.2, forward strand.
AATATTCTAATTGACGGCATTATCTCTGTGATGATTATTAAGTGTGTGGCCCACCAGGCTGCACTCCGGGCTAATGTAGTGGAAACAGAGGGGTTGAGAGCTTCAATAAGGGGGCTCTTTGTGTACCTGTACTTTCACGCGCTGATATTCCTCACACGCCTTATATATCATAACAGACACGTACAATTTTGGGTATAAGGATGAATCCCTGTAAAACTGTGAGTTTGTCCTCAGTAATGTGGGGTGATGTTAGTGTGTTTGTGGTTTTATGACACGATGTGACTGTCCCTGTGTGTATGTTCGCCTTATGCCTACATCTCCCCGCCCTGCACATGATTATAATCCCTTTTGATGTTTGCCACAGAACCATTTTCCTTTACACTGCTCATCCCGGCATTTCTCTCCACCCCTGGATTTAACCCGCAAGCGCCAACAGTGACAGCATTTAAATGGATGCGCAGAATCATCACCATGTCTAAATTTGCTGACATGGTTGGAAATACATTCATGTTGTGTAAATGCCTTTGTTCTGTTACTTAGAGATTGTGCCTGTCTGCACACTTTTGATGTTTTAAACGGATTTTTATGCAGTTCACCATCTGGATGTTTTGTTGGTACATTTCCTCAAATTACCCTTTCATTTCCTAAAAGCTTTTATGTTGCGCGTCTGGCTGCTAAAACACATTTTGCAGAATCTGTGCGCCTCATATTCTTCATAGAAAAACATGAAGTAGAAGACAGAGACGCAGTTCTGCAGCAGCATGTCGTGCATCACTACATCACCTTTTGTTTGTGGGTTGCCGCTTTTGTCTCGAGGCTTTGCTTTTGTCCCGGTTGCTGCTCTTGATCTGGCCGGCTGCTTCAGCAGAGCCCGCCCTGGGATACATCACAGTGTGGCGTAACACTGATTTGTCTGGACTGGACCGAAGTCACGATTGTGGGTCAGCATGTTCCTTGTCAGGCACATTAACACAGCGCACGCACACGTAATGACACACGTGTCCTCTTTTTCTCTCTGCAGTCCCATTTCTGCTGAATGTATCTGCCGCTGACTTGACTGCTGTAGTGTGACTCGGGCCTCTGTAGCATTAGACAATAAATCACTCAGATGCATCTTGTTCTGGGAGGCGGTGACACGTCTCCGGCCACCAGAGCGTGCGCACAGTTGAATTGTATTCAAATGTTGTTCTTGAAATGCCAAAATAGCTTGCAGTCAAATAAGAATTTGTAATTCATGGCAGTCTATCATTTGGATAAAGAAAAAAAGCACTGCAGATGTTTATATCTATTGTTTTTTTCCCTCGTCACTATAGCGACAGCTCTATCAGCGCAGGCTTCCAGAGCCGTTGGGCTCTGTATCATTTGAGCCGCGTCCTGCTGTTTACTGTGCACTGTTTCCCTTTTCACAGATCATCACTTTTACCTGCCAGTGTGATCTTTGTAGAAATAAAAACATGTTATTGAGATATTTTGAACTGTCTCCACTGAGTCTTGTTTTCTACCCTGCAGGTGTTTCAGCCCAGCTGACAAATACCCGTCTGAGGAGGAACACCTCGGTGGGAACCCCCTTCTGGATGGCTCCCGAGGTACGGTGAAAGTGGCCTATAAATGCTCCCGCAGCCTCGTCTCTTTCCGCTACATTAGCCTGGAGCAGATCCCAGTGGGCCACAGTTAATAATCATCAAAGAGATAACACTGTCAAATACAATGTGCATGGAAAAAGTGGAATGGGCAGCCTCCATCGTTCATCTCCTGTATAATCATGGCTGAGTGCACTGACAGTATGTATAGCTTGTGTAGAGAAGTGGCTGCATCAAAAATTGAGCGTTTTATACCAGTCATATGTGTTTGAGCCTTATTTTTTTTATAGGAGGTTAATGTGACTTTGTGCTGTGAGCTGGGCTCTCTTCTTAACAACTCACTGACACCGACTGAAAGGCTGTTTCCATATGGTAGTGTTTTTCCTGCTTCAGTTATGCATAGGGACTAAGCTGCAGTTTCTGTATGCTGTTATCTGTGGCCACTACTGTCAATGTTTATTGACAGCGTTGGAAGCTGTGCTTCCTTTATATTGCAAGTTAGAAGTTCAGTGGTGGTAGGTGAGAGTTTGCACATCAAAGTCTGTTTACAGGTCTTGAGGATGTGCTACTGCGTATTTGAAAAAAGCTCCAGCAACACCTTCTGTGCCTCCAGAGGGATCAGTGTGAAGTCCAATAAACTGCCTCAAGTGTTGTCACTTGCATGGAATAAAAAAATAAAATTTTTCTATAATGTAAAAAGTCCAAATTCAGAATAAGTAATCTAAATTTTTCTTTTCAGTTGAGTGAGAAAATATTTTAGTATTTTTTTAAGATAATTCACAACTTAATGAAAATTTTAAAAGCAAAGAAGAGATGCTCATTAACATGTTATGAATGTTGATGCTGCACAGTTTATTCACCAGAGGCCACTTTGGAACTTCCCTGTTGGCACCATGGTTGGAGCACCAGAAAAGCAGCAACCAGCTGATCTGAGTAATAAATAAATAAATAAATAGAGATACTACTAACAGAAGCTCAGAAAATCATGTGTCTAAAATAACAGTAGGAATCAGTTCACATACTGGAATATTATTGGTCCTGAAATTCCTATACTTGTCAGGCTCTAAACATCTTTTAATACCTAAGAGATCAGGTGAACATGTGTTCCAGCATATTTGGTCTTGTCTCATGTATATTTTGACTTTCAGATGTCCCCTCCTAATTGGCTCTCCAGATAAGGGAACGCAGTGTGTCTCTGCATTATTAACAAGCAACCAGGCTGTCCATAAGTCTTTTATAGATGCAAAACACCCCATCATGCTGCTTAAGGCTTCAGTGAGAATGACATTTCTGTCGAGACTTCACCATACAGGGAATCAACTCCTGAAACAATCCACTGCAGGCATGAAATTCAAGCTTAGTTCCTTTAATGGATCAGTACCAAAAGTAAGAAATTTCATAATGTGCCAGATTGTCTGCATTTTCAGTTTGTGCTGCAGTCTTTGCTGTTTCACTACTGCTCAGCAAATAGTTGGCAAGTGTTTGCAGATAAGTTAGCACTTAGCATGCAAACCACAGGCAAGCACAACAATCTGCTAACGACCAAAGCAATCGCAAGGAGGTCTCAGTTTACCAAAAGTACCAACCAATTTTACTGAGCAACTGCCAGCAGCCCCCAGCGAGTTTTTAAGAAGTAAGACATTTAAATGGATCTTAGAATGAAACAGGGACAACAAACAAAACACACTGCAGAACAAAACAGATTGCGACTGTGCAGTGAACTGATTCATCGTGAAAAAGGCTCGGCAACCCCTAGTGGAGCAACGGCATAGCAGAAGACAGAGATAACCTGAATGTTAGGAGATGCACTTTTAGCCTCTCAGTCAGATACCATTCATTTATTTTTCATTGAACCTGAAGCCGCAACACTTTTGGAAACCCTCAACAAGTAGAGGAATCTCTTAACCACCCATTTGCACGCTTAACCTCAACACTGATCAAGATTAGATGAGTCATTAGCGGACTTCGTGGGGATGAGATGGGTAAACTTATACTCTGCTGCACCTCAGCTTCCCTTTGTAACCACTGCGCCTAATGGTAGTTATAAAATCGCCTCAGCATACATGATCACCCCAGATCACCTTGCATGTTCACTTGTTAAATCAAAACAGCTTTTACATGAAGTTTGCATGCCGTGCAAATGCAGGGTGCTGCATGACGTGGCGTCGTTAAGGCTCAAGGATTTTAATCTTATTTGTTTAAGACATTTATTCACAAAGGTCTAAGAAAGGGCATTTACCTGAGTGGACTGAGTAGACAAGAAGCATTTGACAGAGCGGAGGTTTCTGCTTTCTAAATATACACTTTGGGGACAATGTACAGCGCTGGCTTTATATAAAGTCTACTTCTAAAGAGGATTTGCTTATGCAGGTTTGACTTGGAGGTGAGCTGCATCTTTTCTGCATGTTATACACAATGTTATGTAGATGAGCTTTCTTTTCCAGAATAATTGTGTTTGGTTGTTGCTGTCGAGTTGTGATTTTGGCCGTGTTATGTGTCTATATTTGTGTGTTGGTTGGAAATAATTTTGCTGTTTAAAAGTCAGTTTGTCATGTCTTTGCAAATTAGTCTCCTTGAGGACCGATTTAACATTGATTTCTTTTAGTTTTCATTAAGTGTGTTTGCTAGGAACATGACGGAATAATGAAAGTCTTGGGGTTTTGTGGAGTGTGTGTCTTATTGGTTATCTGGTAATGATTTGTCTGGTCTGCATGCATTAGACTCTGCCTGTTCAGAACTAGAAAAACAAATTACTGATTACTGTTAAATGTGTGTATTATATGTGGGTGTGTGGTAATAACAATATGAATCTTGAATGATTCATATTCCTGATTGAGTGCCATACTGCCCGCAGGACAGTGATGATGGACTGTGTGTGTGCGTGGGTGTGTGTGCGTGGGTGTGTGGGTGTGTGGGTGTGTGTGCATTCACTGTTCTGCTCACAGCAAATGATAATGAGGAAGTTGTTTTGGCTGAGCTGCTGCAGTTTATTTAATTCCTTTGTTGTTAGTGCACAACTTTTTAATGACATTTTATATTCTTTCACATTTGTTTGTGTAGAAGCACAAGAAGAAATTAAAAAAAAACTTAAATACTATCTTTCAAAGAAGGAATCAGACCCTGATTTAATTGCTTTACTCTTAATATCTGTAATCAGACATTAGACCGCCTGTTATATGTTCTTTATTTCATCATCCCTGCAGGTAATAGCATGTGAGCAGCAGCTGGACTCCACCTACGACGCCCGTTGTGACGTCTGGTCTCTGGGCATCACAGCTATAGAGCTAGGAGATGGAGACCCACCCCTCTCTGACCTCCACCCAATGAGAGCTCTTTTTAAAATACCCAGGTAAACCTGCCATAATTGCATCATATTCTGCTGTGCTGAGTTAATTTAAATGATCTGGTTCTTATGACAAATCTGAGCTGAAGGTTGCAAATAAACCAAAAACATTTTGAACTCTCTTCAAAAATGAGTTTGATTCTCAATAAGACTTATTTTATGTTTTACCGAACTGGACTCTGCTTCTAGGCTAATGACAGTTTTGCACATAATTAAGTTTTCATAGAAATAATTTACTTAATTTTATTTGTACTGTGTTCACATTTTGTTTATGTAATGTGCTTTTACATTTTTGATATCTTGAAAGGTGCTATTACAGATTAAAGCTATTATTATGCTGTTTCGCCGTCCCTGGATTTGATACAGCTGATTAATGACTTTGTCAGAGTGATAAAATAATGACTACCCTTTTAATTTGACCCTGTTGTGCATCTTTTCTTTTCTTTTTCTTGTTTTGTACTCTGAAACACTTACATTTCATGACTTTTTAATTACAGTTTATGGGCTGAGAAAACACAGCTCATTTTGAAAATGCGAATACAGGCATGTACAGTATTAAGCTTTCAGTCTATATCAGTAAATACATAGATAGTAGTCAATATGTGTTTTTGGGGGGGGTTTCTGTAGGTTTTAAAACCTAAAATAGTCATAAAAACTAAAGTAACTAAACGGAAACCATCAAATACACTCTGAAAGAAAATAAAGATCAAATTTAATCGGAAACTACAAAATTATAACCACTCTGCTTCCATTCTTAAAGCTGGAACCACGCATGCAAATAGCTTTTGCCTTAAGATACAGCTCACCCCAGGCAGAAGTAAAATGAGATGATATTTTCTTCACTGCCCTGATACGGACCATCTCACAAGACTGGGCATGTTTTCATTATCTGACTCCTCGGCTTGTAAAGATAGCATAATGTATAGCGCTTGCACTGCAATAAAGAAAAGTCCTCTCCTACTTCCAACATAGTGATTTGTGCCTCTATACAGACTATACAGACTGTCACCACACTAAGTACAGTCTTTTTAGTTCAAATGGCTTTTTTCTGCTTGCAGGGCTTTATCCATAACATACTGCCTCCCTGGCACTCATCTAATCTTGATCATCCCAATGATCCTGCTGGGGGAGGCTGCGGGCACAGCCCCTCTTTCTCTTTGTTTCTACTGTGAGCTGAAGCTGATTTTCTAATTGTTTATCTTCACCTGATTTCAGTGTGAGAGCACTTAACCATCACAGCACAGCTCTCTGTCCATCACTGCCCTGAAACACGCACACACCTACACACACAGACTGCTGCTGTGTCACGGCTGTCCCGAGTGTTTGCTCTGGGGGTCGTGCTCCGCCGGAGCCATCACACAGCTTTCTCACAATCTTTTTGACTGCTGCAGCCAGAGCTTCGGGCTCCCTCTTCACACTCCTCACTTCCCTCCGCTCACTACTCTGGCTTCATTTGTCAAGCAGTCTTGGAAAAAGCCACGCTGAGGGCATTAGTATATCCACTCTCTCTTATTTAGTACACATTTGCCCTCCCCCCCCAAACAGCAGACCACCGAAGCCATTCCTCATTTTTATTATGATTGTTATAATCCTGTTTTTTCTATCAATAACTAGTATGGTTATTTTTATCAGAACAGTTTTACCTAAAATTTGCAGCACATAAGAGCTTGGCACATTACAAATCAAACATATAATACTATAATGTATTTTATATACAGTGATGCAATACAAGCCCCATACAGTTTCTCTATTGAGGTTTCTTGAGAAATGTCTGCCATATTGGATGTGATGCAACCAACAGTTGTGAGGGAAAAATGCATAAAACCCACTGGTTGGCAAGTTGTTTCTTGAAGATTGCTGGCTGTTGCTGAATGAAAATTGATTGCAAAGCTGGCACCGCATCAAAAACCTCCTTGTGATTACTGTGGTTGCTGCAGCTCCCTGTAGTTTGTATGGAAGGCGCTAACTTGTCTGAAAACTCTCGCAAACCAAACACAAACCAGAAATGGAGACTGTTGATGTAAGTCACAGCTCAGGTCTGCAGCCAACACGTTTAAGAAGACGCAAATTTTAACTCTAGATGTCTTTGGTATACAAAGCAGTTGGTATACATGGTTGACTCAACGGCTGCAAGGTGCAAATCAGCCCATCACCCCTCCACCACCGTGCCTGACAGTTATGCTGTGTTTGTGTTTTGCCAAATGTGGAGCTGTGAAACATCTCCACTTTGGTCCTGTCTGTCCAAGAACATTGTTCTAGAAGTCTTATGGTTTGTTCAGATGCAACTTTGCAAACCTAAACCGTGCTGCCATGTTAGAGAGAGAAGAGCCTTTCTCCCCTGAAACCCTGTTTTACAGGCTAACTAAGGCCTGTAGAGTTGTAGCTCTTGGGATTTTTGCAGTTTCTCTGAACACGGCACGCTGTGACCTTGGGGTGAATTTCCTGAGATGTTTACATTTAGGAAGGTTGGTAACTGTGTTGAATTGATGCGCAGAAGTAATTGTTTCTTTCCTCCTTGGTATTGTGTTAACACAGACCTAAATCCCCCAGACCTGCAAACTAACAAATTTTCTGCTTTCATAGAGAAGATCAGACTTGCTAATGATCATTTAACTAAGTGCATTTGGTAAGCAGCACCTGGCTGATACGTTTCCTATTTATTCCTATGGAAGGCTGTACTTAGCACACACAATGTTTCTGCATTTTGATTTCACTTTTGTGTAAATCGCGTAATATGTCATGTGTTGCTCTTCATATGTGGTTGTATTTATCCAACTTTAAGTCCTCCTAGGGACCAGATGACTTTCATTACGTACTGATGGCTTAACTTTATTTTTAACATGATTGTTATATTTTACCAGTGTATCATGAATAATGAAAAAACATAGGTCCACATTGAAAGGAGTGTGCAATAGATACATTGTATCATATTTCAACATATGGAGTTGAACCCAAAAAGATAAAGAGCAAAGCATACAGAAGAACAAGTCCAGTAGTCTTTTACGTTGTTTCCTCATTGCCTTGTATTTAAATAGGAAGAGAAAAAGAGGAATGCAGAGAAGGACTAAGACAACAGTATATGTATGGAAGTCAAATCTGTGCTCAAAGCTTCGGTCTCTGGAGTGGATAAAAGATTTAAAGTGCTATTATAATTATGCTCAGGTGTTAATAGCTAAGCTTTCATTTTCATTATGTGTAACAGAGAGGATTTAAACTTGCCTCCGATACTTTACTAAGTGAACTTTTGGCAGGCGAAACTGAACAAATTGCTTTAGCGAACTGGGGTACAAACAAAATTAAAATTATATTTAAAACAGTCCAAGTCCATGTAGCCCTTATAGTGCTTTAAAAAGTAGCTTTATTGTTCAGGTAGCCCAATGCAACTCCCCCAAGTTATCGCTGCAGGGCTCTCTTTGTCTTTCGGATAAGAAAAACACTTTAATGATCGCAGTATTAGCTGAACAGCCTGAAAATAAAGGCCTGATGCATTTCCTGTCTATATTGGTTGTGTTGTGTGATAAAAAGGAGACGAATGTCCTCTCATTAGACCAATTATTTGCTGTCAGAGCCAACGTGTGAAAGGCCTCCATGCATTAACAGGCAGCAGTGACTTCCCTGCCGAGTACCTGGAACCCTCTTGTAAAGAGGTACTTAAAGCAGAACAGGGAATCCAATTAGCTGAGTTGTTTTTTTGCTGTGTGGCCTTGTTAAATTTAACCCCACAACAATGTGTGTAGGTTTTCAGGGTAAAGGTTTTAAGAGGTTCTGGTTTGAGTCTATACACAAGTTTCCTAAAATCAGCTGTATCGATACCATCCAGCTGCACTGCTCTGATGGTTGAAAGCTACCACTTTTTGCCACCAGAGAAACACCTCTGGATGGCCTCAGTGATGAATCGTCCTAGCCTTTTGTTCTCCGCCCTGCCCGCGTAAATCCTATCTCATCTTATCTTTCCATTTATCTTTTCCATTTCTTCCCTTCACAGAAACCCGCCGCCTACTCTCCACCAGCCGGAGCTCTGGTCAGATGAGTTTAATGACTTCATCTGCAAGTGAGTGTGGCTTCTAGTGTGTTTATCCTTCCTGTGTGAATGATAAATATTTACACAGATAACCCGCTGCTTTGAATATGAATCCGAGAAATGCGTTGCACTCCTCTTTCTGACTCATGCTTGTTCTCCCACCTCACAGATGTCTGATTAAGGACTTTGAGTTGAGACCGAATGTGCTAGACCTGCTCCAGCATGTGTTCATCAAACAGACTGTTGGCAGAGAGAAAATCCTGCAAAAACAATTGATTGAGCTCATTGATCTCAACCAGCAAATTGGAGTGATTGAAAAAACAAGGTATTGTGTCCTTATGGCTTTTGTCTCGATGTTTTTGTCCCAATATCTCGCTGTATGAGCCAAATACTCCTGCACCATAAAGTGTTTGATCGATTTTGATACAAAGCCCATGAAAAACTTAAAACATAACACCCTTCCTGTCAGCGGTTGTTATATGCTAGGCTGTTGCTTAGCTTTTGCCGACAGTATAATCCAAATTACCCTCCTTGCTGGATGTTTTACAAGCCCTGTCACCCTCACACAAAAAACAGGTCAATCCTGCACCGGCTGCACTTGAGCTGTAGGCTCCTTAGCATGAGTTAAAATGTTGCCCTGGAAAGTGAGTCTCTCCCTGTACAGTGATAACATGTCGATCCCGTTTCTGTCATTTAAGCCATCATGGAAAGACAGACAGAAGCACAGACAGTAATGACAGGTAACTATAGAGGATGCTTTTGTGACGCAGTAGGAGCTTATATAATTCAGTCAAAGCTCTTGTTGTAGTTGTGATTGCACATGTATTTGCCATCAGCTGCCACCCTGCCCCTTCTTACATTGTTGTCTGTTTTAATGTTCAAATCATGTTATTGTCACTGTTTGTTCTGCTTTATGAGTTTTAATTTATAATACCGACATGTCATCTGATGCTATCAGTGGTTATGATATTTACTGTAAATCAACTACAGGAGCTTAAAAGCTTACTTGTGTTCAGCATTACCTATCAGATAAATGACGCTTCAGTAGAGAAATAGGGTTCCTGGAACTTGACCCTGGAACGTTTTCAGGGATTGAGCCTCTGACCTTCCGATTTATAGATGACCCGCTCTACCACCTGAGCAGCAGCTCAACCTGTAGAAAGGCCAATATTCAAAATTTTATAACACAGAATCCCATATATGAATTGTACTCCATACCATGAAACTTCTCAAATCAGACTGGTCTTAAAAATGTTAGAGCTTGAAAATAGAGGAAAAATAATTCATGCAAATGAAGAAACAACCAACTTTTCTTAAAAGAGTTGGTGTCTGACAGTAACATCATGATGGTGTTATGCCTCACTTTCCCCAAAATAATTATTTTAATATTGATATTTTTGTTTACAGGCAGCATCCACGGCCTTCAGCTACACTTTTAAAACTGTATGTTGTTGAAATCATAATATAGTAACTAATATTTGACATGAAAATTTGAGCGACATAGCTTAAGTAGTTCTATAGCTCTTTGAAAATGGCACAGAAAGCTAAAATGTGACAGTTTTCCTATTAAAAGTGGATCACCCTGGAATTATTTAAGGATATCTGGGATGGTCAGGCTGGAAGCATGTGGTCAGCTGACATGGAACGACCCTTATGCATACAAACCCCCAAATTGAAAAATTACTTGAACCCCATCAACAACACGTAAGTATCAGGAAACATAAGACTCATGTTGTCTTTCTAAAAGTGTAATAACAATAAAGCTAAAAGCTTGTTCAGTAAATTATGTTCAGCACTAAATTTGCTGGTTTCCTGATATCACTTGACAATTCTGACTGTATTTTAGTAAGTAAATGAACTGACTTGTGGTAATAAGCTGATGTTGCAATTCCTACAATGGGTAATTGGAATCTTGTGGGATTATTTTATTCCCTTGTGCAGATTTAATCTCTCTAAAGACACATTTGCTTAAACTAGAAAAGATATGTTTACTAAACTTTAGTCACCCACTTCTGAAGTTTATCCTATTTTTGTTTTATTTTACCCCTCTCTGTGTCTACTCTTTCCTTGATGAAAATAGAAGATGCTTGAATAGAGACGAGTCCCTGAGGTTAGAGTCATAGTCAGACCAGTGCGTCCCAGTAAAAGCTCCACTGTGAATGACTTTTCCTGGCCTCTGCAAAGTTATTAGAAGAATCTGCAAAATTTAACATTCATTTTTTCAGAGCATGCTCACTAAGAGATGTCATTGCTGTGTTACAGGCATGAACGTATTCATACCAAAAAAGGAAGCCACATGAAGACACAGGACGCAGACGAGGTGGATGACCTCGCCACCCTTGAAGTTCTAGATGAGGTAAAAAAAATAAATCCAAATGCATCTTTACTCCAAAGATGGAATTGAACCTGATGTATCTACCTAATGAGTGGAAAAACTAATTTGTTGTGTGAATTGTTAAAAAAAATAGATCATTAGTTTGTGTTTTTTCTTGCATTTTTATTTAGGCTTTCACACAATTGCTTTTTCCCCTTCCTGGCTGCACAACATTAGATAACAAGTTAGAATTAGGATGAAGTCACTGAATGCAGCAAACATTTTCTCATGAAAGAAAAAAAACCCAGAGAATTGATGGGAGCTAGAGCTGAAAATCTCTGCCTGTTTTATTTTTCTCCTTGAAAGCATAGGTAGTTTCTACTGAGATAAATTTATGAATTTACAGCAGAGTGCTCTGCTCTCTCTCTCTCTCTCTCTGCTGACAGAGTTAATGTAGCTCACCCAACAGTCTCTTTCTCTCAGTCTTTCACTTTCATCTATTATTAATTACACTTTGGTGTTTAAGTGAATGGACAACTTGTGCTGGTCTTCACAACCCACACCAAAAATAATGATAGATCAAGTACTGTTTTCTTAACTTACACACCCGTGTGTACGCACAGATAAGTGGTATTAATGAAATATTAACTTTGAAATTACCTGCTCAGCCCAAACTGCTCTGTCCCAATCAAAATTGGAATCTTGGCACCGCACTTGGCTGGAATAAAATGGAGCTCAAATTTTCATGTATGATATGACGGAGAAAAAAATATTTGGTTTATTTGATAAATAGCGATTAATGCGTGTAAGTTACAAAATTAGCTACAAAGGTTTTTTCCTTTTTTAGCTGTAAGTCTTATAACAAGTCAGGTAAAGCTAAAATATACACTGTAAAAAGCTGCCAACATGTTGTTCTAACATTAACCAAGAAAAGTCAACACATATTATTTGTAGTTTCAACTTTAAATTCAATTCTGTTCAATTTAGTTTTATTTATATAGCACCAAACCACAACAGCAGTCACCTAAAGGCACTATATTTAGCGTAAAGACCCTACCTATATTTAGCGTAAAGACCCTACAGTAATAGAGAAAACCCCAACAATTACATGGGCCCCTGCGAGCAAGCAACAGTGGGAAGGACAAACTCCCTTTTAACAGGAAGAAACCTCTGGCAGAGCCAGGCTCAGGGAGGAGCAACTATCTGCCTCACCAAAAACAAACAAAAACTCCAAAACGAACATGGTTTTGTTTCCTTTTGCAGAGGAACATTTTTTTATGATATGGTGAATTCTATGTTTATTATATTCAATACTAATACTTTTATATTAAGATTAAAAGTGTTTGAAGTCCTCTTGTTGGATTGGACAAACATTGGACAAAACATATGGTCATGCAATATAAAAAGTTGCTTGAGTAATAAAACGACTAGTTTAGAAATCATAATCAAAAATTAACATTGATTGAACGTTTACTGCATCTACTGTGATATATTTGTAGGTACATTATGTCACATTATGACATTTAGCATCATTTTTCCTAATTACCCATTCTGGTCTTTCAAGAACCAAAACAAAACAAACCAAAAATACACAGCAGCATCTTTGACAGAAAGAACATTTGGAACAATTCATCAAATCTGAGGGATGAACTGACATATTGAATGAGTTGCCAGCGGATATTTCCACCCATCCTTCAAGCTGAAACGGGCTGCTGGTTTGAGGGAAACGTTGGCATAAACTAAATTTCTCTGAGTTTTATAAATATAGTTCTGACTGTCATTTAGCAAGCATCTCATACTGATATTTATTGTCTTTGTTTATGTTTTTCCAGAACACTGTCGCAGATCAGCTTCAGAATCGCTATGCAAGAGATCAAGTTTACACATATGTGGGAGACACCCTCATTGCAGTCAATCCTTTCCATAAGATGGAGATATACACGCCTGAGGTCAGTGGAGATAAATAGACCTTTGTTTTATTTGGATCTGTGTTCTTTCCATGTACATGCATCCCTACATTTGGTCAATAATGCAGTGAATGTAGCCTGGCATAGCTCATTAGAGCCTCTGCAGTTCTTCAGTCTGCTGCATCCCATTTGGCTTCAAACAGCGCACACACATTTTCACAGATACTACTGCTGTTTTTCTGCCTCTTCCATACCTCAATGGCCCTATTTTTCTCTCAATTATCATGTTTTTGCCTCAAGTTTGTTGCAAATTTTTTCATTTATGTCCTCAGAGAATATAACAAATCCGCTTTGTAAAATCATTAATTTACTTTTCTAAAAATATGTATCTATTTTGTTGTGTTCATTACACTCTTGAGCACGTCTTTAACAAGCTTTTATCTTTTTTCTCCCTCTCTTCATAGCACACTAAGATGTACATAGGAGCTAAGCATACAGCTAACCCACCACACATCTTCGCTGTGGCTGATACTGCCTACCAATCTATGGTGTCATACAATAATGATCAGGTAATAAGCTCTTCAGTTATTACAAACTGGTTGAGTTTACTTGTTTAAGTGCTGTTGCACACGATGCCAGAGCAGCAGTTTGACAACACAGACACTAAAAAATACAGAGACCACAAACCAGAAGGTACCAAAAGCAGGTTCTGGGGGTTTTTTTGTTTTTGTTTTTTGTTTTTTTTTGCAGTGTTGGGGGGATTTTGTGTGTGATTTTGTGTGATGCTAATAATGCTAAATCTAGTTTGCTAGGATGGTTAGCATGGTGTGTCTATTATTCGATATTGGAGAATTGGCAAGTGAATTAAGGCCTTTTGATTGGATCGTCTTTGGGGAAATTCAAGAACTTCCTTTCTAAGAAAGTTTGCACAAGACCCTGAACAGTACTGTGAAAAATTAAGTACACCCCATGATTCAATAGCTTGCTGAGCCAGTCACTGTGGACGAACTTTAGCCCACTCTACTTTACAGTGTTGTTTCAGTTCATTGAGGTTTGTGAGCATTCATTTATACACAGCTCTCTTAATATCCTGCTACAGCTTTGCAATCTGGTTCAGGTCTTCAAAAACTGATTATTTGGTTTTTCAGGCATTCTGTAGATTTGCTACTGTGCTTGGGATCATTGTCTTGCAATATGATTTTATTGTTAATAAAGCTAATAATATAATATGCCTGTCCTATATGGACTCTGTATCTGAATTTTTTTTGTAAAAGAAAGCCAGTATGTTGATTCTCTCTCCACTATCTGCATTCAGTGACATATTTTAGTGACAATGGTAGTTAAACTGTTAATAACGTTAATAATATTATTGGCGTTTAAGCCTCAAAGCCTTTTTTGTTGACACCACAGGAGTCAGAGTGCATATATAATTAAATGTGACTCAAGTGACTTCTTGTGTGCAGTGTATTGTGATCAGTGGGGAAAGTGGAGCAGGGAAAACAGAGAGTGCTCATCTGCTGGTGCAGCAACTAACAGTTCTCGGGAAGGTGAGTCATGAAATCCAACCAGCACAACTCTTTATCTGTTGGTAGATATTCTGTTAACGCAGTTTGAAAATCTTGTAATGAGTGTGCTGGTGCTGCAGTTGGTGCCAGTCATGATTTGAAGGCTAACTACAAAGGAAATGTCATTTCTCTTGACCTTTTTTGTATTCATATGAGAAGATTATAGAAAGCGGTAGTGCTACTTGTCACAGTGTAACACCTTTTTTTTTAAATTAGTCCCCCAAACTAAAGTGGAATGATATTTTGTTTAGGCCAATAATAGGACACTCCAGGAGAAGATCCTGCTGGTCAACAGCTTGGTGGAGGCATTTGGAAATGCCTGCACTGTCATCAATGACAACTCCAGCCGCTTCGGCAAGTACCTGGAAATGAAGTTCAACGGTGGTGGAACAGTGGTCGGAGCACAGATATCCGAGTATCTGCTGGAAAAATCCAGAGTTGTCCACCAGGCGATGTAAATATCACTTCCTGTTTCTTGTTTTGGTCCCGGTTTTGACTGTTATCACCTTCATTTGAGAGTGACATTCATAGAAAAATACAAATAATCTCTCTGTTCATTTTCTGAAAGAACATTGCAGTGAAGGTTATTGTTCTGCCCGCTTTCCACGGATCAGCGGATAATAGATTGTCTCTTTTTCTTGCTCTCTTTCACATCTGCTTTTTCATTTGAAACTGGTGGCATTTGCTTTCACCTGCATTTCACTCGGTCCATCATTTCTTCTTATCGTGTGTCTGGGGAGCAGACCAGGTCAAGTGGAAGGGCTAGCTTATTTCCTGTTGGATCAAAGATTGTGGTCTTGCGTGTGTCTTTAGTGGAACTTCAAAGACACACTCAAGTACTGCATTGGAAAACAGACACACGTCAGAGAGGGCCGTACATTGTATGAATATTTAGTCTGTTAATGGGTGTCGTATATGGGTTGATAGAAAACAGGGTGAACTGCTATGTTTTCATGAATTAATCTTTATTCACGTGTTGCATGTTTTGTTACCCCTGCAAGATAATTTTCAATTGCTTCATTATGGGTTTAATTTAATTGCACACACACACCTGAAATGATTGTTGATGCTTTCCGATGGGATTTGGTGACAGTATCCTGAAACAAATTTAGTTTGATTATCCTGTTGAAACAAAAATGGTTTTTTACTAATGGATTTAGCAAAAGATTAGACAGGTTTTCCTTCACCATGTTCATGATTAATATAAATTTAAGCTTAAATTTTATTCATAATAAACAACCAAAGGGATTCAGTGTTCATCATCATTCATCTATGCTTGTAATTTACTTCATAGAGTGTTACAATTTGTGTTACTGGTGGAAATACAACTTGGTTTTGAATTTAAAGAAGGATCGTCAGCCTTCTTATTCAAACGAATATGGGAAGGTGCAGGATTGTTTGCAGATTATATTAGTTTGTCTGTTTTCCCTCCAAATTCCAAAACTATGACATCACAACAATGTGATTGGTCAGTAGCAATGTTGATCCTGGACACTATTAACATGATGCAGGAGTAACACCAACATGGAGATATCAGATACACCAGGTTTTTAAAAAGCTGGAAACATGTTAACTAACTATTCCTGTGCATATTTTAGCTTTGATCATGTATATTTTGTTATAAATTTTCTTAAAAAAAATAAAACTGGAGTCATGTTAATCATGTGGCTAAAACATTTACCTAGCATGTCTCCTTTTCAAGAATTTGATTTCCACTATATGTGCGTGTTCCCACAGGGGGGAGAGGAACTTCCACATCTTTTACTACATTTATGCTGGTCTAGCTGACAGGAAGAAGCTAGCCCACTACAAGCTCTCTGACAGCAAAACACCTAAGTAGGTTTGACATTCCTTAGCAATTTTCCCAAAACACTGTTATCTGCGTCCCATGCTGCAAACTCCCGACTTCCTGAGACCCCAGTGGTTCCTTTTTGTTTTGTAGGTATCTGTACCACGAGAACATTAAACTTGGGCCTGACATAGTGAACAACGCTTCCTACAAGGAGCAGTTTGATGCAGTGGAGCAGTGTTTCAAAGTCATTGGATTCACCCTGGAGGTATAAACTGATGTATTCATTACTGGGCCACAGGTTTAGCAGTATAACCTTGATCCTAGTATTCACACTGATTTGTCCTCACTCGCCCCCATTAAAGTCACTGTATGTAAAAATAACATGTAAACAACCTTACTAGCTATAGCACCAGTATTGCTGGAATCAGTGTGATCATGCCGGCCCTCTCGTCTTGTATATGGCTTGTGATGAAACATAAAGCTGCAGGCACATGTAGGCAGTCAGTTCTTGACATTGTGAAGCCTAATGAGGCTCAAAGTACTGATTGCTCTTGGGATCTGCACGTCAATAGTACTTATGTTGTAATCACTCGGCAGCGCTATTTTACTGTGTCGTTTTGTCGTCCATGAAATACACTACAAGCTGATCCCTTAATATATGTGCTGCAGGTGAATTAGTGTTTTTTTATTTTTCAAATCTGTATTATTTGTAGATTTAAGATTTTAACAAACTGTGCCCTTTTTTGGTCTATTTGAACTGCTTTCATAGTTCATAATAATAATTGAGCCACCTATTTTCGGATTGGCTACTCCTCCCAAACAGAAGGTTTAAACAGCAGCTTCTGTGCTCAAAGCTAGAGCTATGAGTCTGAGGTGACCATATTAGGGATAGTTGCACACACTGATACATGTTTCCATACAAACTGTATTTGTTATAATTTTTGCAGGAGCTCGGAAATGTTTACAGCACACTGGCTGCCATCCTCAACTCTGGGGACATTGAGTTTTCTCCAGTTGCCTCAGAGCACCAAACAGACAAGAGCAACATCTCCAACATGTCTGTCTTGGAGAACGGTAAGAAAGAGAGAGAGAAGCACAATGCATGATGACAGAAAACCAAATATGACTGTGAATTTCCTCTGCTACACCCCCTTCCTCCGCCTCCCTCTTTTGCTTGCCATCATTAACTCTGCAGGAGTCCTCCATGTTTAGATAAATACAGGAAATGATTTTGGTTAAATCAATTACCCAAGACTCCGTTAGTACATAAAAATCATTAAGAAGCATACATTTGTAATGGTTAGATATTACAGTGCATGCTTTGCATTATATTTTCTGAATTCAAACACCTGTTCTGAATGGTAATTTAGAAAACAGCATAGATGCGGCCTATTAATTGAATGAATATTCTCCTGCTCAGTCAGAATGAGGCTACATATTGCATAAGATGTGCTGCTTTCAGTAAACTCCACAACTTTTATCCCCTTCCTTATCTCATGTCACCTCAGTGGCATCTCTGCTGCGTATCCGCTCAGACGAACTGCAGGAAGCCCTGACCTCCCACTGTGTTGTGGCCCGCGGAGAGACGATCGTCAGACCCAACACAGTGGAAAAAGCGGTGGAGGTGAGGGACGCCATGGGTAAAGCTCTCTACAGCCGCCTCTTCAGCTGGATTGTCAACCGAATCAACGCTCTGCTGCGGCCTGACAGCCAAGGGTAAGATGGGGGGGCAGAGAGTGTGATGGTGTGTTTGGTTGTCACGAATGAGGTCATCTCACAAAGTTCCTGCTTTTGGATTAAAATAGATACACAACTAGATTCACTGCCAAGTCTTTAAAACTGCAGAATATACTTTAAAATCTATTTGCGTACATATTTCATCAAGTATAGTGTCAAAAAACAAAAACAAATTTAAAAAAATGTACATTTTACATGTTAAAACCAACAGTTTAACAGTTTTAAACATAAAAAGATATATTAAATAATAATAATAATAATGGATTGCATTTATATAGCGCTTTGCTAGGCACCCAAAGCGCTTTACAATTCCACTATTCATTAACTCTCATATTCACACACTGGTGGAGGCAAGCTACAGTTGTAGCCACAGCTGCCCTGGGGCAGACTGACAGAAGCGAGGCTGCCATATCGCGCCATCGGCCCCTCTGGCCAACACCAGTAGGCGGTAGGATAAAGTGTCTTGGGACACCACGACCAGGACAGAGAGAGCAGCCTGCAACCTTCCGGTTACAGATGAGCTTCCCAATCCCCTGAGTCACGGTCAGTTCTTTCTAACGTCTAAATGATGTCTGTCTACTAACATCCTCTCAGCTGAAGTGCTAAAAATTGCACTTCCGCTAATGGCCACTAGAGGCCCATTCTAGAAGTGAGTTACACACTCCATGCCCAGTTTTCAAAAGAAATAAACATTTCTGCAGCCTGATACAAAATTCTCTTTATGACCTTTATGACAGTTGTATGTTGGTAATCTTTTTAAATAAAACTCAAATAATAAAATATTTTAAGTCTTTAAGTTTTACTTTTTACATTATTTTCTCCATTTTGAATTATTTTCTCAAAAGTGTGAGTGAGTAAGTCAAAATTTATATTTTGACTTACTGTATGGATGGGGAAAAATCAGTGGCAGATAAGCTTCCAACTAAATAGCCAAGACTTTTTGCTTTTTACACAAGTAAGAATCATATTTATTTCTTAAAAATAAGAAAAATATTTGAGTGCTCAGCTAGAGTAGAGAAGTGCAAAATAAGAACCAGTCCACTTACCATTTAAGTGGCAGGCTACCAGAACAACATAGCCATCCCTAGCACCATACGGTTAGCTATTCTATAAATGCATTTAAAGATTTAACGTTTTATCCTCGTCTTCTCCAGAGAGGATGACAAGGGCCTTAACATCGGCATCTTGGACATATTTGGTTTTGAAAACTTCAAGAAGAACTCTTTCGAGCAGCTCTGCATCAACATTGCCAACGAGCAGATCCAGTTTTACTTCAACCAGCACATCTTTGCGTGGGAACAGGTAAAGTTCAGCCCACGAACCCCACATCAGCACGCCCCCCAGCCTGTCACTGAATTCAAATAGCACTTTCTCAGAACGTGAATCCCTTCTGAACAGCTCTCAGTGTGCAGTTTTCACCTTGGTTCTAACTCATTTCCATCTAAATTGAGATAACATGTCATCGTTTGTCAGTCTGCACTTTAAAAGAGATGGCAAGGGTAAAATATGCTGCCGTCTTTATTCACGGCAGAATGAGGTTCTCTGTTCTCCCCTCGTGCAGTCTCGTGAGAGGGTTTTGCCTTCGGGGGGGGTCAGAGAATGGTTTGCCAGTGTTAAATGATTTGGAGTCACCCATTGGGAGGTGTTATAAATCATTCCAAACGAGGGTCAATTAGGAGTTGAAGACACTTAGTGCTGGACTTAAATTCACTCTTGGGTATTGTTGGAACCAGGCCCAGAAATATATTGTCCTATGCAGCCATCATATATATATCCAGAGCATAAGGGAAATGTATGGTGCCGTGAGATTAATAGTTCTACATAAATAAGGCAGAATTAAAGGATTGCTGTATGGTTTTATCAGCAGTGCATTTACTCTGCTGCCCTCATGTTTTCATGTATGTTTACGCGTGTGGTTGCATATTGTCCCAATCTATCTGCATCCTTGCTGATTTTTTTCTGCTGTACTTCATTTGCTTTACAGTGGCACTTCATGCTCGAATAAGCAGATTGATTTGATATTGTTTGTTCCCGTTTTGTCCTGTTCTCCGTGGAGTAGAAGTCCCTGGTGATGTTGCTGAGTCATAGTAGCAGCTCTGAGTCAGCCTGATGTGATCAGGTTTGCTCACTTTGCCCTGCAGACCAGATTTATCAGAGCCGAGTTAAGAGGAGATAAAAGACAACAAATCAACATCGTTGATTTAATATTGTCCTGTCCATAAACAGCTGCTTTGGGACGATTTATGTAGGTAAATTCGTAGACGCTTTTATTTTAAAAGGTCAAGCCTTTGTGAACGCTAAAGCGTGACATTAAAGAAATAAAACCGAGGGTATAAAACTGTACTGCTGTTTAATGGATCTTAAAGTGCATTTGGTATTATAAGACAGGGTTTCACTCATGCAGAAATACCGCTCTATTATTAAGGCAGCAGCATTAATAGCATCTTAGTACCAAGGAGATCAAGGATTAATGACTATTGACCACGTATAGTAACCCAGTCCTAAAGGCTGTCCTGTAACAGTGAATATTTGTCATTAACTAGAGACCAGATAGAAAAGCTACAGTGTCTTGCTAGGATTAGGAGATTAACCTTGGAATCAGTTTGATATTTAGAGCTAACTGGAGAGATCAGCATTCAATGAAAGGTTATCCACTTGTTCATAATTCATTCTAACATGTTATCACATGTTAGGGTTAGCTAAAGGAATCCCAAACACACAAAGAAGTTGATTTGACATCTTATTTGGACCTTTTTATTTAGTAACATGGAAATCGATGGAAAACTTAAGAAATTCAGGCTTCATCAAGCTGTTGGAAGGTGTTAGGACGCATGAAAGGAGGCCATTAAAGACATTATATCACGAGAGCTTATTTCCACTCCTGTGCAGGATGAGTACCTGAATGAAGAAGTTGATGCTCGGATGATCGAGTACGAGGACAACCGGCCACTCCTGGACCTGTTCTTGCAGAAGCCCATGGGGATGCTGTCACTTCTGGATGAAGAGAGTCGCTTCCCGCAGGCCACTGACCAGACACTCGTAGGTGAGTTGCTCCGATTTCAATAGAGAAATGTTTGTTTTATTTGCTTTATTATTTATGTTATCATGTTTTGAGTTGGGTAACCTCGGTAACCACAACTTCCTGTTAGTGCAGGGGCTGATTACATATGAGGTGTTAATCTAACTTTTCTCCAACTATACACTCTGATATTTTGCTTTGTCCCAGAGCAAGATAACAAGTGTGGTTGAGTTGTGGTGATCATTTAGGTTGTGGCTCCAAAATGATGACCACGCAGTGACAGACGTTTAAAGTTGGCTGCTGTGACAGTTTCACAATCAAATATAGCTTTGAACAAAATTTTGATAGGATCAGAAATTTAGGTTGACCCTCTCACAAGCCTGACTGCTGCTGTGACCTACATATACCATACTATAAATTAATAGTAGATATTATAACTTGAATCTAGGGTGTGTACGGACCTTCGGATGGCCTTGGGTGTTTGGATAATTAACTCATGCAATCTGATATTTTAGAGAAATTTGAAGGTAATCTCAAGACAAAAAGCTTCTGGAGGCCAATGAGGGTTGACCTGGGCTTTGGGATTCACCACTATGCTGGAAAGGTAATTTAACATTTAATTCTAATCATAAACTGAAGCTGTTTGGCATTTGCTATTCATATCTTTCTTTGTACCTCTCTACCAAACCTTAAGGTGATTTACAATGCCGCGGGCTTCTTGGCCAAGAACAGAGAAACCCTTCCAGCTGACATTATCCTGCTGCTGCGCTCGTCGGAGAATGAGCTCATTCGCAAACTTGTCACTCACCCCCTCACCAGAACAGGTGAAGTAGACACAACAGCTCTTTGTGAATGAAGTTAAAATCAAGTTAAGAAAGAAAGGTAGAGGGTGAAAAGTTCTAACTTTTGCTTCAATTATTTGAAAACGGTGCACAAGTACTTAAATAAAATGACAGGCCATTCTTAGCCTGTTTAGCTTCCTCCTCTTGTCTGGCAAACGTGTTTTGTAATAAGCAGTATTCTTTACAAGCATGTATTTTTTGTCAGCAATGTCAAAATCTAATCACAAAACTAATAATCTGGTTATTGCTCTTTAAAAGCAGTTTTAAAGGGGCCGTTTTAGCAGTGGTGCTTTATGACCTGATGTCACGTTCACTGACCTGATCAGCAGTAACTCTCAGCATGACAGGAGCCTACTGTTTAGGCTAAAAGTAGCCTCAGTAATTATCCCACCTGATTAAAATAACGTGCACTGCTCTGTTTCTTCAGATGGTTTCTGGATGTGTGACTAAGTCTCTTTTCTCTGTTGAGGGCAGTTTGTTCACTGACTCACTCTCTAATCCACTATTCATTTCACAGGCAACCTTGCCCACACCAAGGGTAAAGGCATAAACACAATACGGAGCCCACGGACCCCGACACGCACCGTCACCCTCGCCAAGGTACTTACAGCACTGTCTGCATTATCACTGTATTATCTCCCACATAAAGAACTTCCTCTGAAAAGTTGTTCAATTTATTTTCTCCTTATTACTCTCACTACTCCAGTCGAGACCTGCTGCTGAATTACAGTTCAGCTACTTGTGTGTCTACTGTGTTTTCCATTTATTCTATCTCGGAAACTGTACCCAACTGTAATTACTTCTTATTTTATTTATTTTCTCACCTTTCTTTCTTTTTTCTTTTTCTCTTTCGCTGCATTTCTGTTTCAAAAGATGGGAGTGCTAAGTTTATACAGTTCTTTTTCTTTTAGCGAGGTAATGAAGATGTGTGTATAACTATACCCAGTGTAGACCCCTTTCCTCACTCTAGATATCCTTATAATGACCAATTGGATCCCAATATAATGGCCTGTAGCTTGGTTTGAGATAGTTACAGTTAAAGTTACTTAGTTCAACTAACTGAAAAGGGACCTGTTATGCATTTCCTTAGTTTCTATTTTATATACTTGTCAAAAAAGAAACACAAGTAACATAACTACCATATATGTATATACAAGACTTTTAACCTGCAGGATGGCCTCCTCTGGACGTGATGCAAACACCTCCTGAGGAGGTGACCTCTGTGCCTCAACTGTCTAATCCAAGTGTCTGGATCTGTTGTTGAGGAATTAGCTGTGCAGTGGTCCTTGGTTGTGGCTGCCACTGATGAACACGTTGACCTAGTGTGTTGCTGGCATGTTCAACAGGGGACAGATCTCGATTAAATGCTGGCCAAAGAAGTGTCTGGATATGTTTCTGATCCAGAAAGGACTGTGCTACTCTGGAATTGTGCTGCTGAAACAGCTGGAGGGTGGGGTGCTGCCACAAACATTTCACAAGCACAGGTTGAAGCACTTCATCTACCTCTGTCCAGTCAGATTTCCATCAGATCAGAGATGGCTCTCTCCTTGGCGTTATCAGTGGATTTGTGAGATTTACAAGTGATTTCATTTGTGTTTTGTTAACAAAATAGTAATTCCATTAACTAAAACCAGAACTGAAAGCTAATCAACGTGTTTGGGGGTTTTAAAAGATTAAAAATGCACAGTAGTCAGTTTTAAAACAAAGATATGATGATATTATATATGTCACCATATACAACTTTCCATAGCTCCTCATGTTTAACATGACAAAAGTTCTAAAATATTAGTTCAGCATGAGCCCCTAATGAGCCAAAAGCTTGCTATGGTGCCAAGGAGAGCAGGTATCCCCAATGTGGTTATCTCAGGCACACAGCTCTGTCTGAACAGAGGCCCCGCCTACCTGCTGTTGAAATAATGTGTTTGTGAGAGGCAGCCAATCAGATGATAGTTGGCTTAAAGGAAGAGGGAAAAGAGCTGAAGCAGGGAGTGATTTGACGGGAATCACTCAAAGCTATTTTAATAGACTCCAAGCTTAAAAATATAGAGCTGGAAATGAGCATAAAAGGTCTACTTAAAGGTATTTTTCCTGCATTAAGTCTCTGTGTAGGTCATTATGTGTATTTGCAGCCTTGCTTTGCAAAATGCTAAATGCACCTAAAAACATCCCTTGCTTCCTTCTGATGTATCTCTTATGCCGTGCTACTACTAGACTTGTTCATATCCATCACAGTGCTGGATTTGTGTTTATAGCACCATGCCTAATTCTGCTACGCAATTTCAGAAAAATGGCTTACATAGTCAATCCATTTTTTTAAAATTCTTTTAAAACAGTGCTAAAACTTTAAATTTTGCACTCCAAGCATTCCATAATCAGCCTGACTCTTTCAGGTGCCAGTATCCAAATAAAACTCCTCCTGGCAACTCAATTACGTGGCTTTACGTGCTGGCGTGAATTAGTTTAGATTGCAGCCGTACACCATTGCTAAATGTAAGCCTCAAAGCCATTTGCTCACCTAAAACCAATCGACAGCGGCTACATTTACAAGAACTGTTTGATTAGTTCTTGAATTTATTTCCATTCATCTGCATATTTTAGGAAAAAAGCTCATCAAAGGTTTTTCTCTTGAGAAGGCACGATGAGCGATTTAAATGCTAAAAAACAGCATTAGGCTGATGGTGTGCTATAAAGGTGGTCTTCTCCCCGTTGTGTTTGTGCTGACAATTAGATGTAGAGCTTAATAAAATGTTACCAAATATGTGGTAAAGGACAATTAAGTGGTTATTTTTTTTTATTTTTATGTAGCTGTCTGTTTTTGGGGGGTGTTGTTTGTTTTGTTTTTTTCTAAGCAGTTTTTAAGCATTGAGTCATTGACATGTGACTGATTTGAGTGTAACACTGTTGTATATAAGTAGACCATATTCTTGATTTGGAACTACTTGTTTATCCACTTTATGCGTCTCTTTTGCAGCGTTCTCTGGAATTAAAGCCTGCAAAAAAATTCTTGCTTGATGTAAGCAAATGAAAACGGTGATTGGTGGTTTTTCCAAAGCACAATCAAATATTTGGAGTAAAATTTGCACAGGAGAAAAAAGATAAACCGCATACATGTCTTATTATTTAGTCGGATATCCATACTGTACAAGCAGAAAATATAGAGAGTAGTATTATATCATATAGTCGGTATTACTGGCCTTTTTGATATGTTTTATGTTTTTGGGTTTTTTTATAGCCAGGTGAATCTGGAGACACGCCTTACCACCCTAGAGAAACCACCAACATGAGAACACAGACAGTGGCCTCCTACTTCAGAGTAAGATTTGAACATGTTTTTTTAATTATTTTATTTTATTTCCTTGGATCAGTTATTTGGGAAGTTTTTAGAGAGAGCCACAAATTAACAAACAAATACAGTTGTACTCAGTAGTTCACATACACTCATCATGAGCATGATGTCATAGTAATTTTGAGCTTTTTAATAATTTCTTTTAAAGGTTTTGTTTCCAGGGTGGAATGATTGTACAGCGTCCTTAAAGATCTATGCATTTATTTTGGATTTTCTACACAGGGTCAGAATTATAAATACAAACATAGAAATTATACATACAAACTCAGATATTTAGATACTCTTTTAGGGCCAGGGGCTGGATAACCACCATCTACCATAATAGAATTGTACCATAAATTTCTAGCTGGTTTTCTTTGAGTGCCTTGTCTCTCACCAGAGACATTATAACTACCATATATTTACCACAACTACCCCTAATAATCTTCTTCTTCTGCTCCTTCTAGTACTCTTTAATGGACCTTCTGTCCAAGATGGTAGCAGGTCAGCCTCACTTTGTGCGCTGCATCAAGCCCAACAACGATCGCCATGCCAACAAGTTTGACCGTGAAAAGGTTCTGGTCCAGCTTCGATATACTGGTGTTCTGGAGACTGCCAAGATCAGACGCCAGGGTTACTCTCACCGCATCCTGTTTGCTAACTTCATTAAGAGGTCAGTGGTAAAAAGCAGAGCTTATGAAGTGATTACAAAATCAGCGTGTAGACCCTTGATATTAGTGTCCAGATAATTACATTGATTGCTGCAGGTACTACTTATTGGCTTACCATGCTAACGAGGAGCCCGCTGCGACTCCAGAAACATGTGCTGCAATACTGGAGAAGGCCAAGCTGGAAAACTGGGCCATGGGAAAGACAAAGGTAAGGAGAGATTTAATGTGGTGTTTACTGCTTTTTTTCACACGTTATGGTCATGAATAGATTCAAATCAAGTTAATAAAGGACTCCAGATGAAGGTTTGTATACCCAAGGCATTTAGGTTAAACAAGGCATGAAAATAAAAGAATGTGCTTTGGACTTTTTTTAGTTTTAAATTTATAACCAAAGAGCTTTTCAAACATCATCATCATAAAATATCATAGACTTGAGTCAACAATTCAATAACAAAAGTGATTATCCCACAGCTGTTAAAGGCTGATGGGGTGTGGTCGTCACCCTGCCTAGTGGTCAGGTGGTTGAGTGGCATGGACCCTCAAGTTTCTGTATGAGATAACTTGAGAACGAGGCAACGTTAGATTTTGAAATTCATACCATAGATGTATCCACTAAAGACGTTGGACAACTTTGAATCTCATTGACCTCTTTCTCAAGGTTATGGTGAAAGGTCAGGTTTTCTGAAAATCTTGTGAACACATTCAGTAGAGAACTAGATGATTTTCAAATTCATCCAGTATGTACAGCTCCTGAATATCTTGGAGAAGTTTGACTCCTGATGACGTGATCTCAAGGTCAGAGGTCAGATTTTCAAATTTATACCTTAGGTGCATTAACTAGGAGGCTAAGGGGTAGCACTGACAGCTGCCAGTATTTTTACATATTCTGATTACCTAGGGTTAGGGTCAATATTACTGCAAACTGAAGCCAGTTTAGTGAAGGCTACTTTCTTTCCAATGCTTTATTTTCTGCTGCTTTATGGATTAGCATTTATTTAGTACTTTTCTAATCTTGATAACAACTTAAAACACTTTACGCTAAGAGACTTATATGCATTCATATTGCACTGATGGGCACATGCACACACCACATAAAAAGGTACCTTAAATTGATGAACCCAGAAATCTCCTGCTGTGAAAGAACAATAACTTCTGCACTGTCGTGCCTGAAAAGTGAATCCAACAGTGCTTGCGTGATTCTGCATTTGAGGCTAAACTCACAGTGTTAAGTTTATATTTGAATCACTAACAGTTGTTTTTATCTCTCTTGGCTTAGGTGTTTCTCAAGTATTACCACGTTGAACATCTGAATCTGATGGTACAGCAGGCCACACAGCGAATCATCCTGGTCCAGGCTTGCGTTCGAGGCTGGCTTGGAGCCAAGCGGTACCGGCGGATATTAAAAGAGCGAGAACAGAGTGCCCTGGTGCTGCAGTCAGGTTAGTAAACTGTGCACGCTGGTTGTGTACCAGAATGTCAACAAGTTATAGAGGAGGCATAGAATTTTTTTTTTTGTGTCCTGCAGCATACAGAGGCCATCAAGCTCGGAAGAGGGTAGCTGATGAGAAAAGCAAAGCAAAGTTGGAGGCCTTCATCATCCAGTTTCAGGCTGGTAGGAGTCTGATATTAAATTAGTTACATTATCTATATGTGGTGCGTATTATATTGGTTTACCCTTGTTCCATTTTCTTCTTCAGTTTGCAGAGGCTATCTCGCAAAAAAGAGGTACAAAGAGATGGTAGATGAGAAGAATAAAGCGGCAACCAAGATTCAGGCTCGCTACAGAGGGCACAAAGAAAGGAAGAGCTTTAAAAGAAAGCTGTAAGAGAGATGGAAGCTATGCACAAAGCAGCAGTGAAATGTCTTTTTTTTCTTTTCTTTTTTTTTAACATAAATGTGTCCATTTTGCTTCCAGGGAAGCCAGAGAGAAAGAGAAAGCAGAGACTGCTTCGAAAGAAAATGAGGAACAGATCGCAAAACCAGAAAATGATGCAAAGAACGAGGAGGAGGAAACTAAAGCTGCAGTGGTTCTTCAAAGCAACTATAGGGGCTACAAAGAGAGAAAAAAGTTTAAGGAGAGAAAAAAGACGATGGCTGGGGCAGAGCTGGAATTGCCAAATGCAACAGCGGAAGAGGGACAGGAAAAAGATGTCCAAGAGTTGGCTAGCAAAGAAGGAGAAGGTGAAAAGTCCGCTGATAAACAAGAGGAGAATGAGGAAGATGAAGAAAGTACTTATGAAGCAGAGGAGAATGATGACAGTGATAATACTCAGGTGCCGGAAGATGAGCACACAGAAGTGGCAGAGGAAGCAGTGATTCAGGATGCTGAGCCTAAAAAAGAAGAGCAGGAGGATGGTGGACAGAAAAAAACTGCAGGTGAGGAAGCTGCTGATTTAGAAGAGGAAACCAAGGCGGCCACTGTTCTCCAGAGTAACTTCAGGGGCTACAAAGAGCGTAAGAAATTAGAGGAAGAAGGCAAAATCCCAGCTAAGAAACAGAAAGCAAAAAGTCCTGCACGGGACGAAGTGCTGGAAAAGGAACCAGGTAGTGAAGAGGCAGAAAAAGAAGACTCGACAGCAGCTGAAGATGCACATGAGACCAAAGCGGCTGTAGTCCTTCAGAGCAATTTCAGAGGCCATATGGAATGCAAACGACTCGAAGAGGAGGGAAAGCTCCCCAAGAAAAGGCAGAAGGAGAAAGATGTTCCACCAGAGCCTCCAAAGGAGGAAGAGACAGAGGAATCTCTTCCAGAACCCCAGGAGAACATTTCTAGTGAGAACCGAGAAGGGCTGGATGAAGAGAAAGCAGCTACTGTCATCCAGAGTAACTTCAGAGGCCACCAGGACCGAAAGAAAATGAAAGCTGAGAGGGAAGCCCAATTGAAAGCTAAGGAGGAATCTGGGACTCCCACTGATGCAGAACAGGAGGAGGCTGTGGACATCACTGATGTGGTAATTGAACGTAAAGATGAGACAGACGTTGAAAAACAAAGACTGGAGGAAGAACATGCCGCAGTGAAGATCCAGAGTAACTTCAGAGGGTACAAGGACAGGAAGAACCTGAAGGCCAACAAGGAAGTTGCGCAGAAAGAGACAAGAAGGCTGGAGAGTTTCTCCAGACAGGTTATAGCCTCAAACAGATTTTGTTGAAAACTCACTATCTTGTCATTTTCTTTCCAGTCTTATATTGCTTTTCCTTCTAATCTCTCCAACAGATCGCAAAGACGTCTGAGGACTTTCTGACTCTGCAGCAGAAGCTGAATGAGATCATCCAGGCCCATCAATCAAACCCCGAGAACAATGGCATGTTGTTTGTGAGAGGAAACGCAATCAATGGTGGCTTCACTCCCCAGCGTCGCCATTCAAGTAAGATAAGTGAGGTTGGCTTAGTGAAAAACAGATTATAAAGCAATAAAAACAATTCATAATGCTGTCATGGATTGACCCAAAGTTAATTTGAAGTTCTGGTTCAGCTTTTGATGCACTGGACCTTCAGATAATTAAGAAAGACAGTCTGTCCATTCTCACTGTCTACTCAGCTTTTGGTAGCCTTTTTCAGTCTGCTGAACTGAAGATAACGGACATGGTGCCAAACTGCGCTCAGAACCATTGACCGAAAGATGTCAAAGTGCAACTGAGCTATTAGTTCTATTCAAACTTTGACTGAAAACAACAATTTGGGCCAGGAGTGGGTGCTCATTCACTATTTTTTAGTTCAAGGATAATAAATTACAGCTATTTTTTCACAGTTCTTTAATTTTCATTGCTAAAAAAACCAAGAAGATTGAGATTTTATTGCTGA
Source organism: Oreochromis niloticus (assembly GCF_001858045.2). NCBI lineage: Eukaryota > Metazoa > Chordata > Actinopteri > Cichliformes > Cichlidae > Oreochromis > Oreochromis niloticus. The sequence goes on from NC_031974.2 coordinate 12,408,587, forward strand.
CTTCTCAGGGTAGGTGGCCATGTTACTGATGGACAGTATCTTCTTTCTGTGTCCTGCAGCTCTATTAGATTAGGAAACCTGAGAAGGTCAAGTGCCAAAACAGGAAGCATTTCTCTTCTTCATGTGTCATCAAAGATAACATTTGATTTGCATGGGTGATATCTGTAATTGCTTTTGGGGTGGTCAATGGAGTGAGGCAGCAATTTGAAAAGTTCCCTTTGCAAAAATAAAGATGACAGCTGTCATTGTACATTCAGGTGTCTCAAGTAAACAATCTAATATTTATGTAATGAAGGATCATATTTGGTCACCATCAGAATTATTTTGCTTTTTATCAAGCTTTAGAGTCTTTTTGAGTTTTATTACAAGGGCATTGGATTTGCAGTACCTTTTTAATCTTGTGTGATAGCCTTGTAATGCTCTGTTTGTAAATTGAGTTTTAAATTTTTTAGTAGTCAACATTTTGAATAATCACTTCTGTTTTGGAAGCTGTAACAGTATACCAGGGTACCTTCAGTAAGACTGTAGCATTTAACTTTTACCTGTCACCAGAAAAGCCCACATTTTAATTAATTTTGTATTATGAATACATATTCATTGTTTGACTAGTACCCTAAAGAGTAATATGAAAGTAGTAATCTAAAAGGAGAAGACGAAACCAAAAGCCAGCCACAAAAGGATACTGCCCACAGACAAATGAATAACGTAAAGCCTTTGAGTTTCAGACTGTATGCTTTGAATGTACTGAATGATCTTGTATTTCTTTGATTTCAAATATTTTTTTAATTAGCAGAAGAGTGTTCTATTTTTTTCCTTCACTTTCCCACATCGCAAAATTGGTATGGCCCGGATCTAGCCCACACAATGTGGTTACACATGGCCCACATACCGCAAAGAATGGCCCACACATGGGCCAGCACAAGTCCAGTTGCAGACACACTGGTGGCCCAGAACAGTTTCAGCTCTGGCCCCAGATGTCAGCCTAATGTGTACCTTGTGTAACAGATTCTTAAATAGCGCTTTTCTACTCTCCCAGATTACTTAAAGTGCTCTATACAACATGACACATTCACCCATTCACACTTTCTCTAAACTGAGTGCTTCCTAACTACATTCATACACATTCACACGCTTGACATGCAGACTGGAGGAGCCAGGAATCAAACCACTAACCTTCCAATCAGTAGGTGACCTGCTCTACCTCCTGAGCTACAGCCAGGAGGTAGTAGACCCTCACTAGGTTTTGGATAAAGTGTACACTCACAAACCTGTCAAACCTGCATTTGAAACATTGGCTACCATCGCAGCATCATATTGAAACATGGCATTTCTGTCTTCTAACTAAAATAGGAAAATAGGAACATAAATAGTGCCTCATTGCCAGACCTGGCCAACATCTGGTTGACATACACCCTGCCATGACACCAGTCAGTCAGAAGTGCCAGCTTGATGCCGGATCCAGGCCAGACCTGTTTTCTATGAGCCTGGGCCACATACACCAAACCACAATCGGGCCAGATGTGGCATGGCATCACATAGACAGTGCCATCTACGCCAGGCCTGGCCCATATCTCGATGACATACCACTTACCATGCCGGAAGTCAGCCAGCAGTGCCGGCTTGACACCAGATCCGGGCCAGACCTGTCTGCTATGTGGGTTGTCGTTGATAACCTGGTACTACTCAATAGCACTGGGTTGTATCCTCGTTGGTCTTTCCAAGTAATTGTTCTTCTTTGTGACATAAATTCATCAAGGTGCAGAATACATTTCTCAGACATTTTGGTCCATGTTGGCATTACACAGTTGCTGATTTGTTGGCTACACATCCCACTTCTGCTATTTACATTAGGCAAGGCAAGGCAAGGCAAGTTTATTTATATAGCACAATTCAACAACAAGGTGATTCAAAGTGCTTTACAGAGACATTAAAAACAAAAACAAATAAAAAGCATGATTTAAATTTGATTAAAACAAGCAAACAAACAAACAAACAAACAAAACAGTATATAAAATCAGAACAGTAGATAAAATCAGTAGTTAAAAAGTAGGTTTTGAAATTTAAACTTAAGTGTGGATTTGGTGCTTTATTCAAATGCAGCTGAGAATAGGTGAGTCTTCAACCTGGATTTAAATAAACTGAGTGTTTCAGCTGATCTGAGGCTTTCTGGGAGTTTGTTCCTGGTATAAGGAGCATAAAAGCTGAATGCAGCTTCTCCGTGTCTGGTTCTGACTCTGGGGACTGATAACAGACCGGATCCAGATGACCTGAGGGATCTGGAAGGTTCATACTGGGTCAGGAGGTCACTGATGTATTTCGGTCCTAAACCATTCAGAGCTTTATAGACCAGCATCAGAACTTTAAAGTCTATCCTCTGACGGACAGGCAGCCAATGTAAAGACCTCAGAGCTGGACTGATGTGATCCACTTTTTTGGTCTTAGTGAGGACTCTAGCAGCAGAGTTCTGAATGAGCTGTAGTTGTCTGACTGATTTTTTAGGTAGACCTGTAAAGATGCTGTTACAGTAATCAAGCCTACTAAAGATGAATGCATGGACTAGTTTTTCCAGGTCCTGTTGAGACATCAGATCTTTTATCCTTGAAAATTAGCAAGCAGTTCAACAGAAGTACCTAATACAATGGCCAGTGAGAGTGTGTTAACTAGAGAACATTTAATGGCTCTTACTCAGTTTGTTTTCTTTCAGAAAGAGCCTGAATAGATGTTTTTGTTCCCAGTCTGTATGCTAGGCTAAGCTAACTTGCGGCAGTGTACATATATGTAGACAAAGGAGTGGTATCACAGAGTGAGCTACACAGATAACAGTCTTTCTTTAATCCAGGCATGTTTGCCCTTTACAGACTCTTCTCCAGCACAGTGCATTGCCTGAGGTAAAGCAGAATGAATTATCAGTGTTATTTCCAGGGGCTAGTGCAACTCCTATGAAATTATCCTTTTCAGCTTCACAAAGTCATTTCTCCATTGACGGCGCTAATCTGTCCTCATGAATTTCACTGACATAATAAATCAAAATCATTTGCAATACACACACACACACAGAGTGAAAGCAGAGGAATCCCAGTCACATTGTTCTTCAGGAAAGGTCATCAGATGTTAATCATGTTTTGTGAGTTAGCATTTCCAACAATTATGGCAAGAAGTAATAAGTAGGTGCGTAAAATTGGCTTTACTTGTTTGCAATTCAGAATGACCTTTGGATGGAGTTGTTCAATAATGTTACAAACTTTTTACCTTCTTCACCTGAGAGCTTCTGTACGTGATGGATTGTTTTTTTCCCGTATGTGAACAGCGATTAATAATGAGCATCAAACAAAGGTCACTGTAATATATTTATAATTGCAATAACATAGATGAGGGTTGTTGATACAGTACATCATGTATGACAAACATGATAGATTGCAGTACAGCCGCTGCAAGGTGGGAGATGTCAGGCATGAAAGCTGCCCACCCAATCACTACATGTTCAAATACCGTACTCGGAATTAAACATGGATCATTACGAAGTTATCAAACACTGCACTTCCACAAGTGCCTTAGAAAATATACACTAAAAAATATTCTTGAGCCTCATAAAAATGACACAATAATCTTGAGTAAGATATAACTGAAATATATAACATCAAATGTTTATACCTGTATCATTCATCTGGACAGCACTGGTGGTTCTTGCTTTGAATCTAGTCATCTTTCATTTCACGACTTCTCTCTAAAGTCATCTGTCAAAAGTTTAAAAAAAATATATAACATAATGCAAATACACATCATTATGTGCATGTTATATGTTCAGTTTGTACTGTAATTTATTTGGAATTTTGCAAGGAGAAAAATATTATAAATTGCTGAGGCTAAACTCCAGATGCAGAAATCCATCACAGAGTAGAAATACCTCCCTCCTCTCCAATTGACCATAATGCTAACATAAATCGTTATATATTTCCAGAAATCTGTATTTTACAGCAGCACTCTTTGTTATTAAAGGTTGCAGAAACATATTCTGTGAAAAGTAGGAAGTAAAAAGGTGGAAATACAAACTGATTTGAAGGCAGCAATTTCTGGGCAGTCGTCTCTGTCTCACCATCCCCCATCTCATCTGCCATGTTTGCTCTTTAAGAAGGGAAGAAAATGCCCCAAAATACTTCAGCTAAGAGTAATTTTGTGAAATAAGAGGCTGCAGCAGTGGTGGGCATGCCATGAAAACAAACTGACACTTAAAAAAATGCAAACTGATCGTGTGTTGAAGATATTTTGAGAGTTTATCAGGAAGTAAAGTTGTGTGTTTTTGTCAGCCTCATTTGCCCCATTATCATCAGCAAAACCACTGCCGGATGCATTAAACTGTCTGTGTTACTTTTCAGCTGACAAAAGATTGTCGAGAACCCCCCGCAGGAACCAGCAGCCAAAGACCTTGAATACACCAGAGGACTCCACCTATTACAACCTGATTCATGTAAGTCTAAGAAAAGGCGGCGAATGATTTCAGATATTTTCTACAACAAAGCTTTGCCGTCAGCTGCACCTGTAACCACCTTCCCAGCATCTAGCTTTAATAATGCACTATTGATTGACAAATTTTACCCTGTAGTAGAGCTCTTTACCACACACCGTATGTTGCCAAGGTGAGAAATATCAGACTATTATGAAGCTGTCTGGAAAAGTATTTTTGTCAATGGAGTGATTTTCTTCAGAAGTTTCCCTTTTGTACTAAAAGTAGTCCCTTTTTATTCAGTGTTTATTGTTAGAAATCTTTCATCATTTTGGCACACAATAGCACCTGATTGTTGTTTACTGTTCTGTTTGTTATGTAGTGTAGTAAATACTGCAGATACAGTCCACCTAATCGATAATTAGATTGACGATCTCTTTAGACATTTAGGCATTCAACACTCAAAGCAGCAGACTTTTACTAAATCGATGACTGTGCTTTCACATTTGCTCAAGTAGTTTTAAAACAGAAGAATTCCGTTAAACTTTAGTGGAATTAGTATTTAAATAATGTTTCATTTTGCATTGTTGAAAATATGAGAGAACAGCCACTAAAATGGTGGTGCATCCCATTAAAAAGAGACATGTGACAGAAAACATATGACTAAGGGGAAAAAAATCCACTCGCTGGACCCTTTATTAGCTACTATGAGATTGGGCCCTCTTTTACCCTCAGAATAACCTAAATTCTTCATAGCAACGCTAACTATTGAGTTTAAATGAGGCTTAGTTGGTACTACAAGGCCCAAATGTGCCAAGAAAATGTACAGTGACACCATTATACCATGGTGGATGGAGCCATGCTTTCATGTTGTTTACACCCAGATCTGACCCTACCACCTGAATAATGCATCAGAAATCATTAGACCAGAAAATGTTTTTTCTTCTGCTGCTGTAGCCCATGTTCTTCAAGTTTCAACATGTTGTGCTTTATGAGATGCTCTTCTGCATACCTTGATTGCAGCAAATGGTTATTTGAGTTACTGTTGCCTGCTTGTAAACTTGAAGCAGTCTGGGCATTTTCCCCTGACCTTTGACATCAACAAAGCGCTGACCCATAGAATTGCCTCAAACTCGACTGTTTCTCTCTTTTTTTGACCATTCTCTGGAAAACCTGGAGATAGTTGTGTGGGAAAATCCCAGCAGATCAGCAGTTTCTGGAATACTCAGACCAGCCTGTCTGGCTCCAATAACTTACAGTTACATCGTAACCTTGGTTCTCTGAGTGAGAGACTATCTCTCCACTCTGTTACATATTCCATATGTATCCATATGTACCATCTCGATATGACAGAGAACCATGCCACATTCAAAGTCACTTAAATTACTTTCTTCCCCATCCCGATGATCAGTATGGACTTCAGCAGGTTGTGTCTATATGGTGCAATAAAATTGGCTGATTAGATACTTGCGTTAATGTGCAGTTCGGCTAACAAAGCGGCTAGTGAGGGTATTTTATCTGACGTTTCTCACTGAAATGCCTCTGATAGACATCAGTGACCATCGTGCTTCAGTTTAAAGCATTATTGCCAAGTTGTTCTCTTTTTCTCTAGATTAGTTGATTGTGATTAGTGGTAATGCTCTCCTATAAGATGATATGTCACCATCTTATACAACAAGATATGTCATCTAGAAACCATGAATATAGAGTGTTTGTGGATAAATCCATCCAGATATTACTGTTGGCTGTTTGACATTTAATAATCAGTTCTCCATCTCTCTTCACTCAGCGGTCTGTCCAAGATGATAAACGCAAACCCAGGAAAGAGGGGTAAGTGTCCCACTCTTATTTTAACAACCTATTAGCTACTGTTTTATGAGGTTGGCATGCTGCCTCCTTGCTTGCTACTCATGGGCCATGGTCACAACTACAGCCTGGCGCCAACATAGGGACAGTGTCTGGGTCCAAACTTAATGATCCACAGCGATACACACATCCACAGTTAAATTAATTGCCCTCATCTTTTACCTCTTTACATTGGCTGAATATCATATTCCTGGAGAAATTTAACATAAGGAATCCCAAATTGGTGGTTTGGTATCATTTATAGGAGTTGTTCTGTGGGTTTCTGCATTATGTGACGTGTTTCGAATATACTGGTAAATGTTTTCAGCATTTTTGTTAAAGAAAAGAAAATGAAACCAGAAAGTATCTGTGGATGTGTACAGTCATGCATATGTATGTGCCATACAGGCCACAAGGTGAGCATCCCGCACAGAGTGAGAGGTTGAAGATAGACCGATAGGGCTGGCTGAACAAGCAGGGGCCTGGGTACTTTATCACAGCAGTCTGAGGAGACACAGACATGCACACACACACTGAGCCACCTTGATGTGGACACACACAATACAACACAGTGCTAAACATCAAGGGTAATAATTTGTTAGCAAATAAATAAAGCCAGCGATGGACAGGAGCAGTTTACATGCATCATTAAGGATGAGAAGGTCAGCAGGAACAATAGCGTCTCTGGCTGAAGCTGACAGCATTTGGGCTTGGGAAATGGGAAAACGGGGGTGATAGGGATAGAAAGCTGGAGAGTATACTGATGTGATGATAGTAAATGAGAGTGAAGACACACATGAGAAATGGGGAGGGAAAGTGTGATTGCATAGCACAGATATCTATATTTTAGTACCACTATCAGCACTCTGAAATCTACAAGTTGGTTGGTTATTCAGCCTATTTCAAGCTTATGAAACCTTATAGGCTTCTCACCACACTGCATTTCAAAAATATGTCTGTAATCGTTGTGCATTCAGTGCATAATTAATTCTGTCATATTATTTGGGACATTTCAAACAAGTCTGCAGCTATAGGTTAATGTATGCTTGTGGCTAATATTTGCTTAGAGCCTTAAAAAGGCCTGTAACCCTATTTTTTTTTAAAAGTTGTTATCTAAGTTATAAGAATTCAGGACATTTAGATTTGCCTGCTTCTTGTTGGTATGAAATGGTCTTCCATCTGCTTTTTTCCCCAAGGGGTGATAACATTTTACATTTTATACCACATCTTCCTGAAGCAAACTTCCCATTTTTCCAGGACTACACTAACATATGACACACTGCGGTTGGATCTCCTGCCAGAAATAAACCAGGGATCTTTTGTGTAAATGGCAAATGTGTTAACCACTACACCACAGACCCACTAACCTGCAGTCTTGGCTACTTGGTGATGACAACTCATAAAAAGCTAACTGTGAGCTAACCTTTTGTGTTCTAAAATGAGGCCAGATTTAGACATTGGCTATTTCTTACCTCAATAGCTTTACTTCTCAGTGTAAGAGAATGTTTACAAAAAAAGCCACCATGTTGATTTTGGTCTGAAATTAGATACCCCATAAGTTGCATTCATCTTGGTCATCAAGCATACAATGCTGGGAAGTCATCCAAAAATGCTTCCGTGTGCATATCAAGGTACTTCACTTCAATCAAATGAATAATTAATTCTCCAGAAACAATAAATGTCTAAAACAATTTCACTTTCAGTCTGGAGTGATATATGGCTGTTGCTGTCCCTAAAGCCATACATGGCTGCACAAATCAGTAATGACAACAGTAATTAGAAGTAATCTCTGAAAGGAGGTGGTAATGCATTTATGTACTTCATGTCTATGTAAGTTATATGAGTAAAATCAAGTGTAGAAAGTGTTGCTTTGTTTCTGCTTAGCCAAAGCCTTAGACAAAAGGCAGAAATATAAAGTCAACCTTCCCAAAAATTAAAGAAAAAAGAATTTTTAGTCTACCCAGAAGAATTCAAAAGATCCCAGATGAGCCGCCCCCCCCCGTTTATGTTCTGACCCAGCTTATAAACCACTTCTTTATTTTGGATAGAGTGCCTTGTAAAATGGCAGAATACCTAGCTTTAAAAAAAAGAAAATAAAGTTTGCTCAGTCACTACTCAAAGCTTCTCTCACCTTATCAAAGAAACTCTAATGTTTAGTCAACCCAGAAGAATCCAGAAGATCCCGGACGAGCCCCCATTTATTTTCTGACCTGGCTCATTAGCCAGTACAAAAAATGAAGAGTGATTTCAGAGCTTTAGATTACTGAACAATCAAAGTTAAAAATTGAGATAATGCAGTATAAAACAACAGTGAAGACTATATGCTGTACTTTACCAATAGTGGCAGGCCTAAGCCAAGGCCCAACCCAGGTATACCTTTATCTGGTATGTCTGAATAAGACTCATGCGCTGCCACTGCAAGGTCAATAAGGGGTTCAGAAAGGTGTGTTAAATGTGCCATATCTGGTTAGTTCAATGTGGCAAGTGCCTTGAGATATTCAATCAATTTATGTTGTGGTGTTAGTAATGTTTGAGTTGTATATCGTATAAAAAAAGAAAAATCAGTGGGATGTTGTAGGAAATGGCAGTACTTCAGCTAGTTAAAACATGACCAGGTATAACCTGAAGTCTTTGTCACAGAGCCATCTTAACAAACAAACTGAACATCTGCATTCCTCTGTGAATTATTTGTATCCAGTGCTACAAAAACAAAAAAAAAATTAATAGCTCTTATATAATAGATCAAAATCTTGTGCTAGCCATTGTCATTGTGGTTTTTCTTTGTCCCTGCTGTGTCAATCACATAATTGAGCCAATAGTTTAGAGGACAGGGGAGGTAATTATAATCAAGGGGGAAAAAAATGTATTTCAGCTTTAGAATAGCACATTTATTGTAATTCATCAGTGGGATAATTGTGTGCCAACCCCGCCTCCAAAAGTACAGTGATAAGTTCAGGTCAGGCTTCAAACACATCACAATGTAAGAATGAGATCAGTGTACTGGGCAGTACTGACTATATATTCTGATAGTGGTTATTACCTTATGTTAATCATGTGTGAGACATATTGATCTGCACATTGAAACTGTCCTTTTCACACTTCTGTTCAAATGGAGGTCAAAGTGACGGCTGAGAGAAGGGCTGCACAGTGCAGATGGACAGTTTACACAGTCTGGTGAGCAGATACCTGGATGATGAGGACGATAATTATCCTCTTCTCAATAAGATTTGTCTTCTTTCTGCTGCTCAGTTAATTTTAAAGTCACTGCTATCACAGAGAAAAATTTTAAAGATGTTAAATCAGCTGGTGAATTAACTTGGGGAGAATATTTTTCTCCTTTTCTACAATAAAGAAATAGTTATATTGATGCCAGCATTTAGTGGCTTCTAAAAGAAAAAAAATCACAAAAAGGAGAAGATCATGAGTATCTCAAACACCTGCTTATAGATGAAGAAAGTTAGAAAAAAGAATAGCTCTGCACGTGAGCAGAATAGCTCCACCCTCTTTAAACCCTCTGTTTATGAGGGGCAACCAGTCAAAGGAAAGTTAGCCTAAAGGGGAGTGGCCTTAAAGGAGATGTTTTGACTTGTTTTAGACAGGAAGCAAAGGGCTTCACAACAGTCAAGTATAAGAAAATCAAGTATTATTTTGAAGTCTGATTCATGCAGAGCTACTTCAGTTGAGTCAAAAAAAAAATTTGAGTATGAAATGAGCACATATGGTCTCCTTTAAAGAGTTGCTGAGGTAGCTGTATTGAAGTCCATATAGCCAACCTGCGCCTGCTCTTAATTTTAAAATTAAAACTTGAAAAGAGTTTTATCTGACCTTAAACAAATGACTTTATAATCAGATTTGAACGTAAAGTAAGAAAAACATAATGAGAGGGAAAGCACTTAACTTTGATCAAAATCTACTATTAAGGTTGTTGTGTGTATGAGAAATGTGTTGCATTGATTTTTACAGCATTTGCGTCCAGTTTCAGTCACACCTGTGGTCTATTTGCATCCGGAGAACCTGTTTAAAGACTGTTTGATGACACTCTAAAGTCTGTCTGACCCCATCCTCCTCTTATTTTTGCTGTAGCTCAGGGAAACTGTTGGATGTGGACGACCACTACTACCCGGCCCTCTCTACCAGCCGTTCTGAACCCTCCATGTCCAAAGAGAACACATCATCCATGCCTGAGAGGAAGCAATCTATAGGGAGGAGGCAGTCAATGGAAAGGAGGCGGTCCGTAGAGAGGAAGCAGTCCATGGACAGGAGACGATCTATGGATAGAAGGCAGTTTGGGGACAGGAGGCAGTCTGTAGAGCAGAGACTGCCTGCTCCCAGTCGACAGATCCGAGAGAGGGCCGCCACTGAACCGGAGCATCCCAAATCTGCCAAAGAAAACAGGTGTGTCATTTATGTCCTCTTCATAGTGTCTCTGGCAATAAGTACATGCCCTATAAAGTGTCCCTGTATTTTTGTGAAACTGTGCATGACTGCATTAATTACTTGTTTCTGCTTTTTTAATAATAACAACTGTAGACCTCCAGCTAGGTTGCAGCTGCAACATGAACCAACCCCATACAGATAACTTTCAGCTATGTTGTAATCAGCACCATCAATAAGCTTCAACAAGGTGGAACCACTTTTAAGCTGGAAATCAGTTTCCACTTTTTATGATGCCATTTTAATCTTTGTCAATACCAACCACGAGGTCCCATTATGACATTTTTGGGATTGTTTTTCCAGCCATCTCGTCATCATTTCCATTGACTCGCATTATGTGAAACAGATGAAAGATAGGTAATGGCCTTCAGGATTTTTGTCCAGCTGACCGCTTTGTTACCGTCTGCACGTACAATTTATTAAAGTTCAGCTTTACTCATTCACAAATATAGTCACAAGTTACATTATTAATGTTTGCTAACTGAATTTGTTACGTTTCTACTTCAGCATAATAATGCTACCACTGTTGCTACTGTTTAAAAATAAATCTAATCTCTGTGAATTCAGATGATTTTTAAAGTGAGACCTTAGTTTACAGAAAGAAGGAAAAGCATTATCTACATAACCATAATAAGACAAAGCTATACAGGCTGTATATGAAAGATGGAAGTTCTCACCATGATATCACCCACTGAAGCCACTTCTGAAGCATTTTGGCTCCATCTTGGATTTAAGAGACACATCTGATCGTATTTTAATGAGGCTGGAGTGCTAAGCTAGCAGCTAATGTTGGCTAGCTGGTAAGGCTATAGTTACAGTAAGGACAATGGTGATAAGAGACCATGGCATGCTACAATTTTATTGCAACTGTGTACAGTAAACTTTGTAGTTTTGAAAGTCTTAACAGCAAGTCTATGAAAACTCAGTCAATTGTTTTCTTCAAAGTGACTTTGCTGCTTTAAAGTCGGTGATAAAATGGCAATAAGATGAAGTCAGTCTGCTGAATGAGGTCAAGTAGATAATTACACGCAGTGTGTTTATTATAATAAGGAAAATTGCTGTCATTCGTTGCTAATCTGTTGCAGTCTACACATTAAACAGAAGTTCGCATAAATTACTTATATTCATAGTCCAGTCAGAACCTCACAGATATAAGACAGAAATTCTGAAATTCCTTCACAAATAGTGATGTAGTTGTCTCGTCTTTAATTCTAACATTGTGCTTGATTGTATAGGCACAGTGCACAGATATCAACTAATTAGTGCTTTGTAACATGCAAATAAAATACCAGACTTTAACTCATCACAAGCGTAGACTTGGAGAGTTTGTATCACTTAGCTGATCAAATAATTTCATCATAAAGGCTACAAAAGGCAGAAACACCACAAACACAGTCAAGACTTCCAGTTCAGTGACTTTAATTAGCTGAGGTGAAGCCTAGCAGACAGATTAGCAGCCTAGCCTGCATCCACCTGTCACTCAAACCAGTCTCACCCATAATAATGCATAATTTTAAGCCTTGACTAAATTTAAATTGCTGATTCATAATAAAAATTTCACTCCACAATAAAGTTTTTATGAAGAGCTAAATTATCTTCAGAGCCAACAACTGGGGTGTAAACATGTTTATTTTTACAGAAACTTGTTCAGTTTAACATAAACTTACTGCAGTCTGCCTCAAGTGGCTGTTTGAGGAACTGCAGCTTTTGGCACTTCAACTTTTCATTATTTTTCAGTGCTATTCAGCTGCCTGTCACAAAAAGATATTAATAAAGATTCTTCAGATCAGGACTACAAATCAGCTCCTTGATTTGTAGTTTTAGTCTGGCCACATCCTTACTCCATAATAGGACTTGTGAGGTACCAGCACCTCTGTTTATGAGTCTGGTTTTTGAATTTTAGTTTCTACTTGCTCGAAGGATAAATTCATGTATGAATTTAATCTATTTTCCCTTCAGCTTGGCCGCTCCCTTGGACAGCTCATGATAAATGGCCCAAATATGATAACCAGTATGAAAACCTTGAACCCTGAACATGAATCTTTTCATCTCCTTTCCATTTAATTTTGTTTGTTTGTTTGTTTGTTTACATCCCCATGTCCTACCTTGTGTTCAGCATTTCTGTTTTTATCTCTTTGTGCTGAAATTTGTCTCCTTTGTTTAATCGACAGGCGCTCTGTTCCCAGAATGGCCTCCACAGAGAGCCGGACTGAAGAGAATCCATATGACTTCAGACATCTACTGAGGAAGACCTCGCAGCGACAAAGGCTGATCAAACGTTACTGAATACAGGAAGTGACTTTTGGCTATTCGGGACTTGATCGGTCGGGATCACTGATCGCACCATGTGGCAGTGTGTTCTGGTGTCCTGCTAACAACAGCAGATGTTTCATTTATTTTATTGATCTTCAGACACATTGTACAACAGTTTGACTAAGAAATGAAACTCCTCTGGACTTAACTGGACAAAATGTTTTGATTTCCATGCATACAGTGAACACAGAGTACAGTCAATGTAAATAACAAGATGTCATACTTTTAAACTTGCTGTAAAATAAGGTTTTATTTATGAGACCAACAGTCTAGTTACTGGTATTCTGTATTTCCAATGTTTTTTCTTCGATATCTTTATTTTCTTTCAAAGAATTTGCAGGTTGTGCTCTTAAAACTTTGCATTTCAGGTCATTCCGAAGTCTAATCAGCTTCATATTGTGAAGAATGTACATTATTTTATCTGCTCAAATGTTCAGTTCGTTCACTTAAACAAAAAAATATATTAAATTCCTCGTCCCGTTTCATTATTTTCAGTTCGCTGCTCTCAAATTAGCCGAAATCGCAAGCTTGTCATTACCCTGCAAAATGAGTAACGTAGAAGGAAAAATGCAAAGACATTCAGTGTTTCATTGCCTGTGTACATAAAGTACATCAATTCCTCACATTGTCCCCCATCCCGCGTTATTGTTGCTTTGTGCCCAATAATCACTACGTATGAAATAACATTCACCCAAATGACAGCCTTTGATTCTTGTGAATATTTGGTGGAAAAGTAAGAAGGACAGAATGTTTTTTATTTATGTATTTATTTGAATATTGATGCCAGATTCGACCTCTGACCTTTATGTGACATTTTTGAAAGAGAAGCCCCCCTCAGGGGCTGTTAGTGAATCCCCAGCTACATGCTGACTGCACACAGTGCACAGTGGCACAAAAACACGTAGGGCTGAAGAAATCCTGACAAAATGCAGACTACAAGAGAAAAACTGTTACAGCTTCCTCCACACACAGGATTCACAGATAAATGATTTAAAATAAAATATTATTACAAAATGTTACACCAAGTTTGAACAAAGAAAGAAACTCTGAAATGACACAATAGAGTAATCTCATAATACATTGAGTTTGGGTTTACACATTTTAAAGGGTTCAGTTTATGTTAATGAGTCTTTTTGGGTATTAGATAACTGTTGACCAGTGCATTCATAAATCACCGCAGATGAGGCTCAGTGTAGCTTTGATGCCCGCAGGGTTCATTTACACTAATTCGTGGAGACACGGAAGGTGACGCTGTTGGACTTCCACGTGGTGATTTGTAACTAGATACTGTAAGTAAAATAAAATGTTATTTCTGTAGCACCTTTGCAGACAAACACACAGTGCTTCACAACACAATACCAGAGCAAAGAAAAACAGAGTTAATATTATTTTTAACTATTCCAATTTGTTTTCCTCCTTATATCCGGATGTTTTGACGCAGTTAAACTGCAGATTTACGGGCTTAACTTTATTTTGGATGGGGGGGGGGGGATGTCTCAAAATCAGACGAAAAAAAAACACTTTGTGAGTAAAGAAAGTAAAGCAAGCCCCTCTCTCAGTAATAAATATTTTCGGAGTAACGCGCCCCTGGAGTGAGCGGAGAGAGGAGGGACCCAGGCGCACTGTGTATTTGAACCGAGTCCCCTCTCCGCCCCGCTGTCTCCTCCACCGGAGGCGGGCAATTAGAGGTCTGAAGAAATAGGTCTGCGATTGCTGGGCAGATGAATTAGTTGGCGTTCAGTGTCTGTATGGAGGGTAAGTTCTGTGCGCAGGGGGCCAAAAATGTCGGGGATGTATGGAGTCACGACGCACGACGCAGCGCGGCTCGTCATGACCTGAAGTGAATCACGACGGGATTGCTTTAGTGACGTGAAATTTAGGTTGGCTGCAATTAGGCATGGCTTGTGCGCCGCATATTTACCAGCAGCTGTAGCCTCATAGCTGCTTTCCCCCCCCCCCCCTCCACCATTTTCACCACCTCCTGCTTTTCTTTCTTTTTCTTTTTGCTTATTGTTTTTCTCTGAGTCATTTTTTATATAATGTAGCAGCTTTGCATCAAAAGACATTTCACTACATCCGGAACTTGCGCAAACTATCTTGCGCTGTATTGCATTTTTCCCCCTATTAAGTAAAGAGCTTGGCTGCTCTGCGCCGGTCAAGTGTTTGCGGATTTCTTTCTGGACACGGCGCTTCATGCTTCGTGCACCTGTGGACGCCTGCAAAGGAGGAAGCAAGGACGCCTTTTGTGATTTCTTTTATTTTTATTTACCCACCCCACGCTCACACACACGCACATACGAGGGTCGGTTTATTTGTAGGGTCTTTCCAACGAATTAAAGCGTCTGTCGGATGCACGGCTGGATTTCAAGCAGTCTGAAAGGTCTGGTCAGATTCAGCACCACATCGGCTCTGAACAGCTCCCGGTCGTCGCGTGTGGATGGGCTCTGTCGGTCTCCGCGCCTCCTGCAGCTCCTAACTACCGGCAACAATGGCATCACACGGGTTCTGGTCTCTTGGCGGAGATAATGCGGGGGCCAATACCGGGAGTCAGAGCCCGAGTACGCGTGAGTGGCTTTTTGTCTTCAAACCACCTCCTGACGGACCGGGCGCAGTAATTCCTGAGCGTTGTCTCAAGCCAGTGCCCTGCATTCAGCGAACCACCAGACAGGCCTTATAATAGGCAACAATCCTGCTTTTTTTTTTTTTTTGGCTTCTTTCTTTCTTCTTTTTCTTCACATGAGACATTTTTCGTGTATCTAAAGAGCTGTTTTATTCCAAGTTGCATGGCGCCTTTTGTGTTTCCCTAAACTTGGACTGAAGCTGAAGCCAGCACATCCCTTATCTGATTTATCCCCCTTCTCTCTTCCAGCCAGGGCTTGGTGCCAAGCAGCGGCCCAGAAATTATCCGGAGGAATTGGATCGAAACTATGTGGTATGTTGGGGAAGGAGCGGGGGCGGGGGTGGAGACGGAGGGGAAGCTATTTTTAGGCAAACGTGCCAGTTATTTCCATCATAACTGTCTGGCCATAGAGTAATAAAAATATATATTTCGATGCTCTTTTTTGTGGGTTTCCAAAGCGCTGCTAAATGTCGGGGAGGTGGAGAAACCTGCCGAGCCGGGCGCCAAGCAGCCGCCGCAGACGGCTGCAGGAACCTGCGGCTGCAACAAATCCTGCAACTGCACCAAAGCTGCTGTGGTCTTCTCCGACCTCTATTCAACAGGTACGAAAGTGCACTGTGAAGCTGGATTAATTTTGAGATTTATTTTCTTCCCCGAGTCCAAACTTGGCCTTACATTGAGCAGTTTTCACTGTGCGAAGTAGGCTAGAAAATAGACCTTGTTTTTATGCGATATTTGTATATAATCATCTTAACTATAAAAGAAAATAATCTCAAAATGTGCATCAAATATTTGCATCTGATCGCACAAACTCCTGAGAAATGAATGGCTGAAGTTATCCGCTTTAATCTCAATTTAAAAAATAACACATTATGTATTGGATGAATAGTTTTGTCCATCATTTTCATTTTTACCACATTCTGAGAGAGGAGTTATGTTGGTCAGTTCTTTCCTCCTCAAAGAGGGGCTATTTCCGAGAGGTCACCTTCACCAGAATCGTGTGTTTTGAGGTGTTGAGCGCAAAACACGAGATTTTCGTATAAAACAGAATCAGTGTTCGGACGTGGAAACAATGTCAAATTATTTATTTGTCTGCATGGAGGAAAATTTCAAAGACAAAAAAATAAATAAAACTTTGACCCGTGTAAAGGTGAATCTTGATATTGCGTGGAAGCATTTTTTTGCACACATTCCTCCGTCCTCAAATAAAAATCACAAAATGCCTCCACTGTAATCCACCCTCCTCTCGCAGACCTGTTACCGGCCACGGACGGTGACACCAAAACGATGACCTTCCTGCAGGAAGTTGTGGATATTTTACTGGCCTACATAGTGGAGTCTTTCGACCGGGAAACGAAAGTTATTGATTTTCATTATCCGAACGAGCTGCTTCAGATGAACAACTGGGAGCTGCAGGACGAACCTGCGACTCTGGACGACATCTTGATCAGCTGTCGCGCTACACTGAAATACGCCATCAAAACAGGTAGGCCTGGGTCTGATTTTATTGCATGCATGCAAATCAATAAATTCACTTTTTAATATACACATATGTTTATTTAAAAAAATAGATGCGTCGGAGTGTTGGAAAAAATCTCCCCCCAGGCTGTATCATCACACGCAGGCCTGGATTCCGGCCTTTCGCTCATCTTTGTGTGAAATCTGCCAAAATTCCAATATTTACGCATATAAATGGAAAATTAAAAACACATTTTTAACAATAAAATAAAAAGGAAAGCTAGATAAATTACAGAGCGCCACTGTGAAATTTATGTTACACCTTACAAATTATTTAGTTTTACTGCAAAACTAAACTGGAAACACGAAAGCGGTGAGCTTAAAAAACCGACCCGGAAAGAGAGAGGCAAACAAAGAAAACGTCTTTAACGTGTTCCGGGTTTAATAAATAAATAAATAAAATGATAAATGACGCCTATAAAGCATCAACACAGTTGTCCTCCTTTTCCTCCTCCTGACCACCAGACCGATAAATGCAGTGACGCAGTAAATCTGGTTCACCAAGTAGGAGATAATAGGCTAATAACCAGGCTTCATAGGCCAAGTCCATTATTCTCCCCTGAGTGACACACGCAGGGGGGGAATTTACAGCAACGCCACAGGACAGATTTCAGCCTCCAAAAAGAAAAAGAAAAACTGAAAAAATAGTTTATGAATATTTAACAACCTTAAAAACAATTAAAATCACACTGTAATGCGGGTATAAGCAAAGATATGAGGATTTCAGTCATTTATTGTAATCATCAGCAATTCTCCTCTGCTATGAGAAAAAATGTGTATTATTATTATTTAGGAATTATTAGGTGCCCACAGAAGGACTTGCACCAGATTTATAAGTACAGTTATATCTTCCTTCCTTCCTTTTTTTTCTTTTTTCTTTTTTCTTTTTTTTTTGTTTGATCAGCCCCATAAATTACTCTTTGTTTTAACTCCTGTGTTTATGACGCAGACTGAAATCTGATCACGTCTCACTGCTGTAACATGTTTTGTGTGTTTACCTTTTACATTGCTCAATGCTACACCAAATGTTTTCATCACTTCCTGAGATTTTGTTTTAAAGTTGACAATTAAAGCGCTCGGAAGATGACAGCTTCTGCTGCGTAAAACCTTCAAATTGCAGCCATCTCACACTCCGCCTCTTTGCCTTCTCCATCCTCTGCTCCTTTCCCTTCAGCCCACCCCAGGTACTTCAATCAGCTCTCCACGGGATTAGACATGGTCGGACTGGCAGCCGATTGGCTAACATCCACCGCCAACACCAATATGTAAGTATGTGGCCTGCTTCATCGCGATTTTAAGCGGTGATAATGATAATGACAATGGATTCCATTTCCGGACCATCCGCGTGCAGTCTGCTCTGCGTCTGCATGGCCTGATAGCGGCCCCCCACCCCCTCCACACACACACACACACACACACACACACACACACACACACACACACATACACTCAGTCATGGCAAATGAAAAGGGGTGAAATGAAAGGCAGGCCCCCACCCCTCACCACCCCCTGCACCCACAAGGCTCCCCCTCTCCTCTCCCCCCTCAGCCTTTTATCCCCTTCACCTCTGATCCTCCTGGGGATTCAAGAGGAGAAAATTAGCTCTGAA
The DNA here is from genome assembly GCF_001858045.2 of Oreochromis niloticus. NCBI lineage: Eukaryota > Metazoa > Chordata > Actinopteri > Cichliformes > Cichlidae > Oreochromis > Oreochromis niloticus. Next base: position 12,427,367 of record NC_031974.2, read on the forward strand.
ATTAAATTCAGACTAATCTGGAGCTAATTTCAGATGTGTGTTTTGGGGGAGATAAACTCTTTTGGCAACTGTGAGGAAATGAAAAATAAACCTGCTGTTTACACTGGAGGGAGGTTCAAATGAATGCAGCCAATATCTTAATACAAAAATATATATAGAAATAGAAATATTAGGGAGCACACAGCAGAGATGCACGTTTTAAATAGGAGCAGGATGATGAAAATGTGGGAGTTCAAAATATTAAAGGAGTGCATTTTGCCAGTCAAATTTTGCGTGTTTGGCTTGAAAAAAATATTTTCATGTGCATTTAAGTGTTTCTATTTAAATGGAAAAAACTTCAGTATGCATCAGAGCTGTTAATATGTGTACACACGATTGACAGTAATTCTGCACTTCAAAAGTGAAGCCAGAAACCTCCAGAAAACCTGAGAATCTGAGCATTTTTTTTAAATGAACCTCTGCACAGGCCACCGACAACCCTCCTTTCCTGAAATGTCCAAACTTCAGATTTTAAAAAAATGTCAGTTTAATGGCAGCTTTTTATCTGTTGATGAGTCACGATGGCGCCATGCTCCTGTAACGAGCGCCATGTGATGCGTCTTGTGTAACGTGCAGGTTCACCTATGAGGTAGCTCCTGTCTTTGTGCTGCTGGAGTACGTCACTCTGAAGAAGATGAGGGAGATCATTGGCTGGACGGATGGGCGAGGAGATGGCATTTTTTCTCCTGGTATGTTTGCATGGAAGGTGGCGCAGAGCGCTCTGACACCCCTCTGTTTGACTGGAGATGGAACTGGCTGTATGTGTGTATGTGTGTGTGTCTGTGTGTGTTGTAACGTGTCAATTTGCATTTTGATGATATAAATGGAACGTGTTTCAAAGCCAATTAGCATAAAATAATTTTCCTTTTTCAGCTTAACCCCCCTCCCCCTCACCCACCCCAATCTTTAATTTCTCCCATGCACTTCATAATGAGAGGCAATCATCGGAGAATTTACTGACAAAGCCTGTGATTGGCTGTGACATTGTGGACAGCGAGATGCAATTTTGGATGCTTTGTCATTTCTTGATATGCTCTTGATAAACAAAAGTTTGTTTTACAAGAACGTGGACATCTTGAAACAATGTAGCAGCCTACTTTTTTATCAGTAGTTTATTGGCTTACACATTCACCTAACAAGCAAAAGATTTGTGGTTCAGTCCAAGGAGAAGACGCAAATTCCTTTGGGGTTGTGTCAGGAAACATGCAGAGCTATCTACTGTGGCAGCTCCTTGTGAATAAGGGAGCAATCGTTTAGAAACCCTGCATCACTCCCAGGAGACACTTCCCTAACTCAATCCTGTCTGTCCTCCAGGTGGTGCTATTTCTAACATGTACGCCATGCTGCTGGCCCGCTTCAAGATGTTCCCTGAGGTGAAAGAGAAAGGAATGTCATCCGTTCCCAGACTGGTGGCCTTCACGTCCGAACATGTAGGCATCCGTGTTTAAAATCCGCTCGATAATTTCCTCATGGCATCGTCAGTGTGTGTCTGCTTGGCTCAAACAGTGAACACTGAACACTATTTGGACATTTCTTTAAGTCAAATGTCAAAAAATATCCCTTTCAGCTGCTAGAATAACACAAAAAAGATCTCATGGTAAGTGTGGTGGCTTGATGTGTGACTACGTGTCACTTTAACTCCACCGCTGCTGATAAAAAGCTGACATTATGCACGTCGCATGCAGAAGGACACGAGGTGACTGGTGTGCCTGTCACCTTCATCTTTAAAGGACAGCTGAAAGATGCTGTGAGGAAAAAAGCGATTAAATGACAAACAAATCTGTCATAAGAAGTACATATTTACAGATCCGGTCACTCATTCTCTTCCTTTTTTCCCCTTGTCTTCAACTCTTAGAGCCATTTTTCAATCAAAAAAGGTGCAGCAGCTCTTGGCATTGGGACTGAAAGCGTGATCTGCATCAAAGCAGATGAAAGGTAAAGCTGGCTTCAGTTGTTCATCATACTTCAGTTAAACCATGAGGCATATTTACTGTTTTCGATGTTAAAAACACTCAATGTAGAAACACTTATTATTGTATTATTGTGAGAAACACTACAGCCTTCTAATCTTCACAAACTGGTTTGATCCAAACCAATAACGGCCTGATAATATTCACAAGTAACAGCAAAAATGTGTCTCTCCTGTTCAGCTTAGGATTTAGCCTTATATTTCATCTCGTGACCTTTTAAAAGAAACACAATCCCTAGATTGGAAACCACTCCTTTTTGTGTAACTACTAAACTAAACAATGACTCTTGACTATTTGCAGCCTTATAATATAATATGAAATCCTTTATATATTACTGCCTATAGTTGGACGTAAAGGGACATTTCAAAATTCAATCCCTCTCATCTGTAGTTCACTTTATCCATCTGATCTGCTTTGGTTCTCAGTCCTGTCCACCTTCTCTTGAATCTAATGGAACTCTCCTCGAGGCGTTAAGACTATCAAACAGAGTATCAGCATTGTCTCTTTCCAGTAATCGTGAATAGGTCAATGAAATAACCTACAAAACTGTTTCTGTTGCTCACATCCACCAACCAACAGAAGTAGTAGCTGACATTAAACATTAACATCAAGAGAGGTGACATTAATGTTTACAGCGTGCCTGGAAGAAAACGGATGAGTGGGTGGATTTTGGCTTGTACAGTTGCAGTGTGAGCATTATGGATGGGCCCTGGGGGTCCAAGCCCATCCACAAAGGTCACTGTGCCCCCTAAGCTGAATTCTTCTGGCATTTAAAACTAAAAGTAAAATTAAGCAACACAATTTGACAATAAAAAAGTTTAATACCTCAAATGTTGTAGTTACAATCACGCCAGTGTTAATTATTAGGTTAACAGTAGCTTAGCTGGTTTTGGAGCGCATGGGCCCATGAAAGCCAGACTCTGGGAAGTTGTCTACCCCTCATGAATATTCGTCTCTTTGAAACAAAGGTCACACTTGAAACTTGCTGAACAATTTTCATATGAGCATGCTGTACAGTTATGGTTATTACAGATGCTGGTTCATGATGTGTTAATCCCTCTTTGTTTTGTTTTGTTTGTCTGTTTGTTTGTTTTTGTGAAATAGCAAAGTGATTTAAGTCTAATGCCTCCCTGTCAAAGTTAGTTGCCCGTCCACTCCATGTGCTCTGGTGCCGACCCTGTCCTGTCCCTTTAAGTAGAATTTCAAATGCAATACTTGCACTTGTATTTTCTGTATTTCTGTTCCTGTGCTGGCTTTTGTTTTTAAGGTAGAAGGCCTTCTTTGCCCACTGACAGTATGACAAACAACTTTAAAGCCAACTAAAGCTTGTTTTCCCTTTGCAGCGGTAAATTGATCCCAGCTGACCTTGAGAGGCGAATACTGGAGGCAAAACAGAAGGTAAGATGATGCACATTTATTACCCTGCTATAAATAGACAGATATGACTTCATACAGTTTTGATTTTATGGGGTGCACTCGACTGAAACTGCAGAGATGATGAGGGAAATTGGGGAACATATCGTAACAACATAACGGCCTCATATACAGTATTTTGGTTGCTCTTGTGCAGGGTTTTGTACCTTTCTTCGTAAGTGCGACTGCTGGGACAACAGTGTACGGAGCTTTTGACCCCCTCATCGCCATTTCTGACATTTGCAAAAAGTACAACATCTGGATGCACGTGGATGTGAGTAAAACAAGTTTCTTCCTGAGTCATTTAAAATGTCATGTTGACCTTTCACATGCGTGATTTTTGGGGTGTTTGTGCACAAGAGGGATTTTAATGGAGGCATACACAGAAGCAAAGAGCTCACCTCTGAGTTTGACAAATCTATTATGTCTGTCTTGCCTCTAACTGCTTGCGGTCGACCCAGATAGAGAGCTCGCCATTTCCTATCTAACACTGGAGATTAGAAAAACTGGAACAGAGGCTGTAAATCATCTCCTCCCCTGACTTTACCATCATGGGCCCTCTCACTGAAGGAACTCTATCTCTTAATGAAAGTGATTTAGTCCTGACAGGGGGACACCTCTATTAAGAGCAATAAATGGCCTTGTCTATCATCCCTCAACTAGCTGAGATGGGTAAAAACACACGTGCACATGCACGCACGCACATGCACACACACACACATTGTGATTATTAATCATTTTCATTGGTTTATCTGCTAAATTTTCCAGCTACAGCTCCCAGAAAGACATACACTCACTTATTAATGCACTTTATGTGGTACACCTTCAGCCCCCTTTTTGCCCTCAGGTCTGCCTTAATTCTTCCAAGCATAGATTTAGCGAGGTGCTGGACACCATCGCACAGTTGCTGCAGATTTGTTGGCTCGACATCCATGCTGCTAATTTCCCATTTCACTCCATCCCAGAGGTCCATATTAGATTGAGATCTGGTGGCAAAAAGTCAAAGTTTGAAATGTTGTGCATTCAGAGATGCTCTGCTTCATACCTTGGTTGTAATGAATGGTTATTTGAGTTACTCTTGCCTTCTTATCAGCAGTGTGGCCATTCCCTTAAGACCTCTGACATCAATATGACATTTTTATCCTTACAACAGCCACACACTGGATATTTTTGCTTTTTCAGGCCATTCTCCTTAAACCTTAGAAATGGTTGTGTAAGAAAATCCTGATAAAACAGCAGTTTCTGAAATACTCAGACTGGCTCCAGCAACCATCCCACTTCAGTTAAATCACCATTCTTCCCCATTTTGATGCTCAGTTTGAGCTTCAGCAGGTCGTCTTGACCATGTCAGCGTCCATGACCACATCACTCAGATGTTGCCATGTGATTGGATGATTAGATATTTGCGTTATAAAGCACTTAAACAGATGCAGTGTATATATTCATAGACAAAACAGTGATATTAAAGTGTACTAGTACTACTACTGTGTGTGTGTGTCACAAAAATAGTACCTGTTGTGTTTTTAAATCTTAAATATTAAATGTTGGGCTAGAGTTGGCAGAACTTCTACAGAAATCAAAGGCTTTAGTGCTGGAGTGTTAAACATGTGGCCAGGGGGCCCAGAATTGGCCCACCCAGGTGTCTAATCAGGCCTTGTAGATGGCTTTGCAAAATAGGAAAAATGCAGAGGAGCTTGGCATATATGTTTTTACTGTGAGAGTGGATGAAGTCAGTAGTACACAAACCATTAAATGACAGGAAATCGGATAGAAAATAAACAATAGAATTATTTTACAGTAAAAAAAACATTTTCTATTAATTAAAACAGCAATTCTTTTTTTTATGGCACAAAGTTCGGGTAATGAGCTGCCAGTATGATGTCTGTTATTTTTGTGCTTAGACTTAATTTTTGAAAGTTTAACCACAAGGTGCAGTGCTGATGTTTTTTTTATTTACTACAGCAGTACTTCTTTGTATTGTGGAAAGATTGAGATAGTCCATTTTTATTAAGACATCTCAGGATTTCACCATCAGTTTTATACATGGATGGTTTATTAAATGTGGATGCTAATGTCTTTCATCTCTTCGTGTTTCAGGGAGCGTGGGGAGGAAGTCTGCTCATGTCCAGGAGACATCGGTGGAAGCTGGATGGAGTTGAGAGGCAAGTAACTGTTTTATGCGGTTCGGCCCCAAATGGGCAAATATTATAAGCTAATGAGCATTTTATATAACGATGAATGATGGTTGGTTCTTTTTGTGTTGTTTTTTTAAACTGCAGGGCCAATTCAGTCACATGGAATCCACACAAAATGATGTCCGTCCCTCTGCAGTGTTCTGCCCTGCTGGTCAGAGAGGAGGTAGGCCTCAATTTCTCAGCCCCATGCTGCGCGTTCCTGCTTTCATTTACTGAGGTAATTCTGTAAATGCTCTGGCTCTCACTTCACAGGGTCTTATGCAGAACTGCAACCAGATGCACGCCTGCTACCTGTTCCAGCAGGACAAACACTACGATCTTTCTTACGACACCGGAGACAAGGCGCTGCAGTGTGGACGTCATGTGGACATCTTCAAGCTGTGGCTCATGTGGAGAGCTAAGGTAATATAAATTTAAATATAAAGTTTGATGATTGTAAGCAGCTATTAATCAGGTATAAATAATAATACTCTAGAACACTAAAATCAATGAAAACTGTTGTACCATCTAGAAAAATGTTAATATTTGGTAGTATGGGTCTGTTCTGGGACCTCCTACATGGAAAGCTAGAGCCAGGGAGAGCAGCAGCAAGACCTCACCTCTGATTGATAAAGTGATGGCTTGCTGCTGCAGAGCAGAAATCAATAACAGCAGCCATACTATTAAGTCAGACAAGGCTAGAAAATGAAGAGCTGTGGATCCAGGTGTGTTGCAAAGCAGCTTGCAGATTTAAGAAAGTTAAACTGGCTTAAAAAGTGCATCTTATGCAAGATTTGTCAGTCTAATGGTTAGAAGAGTATCAGATGAACCATCAGTTGATGCTGGTTGTCATTAAGCTAATCCAGCTGTTGTCAGACTGTTGCAAATGCTTTCTCTTTTTTCAGTTAATTAAGCTGCTTCCACTTGTTCCACTTTTCATTTTGGCTCTGCTATATTATATTAATGCATTTTTTAAAAATTGCTTATGCATAGATTATATGTGAAAGCTTCTTTCTGCCACTAAAAATATGCTCACAATTTCGGGTTATAACCTCAAAACTTGAGTTAAGTATCTCAAAATGTCGATCATTCACCCTTCTAAGAAAATGACTCAAACTCAGAGAAAAACTTTGTGAGTTATTAAGTCAAAATTAAAAATAAAAACCTAAAATTTTAAATTATGGATGTCAAAAGAATTAAATGACGGAAATTGAGTTTAACTTCAGAGAAGAGGACAAACTCTGAGACCCTACAGCAAGTTCTAAATGTCTTTTATTTGTTTGTTGTCATTTTTAAATTGCTTTTATACTTTAATCTATATACTAATATATATTAATTCAGTATTTATTTATTGTTTGAAAGTTTCTTGTGTCATGAATATGTGACATCAGGTGGGGGGAAAACTTAAAAACCACTTTTGAGTTTTATGGACCAAATAAGATGCCACCCAGGTTTTCTGCTGGACACGCCCTATTTCCAGGGACCAGATGACCAGATTTAAATCACATGGTCAAATATCCAACCTATCCTTGTTGGTCCCTCATGGTCTGAAATGCATTTGGCTGCATATGTAACATGTTTTAGATTGACCCTGATGAAGCCCGAAGCCAAATGTTCTCTATACTATATAATAAATGTATATACTGCTGTGGAGTTTGAACAATTACAGATGAACATCTTTTCTTTGACAGGGCACCATTGGGTTCGAGGCTCAGATTGACAAGTGTCTGGAGCTGTCCGAGTACCTCTACAACAAGATTAAAGACAGGGAAGGATACGAGATGGTCTTTGATGGCAAAGTATGTTCACATTCATCTTTCACTCCCTCTAAAGGATAATTCATCTGCAGTCACACAATCATAGAAAAGTAGCTGACATTAGCCCATGTTGCTCCTTTTTCCTCAGTGTCATTATTGCTGACTTGATTTCCATGCAGAGTATTCAGGCTTTGAGTTGGATAAATGCCATTTTTACCTCCGGACGCCAGTGTAATGTGCTGCTATTATGTTTAATGAATAGCATAACGGCCCATAATTGCTCATATGCATATGAATAGCGTGGTGTCTGAAATATCCTGCACTAAACTGAAGTACAACACAAACATATGTGGGTATGAAGAAAACTCTCTTATGAAAGGGGTGCTTGGACACATGGGGTAATTTATTATGAAAGCTCTTTAATGTTTCAAGCCTTATTGTTTTCCTGCTGAGCCCCAAAAAGGCTATGAGCATCATAACCCAGAGGGGGATGAGAAAAAGCCAAGTCCTCTGGGCAATGGCCCAGGTGCTCACTTGTCTGTGCCTTCCATTGAGCCATTACATCAATCTGATGTTGAATATACTACAGCCAAACCAGCCCAGCTGTATAAATGAGGCTGGTGTGCATGGTTAGTCAGCTGTTGGTAATGAATGCCCTTCCGCTCTTATGCAGACAGGCAGGCAGGGAGTTCTAGCAGGGATTCAGGTGCCAAAAAATAGTACTGTGAGGAGCTTTCAGACATCTAGAGACAGAAGGCACGCTACCTGTCTGATGCTGTGAGCTCATATTGGATTGTTGCTCTGGGATGCAAATCAGCATTTTCATTCAAAATCAGTTTGGCTTAGGATACAAGCATTTTAATGTCATGAGATTTCTGCAGGATTTTAGGCATGAATAGCTTTGAATTCTACAAAACGGCTGTATACCATGTTTAAACTGCATGTATAAAGGTGTATATATGCAATACGCACACAGACTGTATATAAAAGATGGACATAGCCGCCTCATCCATGTTGAATCCTTAATTTTAAGAATTGGTTAGTGCTAAATTATATCACCTCTGCTGTCTGAGCCTGCCTACTATATTTTTTTACTTTGCCATATATAATTAAATTCATAATTAGCCATTACATAAAAAAGTAGAACATATTCTACGCCAGGGTCATTTTGAAGTTTTAAAGATGTGCACACCAAGACCTTCTCTAAAATTTAATGGGCTTATGAGTAATCATTACTCTCGTGAATGCCGAGATAAATCAGCATTTTTTTATTATTATTTTTATACAACTGCACTCAATCGCTGTTTGTTTTCCCTCAATTTATTCCTCTGATATCTTGTCGTCTGTGTGTCCCCTCAGCCTCAGCACACCAACGTCTGCTTCTGGTACCTGCCGCCTGGCATCCGCTACATGGAGGACAAAGAGGAGAGAAAGAAACACCTGCACAAGGTGAGCGCTCTCAGATAAGAAGTCTCACTCTAGTATCTCCCCAACACAACTTTCACGAGCCCCGTCATTCATATCCAGCTCGACTATCACATATCTTTCTAATTAGGGGCAGCTTATACTCAGGATTAAAATAATACTTTGCCCTGCACATGAGGAGAAAAAAATGGCGGCGGTCTTAAACAGGACACAGAGGACGGGTTAAAAAGAAGTGAGGCTTTTCAGCTGGCTAATGTGGTGGCCATTCAGAGGATACCACAGCAGCAGGGGCCTCATAATTGACAATCAGGACAAACAGATGGCGTTTATGTCTGCCATACAAAGACCGCTTCTCTCTCTTCTCTCTCTTCTCTCTCTTCCCGTCGACTAGAAATCGTTACCAGCTTCATCATTGCTCTGCAAATGCAGATGTTTCCCTTTGTTTTCTTTTAAAGATTAGTTGAAAAAACACCATGGTCATGCTTCAACGAGTAGACAGACTGACTGGAAAGCTTTTCCACACTCTGACTCTGAGCCTGAGGGGTGATGTAATGCTGCCCGATTAGCACTTTGAGGAAGAACTAAGAACTGAAGGAGCCCTCATTAGTTTCCACGTGTCTTAATGACATCCTCTAATGGATGAGGAGAATGGGAGAAACTGTTAAAAGATTGATTTGAGGGAAATCAGCACACAGTAAATTATTTTGCAGCAAGCACGCCAACTGCAGTGAGACACCTGCAAGACATTAGGAAAAAATGACTGATTATGTGATGAGAGCTGTAAGGCAACAACTAACTACTCTAGCAGGCAGTAATCTGAAACTGAAGCCAACTTCCTCGAGAAGTTAGCTGAGTGTTAAAGCCTGTTTTGGTATTTCAATGTAATACCCTAAGATTTATTAAAATTCTTGCACGATTATTCGGGGTCATATGAGCCACAGTTAACTTAAGCCCTTAAGCTAAAGCTGCACTGAAACTGTCACTTGAACTTGCTGGATCTCATCTGCATATCCTGAAGTTGGTCATGATGAAACCTTTTTACACAAATCCTCTAACCAACCAAGCCCCAAAAATGATATTCCAGAGACACAGACGCTGAGGAGTTTTCTCTCAGTGAGCCGTCTAACCGGCCGAGTGTTGGTCAAAACGAGCACTGAGAGTTTCAGACATGAAATTGAATCTGTCGCCGCTCCTCACTGCAAAGAATCTGCAACAGCATCATGACTCTGCTGACTACAAAATAAATGAGCATCACCCCTCGCTTTGCTCTTAGAGATAACCTCTCAGCATGGCAGGAGCAGCAGTCATGGGGCTGTGCACCCAGCTGCTGTCACATTTAGCTGTCAGACTGGTGGGTTGTAAATGACCTACATGGTCTGTAGGTCTGATGAACCTGGGAAGAACTTTGACTTGTATAAGCAAACAAGAACCCATTTAGATCTGATTACACAGAAAGTAGTCAGGCAATACTCTCCCAAACTGTTCCTGCAATTTGAGTTAGACGACAGTTAACAACCATTAAATATTTACTAAAACTAAATGCTAATAAAAATTGGATATTATCTATGAAAAAAGTAGTTCTGCAATCAAATCATTTAAAGTACTGAGAATAAAGTATTATTTAAAAATGCAAGTAAACAGTAATTACTTTTATTTAACTATGCAGACACAAAATTTATGAGAAATGTCATGATCCTACAGTCGTCCCAGGGTTTGTTGAATTCTTGTTCTTTAATAGTTTTGCATTTCTTTTTTTTTTAGCTTTGTTTAGGTTTTGATTTGCTCTTGAGTAATTTTAGCCTTTAGGTCTTATTATATTTGAGTTCTGTTTACTGTATGCATTATTGCGGCTTTATTTGCCCCATTGGTATTTCCCTTCATCTCCTCATCCTGTCCCGTCTCTTCTGTTAAGTTCACTCAAGTTCTGTTTGTCCTTATTTGAGTATATTTCCTGTTTTAGTTTTGTGGTTGTTTGTCTCCTGTGTTTTGCATTTAGTTTTATTTCCCCTTCAGCCTCGTTGTCATTGATTGTGTTCACCCTGCGTCTCATTACAGACATTTCCTGTTCCCGATTACCTCATGTGTATAAATAGTCCTGCCCTGCCATCAGTCTTTGTTGCAGACTGTTGGGCTTCTCTGTATCTTTCTCTCTCTGGTCTTCTGTATTTTATTTTGCCTGAATAAATGACTCAAATTTTGTTTGTTAAGTTTGCATTCTGTGCTAACATTTGGATCCTTATGCTGCAAAAAATGAAAAACGTGTGTCACAGTTTGACAGAGACATGTTGAATTTTCTAAACTATCTTTCTTCACATGCAAACAATTATACAAATATCCTCATATTAAAAAAAAGAAATAAATGAAAAATGAAAATATTTACATTTAGTCTCAATATTATTAAATAACACCAGGGCCAAATTACTGATCCTAATATATGTTGTGAGCCATTTCTGAAACTGTGCAGTTTCATTTTATTTAAAGCAAAATATGTAATCACATATATGTTTAAACATAAACTGTAAACATCTGATTTTTATTTCCTGTGAAATTGGATGTTCTGGTATTTATAATTGTAATAGGACTAGTAAATTAAAGTAAATTAGTAAATTAAAAATAATTAATTGAAATTTGATTTATGATTAAAACACAAGTCACATACTGTAAATACACAATAATTTACTATGAGCAGCACTGCATTTTAAATGTGTGAGGATAATTATTAATCATTGTTTTGAGTAATTCAGCATTATATTTAGATACAGGTGTTTAAAAATGCAGTGCAGCAGAGCCATTCCCAGTAAATTACTGTGGATTTGCAGTAAAAAGTTTTACATCTTAGGTTTTAAAGATAATTTAATAGTGTCATTCCTTCTTTCATATAAGATGTAAACATGCCAAACTACTGCTTTACATTTGTAGTCCCCTGGGTATGTAAAACTAGTTGTGTTTTTTTTAACTATCTAAAAACTATTTATCTATCTGAAAAAAACAAAAACCAAAACATATAAAATTATGAACATACATCATTCAAAAATAATTAAAAGTATATTTTATTTATGAAGCATTTTTTTAATAAATTCACACAGTGTTGTACAATAAAATTAGTCAAAACTAAGACTAATTACAATAAAATAAAATAAAAAGTGAAGACTTACTAGTTAATAGAGTTAATAGCGATACAAACCGTGTTTAAAAAAATGGGATAAAAACGGTTAAACAGATAATAAAACAATAATGATGAGAATCTCAACAGAAGGCCTAGTAAAACAAATTAAGGAGTCCACAGAGTTAGCTAAATGTAGCTGGAGTGGTGGACTGTTTCAAAGACTACGTACCAAAGATTGAAAGGCTCTGCCCCCCCTAGCATTCAGTCTTGTGTGACTACATTTTGAGCTTCTAACTGAAGACTGAAGAGGTAAAGATAAACGGTCTGGAACTCGCTAAATCACTCCAATGGAAGTACATGAAAGTTTAAAAATGTTAAAAACATTTCTAAAATCGACTGGGAGCCAAAATAAAGGAGGATAATGTTAGCTTCCTTGCTATAATGTAAAGAGTCTGGCTCTTTTGTACTGCTTGGAGACAAGAAAGATATGATTGATCTAAATCGGTAAATAAAAGCTGGCAAAAAAAAGTGATTACAGACCTGTAGGAAAGTACCTGTGGAAGGACAAGTGGCATGTGCACAAAAATAATAATGATTCTCTAACCATGATTATATTCATGGAAATGCACACAAGAACAGCAAATAAGTGGAGCCTTTCATGTGGTCGGGTCAAAATGTAATACTCAGTCGTAATGATACTTTAGTTGCTGAACGAGTAATACACTGGATCAAACGAATCTTAAAAATGGCCCCAACTAGGATGCAAACTGCTTTCTCTTTGTCAAAATGTATGTGTTTGTTTATAAAATTAATAAACTGCTGTAGTAATCTGCACAAAATGAGTATGAGTGGAAGTAAATAGAAGAAGGACAGAAAATGACCATAAAGAAACTCAAAGCAAAACAAACACAAGGTCAGGATATAGTCTGAGGATATCCTTCTCACATTTAACACTCAATAGAGGACAGTCCGCTTCAGGCCCGCTCTGTTTATTGAAAATACTGTGTGCTGGTCTGGGTGTTTCTTGCTTAGAGCATGCAGGAGGTAAGACAAGTAAAGCTGTGAATTCACAGGACGCTTACCAACTTACCTATTCTTTGTTAACATGGTTAACCTTGCAAAGCACCTAGCTATATAGTTCACTGTGTCTGTGAGGTACGGTTGGGAGACTTTCTCATTTGCGCCCAATGGCCCATTTTGTCTCTGCCCTGACCTTCTATGTATCTTTCACATATTTTATTTTCTCTTCCTGAAGGAACAGCAATTCATGCTGTATTTGTTGCATGTTGTCAGGTGGCTCCCGTCATAAAAGCCAGAATGATGGAGTACGGGACAACTATGGTGAGCTACCAGCCACAAGGGGACAAGGTCAACTTCTTTCGCATGGTGATCTCAAATCCTGCTGCTACCTTTGAGGACATCGACTTTCTTATTGAGGAGATTGAACGACTTGGCCAGGATCTATAAGACTCATCTCTCCAAATCCTCTTGTACTTTTCCCCTTGACGGATGAATTGTTTGTCGTGAATGTACTGGTAAACTTTTTTTCTTTTCTCTCAATCTTTCCTCCAAAGTCTCATATTTAAGAGTATATTTGAGAAAAAAGATCTGCAGATATATCCATATATTACGTATTGTAGCTTTGCCGTGGACTGACTTGGTCCAAAGCTATGTAAAAGTGCTTCTGTCTGCTTCTCCTGTAGTGTAGTAGATCCCAGAGTAGTGTAAGTGACGTAACTTTATATGTAATTTTTGTGATATGAAATGCTTGTGCAATAAGTCGATGAGAAAGAGTTTATTTTTCAATCATTTCTCATTTGCCGAGTCCGTTGTTAAGTGCCAAACGTGGTTGTGTTCTATTGTAACTTTAAAGCATTTTAAACTTCTCGTTTAAAACAAAAATAGCACTTCACCTTACCTCAGCTTAATCAACTGCCTTTACATCTGCACATTATACTCAAAGCAGGACAGAACTCCTTCTCTTACCTGGTGTTGTTACGCAGTGCCAGCACATGTTAAAGACATAACCCAGCCAGAGCAGACTGCATGATGGAAACGTGAAAACAGAGCAGTTCAAAGCATTTACAATCAAGCCAGTTCACCACCCATCACCTCTGCCTTTGACAGTTCAACCTGCAGCTCATGATGCTGCTCTGCTTATTGATTATTAAGACTTTTTTACTCTCTTTCTAATGTGTTTAGGTGATAAAGGCTTGTTAAACCCATGTCGCTGGACATTGTTGACTTGCTACATGAATACATCAAAATGGGATCCATTTCCATCCTTGCTGTATAATTAGCTTTGCTCCATATGTTAGAATGAAGATCAGCACTTGAGCTATAATCCTTAAATTTCCAGTGTATTGAACTGCATTCAATAGATTTCAGATTTTCTGCAGTAGTCATCAACTGTATTTGTGTCCTGTTACTGTTGCTATGTGTGGTAGTAGTACCTGTTGTTTTTCAAAGCATTTCACCTAACAACCTTTTTTTTTCATTGCATATTTGACAGACTAACTGCTGAAAGCCAATCTGCTGCCTCCAGGGGCCATTACATACATGTATTCATTTCCTTGCACTGAGTAGGACACCAAGGTAGTAGTTGAGTAGACTTTTTTTCTTTTTCTTGGAAAGGATACCAACTGAGTACATGACCAGACATGTCCAAGGGTCTACAGTTTGCTTTATGTAGTCTGTGTTGGGAACATTAGTTTAGTCCAAACAACATAGTGAGTCTAATGTAAATTACTTCAAATTCTCTTAGAATTCTTCTTCACCCGTTTACCTTGACCGCTTGACATTTTCATTTTAACGGAGGACAAATTTGTTAATTGTTTGACTATTTGATCACAACCCTGATGTTCCAATACAGCTCCCAAATTAAATTCATTGCTCAGTAGAGGTATACCCCAAATACGTAGGATTGCCCACTCCATCCGAACAAAGAACTTCCTGCCGGCCTGCATCATTAATTCACCTCTTTGAGACTTGAAAAGTCAAAGACATACATGGAAGCATGTTGAAATTAAGTCCTTGCCTTGTTTCTTTTGCACAACAGTATATGGGAAGTATGACCAATTGATCATTTAGGCAAAGTGCTGGCTGGCTTCACTGCATGCCCACTGCCATTTATATACAGGGAATTTGCAGTGCTAAAGATTCACTATGAATGGATCTGTTATCTAACTTTGTGGATATGCCTTGTACAGAGAGTCTATGTCAACGTTTGGCAAAAATGCCTATATATTTTGTTTTATTTAAAATGTTACAAATAAATTGCTTTTTAGTGCTGGTTGCAGTGAACCTACTGGAACTTGGATGTGACAGGGTACATGGTGCACTGCCCAGGTGGCAGTTTAAGTCATATCTCCTTTTTTCACCCCATCAGGTTAATTAATTCCAGTACCATCTCTGGGCACTGCTCCCAAAGCTGTGCGGCACCGAACTGTCGCTAGCCTACCAAACAAACCAGGACAGAAATCTTAAGGATTATAACTTTAAATATGAAAGAAAAGATTTTCTTTTTGTAGTCACGCTTTTGAATGAGCACTTACTGAAAGGTTGTGGATCCTAAGAAACCAAGAATTGGGCAATAATGGGGTATTGTTGGGATATGGGATCTTAACCAGATTTGCAGCTACTGTATACCTGACATTACTTGCACTAAATCACTGTTGGGAGGAGCAGCATCCCTTAGCATTGCAACTGAGATTTCGTCTTTCTGCATTCACAAGCAATATTTGAGTATGGGTCCAATATATATATCTATATATATACATACGCATATATGTATCCTGCATAATATCAAAAGGATCAATAGTACATGATAATCAAGTTTCCAGACCAAACCAATGGTAGTTTGCAAAAAACAAGAACAAAAAAAGAAACCTGGAGTAAAAGCAGGCTTATCGTAGGCGGGTTAGTTGGAATGTGAACCCTGATTTATCAGGCAGAGGTTCTGTAGCATTTTCATTAGAACAAGTTAGAAAAGCACAATTATAGCTCAACATGGTCGGTCAGTGAACAATCACTTTTGATCATAGACTGTAAATAGTATTTCAAGATGTCCTAAGTACATATCTTTGTGTACACATACGTGTATATAAGACATTTAACCAGAGACTATTTGTGAGGTAAAGTTATTCATATTTTCTCTATCTCCAATATAGATTACCTGTATTTTCATCCGGTTTGTCCAAAAGGCTTTTTTCCTTGTGTGTATGTATGTATGTATGTTCGATACTTGATTTGTGACTCCTAGCTATTTCAAAGATGTGTTTCAGGGACTGGCTTTAAAGAAACTGATAGATTTCACTTTGAAATACTTCCAAGTCTTACTCAGAGACTCGGGTGTTTGGATTTTCAATGAATATGCAAAGCCATTTTGACTCTGAAGCCCTGTGTTTTTCGTGCACAAGTGATACTTGACGGTATGTGCCAACTGTGTACCTTAGTGTGTTTGTAAGTGTGTTGCCTTAGTATGAATTTTTCAGTATTGTCTAGTTTTCCTCCAAATGGGAGGTTGTGCACTTTAGAGTATACACATGATCAAATAACGTGCAATGTCCGATGGTTGTCCATAAGTTGATGTTTAAAAAAATTCTACTACTCAAGATATGTAATTTAAGCTCTTTGGTCTGAATGTGCACTGAATCGAGGGTCTGCCAGAAATGAAAGGATTTAATTTTTTGTCAATTTGTAGATATTGTAAAGCTTCTCCTTTAAATGTTTTACATCTCAATGGAGAGTTGCCTAAAGTTTCAAATTTTTACTTTCTGTTTCGCCCCAAACCAAAATTGGCTTCCACACTGTGACACAGACAGCATCTGATTTATTACAGCGACAATGAAATCTCACTGTGGTAGTCTTGGAAAGCCAGACACTTTGTTTCTCTTGCTGCTGCTGCTAGACTTGCTTCCTTTGCACGACATGCATGCGATGCCTTGCCTATCCAGCTTGTTTGATATACAGTCTCCTATATATCTATTTATATCTATCTCTCTCTATATATATACATATATACAGTATGTGTAGCTCCTGTAATTAGCTTTAGTGTCCAATGTATAGCTTAGCTTGTAGATTAGTGCTGTCGTTCTAGCCTTTACATGTGATCTGTGTCTTGAGCTTCCTGTAAAGTTTCTTTGTGCTGCCAGCATGCTAACCTCGCCTAGCATTGTACTCCTCTCCGCGCTTGATCTGACTTTCTCTATCCTCTGTCTTTCTGCTTGAAGACTGTCGCAGCTCTGAACGTAGCGTATTATATCTATATGTGTAGTCCCTCAGCATGTCTTTCTGAAAGCTCCTCTCTGCTCTGCGCCTGTACGACCTTTTTCTCTCTTTCTCTTCCGCTTCGCCCTCTGGTAGCAGTGACAACGTATCCTCGCGCTTTCCTCTGACGTTTCTCGGCTGCCCGCTGTCGTTCTGTTCGCGTGTCTGAGACGGTATGTTGGCTCGTGTCATGGTGCCCACAGTGTCACCGTTTCTGATGTTTGTTTCACAAAGGCCCTTGACTCTGTGGGATGTATGCGAAATAAATTTAACTTAGACTTTAACAAATATGTAAGGAAAAAATAGACCCTAGTTTCTTGCTTATGAGGAATATTGTTTGTTTATAAGAACAGTTAAAACTCCCAATATTCAGAGTGCAGATCATTTCACTGAATATGGTGCAATTTTGAATCATACATTCTGCAAACTGCTGTGCTGGCTTTATCAAATGTTCATTTGTCCTGAACTATATGTTGCTCTTGGGAAAATAGAAATAAATATTGCCAAAAAAAAAACAAAAAACAAAAAAACAACAGTGTGAGTCTGTGTTATTTTTACTCAGACCTACAGTTTTATGAGTATTCTCACTGCCATTGTAGCCTGTAGCACTAATGAGTCCTCAAACACTAGTGAATGGAGCCAAATGGCTAAAATAACTAAACCTGCTTTCAGACAAAAAGCTGTAAAAATTTACAATATACACTCAGGGCCACTTCATTAGCAACACTCTGTGGCAGCAACTCTGAATGTCACACAGTTGGTGTATTTCAGAAACTGCTGATCTACTGGGATTTTCCCAGGTTTGAGCAAATATTCCATCAGCTGAAGTTCTCTGGGTGAAAATGCCGTATAGCAGCAGAAGACCACACTGGGTTCCTCTGGTCAGCTAAAAACCATCGTCTGAAAAAGCTTCTTGGATGAGAGGTGAAACGTCTTCAAGCAACTCAGAGAAGTCCAGACGCTTTTCTTTCCAAGCTCCTTAGACTTAGCAGTCAGTTAGCATTAGCAAAGAATTTGGCTAACGCTATTAAAACTTATCCTTAGCAAACTGACATGAGTAATGTAAATCTGGCTAACAGCAAACCTAACTTGATAATCTATTTATTTTATTAGATACATTGATAAAGAAAATAATCAAAATGATTACCATAAACAAAGGCATATCTTTTGTTTTTTCCATGCAGTGCAAAGCTATGACATCACAACAATGCGACTGGTCAGTTGCAACTATGTGTACCATTATCATGATACTGCAGGAACAACACCAACATGGCATGACGTTTGCGTAATTAGAAATTTCTGATCCAGACCTAGAGTTTTCAGAGCTACCTTTTCACTCCCCACCTTATGCTTGATAAAAGTTTATTTCGGACTCATATTGGGAGAAGCACAGTGTTACATGAACAGAAAACATTTAACGTGTTACATAAACTAGGGGAAAAGTCCTTGAATGGTTAAGTGAGACATAATAAGCGGCACTTTTACGGCACTACAAAGTAAAAATGGATCTGTAGTGTGAGTGGAGCACTGTTGGCATTTATGTAATCTCTTTCAGACCTTTACAGTCATGGTTTTTATTGCCTCTTGAGTTATAAAGTCACAGTGCAGTACATGGACTCAGTTTTCAGACATCAAACGAATCAACAAAGCAGCATTCTCTTTGAATTTATAATACATACTGATAATTAACTCTAAAACATACTCAAGGGGGAAAAGAGGAATTTAGAACTAGAGTATTAAATGTATCTCCACATGTATAAATACATTAACAAGCTGTCAGAGCAGATTAAAATCCCTTTTAATAATCAAATGTGCATAATAAAAATGATCTTATCTAATACATTCAAACACCAAAAACAATAGTGCAAATATGAACACCCTGCACTAATGAAGTGTTCATATTTGGGGGCAGGGATGTAGGTAGAGTGGTGGCCCCATGATCGAAAGGTCGGGGGTACAAATCCACTGAACGGCTACCCTGAGGTATCCCTGAGCAAGGTACCGTCCCTACACATCGCTCCCCGGGCGCCCAAAGGCTGCCCACTGCTTCACAGAGTGAATGGGTTAAATGCAGAGAGGAATTTCCCCACGGGGATCATTAAAGTATACATTAATGCAAAGTAGCACAGTTCAATCTACAACAGCAGATCTCTCTCCAAGGCCAATGCTCTATTTTGCACTACATCGCTCCACTGTGGTCCATGAAAATTGGCTTGGTAATTTTTGACTAAGCAAAAAAAAAAAAAGAAGTATTTCTGAGCATCTTCACTGGCAGGTTGCTCTCGTCCCTCTAGGTGGCACTGCTGCCTCACAATTTTCATCACGAGGAAGCCACAGGAAGTTTGTTTCTGCCACCAAAGCAGGCGTGTGCAGCAAATGTGGATGGAATTTTTTATTTATTTATTTTTTTGGGCAAATAAAAATGATTTTTCCTGTGTTGTCTCCACGAGTTGTTATTTTTACATTTACGTTCATTCATTTCTGATTACATCTTCCTTTTGAGTCCAAAGAAAAGAAGAAAAGATTTAAAAAGACATCCCGAGTAATGCGAAGGATTAGCAGATGCTTTGCGTCACAGAAGAAGTTTTTTAAAAGATAATAAATTATAATGATTGCTGTGTCTCTCTTACCAAGTTTCACCTCATAACCAGACAGAGAATCACACTTTGTTTATTTGAGCGATTTAAAGGCCCGATAAGACGGAGACGCATGATTTAAACAAAACATCTGGGGAGCTCACTATCAGCTGGCTCCGCTGACAGCACTCAGAGGAAATGGATGGTTTTAACATTACAAATAAAAACTGGAATCATTCAGTTAGTTAACTGTTTCCACACAGCGGGTCAAGACAGTTCAGCGCAGCCACTGATCTGTCTCCAACACCTGATTATTCCCCAAGATGTAGATGAGTAAGAGAGATTATATTTTGCATCTTTGTAGTTTCAGACTTGATCAGCATCTCAGTCTTGAACCTTCTGTGGACCCGATTTTAACAGATAATCAGCTGTGTCGAATCTTCTTCCTGTATAGCTACGCCGTTCATAGTTTAAGCTGGTGACCGTGTTATTGTGTTTCCTATACCACAGCGAAATCATTATTAGCACATCTGGGTTGTATTTCTTAATGTTTAGCTGTTCTCTTTTGTTTGCTTATAGTAGCCAAATGCAGGAGATGTATCCAGATTAATTCTGTTTAAAAAAAATAGCTTCAGGGGGTGCAATAATTATCATTAAGAGCATATAATATAAAAAAAACAACATGCTGTTTGTTTTCATGATTGCACTAATGGAAATGTTCGACTTCTATGTCTTTTTTTGAAGTTCTAATTTAAGTGTAGCAGAAGTTCTCAAAGTGAAACGGGTTCCTCTTCTGATCACGTACACAGTAACCTCATTTGTTGTATTCATTCTGCCTGTGGGCAAAAGTCAAATAAATATTGTTTTAATAGTTTTTAAGATCTCATTTACATTTGTGCAGTGAATTTGATGTTTTGTGCAGGCAATCAAAAGTTCATTAAAGTTCTATAAAAAGTGATCATTTGGAAAATAACAACTTGTCTGGTGATTGCAAACACAAGGGGATTCAAAATGTATATTTTTATACAAATATTTTTTGGACAGACTTCACTGAGTAGCAGTTTGATATAGCAGAGCTGAAGCTGAAGGTAATAGATAGCAACTGGAGTCCTCAGTCTGGCTGCCGTTGGTTGGTGAAGCAAACGTTACAGTGAATTTGAAGAGCTTGAAAAAAGGGACTGATTGGCTGTCCGGGATGGTCCTCTCCTCTTGCCCTGTGAGAGCTTGGAAAGGCTCCAACCCCTGCTGTGACTCTGAATGGATGGATTTTGACAGCATGGCCGAACAGAACTGACAAACATAGCATCAAGGATAGCACATACAACCAGAGGGTTTGTGAGAGAACAGAGCTTCCTTACTTAACTTACTTCTTGAAAACATTAGATTCAGAAAAGAGCCCGAGGCCAAAGGTGTTATTAGACACACATTTTCCTCAGAAAAGCTTTTGGAAATCCAGACATTAGCTTTTGATATTCTTGTTCCAACAGGAGAAATCCTGCCTTTATGTCTTATCAGATCTGGAAAATTTGTTGGAGAGCTGTAGTAGCCAGATGGTTGTAGCCCATGCCACAAGACTGTAATGGTCCTGGTTCAGTTATAGCTGAAGATATGCATCTCTCTCATTCTATATTATCTGTACCTCTTAATTATCAGATTAAAAGTCCTCAGCATTTCAGTTAGAATCACTTTATAACCAAAATGTATTCTTCTGTCCATCTTCAGTGATTTGGATTTCATGGCGAGCCTCTATTTTGGGGGGCATCCCTGCCCATCCACTTAGGTTAAAAGCCTTACAAATAGTCCCAACTGCAGAAGAGAGCAGGAATTAGTGGATTAAAAAACTGAAACTTAATTAATTTAGCCAGGAAAAAAAGCATGAAAAGGAGTAGTTGGATGCAGGTGTGTTTGAAAGTTCCTTGCAAATACTTTTGTAGATATAATCAGGCTAACTTAACCAGAGCACCACAGGGATGATGATGATGATGATGATGATGATGATAAAGTTAGTTATGCCCTGATTGCCTCTACAAAAAGCTGTGGGATTTTTCTGTTTGGATTATTGAGTTTTACAGACTCGTGACAGTTGACCATGTAACATTCATTTCCTTGCCATTTTGGACATCTGACAATCATGGTGACAATATAGGATCGAGTAAATAAGCCCCCAGTTACACAGACCTAGAAACCAGTCCACAACCATCTGACAATCACCGTTTGTGAGGAAGAAATGTGCATCTTCTAAAGGTTTTCAAGTGATTGCTGGCAGTTTCTGACCGAATTATTGCTAAAGTCCCAGACACACAGCCCTTCAGACCGCCCAATTATCCCCAATGCACAGTCTTCCATAGCAACAGCTGGGCTGCTAAGAAAAATGTATATTCCTACCAGTTTGCAAAAAGCTCCTTGTGACTGGTTTGGTTGCATATTCTTGCAGTCATAGTTTAAATAGAAGTGACAAACATGTGCACAAAGTTGTCCAGTTACTCTCCGAGCTCAAGTAAAACAGCAAAAAGTGCAACACAAACCACAAATGAAAACCGTTTGCCGTCAAATTAAAAGTTGTGCCCTGTGAATCATGTTAGCTACAGCGCTGGGGCACCGTGAACTCTTTACAAGTTTTACTATCACAAGGCTAGTTGTTAGCAAGTATTTTCAGACAAAGATGAATAACTACAGGTAACCAAGGAAAGAGCAATCATTACTAGGCTGTGCAACCAATTTCATCCCCCAAGACCCAGCAACGTCCAACAACCACTGCCAACCATCCATCGCATCCAAAATGGTGGACAATGTGAGCAGGACATCTATGAGAAACCTCAATTCCAATGTGAAAAATAAATCTTTATGATGCTCTTACTTTTGTTCAATAGGAATCACCACAAATGTATGCAGTTTTGTGATTTTGAATGCAATCAATTTGAATAAAACACAAATTTTATGCTACAAACCAACAACACCACAATGCCAATATCACCACCACTAAACTCCCGCCTTTGGTATTAAGACACTGAATGTCATCAACAATGTCTGAGACTTATTTAATGGCTTCTTCAACTTTCACCAGGGCATGCAACAAGGATAGTATTTACTAAACATTTCATGAAGATACTGATGTATGCTCAATCATCCAGGTATGGAAGTTCAAAGTTTGTCCAGATGAACAAAATCAACTTTCTGGGATTTCATGTAGAAGAAGAAAAGCATTGTATTAGGTCGTATTAACAACTTCTGGTATCTCACTTTTCAAAAAGCCCAATGACATTGTGTCAAGGAAATCCAGACTATAAAATGTAAATTTATTTTCTGACTCATTTCTGTGGCACTGTGCCCTAAATGAGATTTGTCAGTAGGAGGGAGGTATCACAGCTGAGCCTTTATGAGCTAATGAAGAGTAGAGCACTTTTTAAACCCTGAAGTTATAAAGTTTATAAACTCAACAGATTCTTAAAAATCTAATTAAAACTAAACTAATAAAATATAATGTTATAATAACTACATTCAAGTAAAACATTAAAAGTTCCAATAAAATCTAATCTCTATCTCCTCACTATCTGAAAAGTCATTATGAGAGCTAGCCTCCCTTACACAGTGGGAGTTTTACATCCTCCACAGAGACAAAGTGGCTTGTCAGCTCATTCTCCATTAATTATCATCAAGGAATTACCTATGTGTATTCTCGCCATCACATTTTAGATTCTTGTGTCATGAGACTTCCAAATTAAGTTCAATCAACTCTGATGTGCTGCCTCTGTAGATTCTCTGCCACTGTTATCTTCCAGACGGGCAGTTCAGTCTTCTGCAGAGTCTAAACATTTTCATCGCTGCTTTTACAGATTGAAAATTACCTCAAAGCGCAACGATTAACTGACCGGGTCTGGCAATTCTCAAGGATTTACTCTGAGAGCTTCCTTCCGCTGAGTGATCAGAGATGTTCCCACATGAGCAGTTTATCACTAGCGTCACCTGGATGATCTGCTCAGTGTTTGCAGCAGCCTTGACCGTGTCACAGGCCTTGTAAAGCCCCGACACTGTATAATCCTACATGCTGTTACACAAAGAGGAGACGAGCTGCTCGTTCCAAACACACAGGCTGCAGGTAGGAGAAATGTAGCAAACATGTCATAAAGTTTAAGATGGCGACATTACTCCTTTCTGAAACTTGCCGGTGATTTATGAGCGAACCAGCAGATGGTAAAATCAGGGTGGCTGGCTCGAGAGAGGTTTACCAAAGCATTTCGACAGAAAGGGCAAAAGGGTTCTCAGACTCTCTTCTAAACGACTGAAGTCTTTCCTGAAAACAAATCGAGTGTGTGCGTGTACAAGTGTGTGTGTACAATGACTAAGCCAAGCCAGATGTTGGTGTCTGCTGAAGTTGGTGGCACTCATTATGCAGTCTAAGTTGCTTAAATTCTCCCTCTGCCTCTGTATTAACCTAGAAACTGTAAGGTAATACCTAGTGTTTGGATTTGCTTGGAAGAAAGCCTTGTCAGCTCATGAAAGAGGGTTTTGTTGACAGCAACAAAAAAAAACCCCAACAAAGCATGCATTTGTTTCTCAACGTGTAGCTTTACTTGTCAGATGACCAGCCAACTCTGAAAGCCAGGACTAGATTTAAATAGTTTCCTAGGTCGCTTATCAATAAGACAACAGCCAGTTCATTGAAGACAAACATGAGCTAAAGACAGTAAGGGTGAGCAGGAGATAAGTTTGGAGGGGAGGCTGAATTAAAGTTAGGTAGTTTTTGACTTGTTTTAATAGGGTTCACAATTCGCCCCCATTAAAAATCTATTTATTTGCCTAGTAAGTCAATTTTACAAGGTTAGAATTACCTTAAGTCAGATCCTGCAAGTTATGCAATTTTTCTGGGTATGCTAACATCGGCTGCTAATGCTGTGCCAATCAACCGGTTGCCAAGATTAGCTTAGCAACATAAAATATTACTTGTTTTCATAAAGGAAATGACAATCCTTCATATTTATAACATCATTACAACTTCATTGTATATTTATGCTCAAACAATGTAGCTTTAATGTCAAAAAATAATAATAATACAAAAAAGTCTGACGCTATTATTTAGCCAGCTAACATTGGCATCACTACTGGCACTGTGAAAGTATCCTCTGCCTATTGATTGAAAACTGGATGGTTGTTGGATCCACTGAGCAGCACACCATCCAGGTACTGGTAATGCACTTTATGTGAGCGTAAAAGCACTTCTGCACTGTGTTTGTTGCTGTTGTTTTGAAATTGCCAGACTTGTGGTTGCAACCTGTTTAGCGTAATGTTTGTTGTGTCTCCTAATTGCAAGAAGTTACTGAGCTTTATGTTTTTGTTTTAGGTGGGGTGGAGTTTGCATGTGTTTATCTCAGCCTTAGAGATACGGATGTTTGTTTGCTTCCTGTTATTTTTCTGTGACACTGCTTGGCTGGTGTTTAAAGAGTTTTTACAGTCCTCTGGTTTTGTTTTATTTGCTGTATTTGTGTTATTTATGTTTATGTTGTGCTGTTATTCTTGTGCTTGAAGTCAAATTGTTGAATTTTTATGTTTTTTGGGTTCTGATGGCTTTTTCATGCTAGTCATGCTCTGCTTTAGTTTTCTTTTTTATTTGAACTCACGCATCAATTAAGTAGGGTTAGTTTTGAATTCTTGGTCTTTATGAAGCTTCACTTCCTGTTTAGAGTTTATTCACAGTGTGTTTAGTTCCCTCAGGGTTTCCCTATCAGTTCCTCCTTCAGTCTGCAGTTTTTATAGAGCTAAAATGTTACTGATGTGTGTGAAAATGTAAATGTGTGAAAGTGTAAATGTTTGCCGTACTGACTTTTTAACGTGATGATACATCAGTGTTGTTTTTATTCCTCACTGCATTAGTTTCAGCCTCAGTACAATTCAGCCTGGAGTATTTTTCTGCCAAATTCACAAGAGAAATCAGTGAACACAACTTAATAGAAAAAACACAGTCTTATGAAACCAAAAAGAATTGTGTTCTTTTTTTATAGTTTCATGGCTGACTTTAACATTTTGCTTTAACCCATGAACCCTACTCTACCTGTTTTCATTTATCGATTCCCTACTCAGGACTGGAATTTGACATTTCAGCGGTGCTCATGTTTCACCTTGACATGATGTGGTTCAGAGAATCTTGGCAAACACTTGTTTACAGCATGACTAATCATGTAATCCCTCATATTATACACACATCAGCTACGAGGCCAGATGACTGTGCAGAGAGACACCAAAGAAAAGATGGAACAAGACATCAAGGATCCATATAAGCTGCATTTCGTGTGAAAATAACTGACTGTTTAGCAGTTACAAACCTCTCCAATTTGCCATATTTAATTATTGGCGCTATTTCCTTACACTGTATTGCCAAATGTATTCACTCACCCATCCAAATAATTGATTTCAGGTGTTCCAATCACATCCATGGCCACAGGTGTGTAAAAAAATTTCTCTCTCAGGAGCTCAGCAAATTCCATCATGGTACCGTGACAGGATGCTGTCTGTGCAACAAGTCCATTTGGGAAATTTCGTTGCTACTAAATATTCCACAGTCAGCTGTTAGTAGAATTATAACAAAGTGGAAGCGATTGGGAATGACAGCGGCTCAGCCACGACTCTGCAGAGTCAGTCACTACAGGCCTTCACATTACCTCAAGAACAGTGTGTAGAGAGCTTCATAGAATGGATTTCTATGGCTGAGCAGCTGCATCCAAGCCTTACATCATCAAGTGCGATGCAAAGCATTGGATGCAGTGGTGCAAAGCACACTGCCAGTGGACTCTAGATTAGTGGGGGGGTGTTCTCTGGAGTGATGAATCACACTTCTCAGTCAGGCAGTCCAATGGACGAGTCTAGGTTTGGCAATACTTGTCTGACTACATTGTGCCAAGTGTAAATTTTGGTGGCAAGGTGAATACGGTGCAGGGTTGTTTTTCAGGAGATTGGTCTTTTAGTTCCAGTGAAAGTAACCATGACATTTTGGACAGTTTTATTGCCCCACGTCTGTGAGAACAGTTTGGGGTTGACCCCTTCCTGTTCCAACATGACTGCGCACCAGTGCACAAAGCAAGGTCCATAAAGACGTGGATGAGTGAGTTTGGTGTGGAAGAACTTGACTGGCCTGCACAGAGCCCTGACCTCAATGCGTTATAACACCTTTGGGATGAATTGACTGTGAGCCAGGCTTTCTCGTCCAACATCAGTGTCTGACCTCACAAAGGCTCTTCTGGAAGAATGGTCAAAAATTTCCACAAAGTTGTGGAAAGACTTCCAAGAAGAGTTGAAGGTGTTATAGCTGCAAAGGGTAGGCCAACCTTATGCATTAAGTATGGGATGTCACTCAAGTTCATATGCATGTGAGTATAGTCTACTCTGAATACAGCATCACCTCTGTCTTGTTTTCTGCGAGTCTGTTAAGCCAACTTCATTAGTCAGAGTCAGTTGTCCTCATTAGCTTCTATGACCTCACTGTGCACCGTGTCTGCTACCTAAGCATACATGATGTTCTGCTGCAGAGCATACCAACCTTATACACACACACAGCACCCTGCTTAACTTATTGTGGTATGCGCAGAGTCATTTGTATGGATGCATTCTGTAAGATAGTGAATCTGTAAGCTCCTGCCGGAGAAAGCAATTAACCTCACGGACCACCGGGGAGTTGATACGAGTGAGGGAGCATCTCTCCGCCGTTTAAATATACACCAGAGGGGCTCGCGCGCTCACATTCAGCCAACCTATTATTCATCATCAGCGCATTAAATGGCCTCTTCATGAAGACAGCAAGACAGGCCTCACTCCCTTTTACATATACATGTGTATACTCCCCCCCACACACACATTCACTTCCACAGCCAGGCTGACTGATCCCCATGGCTCTGGAGTTTCAGATTGCCCTTGACGCAGAAATGATTAAGGTCAGCTAAAGAACAAGAAAATTAAATGCTGCATTCCTGGTGATCTGGGAATTTACCAGACACTGGAGGGAACTATGCACAGCCCTTGCCAAGTCTGGAAAAGGGAGATAGAGAATGTCCAGCCTGATTATTTTCGGTGCCAGTATAGGTTTTGCCTAGCCACAATATCCAATAGAAACAAGTTTCGTAAATTATACTGCAGAATAGCTATTTTCTTTTTAAGTGTTTTTTTTTTCTTGATAGAACTAAATCTATCCAGTGACATTTAAAGAAAAAATTCAATTTAAAGGAGCTCGGTGGTGAACTTTTTCCTTTTTTGTCAGACTGCAAAACTTTTCACAAGCTGTTCAATATGAATCTCACTGTGGCTACTGACCTGCCAGCTCATTCCCTCATGCATCAGTAACCTCTCTAATGAGGTGAGAAACACCAGCACAGATGGACGAAGGAGGGGGAGGAAACTGCAACAGATGAATGGATGCATAAAAGAGGAGGATGATGGAGAATTCGTGATGAAATGAAGACTGAGAGACAACCAGTCAACGATATAGATGCAGCAGATCTGTCCTTGAGTGCATGGAAGTTACACAGTGGGCTTTATGTTAGACTAAACTATGTCACAGAACAGCAGAAGCAGAGTTAAAGTCATAATTTGCTTGAAACTTCATTGATTTTAGACAATCCAACTTAGCTGGTTTGATACCTGACAGACATCTACCAAACTAGTCAGCATCTACCTGTCTCTGAAAGCACTGGTGCCATAACACATACTTCTTGTCTTTCAGTTTTATCATTCCCGACCATAAAATTCTTTCTTCTTGATTCTTTTTTGTCATTATGCTCACTGGCTAAACGTCTCTCACCCACAAGTCACTATGACTTTTTCCATCTATTAAAATAAGGTGTCCTATACAATTCTGAAGTAAAAGGAGCCAATGTGTACATTAAAACGTATGCTTCACAATCCCAAACAGCAATTTAAATACCTCTCAGAGGGCATATTATCTGGAATGTCACCATAGCAGAAAGATGTAGACCTATACGCTTCAGTTTCCTGTCTAAAGGATTGCATCCGTCAGTGCACAAAGTTTAAAAAAACAGAGAAATTTAAAAGATTTACATCATGGAAAGATCTATAAGAAAATGCAAAGTGAGCTACAGTCATCTGGCAGGTGTACTGTATAATAAAAAAAAGTGTTTTTAATGACTATAACTCAAGTGTCTGGTAAAAACTTTACAATGAAGACATTTCAGGCTTTGCGGTGGATTTAATTTCCCCATTTTGACTATTTGCTTTGATTAATTCTCAAAAGAAATGAAAAATCTGGATGTAAAACATCAACAACACCGATACAAATTTTCTTCACACCCCATAAATCCACCATAGCGCACTAGTGTAACGCACTTTGTGGAGGTTTACAGTGTCTAACGTGACCACATGGTCTAAACATTTCCCCGTAGATGAGAGACCTTGGCTCATACAGTGACATCCGCTTCTGATTAAAGCAAGCCTGTCTCCGGCTTTGTCCTTTTTAAGTCAACATCGGAGCAGACTGGGGCCAGGTTTCGGTTAGGAGGGTGTTCACCTCGACTACAAATCACTGTGACTGATGTGTCTATTGAACTGACACCATGTTGTATTTTTGCTCCAAACATACACAAATGATGCTGATTCACATCCAGAATATTAAGCTAAACACTATGTAAACACGAGAAGGGGTAATATTAGACTTTGCCGGATGGCTTGGTTGCTGCAACACTGCTGCTTTTCGAATAATCAGTGATTTTTGTCAAAGTAGCTCGCATGTCATCGACTGAGCGAACCACAAACACAAAAACCCTTGGAAAGCAAATAAACTCACAACAGATGCATTGTGGTGATAAATGATGTCTCTCTGTTTAGCCACAAAAATACTGGCATGCAAGTCTGCAGCCCATTAAAAGGCATAGCACCTTTTATGTTGTTGAAATGACAACATTTATGAATTTTACCATTTTTTTTATTCTTTTGATAGATTAACCAAACTCCCTTCTAAGTTTCCTGCAGCTTTAGACAGCTTTATACCATCCTGCTTCTCAGCTGCCTGTTCAGGCTGTAATGTTACAATTTTTGTTCATATTTATTGCTTCTGCATCAGAGTTTCCAGGAGTGAAAAGTTCTGAACGTAGCGGAGCGTTTAACAGATGAACAATTGCTTTGCCTAGAATTACGTCACGTCTCTGAACACAGATCAGCTGCAAGATCAAAACCAGCTAAACTGCCTGCCTAATAGTAAATAGTTCCCTCTTGTGCTGCCAAAACAGTTGAGGCATGAATGGGAGAACTCTGGGGGTTTTAAACTGGGACTTGGGGAGTTAGGGCTCTTTGAAGTGTGTATCCTGTCATTCCTAAACAGTTTTTGTGGTGTGGAGGGGCGTACTTGTCCTGCTTGGGGAGACCACTGCTGTCAGAATGGCATTGCCTTGGTCAGTGTGCTTGTTCTGCACCAATGTTTGGGTGGGTGGCAGCCCAAATCATGAGCAAACATCCACATGAATGCCAGGACTGAAGGTTTCAGAGCAGAACGGTACTTTGTAACACTTTATCAGAGTTATTTACCTGTCAGTGGTTTTACTGTTTTTCTACCCGCTTCTTCTTCTTAAGTGCTGTGCCAAATGGCGATTGTGTTACTCCAAGATGCTCTAAACAGTTTGGTGTTTTTTTTTTTTCATTCAGTCTTTCATTCTGTCAATAATGGTTTGTTTTCTTCTGCCTCTGCTTCTTTTCCCTTCGATTTTTCCAGATGCAACATCATAATCCAATCCTGCTCTTCTTCAAAGAATCTTGCTTGTTTCTCTCTGATATTTTTATATACTGATCTTTGGTGTTTACTCAGTCCCGATCCCTGTAAATTCTAATTAAGACCCTCAATTGCTAATTAAGACTAGCATTTGGTCGATATGTATAAATATAATATTGTTTGTTGGTCATATGCAGAGCCTGCACACAGCTTTGCAGATCTTCATCTACATGTTGCAGCAGTTTGCTGTAACCAGGGGCAGTGACAAAAAAAGAATGTATGGAATAGCCAGTCAAATGCAAAACATTTAAAAATGCCTTAATTTGGTCTAGTCCAGCACTCCCGCAAAGCCCCATATTTAAGCACAAACTAGAAAAAATACTTCAAATTGAACGTGAATTTAATTTTCTTTATTTTGTGACAATTTTATGTTAAAAATTATTTTGGGTTTTATTGTAAAATGTAACTATATGCTATTAAGAAATTGTGATCAGCTGTCTCTTTGCAACATGAAGTTTTTTGCAATGTGTGCTCAAATATGGAACTTAGCAGGAGCACTGGGTGTTTTTTTCCATATTTTAACAAGCCAATACTTAGACAATGTTTGATGTATTTCTCCCAAATTACAGATCCTCATTTCTCAAAGAGTCTATCTTGAAATCAGTTTAATATATGGGGCTAAAATTTCACAGCACTCATTATAAATGTTCAAATTTGCTGCCAAAGAATTTTTGTGCAAGTCGGAGATGGTTGAGCAGAAGGCTTGGTTGACTGGAGATGACCCATGCCCAAAATCATTCACTCTGCATAGTCACAGACCTACACAGGCAGACAGTTCAGCCCCTAGTACTTACGATGTGATTACTTTATTCATTATTAGCCTCTTTCTACTGCCACCAATTACACAAAAAAGAAAAAAACTTTTATTTTAAAAATATAAATGTAGTTTAACCTGAACCTTTCACCATTTGATATTGACGTTGTTTTTTTGTGTGTGTCTTGATCTGTTTTAATTACAGCTTATTTATTTATTTATTTTAGATTCAGCCTTGCTGGGGGTTAGCAAACAATATGATAATATTGTATTAATGATCACAGAATTGATATCCAAGTCACATAATTCCTCTAATAAAGGAAAAAAGGCCTGCTGCGCATAGACTGTGGTGCAGGTAGTTCCTAAACTGTTGGCCAAACTTCATATTTAAGTGCTACTGTGATGGATCACCTTTGGGCATTAAGTCTCATAACAATCACTGTGCCATCTCCCACAATCTGGACTCTTGATGAATGTAAGCCTATAGTCTTAGTTTTTTAACTCCTATCCATTCAAGGGGGAAAAATCTGCCTCTTTACTTGATTTAGCAGCTTCCCCAGCTAATCACTAAATTTCTCTGCCTTCCATTTGGTCCAGAAAGGTACCATAAAGTGGGTTTGTCAGAGCTTTTTATCCATCGACCCCTGGAAGTTGATTGAAGGGGAATTTTTTAGCACTACAGTGAAAACAAAATCACAAAAACACAATTCTATGAGGAACAAAAAGAAGCAATATAAGAGTTTCATCACTTCGTACTTTTTTAATTCATTGCTAATATAGAACTGGAAGAGCTTTAAAGTTTGGGTTTTTTAATACACACACATAGCTCTCTCTCCTTTGTGTTTTCCCTTTCCTGTTCTGTTTCTCTGTCCCTGTTTCTCTCTCTGATGTCTCTGAAACTCTTCATGTGCCGAGAGTCTCATTTGATCTACAGCGTCAAACATCTGGAGCAGTGCTGCACCAAAACACCTGTTTCCAATTCAGGCAGCCGACAGAAACATTTGATTGTTTCTCGCATGCAGACTCCCCCTCACCCTCACCCCCGTCTCTTGCTCTCTCCCTTCTTTGACTCATAGGCTATTTGTTAAATTTAAGCCAAAGAACTTAAAGAAGGCCTTCTATAGGTGGAATAGATGGAAGAATAATATGAAGTTGATTAAGACCAATTGTGAGGAAAATACAGTGTATGATTTTCCAGGTATTTTGGCACCTTTGCTGCCGAATAAGGCTGCTTTAAAAATAGTTTCAGTATGTTTGAGGTTGAGCTGAGTGAACACTGTCAAAAGGTCAAACTTTTACCCGCCAATTTAATGGAAATTGATAGCTGTTCACTGTGAAATGTTGATTGTCATGATATGTGGTTCCAAAATATAAAATCACTCTCGGGATGATAGAATAAAGGTCACATTAGAGGTCCAATGATGTGGCTACACAGGAATCCTTAGAGGCACATATACTACAATGATCCAATAACTCTGTAAAATACCTTTCTCGTCTGGCGAGGATTAGCAGTGAAACTGTTTTTCATCCACAAGTCGATATTTTTGTAATAAAGCCAGCAAAGTAACAGGTTTTTTTTTCAAAAGAAAAAAGAAATTCCTTTTATGGCAAAATATATGTATATTTTATTTGGTGTTGAACCAGAATACTGTAAATACACTGACGTTCCACAAGAAGCTTGCAGGGAGTCTAAAAGCACCTCAAAAGTATCACCGCGTGCAAAGAAGTGAGAAAAAAGGTGAAGAATTTCAGCGGCGCCTTTGCTGCCAGCTCTCTGAAACACTTAATTATGCCTAATTGCTCAGAGGACAGAACACACACAGAGGCAATTAGGAGGGATATGCATGGGCAGCTCTTTACAGAGGAACAGCGTTTAGGCAAAAGAATAACAAAGGAAGATGTTTGCATATTCCATAATACTACGCAAAACTATATGTGTACAAGCAGACACTATCACTACATGTCTACTCAGTGCTTTACTCCATACTATACATATTTTTACTGTTTTATCATACCTGACAACTCATATGCATTCCACAGCAGAATACAAAGGTCCTGCTTCATAAAATAAATACCAAAAACAACTTCTTCTTTTTTTTAAATCCCTGCTCTTTTAAATGGTACTACAATAGATTTGGTGAGACTAGTTTTTATATATTTCAGCAAATTACCATATGTTGAAAGGAAGTTAGATGAGAACAATGATAGCATTCTCATATCGTTGTGTTATCTATGAAATTAGCTTAGTTTAGCTACACACAGAGAATGAAACAGAGGGAAACAGCTGGCTTGGTTTTGTGCAGTAGTTTAGAAAAAAACAGCCTGCCAGTATTGTCAAAGCTCAACGATTTACAAGTTAAATTGTGTTTGTTTAATCTGTACAACAAAAAAGCAGAGCCGTCAAGGGCTGAAAAAAATGAAGCTACTGTAGAAGTGCCAGAAACTCCAGGTCCTCAAATTAGCCTCGAGGCTAGCTTCAACTCCCTACTTAAAACACATATTCACAGTAGACATGTTCACAGCCTGATGCAAAAACTGGTTTTCTTTGATGTCCTTTAAACAGACTAATAACATCCTAAGTTGGTGCCCCTTCATGATATCTGTGTAATGCTGACTGAATTGCTACAGGTGAATGCCAACACAGGCAGCTGTAGCTATTAGCTGTTTATCTCTGCTAGCTAGAAGGGACTGAACCAGACTTCTCCACCACAATGGTGCCAAGACGCTAAAAAAAGACTACGAAACAAGAGGTAAAAAGTTCAGCTGATGATGTCAAGGTGACTACATCCATCTTAACGGAGTCTCAGCAAAAGCTAATGTGTAATTTAGCTGCTTTATGAGGGATTATTTCCTAACTCTGAGCATTTGCCAAGTGAGTTCAACAAGCCAAGACGCTACCAATCAAAGCCAAGAACATACACCTCCCCAGCCTGCATTTTAGTTGGAACTGAAGTGTATTTATATGCTTCCAGGTTTTCTGTGCTAGCCTAGAGCAGTGCCAAAATGTGGGTACCCTACGACGCAATGCTGTGACTTAACACATTTGATAGGTTAAAGGTGTTACAGTTTCTGTGTCTGTGAGGATGCAAAGGT
The DNA here is from genome assembly GCF_001858045.2 of Oreochromis niloticus. Lineage (NCBI taxonomy): Eukaryota > Metazoa > Chordata > Actinopteri > Cichliformes > Cichlidae > Oreochromis > Oreochromis niloticus. The sequence goes on from NC_031974.2 coordinate 12,461,701, forward strand.
TCACCTGGCTAGAATGCCTAAAGCGCTTGAAATAAAGGTAACATGACTTCTTTCTGATGAAAGAAGACATGTTACCTTTCATCCAAGTGGCTTAGTCGGTTCTAAAAACTGATGGAGAGTCACAGATATTTAACTGCTGCAGTTGTGGTCCTACGGGCTGCTGAACCCCCCATCACTAACTTGTTACAGATAGAGATAATGGATGACAGGTAAAACCTCATTCATGAGCTAGTTCACTTCAAGCACTTAAGACTACCATGACCTCGACGACTGAGAACCTACACAGACATATTGTGTATGAATTCTATAAATTTTGTTATTAGACACTGAATGCAAGGTTCTGTGTGGATCTGCTTTTCGGCTAGTCCACAGAGACATTACACTACAAGAGATAAACTACAAATGCAACTACACGTGCTTCAGCTGGACTTCAAAGAACTACACTAACTGGAATCACTACTGAATATAATAAGGTTATGCCTTGTAGACACAGATGGATGAAGCAGGGAATGTTCCTTGGGTTAAATGCTGATTTGTATTAGAGATGCTAATAAATTTCCATACTATTGGCTAAAACCAGGTCACCTGTTTCCCCTGTTTGCAGTTTTTGTGCTAACTAATCACTAGGTTTGCACTGGTCCACTCATGAAACTGTCCTCCAGAAAATGGTTCACTGCATTTCCCAAAATGTTAAAATACTGCTTTAACAACCTCATAATTCAATACAAAAAGGTTTAATACAATATGGATGTTAAGTATTAATATATACATATTAAATGATTCATATGCAAAAGTAGACATGCCAATGTGTGTGTACATACGCACAGACATACATAAGCACCATTTCCAAGTATGCACACCATTTACACATACAGACACACACACACACACTCACACATTCAGACATTTGATGTAGAATTGGTCACTGCTCAACCAGCCGAAGTACTTCAAGCAAAAAGCAGTACTTTTAGCATCTAAGTGTTACACCCTACAAAAAAAGTAATCATAAACGTCTATACAGGTGCAGAAATATACATTAAAGATAATGTGACAGGATATGTGGAAAAGAAGACTACATTTTATCAGCCCGTATTCGTCCTTTGGTGAATTTTGAAACTGCTCTGCAATTCAACATGTGCAAAACTGTCTTTTTCCACAAAATGTACTGATGAGAAAAGCTCAGCCCCTTCTTGGATCACACTGCCACCCAGAGAATTGAAATGTTAGTGCCGCCCTCGTGTGCTATCTGGTTAATTCGTCCACGGATGCAGTCCAGCGTGACGTACAGAGCCGTGCCATTCTGGACCTGAAATGAGGCTCTCAGCCCTACACTGGCCCACTCGCTTCCTTCAGGCATAGATCCTGACACCTGCTGAGCCACAGGACCAGCCTGCTTGCCCTGACCCCCTACCCGCTGCAGAGTGAGTTTAACTATATTACAAGAGTGGATCAGCTTGAGGTTGAGAGCTATGTTCACTGTTCCTTTCTCGCGGAATATAAAGTTCTTCCGGCTGTTTGGCTCCCCAGAGCGGGCCAAGTGGACCTGCGGTGTATCTGGGCTGATCTGCTGGAACAATAGAGGTTTATTCCTCACCGCTCCAAAGGGAAGACCGGTCCTGGACACAGTCGCTGTAAAGGCTGACGACACTGCTGAAGGAATCCAGATGAGACTCAAAATACTGATTCCAGTGCTGTCCCCAAAATAGCGGACGTTGCACTGAGACGGGGATGTGATCTCGAAGTTGAGCATGTCTCCACTGTCCACGCTCACAGCACCAGAGAGTGTAATGGAAGTGTCCCTGTAATTAACACCAGTCTTAAAATTCTGCATCACCTCTTGGCCGGTTCCGTTGCGGTTAATATAGGCAATCAAGGAGAAACCCTCTCGAATGCAGGTGTGCCCCATGGAGTAAAACGCTTGCTGAAGGACAAACTTGACCACTCCGCGCTCGGTGAAGCGCACCCCACGGTTGTCATGAGTCAGGCTGATCATGTAGGGGTCTGAAACTGAGGTTATGCGGAAAGTTGGGCGGTAGCTGGTCTGGTAGTGCATCAGCAGGGACATCTGAGCTGTCATAGCTACAGCACCAGTATCATGAGACAACCAGAGCAGACTCAAAGAGGGCCCTGCGGCATCGTACACGTGAAGATCTTTGCTCTGATTGCAGTGTTGATTTGGACTCCTCAACAGCAGTGTGAAGGTGTGGTTAGGCTCCACCTCCACCCCGGTACTGACGCTGACCCCCTGGAAATACTTCCCATCCGGTTGTTCGATGCGAACACCGCTGAGGTCCTTACCCTCCTCTTCCTGGCTCCCATTTAGCCTCATCCCCAACTGGAGGAAGTTCCTGCAACTGTGCTTAATTGCAAAGTTATGATCCAACCACACCAGCCCGTGCTGCTGGAAGGTCAACTGGCCCAACTGGTTGGACAGCAAATCGCTTTTTTCTTTGCTTCGTATGTTTAGCTGAAGCCCAGGAAAGATGTGGGTGCCAGATGACCTGGCGGGGGGAACTGCCACATTCGCCATCCAAGACTCAGAGAGCCGGGTCTCCGAAAGCTGGCCACAGATGGCGTCACTGACTGCTGTACAGGGAACGGTGACAGGCTCTCCATCACAGTCAGAGCAGGCTTGGCACTCCTGCAGCTCCTGGTTGTAGAAATATTCATGACCGCACAAGCCCATTATTGCGTCTCTCTCAGAAATGCCCAGACACCTGAATCCCCCTGCAAAATAAAAAGGCCCAAACAGGCTCTGACAGCTGCATAGACACATAGCTCAGTAAAGTGTGGCTGTTTTCTCAGTGCAAATAAAGTTTTAGATAAAGTGGTGGAAAAAGTTTTTATAACAGAGAAAAAATAAGGAATAAAGACTCATTAATTATCAGCAAAATAAGCATTGCAAACTCACCTGGAGTATTAAGGCACTTCACTCGCTCTCCACAAATATTTGGTAATTCAAGGCATTCGTCTCTGTCCTGCAAGTCATGAAAATTAAAAGCATCACCATGAGTGTATCCTGTACAACAATAACTGGGTTTAACTGATGCATTCTGTGAAGCATTTAAACTTGATCAGGAAATAAATGAGATGAGCGATCTAGGCTCAAAAGTATAAACATTCTCACCTCCACATCAGCTATGTTTGGATTTTGGCGTATGCTGGCATACGCTTGGAAACCACTAACTGGAAACCACCACGTGAAACCTCAACTAGCTAAAACCGCTTCACACTTTTTTTTTGTTTGTTTCCATTTTTTTCCTGTTTTGCTCTCGGTTTGTTTCAACACATCGGATGACGGCATACCTGGCACATTCTGTCCGCAGTTGGAGAGCACTGCGAGACGAGGAAGAAACCTGGTGGACACATGGTGCACTTTTCACACCGAGGTGGGTCCTTTTGAAAGTCACAGTACTCCTCTGATCCACAGGGTGAAGGGCATCCCAGGAGAGGCTGAGGAAAGTGAGCCTCCCCGACCACATCCATCACCTTAGAGTTGATGTCCACTTTGTGGACGGCGTAGGATTTCTGCAGGTGGCTGCGGGCTTGGCTTTGCAGTCCAGCCAGCTGGCTCTCGAAGTAGCTCTGCAGCTCGCCCTTCAGGCCCTGGAAGGAAACCTGTTTGAAGGTGTCTGAGAGAAGACCGTACTGGGCCTTCACCACATCCATTTGCTCATACATTCGCTGCTGCTGCTGCAGGATCTCACGCTGCTGCGACAGCAGGGCCTCCTGTTGGTCAGCGAGCTTCTGCTGCAGATCGCGGATGATAATCTGCTGGGCTCTCAGGGCCTCCACAAGCTTCTCCTGCCCCTTGGACAGCTGGAGGTGCAAGATGAGGGCATCTTCTGAAGGAACTTCATTCTCTCCTGTCATGAAATAAATGCACAGTGAAGGGAAAGAAAAACAGGGAGAAGAAATCGATTAGATGTTGTTAAGCCTTGTACTGAGGTGTGACTTCTCCAAACAGTGCTGACAGTAAGTGTGAACAGCCTGTGACTCCAGCTGCATAGCCAGCCACAGGCAAGTGTAGCCTACTAAAAGCTTCCTGTATGGAGCCACATCAAAGCATTCAAAATTTTCTGGGCAATTGACTCTGAGACATTTTTCCAGTCCAGCTACTCTTTGCCCTGCAGGTATCTTTTCTTTTCTTTCTTTCCTTTTTGTGGGGGGAGGCTGAAGGTCAACAAAGTTGTCCTTTGTCTCCAGAACACTCTTGTGTTGATTATTGGTGAGAGATTGTAAGTCAGTAAAGAGTAGCATGCATTTGTGTTATTTATAGACGCACAGCTTTTAGTAATGACATGTCACTTTTAAGGAAATTGTCAAGAGTCACAATGTGCACAGTCTGGATATTTTTTTTTGTTCCTGGCATGCAGGAGCTTATAATATAATGTAAAATAAATAAAAACGTTCTTGATTTGAATGCTGGATGAGAATTTTGATGAACATAGCAGACCTGGCTTGATATCACATGTGAGCTGGACACCTAAAGGCGCTGCGCCAAGTTCCGACGATGGATATTCAAACTCCGGAAAATCCCCCAGAAACTGCGAGGCTCTGTCCGACAGATGTACAGGAGGCACGCTCTCCTCTGAACCGGCCAGACATCCTTCTCCCACACAAGCCACTGCTCGAGCTTTTGGCCGTATCCTCAGTGGCAGTCTGCACTCGATCCCTTTACAGTCTCGGGTGTCATTGCTGGGTTGAAATTGTTTCACATGAACAGCGCACTCCGCATCGGTGCATCCTGCAGGTAAAACTTCAGGCGCACTCCTCCGAGTGCTGCCGTCGCTGTGCCGCCCGCGCAGTAGCAGCTGGGCGCCTGGAAAAGTCTCCGATGCCGCTCTTGGAGAGCTCGGGTACACGCGGTGTTGGCTGGCGGCTACATGAGCCGTTTTCCCCTGCGTTGACGGGTTAAACTGCCGCGGGGGTCTGGAAGATCGGCTCCCCGGACAGTGCGCCCCGGTGCACGGTCTTGGATCACCGGTGTCTCCGCCATAGCAGTGCGTCCCCCGGCAAATCTCCGCTACAGCTTGCGCGGCGTTGTGCAGCGATACCCAGGAGAGTTGCAGCAACAGCAGAGATGTCAGTAAAAGCATTTTCGCATCTAATATGTGGGCTTACTCTGCCTGCAAAAGAAGGAAACGCGAGGTAAGAGTCCCAAATGGAAAACCTGGAGGAAAAGATCTCAAAGGTGATAACTCAAGCCATCACTGATCTCCTTCTTGATTAAAGCCACCTCTCACACAACTGAAACAAACTTTACAGACTTGGCAGCTCATCTGTGCACATTACCTTCAGCTCCGGGGTTTGGTGAGGCTGGCTTTTCCCGACCGTCACAAAGGAGTAAAAACACTGGACTCACGCATTACTGCCGTCTCTCTCCATGCCTGACCCACTCTGAGGGCTTCGGCACTACAATGTCAGTGTATGTGGCATTCCTGAGACTTAATTAGCATCAGGTTTCCCCAGCTACAAATTAACCCTTCACCCTCTCCTCTCCCTTGAGTTCCCCTCTGAAGTAAAAGGTTTTGAAAGAACAAGAATAAAATAACATTTTTGATGCCTGAAACTGAAACATCCCTAATTTCAACCTGAAACAAATAAACAAAAGGGAAAAAAAATGACATGCATTTTAATTGTAACTCATCTTTTCACTTTGCTCACTGTTGACTTTTCTTTGACCCTGTGGCCCTCTGAGTTGCAAAAACATACAGTACTTTTTGTTTAGCACACCCTGAATGTTGAGACAGCTGCTGGTCCTCGACCCAGCGTCCTCCGTGCTTCAGCACTGGCCTTGTCAACCCTTTTTATAGACAAAGCGAGCAGAGGTCAAACTTTTGTTGAAGAGACCTATGGCAGAAGTCAGGAATGTGAAAAACACATCTGGGTTTTGGACTCGCTCCCAATTCCTCTCCTTTTTTTGTTTTTAGTGCTTCTGCACAAGCACATAAGGTTATCTGAGGATGATGTTTGCATGGATGTGATTAGTTAAGCAGTTCTGATATTACTGTCTTATTCAAAGGTTCAGGAGCCAAATGAATAGATTCAAAAGTTGTATGATCATATTTAACTGAATAACTCAAGATTTAGCCAAATTTCGGAATATTTAAAGCAGAATGCTGGATATTTTACAGCATCATGGGTACAGACTCGTAGAAATGTCCATGTTTTAGTTTACATCACTCATTTATACATTTTGCGATTATTGTTTCAGGGTTTCTGAGGTGTTATTTTGGGTTAAGACTTTGATTGTTGTGGACATGTTTGTGTGGATGTGGTTTCCAGTGTTTGTGTGACTGACAGCAGAGTTAGGGTTTAGCAAAGGAAAGGGGCCACCATGAATGAGGCTCCTGTAGCGATTAATCACATCCAGCCACCGTTTCTATTCAGGGTGGCTGTTAAAAATGTTGAATCCAAAAGATTTCCTGTACCCATCTGGTGCAAAGAGGTGAGGAGCTGAGGCGAGGCAGAACTCAAGAAAGACAAGTAGCTGCGTCCAGAGTGCAACTTTTCATCTTCAAAGTAAAGACGAAAGGTTACTAACTTACTCACTAATGACGGCCAATCAAATGGCAGTAATTTACTGTAAAGCTTGTATTCTATAACACACAGCAGTGTAAATTTGATTAAAGACATCACACTGTACAATTAAACAGTTTAATGCTGGTAAAAATGTATCTTATGATTTTATTATAACATAATCAAGGCTTTTTCTCTTTTAATTTTGTCTTTCCATGTCACATATTGGGCGTTTTTGCTCACATTTTCGACTCAGCCAGTCACAGCAGTCATCCTAGCCCATGTTAACAATAGCAAACCTCATTGTACTCATTTATTGGCCTCAGATGGCAAATAAATTCAGCCAAGCAGAACAAGGAGGGCTGTATCAGGAATCCATTTGTATGTTCTTGCATATACATTCAAAAACATCCAGCTAGCAGTTGCTTGTTATCCCGGTGCAAACTTGCGGTGTTGATTATTGCACCACAAAGAGGGAGTGGGGAAAATAACTGCAGGTTGGCAGGTTTACACCTCCCACTGATTTCAGTCATGTTTGGCATGTACAGTACAGCAAAGAACAAACAGAGGGCACTAAAAGACTCCTGTACGCATCACTTTTCACATCATCTCAGTGACGGTTTCTCCTCTGCAGCACTACATATCGTTTTGCAAGGTGCCCACTGGTTTTGTCATTATCACCCCATTTCCTTTTAGTGCCCAGGCACAAGAAATGTATCTCGAGGTGTGTTGGAGCGCTCAGAATGCAAACTAATGGCTAAAAAGAATGCTCCACACCTCACACCTTACCATATGCAGTTCTGCAACTTTCAAGCCAACAGACTTTTCTTTGTGCAGTAGAACTCAAGGCTCGACACTGCAGATCCCCCCTTTAAGCGCACAGTTTGATTAAATAACTAAAAAATAACAATCTCGTTCAGCTTCTTGGCTCGGTGCTGTGATGTATGAGCTGCAACATATGCTGGCAAAAACCATTATCAGAATCAGCTCTCCTGGACCACCCTCAGTCTCCGAGGAGAGAGCGCAAACGCACGGCGGAGCAGACAAAAAAATCACCTCGCTCTCTGCTGCCGAGCTCCACAACCGTTAATCAGTGTATTTATTTGAGAAATCTTCTCCGAGGCACCGGCGTGCTTGTGTTTGGGAGATGTTTAGAGCTAATGGGAGGCTGCCTTTGGTGTCCATCTGTTTGTCAAACCCTGAGAGAATGAGGAAATGAGGGTGGTTGGGACACATGCTTGTACCCAGGGTGTTTGTTTAATACATCACGAGTCATGAAAGACTCTTGGAAGCATTCAAGGTTATTTGATTTCTCCCTGTGGTGCTCAGCTTTACCATATGATGACGGGATTTTGCCACAGTGGTGGTCTGTCTTTGCTGTCGTGGCTCAGGCTGGTCTTGAGGGGAAATGGGACCTAGAAGTGTCAATATTAGTAAAAATGAAGATAATTTGTTCTGTTAGGCATAATTTTGTATTCATTTTTTTATATTGTATGTGAATTCCCTTTAAGGTGGAAAGAGGATAAAAAAAGAGATCAGAAATCTTGTTTTTGGCCTCCCAAGATGACTCAAGGAGAAATGCAAATAAATACAGCTATCTGTGTCTGCACGGTCAGATAACAGAGCCAGAGGCTATTCATAGTTTGACAGTTTAACTCTCTTTGGTTCCTCCTAAAGATAACTGAATTTGTTGCACCACACCATTACCCTAAGACAATTCTTCCTGATTTTAACTGTAGAAGCTAAGATTTCATGTAAATTAATGTATTCTAGTGTACTCTGCTTACATTTATGAGGTGTGTTAGAGGTTGTACAGCAAATAATGCGCTTCATTTAGGCGAGTGTATTTTCTCACAAGAATTTAGACAAGTAAAGCCCAGCTGAAGTGTCTTTCACCACTACAGCATGCCACTCCTGTCTACAGACTTGCTGTAAATCAGTTTCAGCGAGGTGAATTATTAACCAAGACCCGTCACATTCCTCCCGCTGATTCAGCCTTTCTCTCGATCCAACTGAAGCATTTCTTTTTTCTTTCAATAAAAAAAAACTTCCCAATCTGCTCGAGTGGCTGTCAGTCACCCTCGAAGTCTTGGTGAGAAGCCACAACACATTTATGATTTCTCCCTCTCTGCCCCCGTTGGCACAGTTACAGTACAGTGCAGATAAGGAGCACTGTTAAGGAGGGGATGGATCAACGCTGCCCAGACAAGAGTGTTGTGAAAGTGCTGAACTCTGTAGTAGGAATGCAATGACAGGTCTAGACCTGAACTTCCGCATTAAGCAGGAAGAAGCCAACAGTCAGACAAATGCAATCTTCAATCCACTCGCACGCCCAAAATCTGCCTGCATGTGATATTAATTTTTGGTGTCAAGCTTAATTAGAGACTAGTTTTTCGAAGTGGAACTGATGTCCATGAAGCTGTTATCTTGAAACTTAGTGGCGAAACAAAGGATTAACACATTTTAAAAAGGTGAGTTTCATCTCTGTTAACTTGGATGTTGTGTCTTTGGATATAACGGTAACAACCGAAGCTGCTTTCCTCTGAACGCAGAGCAAGAACATTGTTCATTGATGTTTGAGCACATTACAAGTGAGGATTGTGGTCGCTGTTGTGCTGAAAAACAAACAAAAAATAAATGAGAGATTTGTTTGTAATATATGTATATTCAGCTACAGCAGAATAATTTAGCTTGAGAACGCTATGTAGAGATATGTTGCAGATGATAATCTTAGACATCCTGTCAAAGTTTGTGAGTTACAGCGCGCTCTGATAAAAACTCTCAAAAGGTTTTAAATTTAATAGTACGAGAAATTAAAGAAAACTGTTATTAGAAGATTTTTTTTCCCCATGAAATAAATAAATAAATGTTTTAATTTGGTGAAAAGAATGTAAGTTCATATCTTTCCAACTGGGTGGACCCCGCTATCGTCTCATAGTGCTGTATGACTCAATAACCACATGAAACTAATAGGGCTGGCCTCTTATATTAAAGTTAATAGTGCTGTCAGTTTGTTGTTGATGACGGGAACATTTTGTATATTTGGCTTTTGGCATTTTTGACGTTAAATCATGTCACAAAAATATGAAGTGAATTTGTTATGAGTATAACTGAACGCGTTGCTTTCAGAGCGACGGATTAAAAGGCTTTTAGTCGAGGGGGTGTTTGCTGTTTCTTAGAGATGTTAAGCAAGACATTTTGTTAAGGGTACTGATTGTAGCAGGTTTGAGTCTGATTTGAAACCTGCTTCGGCAAACATTAGGGTTCTGATTATTCATTTTCATACTCTTCAGTGGTTTGTGCCTGCTACTCAACCTCTAATTTGCCTACTTTGCAAAAAGTCAAGTCAAGTCCTGTAAACACATCTGCTTAAGAGCCAAGCACGGAAATATGATCTGATCATAAGAGGGAGAGTTTCTGTATGTTATGGTAAACACTGGAGTTGATGTCTGCTTTTGATTTTCTACCCTGGAGCTACATATGTGTGGCATGTAAAAGGCTGAGACATATATTTGAGATTATTGGGGGAGGGAAGGGGGGAGGGGGGTGTTCTAGAGGAATGCAGAAGCTATAAGCTATAAGGTGCTTTTAGATTTGCTGTTTTTTATTATAAAAAGTACAACAGTACAGTTGCCACTTTTCACAATGCGCTCATTTGATGCCCAACAATAACATTTAAGGACGCCGATTGGTCACAAATGCCCCTTGTCTGACAATAGAATAGTGAAAAGTGTGAAGAGACAGTGACACAGTTTTGTGAATCGAAAGTGTGAAAATGTGACTAGAAGTTCACAAACATGAACTCTGTTGCGGTAAATTGATATATTGAAAGGCACATAAAGCTACAGAGCTTGCAGAGGAAAAATTCCTGGTGTTATTAGTTTGGTTTCTTTGTAGAGCTATTACTCATTCATGAACAGGACACTGGGGTGACTTTGAATAGTTTAGTTGTTCTGGTCTTCAGCTGTCGAGTTTCCAGTTTTTTCCGGTTACTGATGATAAAATCTTTGGCCAGATTTCTTTAAAAATCCTTTAAAAGTCTGATTTTAAACGGTGCTTTAATCATGGCCGTTTCCTTGTGAGGTATTATTGAGTATTTGGTCAAATGTAGGATTTTTTGTGTTTTCTGAGAATAGTCGATTGATACTCCACAGACTGTACAAATAATCAGATCTAAAACGTATTTGTTCTCGTAGCCACCAGGGGGCGACTCCTCTGGTTGCAAAATGTTACGCTTTAAAGCCTCATTTAATATAATACAACACTGACTTTATTCATTATGTTTCCATTTATAGTAAAGTAGATGCTAAAGTTGGGTATATTTCACAACGTGTCAACATTGTGTTTGACAAATTGCTTGTTTTACAATTCACAAACAGCTACTGTAGCTAGGTAAGCTCTGCCAAAGTACACCAAACTCATCCCCTAAAGCTTGAAAATATAAAGTCATGAGTACATTATATTCATTAGTTTCTCTTAAAAAAAAGTTAAATTTCAAAGGTGGATTTGGTCACCTTTGAACAAAGCTAGGAAACCTTCAAGCTTCAGAATCCCCCGTCCTTAAGGTCACATTTGAGTAAACCTAATTAGTCCACCCATAATCATACTAGTGGCGTTGCAATGACTCTGAGGTTAACACCTTTATCTGTATATCAGGTGCAGGATCACACCTACAAATAGCACAGAAGAAGTCCATTTCTCACGTTGTGTCTGAGATATCACTCCACTAATGCACATGTCTAAGGCACTGAGGGAGTGTCTTAAAATTGGGTCAATTTGTTTTCACCAGCGGAAGCCGTCTTGTTTTCACGGTCTGTTCCTGCCGCTTCTCACTTCTCCTTGCTAATCTGGGAGCGGTTCATTTCATGCATTTGGTGTCAAAACACAGCCTCCCAGCAAAATCTGATCGACTGACTAAACTTCTCTTTCAGTGACTTTAAAACTACTGACAAAAGGTAGCACCAGACGTTCAGAGATGGTGCGTTCTTTTACTCGAAACGTCTTATGCCGACCACGTATAGGTGAAAAAAAGTGACATAATGAGAACTGAGGAAACAGTACCATGAAATTTGCAGGCAGCTGCTTGTGTCACCATTTCCGATACCATTTCAACATTGCAAGTTCCAGGAAGTTTACCAGTTACCACTTCCTCCTGGGGGTAAACCGTTTGTGTAAAAGGTGGAGGATTGCGCTCACGTGCTATAGCAGTGAGCCCCACATATGTACGTCACGTGGAAATTATGGTGCGCAAACAAATTCTATCAGTGCGCAGAGGCGTTTCAGTTTATGAGCCGTGCGATTTGATATATGACACCAGAAGATTAACAGTTTCTCGTGAGCTTCCAACACGCAGCATCTGTTAGATGTTTGAAACAGTATTGATCCTGTATAAACTCTTTCCTGGAACACAATCAGTCACTCTTGTCTCCTACACAGTGTCAATGAGAGATGTACTCCTGTGTCTTTTAATTAAATTCCAGCAATTTATTTTTTTCGTGTTGGATCTAAATGTCATTAAACACATTCCAGACACTGTGACGAGTGAAAGCAGGGAGTTAAACTCTGCAGAATCGCCCAATATTTTCCTCTCTAATGGACGCTACCACAGCAGCAGAGAAAACATAAAGACTAGAGGATGGCAATGCAAACATCTGTGCAGAGAATCTCATTGCATGAGTTAAACAAATTAGATCAGGGGTGGTTTAACAAAAGAGATTGCAGCCACCCCCAGCCTTCCTCTTGCATGCCCCGTGAAACGCTTTTAATTAGTGCTTAATTTACAAAACCAGTCAGAAATAAGAAGAAAATGCATTACATAACAGACTCATACACGTTGTCATGCTTAGTCACCCTCTAAAGACTCATACAGAGGCTGAAAAAACACCATAATAGGGTAGTGTGATGCTAAGCATTCTTGCAATATGAGATCTGGCTGAGACACAAAACAAGTACAGCTCATCGGTTTCTTAATCAGTTTAACCACACCAAACTTGAGACTAACCCCAGCAATTTATAACTGACCTGAGGTGAACCGAAGCTTATATTTATGCAGGTTAATCACAGTCTGTCAGAATAAGTAAAACCAGCAACACCTGGGTTAGCTGGTAAGATGTCTTGATTAAAAAGCGTTTAAAGAAAAAAAGCTCACACTTGTTTTATTGCTTTGACCATGAACATATTAAGAGTGAATCAGGTGTTAGTCAGTAACTGCGCTGCACCATGCTGACATCGTTGTGACGTCAGATTACAATATTGAGTAACCTTTATAAAACATTATGCAAAGTGGTGCTGTTTTTTTCACATTGACTCACATTGAGATGTTTAGATGAGCTGGGTGTGTTTGTTATCATCACTCTATCTCAGAATGTTAGAAGGATAAGATCTGTCTGAAAGCATTAATTGAACATATTCTTCTTTTATATTGTTTCACAAATGTACAAGTTCTGACCAGTGAGATCTTTTGACCTGATGATGGTGCTAAATGTACTAAAGATTCAGACTCATTCTAATTAATTAATAACTGCATAGTCTGCATGTCAAACAAGAATAGTTATATCTTTCCCTTCAATCTCTTCAGTAGATACTTAATAGATAAGTAGTAAAAGTCATGGAAATCTGTGATTAATCCTCTGGGGATCATGACTAATATATATTTTATTGCAATCTTTCTGGTAATACAATCAGGCACAAGCAAATGTTTTCTTGTTATTTTGTAGCATTCAGGTCAGTAGAACGTGAGAAGGTGGAACCAGTGAGTCCGGATGGTTTACTGGTCACGAAACTCCTCTAATCAATTAATTTAGTAGTGACAGCTTCAGCAGTTACCCAGTCATACCTTATGTTAACAAGCCTTGAGTAAAAATATATTTGCAGTCATGTGAAAAGTAGGCCACTGCCGCTATCTTAATAAGTAGCAGCCAGGTGCTGCTAACCAAATGCATTTGATTAACTGATCATGAGCAAGTGTGAGCACGTCTATAAAAGCAGATCTGGACTATTCAGGTTTGTGTTAATGCAATGCCAATGGAAAAAAGACATCAACGGTCATCTTAAAGAAGCAGTTGTTTAATTGTCCTGTGAAAGGTTACAAGACCATATCCACACACTCTGAAGTCCAGCAATCTACAGTGAGAAAGATTATTCACAAGGGGATCTTTTAAATAATCTTCCCAGCAAACCATCACCCTGATGTCAGATCATGCAATACTCAGACAAACTCCAAAAATAGCTACACCTCAGACTCTACCACAGTTAGCATGTCAGTTAGCATAAGTTAGCAAAAGACTTGTTTGCAGGGGTTTCCAGGAGAAAGCCTGTTCTATCTAAAAACAGCATGGCAGCACTGTTTAGTTTAGAAAATTTGCATCTGAACAAACCACTCTGTATACAGAAGTATGATCGAGTGTGTGAGGCCATCTGTCCGACACATGACGCTTGGCTCGAATCCGGTCATGAAATAGGACAAAGATCCAGAGCACAGCATCAAATCTACAACAGAATGGCTGAAAAAGAAAAGAATCAAGGTGTTGCAAAGGCCCAGTCAAAGTCCAGACCTCAACCCGATGGAAATGCTGCGGTGAGACGAGCTGTGCATAAATGAGTGTCCTCAGACTCAAAGAACTGAAGCAATGATGTAAAGAAGAGTGGGCCAAAGTTGCATCTTTATCAATGAGAGACTGATAAAGTCATGCAGAAAATAATGTTATATTATTGCTGCTAATAACGTAAAGTTATTAGATTATAGAAAAGGTGGTTCTATAATTCACTGACTTATGGGGTGCACTTAATTTGTGGTACAGCTGTTGTTATCAGAAACATGCTATACTGGGAGCAGAAGAGTTAGGAGAGTCCACATGTAACCAGTATAAAGTAAGCTACCATTAGCACCACTTTAACTGGATGAACTCCCATTGACACCTTCAGTGTTTCTGTGGTACCACTCATGTACCAGCATAAGAAAACAGGGACTGTTTTGACTGCACATTCCAGACCATCATAACATTTGCTTTGAGAAAAGAGGCTTCAAATAATACGTGCAGGGGAGACGGCCTACTGTGCATAATTACGAATGTAAATCTCAAGCGAGGCCTTCGGAGTAGTTTTCAAAAAGGCACAGTGACCACGGTGGCTCCTCGGGCTATTACTCTGCTTAAAATGAAAAACATAACCTTCATTATGCTGACAATTCGCTTCATGCATCCACATCGGGGATGTATATAAATCTGTACCAGCCTGATGTATGAGTCCATTTTGAAACTTGATCAGCAGTTTAGAGCAATTTCGAGCTAAGCACATTATGGAAGCTTGCATACTTTATGCTCTTCCACTTTCCTTAGGCATCGGTATGTTGCAGGCAGTTTTTCTTCTTCTTCGTATAACGATTCAAACAAACACTCATCATACAACACGAAGCATGATTTCAGTACACGAGACCGACTGCTTCCCTTAAAAAAAGCTGGGACTGGTTTAATTTGGCATCTGTGTAGCAATCTAAAGCAAAACAGCTGGAAGATGGCATTTAAAAGAAGTTAAAATCATCATATTGGTGGTTTTAAAATCCAGATTACTAAAGAACACAGCTGACAGCTTAAAAAAGTCAACTCTGAATATGACAGAAAAGGCAACATAATATTTACTCACTGCTTCACTGACTTGCTCCAACAAGAGACAACAAGTTCTGGCAAATAATGACTGCCTGCAGTTATGCATACACACTTTGTTCCTTCAAGTCTGGGTTGGACATGTTTCGCAATATATCATAACCTGGGGAAACATATTACATCTGCAAATACTTCACAGTAAAGTAGTAGCACTGTATCAGCACTCACTGCCTGCACTTGCTTTTACCCATGCAAATGGACATACCGTCTCTTTCATCTTCATTAATCAGTGCAGCCCATTAATACATATTATAAAGATTATATTTTGTCACATTGGAAATAATGATAATTTCTATATCTGATTCTACTGTTGATTCTTTCACCAGATGGACGACATTGACGCCATGTTCAGCGCCATGCTGGGGGAGATGGACCTCCTCACCCAGGTGACTTACCAGCCATTGTTTGCTTATATATTTTTATATATACTTATTCTATTCTTGTTGCTTTATAGCACAAAATACCCTTAGAGCCATCTTTTCAAAAAACAAACACTGAATATGTAGTTAATTTTCGGTTGGGTGAATAATGTGATTGCTCCTGTCTGTTCTGGTGTGTACAGCACTTTACAAAATCGACACGTTGTAGCTGTGACAACAAAATAAAACAAAGACAAAACCAAGAACTGAAAGAGGAAAGAAGGAGTGGATGACGCGTATCCAGGCACACCCTGAAGATACATTTTTCTGCTTCTTTTATCCTCCAGTTTCCAATATCTGAAATAAGCGGGTGTCATTTTTTCATCTCTTTTTCTCTATTTAAATTTAAATATATTTAAATTATATTGTATAGAATGTATTAAACATGACAGGATTTAATATAATACCAATATAAAGTAGCAGAGGAGCTTGTGCCACTACCGCATTTTCTGTTAATGAAAGGCATAAATCTCAATGTTCATGCAGCAAATAGACAAAAATACATTTTTTTGTTCAAGCTGCCCGTGATCAATTATCTCGCCTAAGACTTAGAGATACTTTTCTTTTTCAGAGAAGATGACAAAGTAACAAAAACCCACCATCCTTAACTGAGACGCTCATGACTGGGACGAAACACACTTTGTGGTCATCTAAGAACCATAAATACCACCCTTTTCTGGAAGGGTGGGTTAAATGGCAAAACCCAACCGAGTAAAGATTACGCCTTTTTTTTCCCTCTTAGTAAAAAACCCCGCCGATCACTTTAATGTTTTCCATCTCAGTTCTTCCAAGATGGGGTGTCATATTGTTCATACAGTGGGTACACTCTCACTTTTAGCCCCCAAAAGAAAAAAAATACAACTCTGTCCTCTGTCATAATGTTGGTATCAGAGCGCTCAAACACAAAAGTGTGCTCCTCTGTGGTGGGGGGTGGGGAAGTATTTTGGCTGTGCAGAAATTGTGTTTGCGTTCTTACAACCACACTGCTTTCTTCATTCTTTGTCTCAGAGTCTTGGAGAGGAAACGGTGCCCCCTGAAGCTCTATCCAGCACAAAGAAGGAAGTCAACTACTCCATCGGCTTCACTGACCTGAATGGTGACTTCACATTTTGACATTATGTGTGGAAACACTACAAAGAGCTGGGCGTTGAGCTTTTGTGCAGTGTCAACACCCGAGTTGTGCAAGGGTGGGATGTATCGTGTGCTTGCTCAAATTAACAAGAACTAACATGGAAATACACAAAATAAAAAATAAAAAATGTGCACTTCCTGACAACTGGAGGCACAGATTAAAGTCTAATTACTCACTGTTTGCCTCTGGCTTTAATAAGCTAAAAAATAAGCTGCAATAATGTTAGAACAAGGTCAAAATATCGCCTGGTATTAGCATTTAACTTTCCCTTTTTCTCCATTCATTGTAAATGCCATTAAATCTTGTCAGATTGGGTTGATAGGCTGTGCAGCACTTTATAACAAATGCCTGCCTTGAAGGACTTTGCAAATGGAAAATGTCCTTGATATAAATAAACTATCAATCACAACAAATGGCTATGTTTTATAAAAGACTATAATCTACATGCGCTCTTGCAGCTCAGTAAGGCTGTGCCCAAATGCACGAGTGCAAACTGTTAATGCCATCCACTTTAAACTTAGCGAATGTATTACTAGGGACCAGAATATGTGCAACACAGAGTGAGAGGTAGATTTAATAAGTTGCTTTCACATTTGGGCTAAAGGGTTGCTAAAAGTTACCTGCTCCACTCCATGTGTAGGGTTGGATCTCACCATCAACACACATATGTATTTGGCTACAAATGTAACCATCAAAACAATGTGCAAAATCTTTAATCTAACCTTGATCTATTTCTATATCGGGGCCTCCTGAACCAAGGTTTAATGCTTAACCAGAGGCGTGAAAAGTGGTTGGAAAAAAGGGGGGCTGGTCAAAGAAATTGTGAGATGTTATCAGTTTGATCCTCACATGATCCCACAAAGATAGTTAGATAAGTACATGCTATTATTTTTCAAAAAATATTCTTCAAATTCTTTCTATGTATCTGTATTTAGCGGTGAGTCGAACAAAATTCTGTCTCGAATGCAAACTTTAGCGACCGTTAATGCAATTGTAATTGGAAACGTAGCATCACACGCGCAACTAGATGCTATAAGTGCTCTGTGTGGGACGATGTTCATGCAGACCGGCCTAGTTATTAGGGGGAGATACATAAATAATAAAGGGTCATACAGAGCTCAACACTTTACTATTATTATAGTAAGATTTATTTATTGTCTTTGGTTTCCTGTGATGAGCAGTTCACAGGAACCCTTACCTTGAAGAGCCACAGTCACACACATTAGCTCAGTGAGAATGGTCTCATAGCTGGACGCTTTCATAGCAGTAAGTTTAAGACAAAACAAAGTAATCCAGTTTGCAGTCGCTCCAAATCAGCAAATACAAATTATTTTGACTGGTCTGTAACATACAGTTACTTTTCTTAATAAATGTATTGACTTAATAATGCTTTGATGAATCTAAATACAGGACAGCCTAGAAAAAGCAAAACTAAAATTTGCATGCAGACAAAACTGTTTCTTCCTGTTTCCTCCTAAATTCTGAAACTTAATTACTCAGTGAAGCAATATTGGGAACGTGAATGAGGAATAAAATGAAAGAACTGCTTTCACTGACTTTGTTTAATAAAACACAACCGAAAGGGGAACTTGTCCAAAAAAGGAAAGTTCTTCATAATTAGGTAAAAAGGCAAATTACTTTGAAAAAGGACCAAAAGAAAATTCTATCCAACAATGTTCTCTATTGAGTTATTTCCTGACAAAATGTTTCTGCTTCACCAGAGTCCCTTCATGAACTGGAGGGCAATGACTTGGACGCGCTCATGGCCGATTTGATGGCCGACCTCAATGCAACGGAAGAGAAATTGGCAACGGAGATAGAAGGCTTGAAGGCACCGTCAGCCTCTCAACCAGACTTCCCACCACCGCCCAAGGGCCTGAGCACTGAACCTGCCCCATCGCACATTTCACCATCATCTGCAGGAAGCGGCAGCAGCAATGTTAGCACTCCTGTCCCTTCCGCTGCCTCCTCTTTAGCACCTCCACCTCCTCCTGGTGCAAAGCCCACAGTGGTGAGTCAGCCCACATGCAGCAATTCTGCAAGTGCAGTTTCAACCCTTGACTACATGAAATTTAAGAAGTGAGAGCATTAATCAAGGCTCGAGAGAGCTAGCTTCAAAGGCAGTGCCACAGTTCAGAAGGAAAGACCGTTTGTTGAGCTCCTGGTAGAACAAATCAACAACGTCACAATCTTTCTTTTATTCGCCGCATGTCTTGGTTTACCATGAGTAAATGCTTTATAAGCCATGCATGACAGGACAGTTTTACAACAAAAACATCACCAGTTCCCAGCACATAAATTTAAGATGAGTTTTGTATGTTTTTGTGAAACCTGGAAGAGTGGTATTGCTCTTAACGGTGAGATCATAGCAAAGTCGTTCCTGGATGGAGGCATCTGTTACAGTTACAGAGACGTGTGAGGCGAAACAGCCGAGGGTCTGTCTGGAACAGATCAAACACATACGGCAATGAGAAAAGTGTAACAGGATCGATAGCAAAGGTTGGGCTTGGAGTAAGGGAGGTAAGATGTGACAGTTTTGGAGGTGGGGTGGGGGGGTAGACGGGAGCTTATTGCTTTAGCAGAAGTTGTTACCTCATCTGTCTGAGGTAAAAACACCAGCTGTGCTGAGGCAGCGAGTGCGTCACTGTAAGGTAGACGTGGACGAGTTCATTAAAGTTGCAGTCAGGATTTTCACGGGTGATTGCATCTGGAGAAAACAGTAACCCAAGTTAATTGAGATCTAGCAGGTAGGATTTAATGTCTGAGATGGAAGTCTTGCATGGAGATTTCAACACCCACACAGGAGGGGATGAAGTGAAAACAAGACATTACACGTCTTGAAAAATGTTGAAGTGCTACAACACAGAGATAGACTTGCTAGAGTTTGATCTTCTGACTCGCCCTTGGGACCCTTTCTGCAAACTAGAAGTACGTGTCATTACTTTCTTGGAGAGTTTAATGACAACGATACGACTGTCTTTGCACAGTAAAATATGAAGCTACAAACAGCAGCCAGAAAAAGTTAACCATAATCATTGGATCTGTATACAGCTTTATGCAGCATAAACCTTCTAAATGATGTATAATGATGAGAGCTATAGAGCTGACTGGAACTGGTTCTATGGAAAAAGACATTGAGTCTGTCACTAATGAGTCACAAAGATCTCTAACCAAACAATCACATCGTGTATTGTTTCTAAGGCCTGAAACTGAAACTACACATGTAAGCACACCTGAGGCTACACATAGGAGTGGTTCCACTTGAAAGTAGGACCTAGGTGGGATGATAGGCTCAGCCCCCAAACACTTGACTAGTGTTTGGAAGAGATTGTGGTTTTGTTAACGTAAACAGTTTTACAGCAGTAGATAATAATAGAAAGCTCAATTTTCTGAGCTTCCAGTGTTGGTATTGGTGTACTAGTGCTGAGCTATGCTTCATTAAAAGGTGAAGATATACTTTACATGCATTTATTAGCACAGATGTTACATTCTGCCTTACACTGAAATGAGCTATAAGTCATTACAGTATTCATAAATGATCTAGTGGGTCATTTTCACATTGAATCACACCTTGAGAGTGCGTCACTGAGGTTGCTCCTAGTTCAAGTGAACTGCAGTAATCTCATTAACCTACACATGTTGTTAACCTCAGAACACCCCATAGAGTGTCATTATATGGAGCAATACTACATAATGCAATTAAGTCAGAGTTGTCAGCCAGGAGATGTCTGCTGGGAACTTTGTGTTGTACACTTTTGATGTACAATATCCCCCTCCTCGTCATTAGCCCCGTTAAAAATGACTCACAGATATGTCTCACTAATGTCACAAGTGGTTTTGTCATGACCCAAACTTTTTTACATGCTTTCTTTCTTCTTCTTTTTTTTTTTACAAAACTGCAAGATGTTTTTTGTTGTGACTCATGACTTTATATGATAACAAAGGAATTTTTGGCAACCTTTATTTTAAATTAAAAACAGTTTTCCTTGAAAGATAATAATTGTGATATTGTCAAACAAATACTAGATTATAGCAGGGTACACCCTAAAAAGGTCGTCAGTCTGTTAAAAAGTGAATTAACACATTTTCTTTATGATTGTGAAGTTTGTTAATTGATTCTCTTTCCTTTTTGGTGCTTACATTGTACTTTTCTTTAAAAAAAAAATGGTGATGTTGGTGAGCATGTACCATCTCATCCCTGTGCACACCTTATTCAGGAGGAGATCGAGGCGCAGATGAAGGCAGACAAAATCAAACTCGCTCTTGAGAAGCTAAAGGAAGCTAAAGTTAAAAAGGTAAGACAAGCAAACACCGACTTCTTGTTTTGCCCTCTGAGCTGACATCCACTGGCAAGAGTAGAGACGTATAGAATTACAGCTACCTGAACATTACTGTAAAAGACTTAATGGTCAAACATAGCCTGGGTTTCCTTTCCTTTTTTCTCTTTTGGAAGAGCCATCAATCACAGTAATGGATGGTTACTTTCATCCAGCCAACATCCCGCAGGACAGCGTGGTTTCCTGTTTGGGGGTGATATGTGGACACTTTCTCATCTTCAAAGCAGCATTCAAAAGCTCAGACATGTGTTCTTGCATGCAAAGCTACACTTCCAGAGCAGCAATTTTTACACAAAACCAAACTAGTTTCACGCAGATGGCATGCCATTCTTTTATCATAGATGACTGTGACTGATACCACTGCCAAGTTTTACTCTTTTACTCGTGATTTGGCTCTTCACAGTGACCTAGTTCCCTGTTAAGATGGTAGTTAAAAATTCTTAGAAGTGAAAACTAAAAAGGAAGTTTTTCCAAAAAGCCATGTGTGCGTGTGGAAGCTGAGGAATCACAGGCCACTTTCATATGGATGTGTGTCTCTGGGTTCATAGAAGAGATACAGAAGTGCCAGGTGCACTTCCAGAAATTTCAGTATAAAGTGGTCAGAGCACCACAAGTTTCAGATAGGCCCACTGGTTTCTGAGCATGTTTGGGGATATTTTTTATAAGATAGCATCTTGGGGAGAGGAAGTGCTAGGAGGAAAATTAAATTTCCAGCGATAGTTCATTCAACCACATGTCAAAACCCGACTGTTTTTCAAGGAAGGGTGAAACTGAGTGACTTGTGACCTGAAGCTCTAAATCCTCTTGTGATAACATCTCTGAAACCCCCATTTTTATGACAAAAAGCAAGCAACTGGCTGACCTTAGTGCTGTGAAACTCCTCAGCTTTTCCAAAGCAGAATTTCTTACCAAATGAGAGGAACTGTGAAACCATATGAGCCTGCAGGGGAAAAAATGCTTTGCTCTGGGGCAAAATTAATCTCATCCAACACTCTGAGTGAGGTGCTAAGAGTGCAAAAAGACAAGAAGAAGAAATTACAGCAAAGCTCGAATCAGAAGACAGAAGTGCTGATGCTCGAACTTCCAGAACTTCCAACTTCTTCCAGTAAAGCTAACGTTAGGAGACAGAAACATCCATTTACTGTGCATATCCTGTATTAAACTGGCAAACAAACAAGCTGTATGTGCATAAAGGCTGGATTTAATGTCTTACACCTGCTGCTGTCTAACATGTTGAAAACCTTAAACCTTTTGCTCTGTTTCTTGCTGGGAGTTAGATTAAAAGATGCAGGCTAAATCTTTTTAATGCTAATCTGTACTGTAAATGGCTTTCTATGAAGTCTGTGAATGCAGTTCTGTATACAAGACGAAGAATGTGCTTGTTTGTTCAAAGATTACAAGAAGTATACAGTAAAAATAAGCTTTTACTCTTTTGCTTTGGTAAGCTAAGGTAAGCTAAGTCAGTTTGGCATAAAAATTGAATTTTTCAAATCACTAGAACACTAGAAAACATCACTTTGATATTTTTTGTGCTTGTGAGGTAAAAAAAACAATTTTTAAAAAGCTGTGTTTTTGTGTTTGACAGTTGGTGGTGAAGGTACTAATGAATGATGGCAGCTCCAAGACGCTGATGGTCGATGAGCGACAGAATGTCAGGGAAGTTCTGGACAACATGTTTGAGAAGTCTCACTGTGACTGCAATGTGAACTGGAGCATATGTGAGACCAACCCAGAACTGCAGCTTGGTGAGTTACCACAATATAGCATGTAAGCTACCATGGAGTAGATGCTATACAGTGCTATGTTGATGGTGTTAACTTCCTTTAGGGTCAAATGACTTCGTCTGATGACCGGTTTGAAATTATCTGACAACCATCGGTTGCTAGAAAAAGATACATATTCCCTTACCGTTTGACAAAAAATGCTTGTGACTGGTTTGGTCAGTAACAAATTGCTGTGGTTGCATCAAGACACCATCTTGTCTGGAAACACTTGCTAAGTAACAACTGAGCATTAGTGACACTAGGTGCAGCACAAACCAGAAACAGAAACCGTTGTGCAATTTGAAATGTGTTGACAGTATGGCTAAGAAACAGCTTTTATCTTGAAGGTGATTCTCCGTTTCTGGTTTCTGTTACACTTTTTTTTTTTTTTACTACTGCAAGTCGATGTCTTACATGCAAACTATGGACAGCCATGGCAACTACAGCAATCATGAGGAGGTTTTTAGTGACCAATTTTATCAGCCAGCAACCTCCAACAGCCACTTGCTAACTGGTCAGGGGTAACAGACTGGTGGTTGTATCACGGTCAATATTTGAGCATAATGTCACACCAAAAAACTCTATAGATGACCCTTTGCCTTGACCTTTTAAAATGTTCTCTGAATGAGTTAATGGGCCAAGTCACTGATTTTGATTCATAATGACTGAAAAGTTATGTCAGTTTTGTAAATTTTGGTCATTACAAGAGTCAGAAAGGAAGGAACCCTGTAAGGAGTCTGAAGTTCAAATCTCAGTCACTGTTAGTTAATGGTAAGTCTAGTCAATTAGACTTTGTGGGGAATTTCCCCCACTGAGTCTTAGATACTATGACTGATATCAGCGTTTACTAAGTTTAACTGAGCAAAAGTTACAGGCACTATATGCAGAATAGCTCGGTCACATATTTCTAGGAGACGGTACTGTATAAAGCTGTGTGTCATCAGCATAGCTGTGGTAAGTGACACAGTGTCTGTTAGTAGAAATATATAGTATATGTACCTTTAAAAATGCTGCAGTGAGTCTGATGGGAAATGCAGCCGCAGTGTTGATGGAACCTTTATGGCCAATGATTTTAAGGCACCATTACACCATGATTCAATATGTAGTTATTTCATAAGATATTTGCCGTTTTAAAAACCCGCAGACAGGTTAAGTATTTTCAGGGGAAAATAAGAAATCTTTCAGTGCAAAGAAAAAGACGTTTGCGATTCGAGGAGCAGTTTGGAATAAATCAAAGAACTCGATCGCACGAATGAGTAACTACCTAAATAACATTGGCAGAAAATACAGAGAAAGATGTCAAAGTTGTGCTGACACCGCTTCACCGACAAGTGACATCTGGGTAATTTAGTGCAGAAACACCGCGGCAATAAGCACTAGCTGAGCAGCAAATATATCAACAAAACCAGAAAAACACAGTGGTGGTATATTACTGTGTTAACAACACCAGACTTCAGTGTGTTTTCATATGAACTGTCAAACTGTCTCAAACACACTCACACACAAAAATATACACTCACTGTACAAGGTGGGATATTTCATCCTGGTCGAGATGATGGACTGTGTTTTTATTGGCACGGTGGCAGCCAAACTGCACCGAGCTCACAATGAAACACTGATCTTACTCCCATCCATCTTTTTCTTGCCCTCCTCCTCTCCTTTATATTTATATTCTCTGTCGCTCTCTTGCTTACACTCACACGAGGAGTGTAGACAGGTGGGTTTAATTTGCTGTATCGGACACTGTCAGTCATCCTCCCTGTCATGCGGAAATAGAAGCCTTATGATCTCAATCCTCCGTCTGAGCTGTCTGTGCTATATTTACGTCGGCTGCACCTCCATCGGCGGTACCATCTGCTTTTTGTGTTTTCTTACAACTTTATCAGATTTTAACAGAGATAATTGGTGTTTTTAAGTAGCCATTTTTCTATATCATGCACAGAGATTTGTTTTACTTCATCCTGTAGCAGTTTTAATCAAATACTGGTAGTAAAACCATTAACTTTTGTGAGCAATAAAATCCTTCAAGAAATTTTATATGCTGCTGTGATGCACAAAATTAATGGCTAAGCTTGGAATCATTCCATTTCTTATTTTAAATTTGAAGATGAAGAATAAGAACGTGTTAATCGACTGCAGTTTACATCTTTAGACATTCATCACAATTATATAACTTTAATAATATCTTATTTTGCTGGGGACTGCAGTGTGTAGAAAATATTACTCAGAAACAAGAAAATGATAAATTTATTAATGACTGCTTTCAACAGAGAATAAATACACGTTTCTGACAACATGAGAGGACAGTGGCACAGAATAATAGGCTGTATCAGATTTGGAGATATCATCATTATAGTTTTTTTTCACAACACTTGTTTCCTTTCAAAAAAATATGTTTATTAAAGGGTATAATACATGTAAACTAAACATAAATTTTTGAACTAAGACTTTATTCTGAGTAAGGATGGAATAAATCACTGAAGGACTCTCGTGTATATCATGCTGAAGGTATCAGCTAAAGCTAACTAGCTTGACTGAACCTGCAATTTAGTTATAAGTGGCATACAAAGAAAGTAATAAAGTACTAAAATATCACTTTTAACAACTCTGGAAAACAATTCTTGAATGAAGGAAATTAAATTCACAACAAGCCATTTCTCAAATAATTATACACAAATGCTCTTAAAGTGACAAATGAAACGACACTTAGCATGTAGATAGCAGCTATGCTAATGTTATCACCAACCTGTTATTTGAAGCAAACAGTGCAAATTTCAAGCCTTTGTACAGTTAATACAGTACAATACAGAGTTTTGTTGTTGTTGTTGTTGTTTGTTTGATTTTTATACAAGGCATGCATTTCTACTGCAAATTTGGGCATGTTACATCAGCCACTGGATTTAGCCTCTCTATTCTGAAGCTTCAGCATTAGCTTTGTGGCTGTCACCACATTACATCATGATAATGACAGAGACATGGCTTCGGAAAGATGTTCCAGACACCTTGAATCAACTAGAAAGTTTTTCATGTGTGCGGGGGAGGGGGATTTATGTGTGTCTTCTTCTTCTTTTAAAGCAAGCCTCAAGTGGCCATTAGAGGAACTGCAGGGTTTAGTAATGTTTTTAATCTCAATTCTAAGTTAAATTTCTCTTCCTTCATTTTGATTTATATTCCCACTTCTTTTTGCACCTCATGGTAAAGATGACATATCTGTGCTGCTGGTGCAAAAAATAAAAGCAGACGTGCGTATTTCCCTTTGGTCAGCACTAACCAAATCATAGTTCTCGGCTTAAATTAGTCATCTGACACACAGACTGCGATCTATAGAGTGCCAGCCATGCAAGAATTCCTCTGTGTGGGCCATTTGACTCACAGGCACAAGAGTGTTTGGGATTTTGGCTAACTCCACAGCCAAACAGCTCCAAAATGGAAACAGTTAATTCATTTTTAAACCCTTGAACATTACTAACACTTTAGCTGACCTTTAATCTTCTTCAGCAAAAAGCCAAGGCAAATCATGCCCAATAAACACCCACAGAGCTCAACGAGCAACACCAGCTCTCCAGAAAATCTCCGCTGTTATACATTCACCCATGTGCTCGCCATGCACACTACTGAAAAACACCATGTGGTTAATGCAGTTCAAAGGGATTTTTACTCCTAATAACTTACTCCAGCAAGCAAAGTCACACCATCCATTTAATGATTGTAATAGTCAAACTAGTCTGGAACCCTGGCAGCAATTTATTTAATGCCTACCTCTGCCTCAGCTGGTAACCCATAATTTGAGACCAGGGCTAAACATTCAAAGGGCCAGTATATGATGGAGATCTAGAGCACCAGGCATGTGGGTGGGCGAAGGAGGAAAAAGGAGGAGAAGGAGGAGGAGAAGGAAAAAGCTCTTAATGTGTTTTGGAGGTTTAGTACCATTTAAAGTCCTGCCAGCAAATGCTGAAGGTTGGATTTTATTGGGTCCTCCCTTAATTCAGCTCATTTGAAATAGACAATTGTACAGCTGTGCGACTGACTTTGAAGCAAGTGCAGCTGATTTAAAGATTTCGCGATGGAGTGATCTACTGCAGCGAAGCATTTGTTTTGACTTGCTTCATGGCACAAAGATAAAGACTGGCGTGTGTTCTGGTTTGAACAATAGTGCACAGCAGAGACAGTGTGAGAAAGTAAACTGGAGACAGTTTAATCTTCCAAAGCGGCTGAGCCAAACTATATTTCATGGTTGATTGAAGAGAGATCAGCTGGATTTACTGCAGAGAGAAAAAAAAAAATAGTGCTTTACTTAAATGTGCTAATAATATATGACATTCAGAACCACTGCATGTTGCACGAAAGGACCAGCATCTGAGAACAAGGGAACAAAAAATAAATTCCTTCAGCGTGCTTTTGACCTCCGGCTCTGAAGATTTGGACTGCTTTCTGTCATTTCAGTTTTAAATTGCAAAAGTGGGAGGTTACTCTACAGTTCCTAAAAGCATGGGGAAGACCGAGGAGGAACTCGCAGAGGCTGCTATGCATGTATAGCTAAATATATTAGCAAAAAATAAAATACAGAAGCTGTGATACATGCAAGGAATTATTTTATTTTCAGCCCCGGACACCGTTATGTTATTTGTACCTGTGTAGTTATTTCCTGTGATATTATAATTTTAAAAAGTGTAACATCATCATTTAAATGTTTTTTTAATATCCACCACTGGTTATTTTTTCAGAGCAGGAAAAGAAACGTATTGCTCTTTGAACCTCAGGCTGCTTTGGCTTTGCAAATGATGACTGTGTTAGAAACAAAAACAGAACTACTTGTTTACTTCTGTTGAATTTAAAACTGACCCCGATGAAGGTTCAAAGCCAAAAAATGCTCATCTCACAATACAATTTTTTATATTTTTAAAAAATGCTGGACTTTTGTCCTCATCAGTCACCTAATCACATCCTTTTACATGTGAGACTTTCTTGACATTTCACAGGGAAATAATACTCTTTATTTCCACTGTTGTCCAGTAACAGCAGCTATAAATTTTTGTGATATATTAAATAAAGCTAAAATTAAGTAAGATAAAGCACCACATGGATAAGCTCCAGCACTTTTCAAGCATTTTAAACACTTAATTAGAGGGTTTCTTTTTCTTTACTTTAGCTTGATACTTGATACTGTGGACATATGTGTAACAAGATATTGAACGACAGTTTTTTAGGAAGTAGATAAACAACATATCAGAATAGAGACTATAAATAGCAATATGTGTGTCATACGCTTGAAAGACTCACTCAGGTCTGACTTAAAGCCGCTCTGGCCTTTTGGTACCTTAATATTCAAGCCTCTTCATTCATCTGTTGTGACTTTGCATGGTGGAATTTCAAAAGCTAAATTATGCAAAGAATTTGTCATCTCATTTAAAAAAAAGTACATCAAAATGTCACTGCCAGACTAATCTGAAAGCAAAGGTTATACATCTATTCTTTTCTTTTGGCAGAACGGGCATTTGAAGACCACGAGAACCTTGTGGAGCCACTCTCAGCTTGGACAAGGGACAGCGAGAACAAAGTACTCTTCCAAGAGAGACCAGAGAAATATGAGGTTTTCAAAAACCCACAGGTTGGTCTACTTCAATAGTTTCTCTTTTATAAAACTATATGAACCTCTATAAATGAATACTGATAATAAGCAGCGTTCGTGTGGGATCTCACACATCCATTGGGTGACATGTGGTGTGGCTCCTTATTCTTGGACTGAGTTTGTGCAAATCTATCTGCACGTTGTTTCAGCTCTGCGCTGTCTGGTTGTTTTCACCTTCTCAATTATGCAATGTCTTTTCGTCCAAGCGGCACGACCTCTTACGTTTATGTCCACACTGCAGTATATCAAGCGAAACAGCTTCAGGCAAAAGAAAAGGAGATCTTGGCATGTTTGTGATACAATGGGACCCTTTAATATCTTACAGTATTTAATGGATTCGGTCTGTTGGCAGAGGCAAACAGCTGGGTTGGAAAACCAGCGAGGATTTTCTCGTTTTTAAAGTACTCCATCATGTCTTCCATGTCCTCCAACAAAAGACAGATCTCTTTCATACAGTATGTCCTTATTCATTTACTATTCGAGGTTTTGACAAGAACTACCAAATAGATTTTCCCTCTGGGCTTTTCCTCACAATGAAAACATACTGGCTCAGACTATGATATGACGCCAAAGTATTTCACTCATACGGAAACAAAAGGGTTTGAGACCCGGATGTTTTTTGTTTTTTAAAGGTTATATGACTTCTTCTGCTCTTTTAGAGAATGATATCCTTTAGTTTAATTCCTTAACCCTTAAAATCTTGAAGGTAGAGGAGCTAAAACTGCTCGTTTCAGACAGAGGATGAACCGACAAGCTGCATCAAGGCCCAGTGAGATAAAAAAGCATTTTTCCGAATCTTTATTCATGCAAACCTTCTTCATATGATTCCAAGAAGAAAAGAACTGAGCTGTAAATAAGTCTAATAGGTCCACTTTAAGTTGTTTTACAAAGAGGTGGCCTAACCAATAAACCAACATGCCCGCCCCTAAAGCAATAATTCAAGCATTTTGTTTTGTTCCTGCAGAACTTTTATCTGTGGAAGAAGGATAAGAAAACTCTCAGAGATATGAAAGATAAGGACAAAGAGTTATTAATACAGGTAAAACACACTCACATGCAACCTATAGGTGTAACATCATCCATAAGGTGACTTTTTCCTATTAGTAACTTACCCGTTCATCCCCTCCTCATCTCTGCAGGAGAACTTCTGCGGGACTTCCATCATCGTGCCTGATCTCGAGGGAGTGCTGCATCTTAAAGAAGACGGAAAGAAGTCCTGGAAGCAGCGTCTCTTCCAGCTGAGGGCCTCGGGAATTTATTATGTGCCCAAAGGGAAGACCAAGGTCAGGAGTCAAAAGGAGAACGCAAGAGAGAAAACACACGCCCAACTGCTAATGCTCTGATTCAGCCGGCCTCAGACGTGCTGAACAGGAGTGGTGAAAGATGAAAACCCCACAGATACAGAGATATTTTTGCTATGTCAACTGAAACCCTAATGAAGTGTAATATCAAGTTTTTTCATCTTTCCAAGGGACTGCTAAGAGTCTTTCAGCTTTATTAACCCCACTTTTGTGTTATGCACCACTGAATATAACTGGGACTATTACTCCCCCCGATACCTACAGTGTACTTGCCATATATCTCAGATCTTTTGGCAGCTCCTGCTCCCAAATAACCATTTATGCAGCACATTATACCCTGCTACTGCATCTGTAGGGTAGATATTGAATTTAGTTGGCACAGAAACAGGTAAATGGCAAAAAAGAAAAAACCCAAACCGAACAATCGTCTTTTGTTCCCTTTCAGTCGTCCCGTGACCTCGTCTGCTTCGTCCAGTTCGACAACGTAAACGTCTACTACGGCAAAGACTTTAGAACCAAATACAAAGCTCCAACTGACTTCTGCTTTGTGCTGAAGGTAAGGCTGCATATCGATTCAGCTCGCTTCAAAGCCACACGCCACACGCCCTTTCATTGTGGACCAGATAAACGCAGAAGCTGCAACTTCCTTCACACTGTGTGCTACACTGAGTGCTGCACTATTTAAAAGATGCTAACCAAAGTGGTGAGCGTGGCAAGCCCTGCAGCTGCCTGCGTGGCTGGAAATTTTCAAAAGCAATTAATACTTCGATTTAAAGAAGTGAAACGACACCGTTTTGTCCGATTTAGTCTCAAAAGTGGCAAGAATTTTAAGAAACTTCCTACTTCTTGTAATCATTTACACAAAAGTACTTTTTGTCTATTTAAGAGTGATTTTAAAGTGTAATAGTGGCGGTAGATTGAGGTACTTACAGTAATCATTTAAGGGTAAAAAATGCTGAGGGACGCAAAAGCAAGAATTAGATGGTTTGCTGGTCAGTGTTAAAGGGATGTGAAAGTCTGCTTTTTTCTTTTCCCCTATCTTGTCTGGGAAACACTAGAATCAGCAGATCCCATTAGACTAGATGTTGAGGAGCAGAGCAAAAAGAGCTTAGAGAAGCAAAGAAACTGAATTAGCTTCAAGTGAAAGACAAAATACTCGAGGCTTGGGTTGAAGGGAATAAGGCGCTGCTGCAAGGGCAAATAGAAAATTACCTTTCAGAAGGCCAGCCAGGTTTCAACCAGCCTCCTGTCCTTAAAGTTAAACTTACAAAGTAAATACAGTAATAGCTGAAGCTGTTCTTAGCTGCCAGAATGTTAAATTAGTGTTTTGACAGATTGATGAGGTGGCGTTTATGAGCCGACAAAAAACTGCTGCAATTCAAGGACGACAACAGAACAATTTAGCCTCATCAATTTGCTGTTAAATATTCAGAGGAGCAGCCGGAGGTGATCTCTAATACCACCCCCATTATGAATAACCAAGCTTCTATAACTCATATTGTGTCATTACAAGGTAATTTAACTTCGGCTTCAGGGAGGGAAACAATAGACGGGGGGAATTAATGTTACAGTAAGTGTTTATGGTCAGAAAGTTGGCATATGTGGATATCTTCTTACATGGAAGCAACAACAAAAGCAAAACGAACATCAGCCTTCTCACTAGTCGAATTAATATTGAATTACATGATCCATCTGAGGACTGGTTTCTGTTCACAGCTGCAAACAGAAATATCCCACAAAACAGGAAGTGAATATACATATTTATTATTTATTTGACTTGCACCAAGCTGCTTCTAGACCCACGCTGCCCCCTTATGGCTCTTTGTAATATCGAGGAGAAGGTAAACAATGGCAACAAGTAGGTCACAATGTAGCAGGTTTAGCCTGTTGTTGCCTCAAAACCAGCTTAGTGTGCATTTAATATAAGTGACCGTTAATATATTTAATTAAGATAGGGTTCCTGTAATGAAGCAGTTTTGTGCAGTTGGGTTTTTAAAATGTATTATCATGGACATAAATTATCATGGAAACTTAAAGCAAATTTCTTGAACTCTTTAAAATCTGTACATCTGAGCATGAAAACAGTCATGAGGACTCATAAATTATTAATGCTTTTATGAGAAGATGAGACCCTGCTTGTGCATAAAACTGTTCAGGGTTTCAACTTAGAATAACTTTAAATCCTGATCAATCTGCCAGAATGGACACAGTCTGGAGCTCTGCAGTTACTGAGTCACCAGAACCTTGCCACTTGGCAACTATGTGCCTCAGCACTCAGTGAACTTTATGCGGTTTGACACTTTGTGGCTGAACTGCTGATATTCCTTGTTTGCAGTTTGCAATAATCCCATTTACAGCCAATGGTGGAATATATAGGAGAGAAGAAATTTAATGAATGACATGAAAGACCTTATATTCAATGCTAAAATAAGTCCTAATTGGCTATGGGTTGTTAATTTCAGTTGTTAAAAAACATTTCTTTGGACATCACGAGTTTAATTTAGAAGGTGGGATTGATGCAATCTGGCTGATCACTTGCCACATATACATTACATCTACAGGAGTCATGAAAGCCTCTGGTCCACAGTTTTTGTGCTAATGCTAAAGGAGCTCTGTAATATTATATGGTCTTGCTACAGTTTCTAAACACTATAGTTTGCAATAACATAACTTACAGCTGATCGTGTAATATTCAAAATGGAAGATATTTCAGAAACGAACTTGTTGCAATGGTGGCATCCTGTTGGAACATCCAAAGTCAGCACTTAAATTCAGTGAGCTCTTTAGTAGAGAAAAAACATCCTTCACAAATGTTTGTAAAGCACATTGCATGGTTAGGTGCTTGATTTTATACACCTGTGGAAGATTAAAAGGTGTGGCCCATTGTCCATGTGGTGTTTTTGATTGACTGATCAAAAACTTATAAACTTATGTGGCTTTGCCTCTGCAGCATCCTCAGATCCAGAAAGAGTCTCAGTACATAAAGTACCTCTGCTGTGATGATGCTTGGAGCATGAACCTTTGGGTGACCGGAATACGGATTGCAAAGGTAAATATGAAAAACTTATGCTTTTAATAGCAAAATACAGTTTTTCCTTAAGCAAAGATACAAAATTGGGTTGTCTTTTTCTTTTGCTTCCAGTACGGGGCATCGCTGCATGAAAACTTTAAAACAGCAGAGATAAAGGCTTCTAACTCTGTGTGGACGAACCGCAGCACTCCATCAAGCTCCAATCAATCAACGCCCTCACCCACAGTCAAAGGTAGCATGACGTGCAATTTCTCCTTCACTGATTGTTTCATTGATCTGATGCAGTGATATTAGCACAAACTTTTTCACTTGTACTGAAAGTTCACTCGAGTGTTTCTCTTCCTCTTCCAGCTAAATCACCAAACCAGGCCAACGGTCATGCTACCAAGCCACAGCCAGGACCTAATTCTCAGGTAAATAGCACTTCATCAGAAGGGAAGCACTGGTTAGCCATTATTCTGACTGTTTTTATAGTTTAGTCTATAAAAACAAACCATGCGTAGGACAAACTGAAGCTAGCTCCTACATTTCCCATAATGCCATCAACACCATTTATCTAGTACAAGCCCTCTCCTCTTCTTTTGTTTAAGAATCTTTTCCCTTCCTGTCAATCTTATATCTTTAAATTTTATTCTAACTTATCAGAATCCAGCTCCACCACCACCATTAGCCGAGGTCCTCCCTCCACCACCTCCAGACCCAGTTCTCCCTCCTCCTCCTCCTCCCTTGGCTGCCAAGACTGCCTCAAAACCCACCCCTCCAAAGCGGAATCAACCAAACAACTTCCCTCTACCTCCACCTGACATGGACAATCTCCCTCCTCCACCACCACCTCCACCCACTGACGACCACTTAGAGGCTCCGCCAGACTTTCTTCCACCACCTCCTCCAGCTACTGGCTTTAGTTCACTGCCACCACCACCTCCTAGTTTTGGTGGCGTGGACCACTCTCTGCCCCCGCCACCACCAGATCCAGTGTCTTTGCCACCACCTCCACCTGACCCAGTGTTTGTAGCTTCTGGGGCTCCACCACCACCACCACCACCTCCTCCACCACCTCCTGCTGCTCCTGTTGCCACCCTAAGACCAGCTGTGAGGACCTCTGGGTCATTGAAGAAGGTTCCTCCGGCTCCACCAAAGAGGACTGCACCAACGCAAGGAGGCGGAGGAGGAGGAGGTGGAGACTTCATGTCAGAACTGATGCTAGCCATGCAGAAGAAGCGTGCAGACCAGTAGCCTGAACAGAGAACTTGTGGAGTATAAATACAAAATGAACTATGCCTCCACAGCCAACAACTTAATCAGCCTTTTCTCAAAGATGAAGCTAGTGGAGTTCTCTGTAGATTTCTCCTTTTAGGCATTCATCCTTTTTCTGAACAGCTTCCAAGACTCAAAAGAGTTAACCTTTGAAAAAAAGTTCAGTTTTGAAAAGCATTTGAAAACGTTGGGCTCAAAAAGACTATTACAGTTTGCTTTGTCATGCTGTTATCGTACTTCCATATTGTATATATATATTTGCATACATAGCTGTAAATACTGTAAAAACACAGTCATTGTGTTACCAGTAAATATACAAGTTAGTTTGTTTTCATTTGACTCTTCAACCCACCTAAATAAACCCTTGAATCTCCTGGCTGTGCTGCACCATCAAGATCTGTATTATTAAAATATGTTGTTACTTTGCTGGACAAGACATCAGTCTGCCGCAGGGCCTGCACAGTCTACATGGCTAAATGCTGTGTTTCCTCCCCTCAGACAGGCTAACCACCTGCAGTTGGTGCTTGTTTGTGGATCTCTTTGCCTTTTGGAGCAAATATATTGCACAACAAATGACACATCACACCAAAATATGCTACAAGTTTTTTATTAGGAGGTCACTCATGACGAACAGCTGACCTTTAACCTCCTAGCCCACTGTGGAGGTCTTGCTGCATAGCCCGCCTCCTCTGCAGTCTCTTGTGTAACAAAGGGTGAGGACAGGATGTGGTGCAGCAGCTCCACCTAGTGGTTAAAAAGTAAACTGTAGTAGAAACAAATCATAAACAACTTCGGGTGTCGTTTTATTTGTTTTGTGTGACAGGTCCTTTTATCAGACACATACCTCGGAAAAGTCATTCCTCTCAGCTTTCCTTATGGCAGACTCCGCCATCCAGTTCCTCAGCACATATCTCGGATTTACATCTGTAAAACATTTAATCCAATCAGATGTTTCTGTCACCACTGCATAACAAACATCTAAGAATATAAATATTTATATCCCTCATCGTTTAATCAACATGAAGATTTAGTTAGACTGAGTTTGATTTACTTTTCATCCTGTGTTGACGATCCAAATGGCTATCATCCTGCTGTCTGAACAGAAACAGAGGAAAGAGATTAATTCACAGCAACAAACATCCTGATGTCACACAAATGTAAATAAGTAAATTCAAAATGACCTCTCGTGACCTTCCTTACCTACTGAGCCGGAACAGGTACTTGTTAAGCCAATCAGAAAAGTGCTTGTGGTGCGATAGGTCATCAAGAGCCCACATCTGATTTAGAAATAATACAATCCTTTACATTTCCTGCATGCCTAATTAAAAGAAATGCATGCTGTGCAAGGAAAGCTCGGTATTGGTACTGATTCAACAGATTGGCCAGCTTCACAACAAAATCTAGAGATTGAAATAGCAACAGCAACATTTTGTCACTTTTAGCTCCACCTGCGTGAAGTTCCTGTTAAGAAGCTGGTTGGCTGAAACTTCGCTGAGCTCCCTGAAGGTCATGGTGAAGTCAGACTCTGTGTCCTCCATCATCTGTAAAGGGAAAGTGAAATTACAGTGCAGCGAGTGAGACTAAACTGATTTAGAAGACTGAAACGAACTGTATAATAACAACTGCAATTGGCTCACCTTAAGCAGGAAAGCAATGAGGTCATTATCGTCCTCATCTTCACCAAGAAGTCCCAGTTTTGCCTTAAATATTTGGTGAACCCTGAAGTGGAGACATGAATAAATCCAGTCTTGGCTTGGCTGCAGCATGAACACAAGTTAGATAACATTTCACATGAAGCTCACCTCATTTGGTAAATGTTAGCATATCCTTTCAGAATAATTTTCGCCCTGCAAAAGGTTAAGATGACAAGTTTACAATTTGACTTGATGAATTTCTTCAAATTAGAAAAGAAGAAGTCACATTAATAAACTTAAAGGTGTAATAAGCAGCTACGTATATCCCACTGAACTTTTACCTGTTTGCTTTTTCAATAGATTACAAAGTAAGTACAGCATTAGCATAAGAATTTTAGCATTTTTAGTTGCATCATTGAATAGCTTCACTCAGGCTCTATTCTTGACCACTCCTTAAAAATCTCTTGACTGTCTCTACTGCTCTAGTTTGAATTCACCTGCAATATTTTATAGGATTTAAATCCAGTTCATTATTTATACTTTTTGAACCATATTTTTGTTAGTTTTTTAGGGTCATTATAATGGTTTTCATGATCCACTGCAGCTTAAACTTTCAGATCACTTTGTCTTCCTCCACTCTTTGGAACATTTCCAGTCAACACTTCAAAGTTAAGTTATACTCCTCAACAGCTCCTAAAAACTTTTGAATTGTCCGTCCAGAGAACATCAT
Source organism: Oreochromis niloticus (assembly GCF_001858045.2). Taxonomy (NCBI): domain Eukaryota; kingdom Metazoa; phylum Chordata; class Actinopteri; order Cichliformes; family Cichlidae; genus Oreochromis; species Oreochromis niloticus. The sequence continues at coordinate 12,498,116 of NC_031974.2, forward strand.
TCCAAATGTTCTTGTATGTAGTTCTGCATTTGATACATCTCATTACTTATTATCCATGGAATCTGTGCAATCTCTTCATGACTGTTACAGCCCTAGCAGGCCTAGTGTGTGTGTGTGTGTGTGTGTGTGTTGGTGGATGTGTCCTGTTTCCAGCTGCAGTATAAAAGCTTGAGAGAAGCCCCTGAGCCTCAGAGTGTGGGTCAGCTCCAGTAGTTTTGTGATGTGTGTTTCTGCACTAGCAGTAAGTAGTTGTGTTCTCCATCCTGCAGAGGATTGTTCTGTGGTGTGTTTTCTTTTAGGGGCTACGAATGCATAGTTGTTGCTTTCTTTGAGCAGAATTGTTTTTCTTTGGTCTGTTAAATTTCCTTTTTTTTTTGTTGCAGCACCTGTTTTGCTGACACCTTCATTTCTGTTGTTTGATTGAACTGTCTCTGTAAGTTGAACCTTTTAATAAAGTTTCTTTTAAAAACTGCATGGTTTGCTTTTTCACACCCTTTCAGCCCCAGTCCATTTTTGAGGGATATAAAAACAACTATAGATGATTCGTCTCACAGTGGAAGAATACATTTACAAGAATCATCCAGAACATTTTTTGACACCTTAAAAAGATTTGTAGATATTTGTATGATGACAACAAACACTAAATGGTTGTTTGCTTTGCTGGGGTCAGTTTTAAATAAGAGGGATAGATTTAAAGTGAGGGGTGTACTTACTTTTTCCATGTGGCTGCTTTCATTTTGTTGCATTGTGTAACTACTTTATTTCTACACTTTCTCAAAGAAAATCTTTAAACATATATTTGAATTAAAATATGCTGAAAATAAATGTGGGATGTATTATTCTTTTCACATTATGTGTGACTCTGAAGTTATTTTGCTCGTGTTTCTGTGCTTTTGTTTTTCAAACAAACAAACGGGCTTCTGTAAGAACGAGCTAATAGCAAAGCTGTTCCAGTTTGTCAAAATGACAAAAAGAATTCAAGTCCTATATTTAGTAAATCCCCCTTGAGACAAACTGATGTTGTGGTATTCTTACTGTTTCTGTTGTGTCTGTGTAAGCACAGGAATCAGAGCCACCAAGAGTTTCTCTAGATTGAAGAGGCCAATATTTGCCTGAGCTCCAATGCTGTACCTGCCTTCATCATCAGATGTGTTGGGGATAAAATCTGCAACAAAAAGAAATATGTATATATATATATATATATATATATATACATATATATATATATTTGTATGTTTGAGAACTGACAGCAAGAGGATTTCAGTTATTTTGGAGTAAAAGAGACATGAAACAGTCTACACACTGGGGTTGTATGACTCCATAAAGCCAAAGGGTCCGTAGTCGATGGTGATAGAAAGAATACTGAAGTTGTCTGTGTTGCACACGCCTGTGGTGAAAACAGCGACAGCTATCAGTGGTGTTGGTTTAAACTGTGTGATAAAAATGTTCAGTTTCTCACCATGTGCAAAACCAACTGACATCCACTGGGCAATGAGATCTGCCGTTTCATTTACAACTGTGGAAAAAAACACCTGCAAAGAAAACCTCAATAGGTTATTCACTTAAAACAAAAGCGGTACATTCAGGTGCGCTTTTTTATTACTCACCAAATATTTTTCTGGGTTGTCTGGATTTATAAAAGGAAAATGTTCGTCTATCACAAAGTTCAACAGCTTTCTAAAGCGAAAATAACAATAAAATAACATTACAAACACAACAGGACACAGAACAAAGCCAGATGTAAACAACTATGAAGTAAACTTTGTCATGTGACCAGGCAGTCTCACCTCAGAAGATCTATTTCTCCACTTTGAGACAAAATTTCTAAGGATCCAATCCGAAACCATGACTTGGCCAATCGCAGAACAACAGCTCCTGTGGGGAAAAGAGAAAAGCTGAACCAGAACAAAGATTAAGGCAGCAGACAAAACATCTGCATAACAGTAATAAAAATTATGCTGGATTGTTAAAAAGTAATGCAGTTTGAAATAAAAGGCTCCAGTCATGGGTAATTCCCTGTACCTCTCTCTGCTTTCACATTTCCATTGTAGAACTGATCCCTCAACACTGGCTCCTCACTGACAATCAGACTAAAAACAAAGCAAAGAATTAGCAGACAAAAATCACACGATTCACACAAATTCTGGGTTATAATTTCTTTAAAAACGCCTCTCTTTTTGCAAATGCCAAAAAAAAGTTCAAGTCATATGAGTCAAGCTCGTATGACTTGAACTAATTTTATGTGAATGAATGAAATGTAAATTGATAACATTTCTGCACATCAAAAGTTCTGATTGACAGTAAGGAGGGTAAAATTTGTAGTAGGTAAAACTGATCATTGCCTTGTGTGGATAAAAACACCCAAAATCCAGTGCCAGAAAAATTACTGCAAAAGCTACAGGTTTTATGGTTTCGGCTAAACAGGGATGTCAATGATAATACAGTGCCAAATCAGGTAAAGAAGCACTTGGAAACCAAACATCCCTCTTTGCTACTGAATCTGAATCAGAGGTACCAAGAATGTTTAATTGCTTGTAAATGTCTGATTAAGCAAAATATTATTACTACATAGAATCATGGTGAAAACAAAGAATTATCATCAACCAATCACAAATTTCTTTACTTTCTGTGCTAAGTTTGTAATCTTAAACCAAACTTAAAGCTCTCAAAATCATTTATTCTCACCTGGCAGCCCTGCTGGTGGGAACACCCAGGAAATGCATCGCTTCACTGCACAGGAACTCCCTGACAGAAGACCGGATTACAGCACGACCATCTCCTGACCTGCAGCCAGATGTGAAGTCATACTTTTTTGGTTGCAATGCATGACTGCACAATTTTACAGCCATGCATACTATTATTAATAACCATGTGTACTACTTATTCATCTTTAGGGGTCATTACAGCAGATCATCTGCCTCCATGTCACCCTCTGCCTAGCATCCTCCTCTGCCGTCCTTCAAAACATCATAGACCCTACAATTAAAGCCCCTACTCTCACCTCCACGCTCCTGCCTTTTCCTTCTCTTTAGCTATCTCCTAACACACCTATATATTACTACAAATAATAAATGTAATAGCTATTGCACAAATATATGTACAAATAAATACAAACCTTGAATATGGTGTTTTTCCAGATCCTTTAAGCTGGAGTTCCCATACCTCCCCCTTTCTATGAAAATTGAGAAGGAAAATATGTAAAGGCTTTAAGTGGCAGAAAATTACTTAAAACATAAAAACATAATTTTAAAAAAATAACTTACTTGTTTGAATACTGACCAAGGAAATGAGCTCGACCATCACCCAGCTGGCCTGCCCAGTAGCCAAACTATCGAGGAAAGTAAAGTGTGTCAAAAAGATCAACTCAGCAAATAAGCAAAAGCTTTATAGCTTTTAAAAAGTTATCAGGGATAAAAATCATTTATACCTGATGACCTCCATATCTGTGAGCAAGTGGCACAGACCCCGGTAGTAGTCTGCCACCACTCGCATAATGCAGAAAATCACCTGACCGAGTCACTGACGCATCTAAATCTAAGATCCCCTCGATGACATCCTGTTAAGACAATTTTAGATATAAATGAATTCACTATATTGTGAAATTACAGTGCTGATAGTGATATGGCATCCTCACCTTACACGCTGCTGCCAACCTTAATGGACCTTTCAGTGGGGTTGGAATGGACTTGGAAAATATGCAGTTCTTCACAGTGCGAACAAAGTTGCCATCAACTTTGTCGATTGGGAGTGCCTCTGCAGAGAGGACAGAGGGGATTGTATGATAACATTAGTGCCTTCCTCTATATTTTGACCTGTAAGGACAAGAATCTGTTTTACCCAATAGCTTCTTGCAGGAGACTCTGAACTGGTTGAGGTCGTGCATGAGGCTTGAAGCATTCAAGGTCCACTTGGACTTCACAGTGTGCAATGACGATTGGCTGTTTGATGCGGTGTTGTCATCACTGTGACACTCAGGACTTATATTTTGGCAGAACTCCAGGACATACACAGATGTGAAGCTCGATGCTGCCACCAGAGCAAAGACTAGTGCTGTACAGGTGCTCCACATTTTCACAGATGGAGCAGCTGACTTACAGAACCAGGTTTCAACTTTTCTCTGGCATGCCCCACTTTAAGAAGCTGAAAGGTTCATACCAAACGCCCCATAGTTTTATCAATCATTAACTTTAAAAAAATCATATTATATTCTAGTTCACCTTAATTTTGTTTTATATTTTTCACCTGGTTAGCCACATCCACAGCCCAGGGTTTGAGAAGCACTGCATTAAAGATAGCAGATCTGAGGGAAGCAATAAAAAAGGGTAAACCACACTTCCCCTTAGTGCTTATTCTAAGCCAAACAGCTGATCTTTTACTTACGATAGTAAAAAAAAAAAAGACTTAGTCACCATTAATAGGCTACTAAAGTGTTAAGTAAAATATAATTTTTGTTTGGCATTAAATGGAAATACTGGAGTGATGTAAAAGGATCTTAAAATTGTATTTCAGGACTTTTAAACCTTAATCAGAGTAAATAAATTATCAGTTGCACGTTACGTTTCATACACAATTCCTCCAATCAACTTTCAAGTTTTTTTTAACTATTAACTTAAATAAATAATGAGTTAAACATGAACTAAACAACCATAACTTTGTCTGTCAGCTCTACCGTATACCTGTAAATAACGATAGGGTAATTTTAGTTTTTACGTTAGTTTATTATTACATATTACACCCCAAATAATAATAAAGTGTCATGAAAAGGCGAGAGCTAGCTTAGCTGTTAGCAACCCAGCAACTAGCCTCATCCCAGACACCTGTATATTATCTGAAGGCGAGCTTGAAAACATATTTTCCAGCACTAGCTTGAGGTATGTATACCTAAATTATTGCGCATTTACTCTCTCCATCATTTCCTGCCTTCTGCTGCTCCTCGTTATGAGACGTCACCGGATATTCCTTTACTCTTTTTCCGGTTCACGTTGCGATATGTAACTTCCGATGCATGCTGTAAACCTAAGGTAACATGGCGGGGCCGTGGTGGAGGCAATGCCCGAGGTTGACTACGGGCTGCACGGCCACGAATATATTAGAAAATTTGTGGCACTTGAAGGGCAGGCCTGTGTCTTCCTCCGCCTCTGCATCCTTGTTGAGCCGGGCTTCCTGCATCTCCAGGCCGGAAACCAGGGTGAGTTTGCGGTTAATAAAAAGCTGGAACCGGCATGGAGGACTTTTCAAAACCAGGAAGGTCATACACTGCAGAGTGGTGGTTTAGAGGCAATGCCCACTTCTGCTTTATTCCACTATCTGTCATATCCCATGCCAGTCAAACTTTATTTCCATTCGTCAGTAAAGAGAATTTTACATCTGTGTGTTTAAATGAAATGATTGGTGACTTGTTGAGCTCATAAAGGTTGAGACTTCCTGCTTGCACGTAAGCTGTCTTTGACTTGGCCAGCTGCCTGCCTCAGTTGCACTTCATTCATTCATTTATTCATTTATTCGACCCACATGTGCAAGACTTCAGTTATATGAAATGTAACACCTGCATTTTAAACAGAAAATAATGTTTCTATCTAGTATCAATCCCAGTTACTGTGAGCATTCTTGATTTTATTGTTCCTATGTTAAGTTAATGCACCCAGGGCTTAAAATCTGGGTCCATAAATAACTGATCCCGTGTAGGTTTAAAATTGTTTAATAACAACTAACTCCAGGGTGCTGGAGCCTCTGCAAACCTGATGAGCTGCACATGCCTGAGCTCATCTTTGTTATGATCTCATTTTCAATTTCAGCCGCCAACAGGTGCACAGATAAACATGAAAGCAGGAAACTTTCTAATCAGGTGAGTTGTTAGGTAGTCCAGCTAAGTAGTGATTTTTAGATTTTTATTTATTAATATATTTGAGGAGATTGCGCATTTCAAATCACACCTTCAGTTTCAGCATAAATATTTGCATATCTTTCTTTCCAGACACCAGTCACGGTTGCTGCTTCCAACACTACAGTCTTGCTGTTGCAGGGCGACACACAGTGACACAAAGCCCAAGGACCCCTTCACGTTAGCCCAGAAAGACTTGACGAGTTTATATGACGACATCAAAAAAGTAAGTCTTCAAAGAGATCGATCCAGTTTAGCTTTCAAATAGAATAGTTGTGCTGAAGCGATTGTTGTGCTGTATTCTGTTTCGTGTTGCATCCATTTCTCTGGTCACTTCTCGAAAAGTAACAGCTTTACTTCAGCTCACATTTATTAGTTTTTCAACCCAATTTTAAGGTTGAACAAATCAGTAGTTAAATCCAGATGTTTGCAAAGCACACACTTTATCTTTAATGCAGTTAGGATTTATTCACTAATACTGGCAGGTTTTTAACTTTAAAAATAAAACTCCTTGAGATCACAGTTGTGAACTTGCACTATTCTGAATACATTGAAATTGATTTGTATAACATCAGTTGTATAGGACTTTTCTATATTGGGCTCCACATACTACTTATTAACCAACAAGCCTGTTAGCTTTCCCATTCAACTGTGAATTTCTCCTTGAACCAGTCTGCCTCACCTCTCACCCGCCAACAGAGCAAAGCCACACCCTTCTTTCACAATAGGGGTTTTAAGCTGCTAAAGAACGAAGAGAAATACTAAAAGGAAGTCTGTCTGAGACATTTTTGCAATGGCTGTGACAAATTAATAAAGGCTGTTGGGTCGGTTTCCTGCCCTGGGTCGGTTTCCTGCGCTGTGGTGATTGGCAGATTTCTTTCTGCACAGCAGTTGATTATGGCGGAAATAAAACGCTTGCTTTTTACTGTCCTTTACAGGAGCTGTTTGTGTCCAAAGTAGAGCTGAAATCTCTCTGTGAATACTATTTCGATGGCAAGGGGAAGGCCATCCGACCAATGATAGTGGTCCTGATGGCTCGCGCCCTTAACATCCACAGCAACAGAGCCGGGTAAACGACCCTAAACTCAGTTGTATTTTACTCTGCGACACACTGAGTCCTGATTGCACCGTGCCTCTTGACAAACTCTTATGTTTCAGATAATTACATCTGACTTCCTCCTGTTTGCTGTCTGTGTTTGTCCGCTGTAGAGATTTGCTCCCAGGGCAGAGGGCCATCGCTATGATCTCTGAAATGATTCACACTGCCAGCCTGGTGCATGATGATGTCATAGATGGATCGGATAAGCGAAGAGGGAAGAGAACAATTAATGAAGTGTGGGGTGAAAAAAAGGTAAGGGAGATAAAATCGTTTGGTCTGATATGTTTTTCCGAACCATCCGTTCGTTTATCATTCGGCCTCCTCTCTTCCAGGCTATCTTAGCTGGAGATTTCATCCTCTCGGCTGCCTCAATGGCCTTGGCTCGTATCGGTAACATCACAGTGGTAAAAGTTTTATCTCAGGTCATAGAGGACCTGGTGCGAGGTAAGTCGTGACACGATGAGCCGAGAACCAGCATGCAGAAGAACTGGCTGGAAGAATGCATTTACATATAGCCTTGCGATTGCAGGTGAATTCATGCAGTTGGGTTCCAAGGAGAACGAGAACGAGCGATTCAAACACTACCTCGAGAAGACCTTCAAGAAGACAGCGAGTCTTATTGCAAACAGTTGTAAAGCAGTATGTACGTTCTGTCTTCACATAAATAGCAGAGAGATGGAGAAAAGCCTCGTTTACTGCACTTTTAATGTTTTTTTCATTGACTGTCTGCTCTTTTTCATTTAAGGTTTCCATTCTGGTAAACTCTGATCCTGAAGTGCATGAAATAGCGTACCAGTATGGGAAGAATGTTGGCATTGCATTTCAGGTACCGGCTGTTAAGCAAAGCGTCGCCCTCAGTGATGAGCAAATATCAGTAATGATTTAATTTGCACAGTAGTTATATGTAATAAGGCGGTTTGTTTTGTCCTGTAGTTGGTGGATGATGTTTTGGACTTCACATCTGGAGCCAGTCAGCTGGGGAAGCCCGCAGCGGCCGATTTGAAATTGGGTTTGGCTACTGGTCCGGTCCTGTTTGCTTGTCAGCAGGTGAGACATCGCCACGATCGCTATTAGTCAGGACATGCAGACAAACTGTGCACCACTAGCTAAACGAGATGGACTGCAAACTGTCTATAGTCAGTTTTTATCCGTTTGTCATTTCAGTTTCCTGAGCTTCATGCAATGATCATGAGACGTTTTGCCTCCAAAGGAGACGTAGATCGAGCCTGGCAGTACGTCCTTCAGGTATGACCCGTAATGCACCATAAGTAAAAGCCTTAAAGGTCCAACCAAAAGAAGTGCTCTCTTAATAAAATTGATATTAAAAAACATAAATGAAATCATGAGAAATGAGCTTCTTAAAAGTCATGACACATGCATGTTGACATAGATTTTTTTTATAATAAAACACTGTACATACATTTCTCAAGAAGTGTTTTATTGTGTACAAATAAAGAGCAGAGAGAGATCTAAAAGCAATGCTAAGAACTTTACCTAGTCTGAAGTGTTGCTCGGACTGTAGGTCAAGGTCTAACAATCTGCACTCTGAAACTAACGTTGTCAGGATGGTTTTATAGAGTTTTCGAAATGCATTTAAAAATCCAAAGGAGAAGTCTCATTTACAGAAGTAGTCAAACTCACTCGGTACTTTTAGCGGTACTCTCACTCTGGCGTAAACTGTGTGAGCACAGATCACACCTGGATTTGTGCAGATCCTCCGAGGCTTGGTCAGATTAGATGGGAAAGTGCTTAAACTGTCATCTTCAGGGTCTCTTGTCAGATGTTCTTTGGGCTTTAGATCTGGGATTTGGACGGATCACTCAAAGACAGAGACTTGTCCCAGTGCGTCCCTTAGAGAGGGATCAGTCCTGATTATTAAAAACGGTATGGAGTGCCTTGGTCAAGGACATTTTCTGAAGAAATAATTTAATCCGGTCTTACTTGTGCTTTAAGGTGAACTCGCTTCCTTTATTCTTTTATGAATTTCTCCTTCCTCCATTATTGCATGATGCTGCCACATCGTATTTTACCATAGGGTTGGTATAACCAGGTTATGAGCAGTGCCTGCTGTAATATTTAATCATTCACAAAAGGCTGCAAAACTGTAACCAGAAGTAGGTGTTTAGTAAACGAAGCTGAGCTCTGCGTGACAAAAAGGCAGTTGTCAGTGATTGTAGTGTTTTATTGTTGATAGCAGAGCCAGAGCCGACTTATCAGCAAGCTGATATTATCATCCAGTATTAGCTATTTGCTGACAGTATCAGCATTTATAGCTGTTGATAAATTACTTCTTTTTTTTTAAAGGATAGAAGAACTGTCCTTCGACCATGTTATGAGTGGCAGATGCCAGTTGCCACTGAGCAGGTGCCCATATGCCCCATGGCTGAAATGCAGCGGCCCGGGTTCACATCCAACCTGCAGCCTTTTGCTGCGTGACTTCTTCTTCATCTCTTCTCTTCACCGCTAACCGATCACTAAAGAAAAAAGGCCCGCCTAAAAAGCAAAAAAAACATAAAAATAAAAAAATCTGTGCATTAAAGTTATGTAGTTTCTCCACCAGAGGGAGCTCTGCAGCTTCTCTGTTGACAACACGTTTAGAATCCACAAACTCACAACGAGCTGATCCAAGCAGACTCATTTAGATAAATAAATTATAAATGTTAGGGAAACTGTTCAAAATATTTAGAAAAAAAAGTATCGGTATTTTTTTTTTGTAAATTACCACATATCTGTATTGGTCAGTCTTAAAAATCCGATATAGGTTAAAAGATTAAAAACTTTAATAATGTGAGTGCTCCTTCTGTTTTAGAGCAATGGTGTGCAGCAGACCAACTACCTGGCCCAGCACTACTGCAAAGAAGCCATCAGGCAGATCAGCAGGCTCAGGCCATCCCCAGAGAGAGACGCCCTCATCAGGCTCACAGAGATGGTGCTAACCAGAGACAAATGATCCTCCTCTGCTGGGCTTCTCTTCAGGCAGCTACTCCAGGGGAGAAAAGCAATTTACCTGCCACCTTTAAGTCCTTAGACCAGCAGGGTTGGACAAAAATAGCGAGGGAGGCAACAGGAGTTTGGTTTGGATGGACCTCTGGTGCTGATTTGAGTGCCAACTCTGGCTTAACGTGGCAGCCGGCTGGTTTAACAGAACAAAACGGCAAGCAGGGGTCTCTGAACTGAATCGTGGCGCTTTCCTCTTGACTTGAGGTTTGGTATTAAGGATGCACTGATTTATTTTTTTTATTTTTTGGGCCCATTCTGATGTTTAAAATTTTAGCTTGACTGATGCCTGATGCCAATGCCAATATTTATTTTGTTGTTGATAACAAGAATCATCATAAAAAGAAGAATTTTAAAATTTTTCAGCTCCTCCTCAAACGGTCTTTGAACATTTCACAGGCCAAAGTTGGTGCGACACAACAAATGTAACCAGATTTGTTGAAAGCCCCAAACCAGGCCGTTAAATCCGTGCATCCTTACGAAGCGCAAGTAAACTTGATATTTAGGCAAATTGTGATGTTCGAGTTCCGTACAGGAAACATATGATATGTAAATGAATAATTACAACTGAAAACTGCAGCTGAACCCTTCACTGCTTACAGTACTGTAACTGCAAAAGCCTCCCGTGGCTCAGACTAGCCGACTGTGAGCAAACAGTTTGTTACACGCTGGTCCTGAGCTGCGACGGAGGCGTTGCAACATCTGTGTAATTCCAAATGAGAAGGAAGTGCATCGTTGTGTACTCGCTTGGATCCGTCCTCACCTCAAAGGCCAATCAGTCACGTGTCTTTCTTTATATGGTTACTTCTGTGATGCAAAGTGTCCTGTAACGACCACGGCCTTAACATCTGCAGTGACTGTGCACTCAATAAACCAACTGCTTTATTTTTATTTTTACATTTCATTCAAGCCGAAGCTTTGGTTCCTTGTCAAAAGTCATGACACGTGCATGTTGTACATAGATTTGTTTATTATAAAACACTGTACATAAATTTCTCAATCAACATTTTATTATGTACAAATGAAGGGCAGCGAGAGATCTATGATGAAACTGAGCTGGAAATAAAAGAAACTGGGTGAAAGGTGACCACAGCAGGTAGCGGTTTAACACTGCATTTGGAGGTCATGTTAGATGACAGAACCAGCATGAAAAAGTACAAGATGATGATTCTTATACCTGAGAGACACCTACGTATGGACTGGCTGATTTATACTGGAGTTATCATATTATGTACACCCGTGCAGCCCAGAGGATTACACGTTCCTAGCATTCAGCGCGGTCTTTGAACCCAGACAGGGCCAGTGGTGCTTTGAGAAGACCGAGGAGGTACTAGTTGCTTAAATGGTCTACGTTATCACATGTGAATTGTCACGTGGCAGTTTTGGGGCAGGACGATTCCAGTCTCAGGTGACAAATTGCAGGAAGTGTTTGCCAGGCCAACAGAGGGGTTAAAACAATTTTCAGGTTTCATGATGGTGATGAGATCTGGTGACTCCAAAGGGCATAATCACAGTTTTCATACACAAATGATCCAGTGACCCCTCTGTGCCCCAGGATGGAGTATTAGCAACCTAGAAAGGGTTAGAAATGTTTCAACACTTAGTAAGAAATAAACCCTGTGCTGTTGTGGTAGTCCTCATCTTTACTTTGCTAAAATTGTAGTACAGAGGTTCAGAAGCAGGGCACACAAGACAAGGTTTGAGAACCTAAATAGTCCCTTCACGTTAAGGCTGGGGGGGGTCACGGGTTCAAGGTTTTCCTTTAATTTGTCACCCATTTGCACAGGAATGCTATTCCTGCCAGTCACTGAAAGATCTTCCACATTTTCTGCATATAAAATTAACAGTGAATCCTAAAATGCTCCATAATAAGCCAAAAATGGATGGAATGTCTTCTCTTGCTTTAGATGAACCCAAATTCATGAGAAAGCTTCAACTTCAATTTTTTAAAAAAGGAGATAAAAGGGACGAGCCTGTCATTTACTTTAGAGTTAAAAAAAAAAAAAGAAAGTGATTTCAACAGTGTAATAAAAAAGCAAAGGTGTATACATTTACAACATAATGGAAGCATAATGGCAATAAACTTAAAATTACATTAGATCTCAAAAAATTTTGCATGCTTTGCTTCGACGCTGAGACTGATTTTCCCGCAGTAAATTTTCTTTTTCCTTTGAAATACGATTTACAGTATTTATTTGCGAATCACCAACCGTCCATCTGTCATTTACAGAGTTGAGGAGGAGGAGGGCGGCATCACTAATGAAAAGCATCATATGATCGACATTCACTGAATTTACATTACAGAACCCCCCCCTTCCCTCCCGGAGTGGCTGCAGCTCGGATTATGTACAACCAACAGTACAAACACTTCCACTGAAGGTGCTTACGTTACATTTTTATTTGTTCCATCAAAACCTAAAAACTCTTGTTCACAAAGTTTTTTGTTCAGGCAAGATCTCACCGTACATCCTTCAACTGTGTGAGCGTGTGCAGTCCAATTCATTAAAAAAAAAGTTTATTTTACATATTCCTTAAATGTTCCCCACCTGTCCATAACACCAAAATTAACTAAACAGATATACCTTTGTCATTTTATTTGCAATCAGTAAGGGAAAAAACATTCCGTCATATCAAAAGAAAAAGGGCGGCGGGGGGATCACATGGTTATGCATCTCGGGAGTCAGATTTCTGCCGTCAGTCTCTCAGTGGATCGTGATATGACTGAATAAATATGCTGTACTTTAACTGAAAGGTCCCTTCAGTCGGCGTAGTGCATGATGGACTCCACGTAGTTGCCGGGGAAGAGGCCGGTGGTGCCGTTGCACACGCCTTCGAACCAGCCGTCGTCGTTCTTTTTGATGACGTAAATGATGGCGCCTTCCATGAAACTCAGCTCGTCGTCCTTGTCCTTGGCGTAGTCGTAGATTGCCACCACTGCGAACAGGAAGGGAAAAGGTTTGCTCTTGGACTCGGTACCCAACGGGAGGACTTCGCCTGCAAATAATTAGAAACGTTAAGCAAACCTTTCTCGATGTAGCTCTTGGGAGCCCACTGGGGGTCTCCGTCGGCGTAGGGGTCGTTGTAGTGCACGACTGCGGCGTCTTCCTCCTCGTAATCCACCGGAGGAGGCGGCGGAGGCGGTGGCGAGTCGTCAAACATGGGCATGTCATCCGGAGGAGGAGGGGGAGGAGGAGTAGGAGTATCTGCAACTATTGAACGGACATCAAAAGTGAGACTATCATTTTGGTTGGAGTCACAAGATGGCGTTGGTGATAGAGGTGGCGGCGGTGGGAGAATCATGCATAATAAATAAATCAAGGCATGCAAAGTTTGTCTGACAATCAAGCAGGCTGCAAGGCTTCTCACAAATGACATGCCGTGTGTGTGTGTGTGTGTGTGTGTGTGTGTGTGTGTGTGTGTGTGTGTGTGTGTGTGTGTGAACCTCTCAAGTGGCTCATGTAGTTTGTGCTCTTGTTGAAGCTTTGAACGTTGCTTCACATGCATATGCAGAAAAAAGGACACCTATATATCATTTATGAGCACTTAGATAATGAAAAATACACTCCAAGTCATGCCATTTAGTAGGTTAGAGCTGAGGGCATCCACTCCGGGACAAGAAAAGGTATGAAAACGTATACAGACTGCATCTGACACTATAACAAACTGAAAATATGACGCCGTACTGTCTAGAATATACAGTTAAAGTGTTGGATGCTGACATTAAACACGGTCAACAGGGTCACTATTTGCTAAATTCTCTGCTTGGTGTCAAAAAGATGGAATTTCCTTACATGGGTATATCAGGCACACCTCATCCATCTGACTCTGAGGTTTACAGTAGATACAATTTCATTTTTGAGACCAACAGCACCCAAAAGCCAAGGCAGGGGTGTGTGTGTGTGTGTGTGTGTGTGTGTGTGTGTGTGTGTGTGTGTGTGTGTGTGTGTGTGTGTGTGTGTGTGTTACTTCAAATTGAGCTCACTGGCACGTCTGTCTAATATTGGTGAGACCAAATCAGACCAGACGGTTACTACAGTTTCTGTGCAGAAGTTTTGCAAATACAACATAGATACCAGGGTTTGTTTAAGAATCATGTTAACACTTACAAAATGTTCTTATGTGTGTAAAAGCAGTCGAGAGTAACAGCAGCTTATTAAATTGTGTTTAGTGTGTACATTAATGTCTGAATTTTGCCTTGACAACAAGAAATTATGCAGAAGGTCGTTTTCTGGTCCCTGGAGGGACCCACAAGTGCCAGGTTCTGTTTAAGGAAGCCAGGCGAGGGGCATCCAATCAAAGAAATGGCTTTTGAGTTAATTGTCAGCTAAAATGCTTTGCTTATAACAAAGTGTGAATTAAGGAGTTTCAATACAGGCCACTATAAAATAAATAATTTGTTGTATCAGCAAATTATCCAGAGCTATTCTAGTGAAGTTTACCATTAATATATTAGTTCCCTTTTAATAAATGAGCATATGGCAGATTTTGGACCAGAGGGGACAGCAGAGAATCCCATCTTATGTGCTCATGCTCTGTGGTGACCTTTGGCACGTTTTACCCTAAACATTACCAATGACTTTAGCGTAACTCTATAGTGCTACAAGTACTGTGTATTATACCTCTATAGTAGTGTAGATTTGTAGCTGCAGAAATAAACTAAATTATAAGTTGCCTAATAGATGCTTAAATAATGAGTGGAATCTAGTAAGACTCAGTTCAGTTTTGGAAGAGGACGGTATTAATGGCTCTGAACAGACAGGATGAACACACAGTGCATGCTCAGTGTTTTGAGAGTTGGAACAGTTGGCACAGATAACGAGGAAAGTGCTGTGTGTGTCTTAGCCTCTTCACTTACTGCTCTCCTGCATCCTGGCCACAAAGCCAGTCAGAGGTATCTGTGGAGTCAGCTGGGGCATGGGGGGAGGAGGAGGAGCGACAGACACTGAAAGCCAGCGTAGAAAAAGGCAGGAAGGCCGACAGAGTGAGCATCAGAGAAGGAGAAAAAGACAAAGCCCATCAGTCACCAAGAAAGACAGTTCAGGGTCCAACCCAACCCCCAAGCAAACAACAGTCAACACAGACACACTGCAAGAACTGGGAGCATGAAAACATCTAACAAAAGCACAGTTAAGCACTATACTGGAAGACTGATTGTTTAAATAAATGATCAACATATTTTTTTTTTTTCTTCTATTTGATAGAGATCATAGATCAGATGCAAACACGAGCTGAAAAGTTCAGTGACATCTGCAACTGTGATGAGATTCACATATCAGGGGATCATTAGAGCAAGAGGATAAAAAGCAGATTATGTTTGATTTCTGTCGATCAGACCGTTTCCACTAAATCGAAAAAAGGGGGACTTCTAATAGCCACAAGGGGGCAGTATTTGCTTTAGATGTCTCATCCTGAATTCATGGGAAGCAACTCCCTTCAGACCTGTTGTAATAATGTTAAGACTACTTTAGATTCTCATGTTAGAGTTTTCCTCAGATCACATGATCAATTTTAGGTTAAATGCTGTGAATGAGTAGTAGTCAGAGACCAGTGTTTCAGAAAATGCCACTGTTAGGCTTCAGGCAATGACAAAGCTACAAGGAATCTGCAGATGTGCAAGAAAGACCACATGCGAGGTGTAAATTCTCTCTGAATGAAGTGTTTGGAACGGAACGGGCACATGTGCACATCTGGAGGTCATCTGGCTTGCACTGTGATCTGTATAAATGGGATCCATACAGCGTGAAAAGGCCACCTAACTGTTCCTGCTATCTCAAGCTGCAAGTCTACCCTTTAAAAAGAGATTTAAAAATCAATGATGCCTGTGCTTTGCCTTTATTTTCTTGACCCCACCTAATAAATCTGTGCAAAGAGATCCCTTAACAATATAGGCGTAATTGAAGTGAGGTTAACAGCTGACCTAACTAAACTGCAGTACAATACACAGCCAGTAAACTTTGCCTAAGTTTTTACAAGATGCCAAAGACTGTGACTCTGCACTGCTAGCCAACATTGATTGCCTGCACTGCATCTGTGTACGAATCCAAGGATGAGGCATTCTGCATCAATACTAAAGACGTCCCACAGTTGGATAAAAAGCCTTAACCTGCACTTTCAGATTAAAAAGAAACGTCAATAGTTCTGTGAAAAACTCGGCCTGACCTTCAGAAAGCACTGATTTACTTGCAAATATAAAATATAAAGTTTTGGTGTGTGGCTACAAAGGTTAGCTCGCTTTGGGTGCATGATTTGGGAAGAATGTGAGGTTGTGTGTCCTTCGGTGACAGCTCTGGATCTAGAAAGCAGTTGGGAGCTGGAGACAAGAGGGCCTTACTTGAGTTCTGACCATAGCCAGGAGTGCCTCCATTAATATGAGGCTGCTGTTGCTGCTGCTGCTGCTGTTGCTGCTGCTGCTGCTGCTGCTGCAAGGAGAACTGCGAAGTGACCGACGGCGCCCGCCGGTAGGTGCCCGTGGCCGAAACCATAGAGACAGAGGAGTTGGAAGAGTTGTGCCGCGAAATCTGCCGCGAGATGGTTCCAAACTGGGACATTGGAGCGGGTCCCAGACCAGGTCCAGGGGCCACAGCTAGAAACACCCAAAGACGGGGAGGAAAGAAAGGAAAGCCAAGCAGGGTAGCAAAGGAGGGAAGGAGGTTGGAAATGAGAGGGAATGGGGAAACCAACCAAAACATGAATCATCAACACCGTGTGAGATAACATGAGCTTTTAAATTCTGATCAGAGCCCCCTGCCTATTAAAAAAATGTTAAAGTTAGTCAACACAAGTCAGAGGAAGCAGGTTATCTTGGGGAAGCAACAGAGATTGTAATTTGATTATAAAAGTAACAGACACTTCATGAAGAGTTTCATCAACAAGTTATCTTAAATGTAGCTTTCTTAGACAAGAAGGAAAGGAAGGATCGACTGAGGAATAAGAGCGCAGCAACAGAACAGATGGATCCTGCAGGTTTGTGCTGAAGCAACAATTTAAAACAGGGATTTCAAACTCATTTTATATGGCACGCTTTGATGTGAAGTGAGCTGGACCAGCGAAACTGCATGATAAATGTATGAAGTAAACAAAAGGTTCCCATAGTTCATTGGTCAGGGTGTCCTGTAAGTATAGATTTAGAATATGAAGCTTTCATATTCTGCCATTCTATACTACACTTTGGTGTAGCATAGATGGCAGTGGGTGGGTGTGTGGGGGATCTTTATCAACAGGAACAACTGTAAAACTTAAGAAAAAACAGTTCAATATCTTTGCCCTTCCTTCACATTTTCTTAAGTTGTCAACGATGCAGAATGGAGTCTTTACAAGGCCGATTCAGGCCCGCGGGCCGTATGTTTGACACGGTTTAAAAGATTGCAGGTAGCATTTAGGATTACGTGCATCACTACACCGCCCATCAAAGAATAACTGAAGCATCTCTATGAACAACAGCTTTAAAAAAAAAACAACAAAGATCTATTTGAAGATTGAAGCAATGTCTGCGGCTGTGGGCGACAAAAATAGAGAGGGCGAGGAGGGGTTTAAGTTTTTTTCTGCCTTTCTTTCTTCTGCTCGAGCATTTCCTGTTCACATTTCTAGATAATATACATCCTCTCAGGAGAGATAGGAATGGGTGGGACCAGAGGAAGTAAAGATTCAGAGGAAAATAACCACAAATAAACTTCGCTATAGTGTCACCAGCAGAATGATTATAGGTGGAAAATAAAGAGACTTCTGATGTTCAGAGGATAAAATGTGCACATTTCTCGGTCACAAAGATTACCGGAGTCGATGAGCGAAGAGCAGCTGCTGCACAGGCTTAGACACTTACCGGTGGACACCGATGAAACAGCTGGATGCTTTTCAGCTTTACAGAGCTCGGACTCTAAATCAATCCCAGCATCAGGAATCTGTGATTCAGAGGCCGTGTAAATTAAAGCTACATCAGGCACTGCTGAGTATCTGAAGCACCCAAATGGCTGGCTGAATGGTTTGGGGAGTCCATTACCCTGAAATCATTATGTGGCATTTGCTGTGGCTCAAACAGTCTCCATACTGAGTCACTGCTTTACTTTCTACCAGTGAAAATCATTAGCATCTCTGAATTCAGCTCACCCACTCTCTAAGCCTGTTGCAAAGACGCATTGAGCACAGTGTTCAATAAAAGGCAACTAATTACATAAAAACATAACAGGGTTTCCAATAAATCAGGTTTAGAGGGACAACTTAGCTTTAAATGTACTACATGTGACATGTTGTTACCAACATGTCTACCAATGCTGGTGCAGCAATTGTAATTTTAAAAGTCAGGCCCAATAGGAACGTTTTACTTTTTATACTACATCTGTCTAAACAGACCGCACCCTGCATCAGCAAGTTATCTTTAGCTTTGCCCGCTGATGGGTGAACATTTACAGTAACGACCAATCTTTTTTTGCAACTTTGCAAAAATTGTTTCATCACAGACTATGATCACAGCTAATGCACACGCAAATAGAAAGTAGCAGCGTTGCGGCACAGAGACGACAGGCTGACAATCAAATGGGGAGATTTAAAGATGCAAACTCATCTCAAATCGGAGCCAAGCCGATTACCAATTAAAAGGGTTAATTATGATACCAGAGTCTGGAATGTCCACAACCAGCTTACAGCTTTAAATGTGAATGAGCTTGAGTTCAGGAAAGTGTTGCCTGATGCAGCTTTAACCACAATCATGTTTTTGGAAATTAAAAAATATCAAATGAGCCACATACTGTACCTGCAATAGAAGTCTCAAAGTCACATTTCTGTACATCTGTACAGAGTTGAAAAAAACCTTGCATATTTTATTATCCACAACATCCTGAGATTAAAATGTAAAGGACCAATTTAAGAGAAATTACAGGCACTAATTAACTTTAGCCATGCCCTAGGTGACATGAGACTTCTGTATTAACCGATTACACTTCAGTGAAGAAGAGCACCACCACCACCACCAAAACCACCACCGTGAAGGATTAAGTTAAATGTCACACTGTGCTTAACAGAAGCACGAAACTCTGTCCACACTGCAAGCAACGACAGAGCTGAACAACCCAGAAATCTTTGGCTGACGTGTTTAGTTCAGCGAGTTTCTTGGCTGGGGAAAGCTCGTCATGGCCAACACTCGTCGAGAGCACAATTAGATTTTTATCTTTCTCTCCCATTTCCTTAATAATGTTTTCTCATTTTGTGAATACTGCTTCAGCCTAAGTGGATGACAGAGAAATCTCTTAGAGAAGATGCGGCTGTTTCTGTTGCTTTATTCTTGATTTTTAAAAAAAGGAAAGCTATGATAAGATATGATAAGAGGACCCTTTGCTTGCAGTGTGCACAGACGGACATTGGCACCCACAGCACCCTTATTTTGTGCATCTCCTCCGTGACACCACGGTGATGATCCGCCTTCCAGTCGGCAGAGGTCACACAAGCGGCTCTGGAGCTTCGAGGAATCTCACCTATGGGTGGAGGCGGCGGTGGTGGTGGTGCTGGAGGGCCCATCCCAGCCATGGGAGGAGCAGGTGGAGGTAGAGGAGGAGGGGTGGGGGAGGCGGAGGGGCTCCCGGGGGAGCAGGCATGGTTGGGACTGAAAGGAGGATTCATGTTAGTGACCATTTAGCGGTGAGGCAGGAGCAGAGCGTGTCCTCGCCGCCTCCTACACCTCTATTACATAACATCATATCAATTTACTTAAGAACCCTCCGGGCCTGGAGGAGCGCTTCGACTTCTCCGAGACGGAGCGCACTTGGACACACTCCTTTGCGGTATGAATCGAGTGTTTCCATGGCGACCAGCTTGCACATCACAGAGAAAGAGAGAGAGAGGGAGCGCTGTGGATAGTCCTGTGCTGCTGGCCTGATCCCGGCGCCGAGGTAAAACAGCTGCTACGTCAGCCTACAATACTCCAAACTTAAACGCAGCACCATCACCGCCGTGATCACGGTACAGTGCGACACCACGTGTAGCAGCTCGTCGTGTTACGTGGGCTTTACTGTTTAACTGTAAAGTGTCAGGCCTCACACAGCTTGGCCTATTTACACAGTAGGATAGAGAATCAGCTGTGCTTAGAACACAATGGGGCTCCATAATCCCTGTCTGGTAAACATAGGCTTTGTGATGCACACTCTCTCTATCTGCCAAAAGCATCATACATTTACACTTTATCAAACTTCATCATATATTCAGATTTTACGCTTAAAAACACTTATTTAAATTCCATTTTTTAGCCATATATTGATTGAGACATGTATGTGTTTAAAGTTTGATTTACAAAGAACACACCATAGACTGTACCTAAAAGATGGACAATTAGTAGCAACAGTGATCTGTCCCAGATGTTTATGAAGTCCAAGGTTGTCACCTTGCATACTGTTTTTATTGTCTATTTTACTCTATATAATGATAATGACTTTAAACAAATGAACACTGTT
The DNA here is from genome assembly GCF_001858045.2 of Oreochromis niloticus. Lineage (NCBI taxonomy): Eukaryota > Metazoa > Chordata > Actinopteri > Cichliformes > Cichlidae > Oreochromis > Oreochromis niloticus. Next base: position 12,518,529 of record NC_031974.2, read on the forward strand.
GCATTAGCTATTAGCTAAAACTAATGTATAAGGACACATTCTCATTAGGAGATGTTTACTGAGGTCAAATATCAACTGAGCTGTAGGATCATCTTCTCATTGACTTCTGTGAAACTGGACTCATCTTTAAACAAGATGAGTCGCCCTCTGGTGACCATTTCTGACCTGGAAGCTACATCCAGACCTTATTTAGTTGAAGTCTATGGTGTGCAGCTTGCCAAACAGCGCAGTCCTGTAGTGTCATCATCTCATTTTAACTGGGTGGAGAAAACACCAGAACTCAAGTGACGACATTCCTGAGGGTTTACACAGATTTCTTACTTATTAAAGCAAATATTTCTCCCTGCATTTCTTATCAAGGTAAAAAAAAAAAAAAAAAAAAAAAAAAAAAAGCTTAAAAAAAGACTTTATTCAGTTTTTTAAAAAAAATCTCAGAGGCAAGCTGGCTGCAACAGTAGCCTCACTGAGAAAAATCATCCCATTTTGGACACCGACTGGTTGATCGTTACCGTTTACTGTTTAAGTCACCATCACTGTCAAGCTCACCTGGTCCAGAGTTGGGGATGGAGGGTGTAGGCACGGCGATGGGAATGCCAATTCCACTGCTGCCGCTGTTCTCTCTGCTGCCGCTGCCCCCGCTGCTTCCACTGAGGGAGGAGAGAGACAGAAGGAAAAAGAGGACATTGTTTTATTCAGGGCAACCTGCTTAGACTGCACAGCAGGTAACACTGCAGATATAGGGGACTCTTGCTGCTTCGCTGCTTATGTCCCATTTAGAAGTAAAAGGCCGCAAACTCCACATTTTTAAGTAATACTCCAGGGTGACTTTGCTCTTCCACACTTATTCAGTCTATTGGCTTGTTAAGACTGAGCTGCAGGGTGACACACCCAAGTGAAAAAGACATGAGTCACCCTATTGAAGCATTTTTGGTCACCGTCTATCAAAGAAACTGAATAAAAAGTAAATATTCCAGGATTTAAGAGGGTATTTAAGCATTCAGCATGCAAACCACCTTAAAATATCTTACTTGTGACACTCCAATTGCCCCCCAAACACAAATTTACAGTGATCATCATATAGTGTGGATGATAATCACCAACATTAAGCCTTGCTTTGAGAGTAATGGGGGGGAACAGTCACTTTGTTGTACATGATACGAGGCCTTGCCAAACACGTCTAAATGTTCCGCATGATTTATTTTTAGAGAACGAAATAAAAGGAACAAAGACGTGACTGTATAACCGGAACATCAGTCTGCACATCAGTTTAAGCAGGCCACACATATGCACGCACGCTTAATGTAGCTAGCACACATTTAGTCAGCAGGTTAGTCAGCAGGATTTAAAGATTATTGAAATTTGAATTTATCATACCAACGCACATATTTGTGAATGTTTTCCTACTACACACCCAGTATTATGTGGAATTTGTGTGACTGTAGATTTACTGGTACAGGAATAAGTGTGACGCATGAATTAACGCCTCACACCACTGCATTTATAGCCTGAACAAATCTGCAGTGTCTATCACTGGATGGCTCTTTGTGCGAGTTATTTGTTAGACTAACTGGTGACTAAATTGACTGTAGATGTGGATGTGACAGTTGTCTCTCTGTGATGAACTGGTGACCTGTGAACTGTGGATCCTGCCTCTCACTCAACGCTCCAGTTAAGAAAAAGGATGTATGGAGTCATGTTAAAGAATGAGGTGAATATTCATTAGCTTTTTTTAAATAACAAAAGCTACAGATAAACAACTTTTTCAACTTCCTGAAATTATAAATCAAATATTTTGATGTGTTGGACTTAAATTTTAAGACATGATGTGTTCCCAGGACCCACCATCACAGGCAGTTTTCATATTTTCTTAAGACAAATTATCTACTGTTCTCAAAAAATATTCCACTCATAATAAATTCATAAAACCAGTACAGTGATGTGGATGCTGTACTGATCTGTTGTGGTAAAGCTAAGCAGAAAAGTGAAGCTGTCGATTTACTGGTCCATCTACCTTCCTGCCCTCACCTACGGTCACGCGATCCGAGCGAAGTATTGGAAATCAGTTTCCTTCAAAAGGTGCCTCGGCTCCCCCTTAGAGATACAGTGAGGAGCTCAGTCATTCAACAGGGACTCTGAGTAGAGCCGCTGCTCCTCCACATTAAAAGTAGTCAGTTCAGGCATCTGACTTGTTGCCTCCTGGACACCTCCCAGTAGGCGAGGTATTAGGGGCATGTCCTACTGGGAGAAGGCCCCGGGGAAGACCCAGGACTCGCAGGAAGAGGTGGGCGGTGTGAGAGAAGTCTGGGTTTCTCTGCGCAGGCTGCTGTCGCCGCGACCCAGATATGCGGTAGAAGAAAAATGCATGGATCATAAAACATTTAAAAGGAGATTCTGTGGAAAATCCATGACATAAAATCCTAATAACAAGCATATCTTTAAAAAAAGTATAAAAGACATTGTTTTTACAGACTTGCCTTACAAGTCTGTCCATTCCACCCCTCATAGAGACAAAGCCTTTATGGGTTGTGTCACAAAAGGCATTCGGCATAACAATTAGCTACGTCAAATATGTGGTGCTACCTGCTCCACTCTCCTGTCACCCCGTGTGAATAAAGGAGCAATTGAAAGGAGCTTTGATCAGACATAATGTTTTTACTGGATTTCAGCAGCTTTGCCCAGCACTTGGATGCAGGTCATGTGTATGTCAGCTCTGCATTTTCACCCTGTACATGACCCTAAAGCTCGTAGATCAATGGCCAGGACAAATAAATCCCTCGTCCCGCTCTTTCGCTATCTCTCAGGCTGGCCTTGATCCTCATTTCTGCTCCAACCCCTCATCCCACCTCTTCTTTTTTTCCCCTGCCGCTTTCATCCTTGTTTTTCAACTGATCCCCCCCTCACCCTTAACCATCCCTTGACCTCTTTCTCTGATCTCTTCATCGCCTGTAAAGTGATTCCCCATTCATCTACCAGAACCCCTTTCTCTCTCATCTCCTCTGATTCCTTCCACCCCGCTGAACCCCTGCTCACTCCCACCTCCCCCACATCCCTTTATCCCCTTTCCCTTCACCCCTCCTCCCCTCCCCTCTGCCCTCTCCTCCTCTCTGATCTGTGTCAGTCAAGCCCTGGGGGCTCTCCGGGCACAAACAGCGGGAGTTACTCCTCTAAAGGACGATGGTGGCAGTAGGAGCTAACTGTCTGTGACTACAGAGGCTAAACAATATTGTGCCATCCCTCTTTTAAAGTCAACACCCTACCTCCTCATCTCTGTGATTTGGATTTATCCTTCCTAATCCCTCTATAACTTACCGTTCTCTTGCCAACCCATTTATCTCTTCCCCTGCTTTAGCTTTCTTTAGCCGTCTTTGTTTCAAAATGGTGTGAAATAAAAGCAAAGAGCTCTTTCTCCGCTGCTCCGCCTCCTTCTTTCAGTCTGTACTTAATACAGGGAACTGTTGATAAATTAACTGAGGCGTAAGAAAGTTCCAGCTCACTTGCTCACAACTGACAAAAATCTCTGGAGCCAATACGGGAAAAACAGCTTTCTCCATGAAAATGAACGAAAAATAAAAGCAGTCTGTAGCGTACACGAGTACCATCGCCTGGAAGGAGGCATTCACCTTTTAAAGCCATCTGTGACACTGATATTTAAAGGTAGTCGTCTGGTATTTATCCATACTCACTGTAAATACGCAGCTAATTTATATTTGAGGTTTCATTCCTAACTGGAATTTCAAGCCAGTGTTGAGCCAAAACGTGATTATTTTTTTTTTTTTATATCTAATCTCTTTGGTTATATTGATGAAGAGTGCAGTCAACAGGATTTTAAAAAAAGGGTTATGTATAAAATAAGGAAACTATCTGTTCTGCCAGTACCTTTATGACTCTGCGTTACATTAAAATCAATCCTGTCCTTGCTTTTTCTGCCTCCCCAGCTCAGCCAGATCTGGATATAATGTAGGATATATCCGATAAATATAGGATATACAGAATAAATACAGATATGTAAAGTCACTTTTCCAAAAGCTCTTTGCAGTGTCTCTTTTTTCTGGTTTAAAAAGACTTGACATCATTTTTGACAGATATGTTTGACAGCCTAACAGTTTAAATACCAGCAATTATTTTTTGGCACACCGGAACCGTCGGACTTCCCACTTGTGAAGTTGCAGAAGCAACACCAAACCTGACCTGACGGCGGTAGTGAGTTTAAACAGCAATAAATCTATAAAGCTTTTAATCTGTACTTCCACAGTTGTGCATTTGTGACTCATTTTATGCATCTGTGTATGTAACTGTAATCTAACCGTAAGAACAGCTGATTTCAAATCAAGTCCTTTACATGACACAAATGTTTTGTATGATTTGCACAGCAAACATTTTTTGGGCTGTGCTGTTGGGGTACCCTATAACAGAAAGATAGCAAACCATCCATTTGCACTTTTAAATTGATTTATAATGACATAAAGAACATGGGTATAGCAGTTAAAGAGGAAGTTGATAGTTCTGCGGGAACTATGTTTAACGTTTGTATTTTGGTACATGTATTGTCCACAAAGCCAAACACCATCTTTAACATACAGACTTTGTCCAGATATCCAAACCTGTAATGGCTAGATTAGGGCAAATTTTTACTCCAAGCATTCTGCGGTGACTAAAATTAGCACGGCTCCTAAAATAAAACGTTACCTACATGCAAGAGTGTAATCGCTCCTATACAAAGATATTAGATAATAGCAGGGAATGTGTAGCAGGAGCACATGGGAGCCTACATTGAATTCAGACCTCAGCTGAAGATGACAGAGACTGATGAGCTGAAAAAGCACAGCTTACTTCCAGGCAGTGTAATCAAATAGTGATGCCACAGCGATATTAACTGCAGCAGGGAGTTTGGGACTCTGAGGACAGCATTCAGTTTGTTAAGGGGACATCAGAGCAGATCGGCAACGGTGACACCAAAGAACCTAAAACTGTGCACATTCAAATACGTGAGGTTACGTTTTAACAGATGAGGTAGAACAGCAACGAACATGAGGCTAAAAGGGAAGTTGGACAAAGACGGTTTAAAAATAAATAAAATAACTTCATATTTGCTCATAAATACGTAATATTTACGAGCATCACAGCCAGCATTACAGGCTTTTTAGCTAATGAGGAGACTTCACTCACTCGTAACTCAAATTTGATGAAAGCTCCAGGAGATTTCTGGGGAACAATCCTTGAGAGTAATGTTCAAGGGGTTCCATGCTGTGGCTGACTTTTTCTTTCTTTTTTCTTTTTTTAAACAGCACTTTATTTCAAAGGCTTTTACAGATATTAATATCAGAGTGATTCAGAAGCCCTCCAATCCTTGTCAGACAAATGCTGGATTTAGTGTAGTGGAGGAGACGAAGAGGTGTGAAAGTGCTCTAAGCCGCTGAACTAAATGAAGAGATTAGAACTATCTAACATAGAGGGGACCGGTGTTTTTGGATAGATGCTTTACACACATTACTCATACCCTAGGTTTATATTCAGTGAGCAGTTTTAGCAGTGTAGCTGGAACACCCAATTCCACTTCAACCTTTCAAAATTTTGGAAAAAAAGTGTTACGTGCCTGTTGCACTGTTCATAAAAAGCTGCTGATTAGCATTGCAGATTTTAAACTGTACTCTGCATGAAAGTAGCTTTTCTGTGACTCTCTTATCCTCTTCTAGCGTCAATATTTGGTCAGTTTTTGGTCATATATTCGGATCGTATTCCTCTCACGTGCTACAACCACACTTCTTCAGCCTTTTTACTTTTTATGTCTGTATTGGAATGTTATGTGTAGTTAATTGTACTACAAGTCCTTAAGTAGTTTGTGCTGTGTTTTTCTTCAGTGTCAAAGTGTAGTTGTTTATTTGTGTGTTGCTTAGCCAGAATTAGCAGGTATCTGCATCACTATACTGGAAACAGCTTGCTAACCCAACTTGTTAGGTTTAGCTGTTAATTTATCATTAAAATATTCTGACTCTGCGGTAGACCAGCAGACTGTCCAGGGTGTGCACCGCCTGTCTCCCTGTGATGGCTGGGAAAAACTCCCAACATGGCTGGATGGACTCAAATTTGTTTGCTCATGACTTAAAAAAACATTTCAGAAAATTGCTGGGTGACATCACAGTATACATGTACATCTTTTATATAAAATCTCAACTTTTACCTCAACATTCCCAGCATGTCTGGCTACCTTTAAACACTAATTGTTCAAAAACATACTGAGATGAAGACAGCTACAACATCGGGAGGAGCTAACTAAAATGTATTGTTATCTATCAATTACAGTTACTGCGGGGTTGAACGGGTTGTGGATGGGATCTTAGATCCTAAAACTTAATTCCAAATCCTTACTTTGCCAAATCTTACTTATAATCTTATCTTCTGACTTTTTTTTTGGAAGTGCTGTTGTTGTTGTTGTTGCTGCAGGACAGGGTCAAAACGATCCTCACGGTGGTTCCAGTGTCAAAGGAGATGAGTTGGCGTGTTGTCATTTAATGCGCAGCACGAATTTAAATCTGTCTAATTAAAGCTGCAAGCAGCGATATGAGGGCCCTCGCACCCCCGGCGCGTCGAGCCAAGCCCAACACCTAAAACCAGCGCTTCCGATCTGATGTCACATTGATGGAATTCATGCATTTAACCACCAGCTAAAATTTCATCTCATTCAACCATTATTATAGTCGTCCCACTAGGTGGCGCTCTAAGCATTACTGACAAATGGCATAACAAACATTTCCGAGCTCGAGTCTCATCACGCCTGCGACCTTTGGGAGAGATTGGACATTGTGTTTTTGAGCGACAGCAGGTTACCGCTTTTTGGCGAGTGATTGAAACTCCACGTGCCGCCATGACCACCCCGTTTCCCTGAACGTAAAAAGCTTCGCAATTTAACATCACAAAGGTCTTTAGATTCCACACACAGGAGATCGCGTAAATCTAATGAAATCCCTTGGAGGAGTTCGTCAAAGTATGAGGCCTGAAAAGAGGGGAAAAAGTCGCCAAATTTACACATTAACTTTAAAATGGCTGACTTCCTGTTGGATTTGGGATATTGCTCCAAGAGACTTTTTTGTACATCTTGATATCTCCAATAAGCTTGCCAGGTTTCAAACTCATACATAAAACACAGAGCAGGGGCTGTTGTTTTGAAATTTTGTAGGGGGCGCTGTGGAGCCATTTTGCACTGTTCAAGGAAAATGAACATATAAAAAGAAATCCCTCATCACATTAGAGCTGTGCGCCAAATTTCAAGACTTTTTAAACTTTTCAAGCCCCTCAAAAGCCACTTCATCTTTCATGGTGAACTGCGCTGCCACCAGGGTGCGCCGTTCAGTTTATAGTCACAATTTTCTCACTGAAGCATCATGAAGGACTGATGGTGATATTCACCGCTTTTGAGGTGGCCACGATGAACCTGTGAAAATCAGTACAACAAAATGAAAGACATGACATCTCCTGGTGCCACTAGGTGGCGCTCTACGTATTCCTGACAATGGGCATATCAATCTGTTCAGGGCGGGTCTGACATCATCCCTGTAAAATCTGGTACTGATCACATTGGATTTCATTGAGTTACACTAATTTGTTTCTTCATGGCGAGACCTCAATGTTCGCCATGCTGCTGGGGTCACACCCTTCAGCGAAAACTCACAGTTTTCTCTGTAACCCAAGACCAACTCCTTAAGGCTTTCCTGGAGAAATTTGAGGCTGCAGATGTCACCCATTACAATACTGTACCCCAAAGTGTAAAACATGACATTTCCTGTTCCCACTAGGTGGCGCTGTCCCTGGTGTCAAATATGGCAGTTGAAATATGTTCAGGGGTGGAGCCTTATCATATGTGTCCACTTTGGTCAAGGTCGGACAATGTATGACAGAACGAGAGGCAATAAGATTTTCATGGCGAGTCATCGAAATTCGCCGTGGCGCCACGGCCTCACAGTAACCCGAAAACTCAAAAGCTCCGCAATTTAACATGGCCCAGGTGTGTAGTTGACACTGACCAAATATGAAGCTTGTACGATGAAATTCCAATGAGGAGTTCGCAAAAGTTCGAGGCATGGAAATGGCAAAATTAGAGCCAAAATGTCACCTTCACTTCCAAATGGCGGACTTCCTGTTGGGTTTAGGACATGGCCATAATAGACTTTTATGTGCGTCTCCGAACGTTAGATATGTGTTCCGAGTTTTATACATGTAGGTCATACCCATCTCGGGGGCTCGCGTTTCTCATTTTTCTAGGTGGCGCTACTGAGCCAATTTTCCCTGGACATGTCTACGGACATTAAAATACGTAAATTTTCACCAGACCTGACGAGTCTGCAAAATTTCATGAGTTTTCGAGCATGTTTAGGCCCTCAAAAGGCCGATTCATTTGCCGAAATAATAATAATAATAATAATAATAATAATAATAATAATAATAATAATAATAATAATAATAATAATAAGAAACAGAGCAGATACAATAGGGCCTTCGCACTTTTGTGCTCGGGCCCTAATAATGTGAAATACTTCCTGAGGATGGTCTGTTTGTTTACAGAAAAGCAACAGATCCTCATTTTTTAAAAGCTCCTGTATCTGCATAGCTGCATGCATTGATTTTTCCCTCTTTCCTCATCTACCTGTGCGTGCGTTGCCTCTGGCTGAGTGAAGCCGTGCGCCCGGGGCTCTGCTGCTGGCCGTGCTGGCTGCCTAGTCGGGCGGGGCTGGTCATGTAGTCGTTGGGAACCGTGGGCGGCTTCACTGGCTCCAGGGTCTTGTAGGGCGTGTTGCGTCTGGAGTGGCCCAAAAATGAAAAGCGATAAACAAATTATGGTAATATCAAAGAAAAGAATGATCATCACTGAGCGTAAAGCCTACTATCTGAACATTGTGGGTGTGTCCACTAAAGCGTTGTAAATCCTATCAGTTTACCCAGCTGGATGAGGCGCGCTAAACATCGCTGTTTATCCGTGGAATTAATATCTGATCAGTGTCTGTGACTGTGTTTGTGCATCAGGGCAGGGTGCACTACAACAGTCCTGCATGTTTCTTTTTCTGGATCCTGCCACTTATCAGCTTATTTTCCAGCAAAAGTGACCTGTGATCCATCAAGTTTACTCCTCAGAAATGTGCCCAGTCTTTTTATCTCTTGGACTTATAAAGCAAAAAATAAAGACAAGTGATGTGCATAAATTATTCATAATTACAGGACTGGGCTTCTTTTTCTGTTGACTGTGATGGAACTCTTACCCAAGCGTGCCACGCCCGGACATCGGCGGACTGGGCGGCTTTTGCGTCGGCGGATTGGTCCTCGATAGTGTTCCTCCTCTGATCGACTGATTGTTTCCATGTTGCTGTGGTTGGAAAGAAACCCCAGAAGAAGCTTATTTTATGCACACATTCCTCCGGTCACAGTGGGTGAATATTACTAATGTGATAAAAATCTACTATTACAGGCTGCCCAGATGACACAGCGTAATATCTGAGGAGAGATGTAATCCCTCCCCCAGGGTGTGCAGTTTACACTCTGATGGAATTTTGGAGTAACAGCAGTTATCTGGGAAACCCGTAAGCATTAAACAAACTACGTGACATTAAGGGACGAGTACACAACATGAAAAGTAAATAACAACACATACACGGTTGGTAAATAGACAAGGGAGTGTGATAAAGACTACGCTCATCTGTGGGAGGACTACAGGTCAGTTAATGTGAAGTAACATGGGAGATGATGACAGTAATCACACGAGGACGAGTCTGCCGTGGAAGGGAGTTGAACAAATCTATCAATAATACATCGGAGCAAAATGGGTCATGTGACAAAGCAGACTTACCTTGGCTTTTAGCCACTTAGTGTGGGCGAAGGAAAAGAAAAAAAAAAAAAAAAAAACACAGGAGAGAGAGACAGAAAGAGGGCATGTCAAAACAGCCACATGTAAATGGATCAGTCCAAGTTAAGCGAGCAGCAGAAAAACGATTCCTCCTTGTATTTATACTGTTAACTTGTAGCAAGACCTCAGAAGGTCAGTAGTTAAAAATCATGCCATTTATAGAAAAACACAGTTTCCTGACTCGTGCCCTTTACTACAGCACCACACCCAGAGCAAGAGCCAGACAGCAAAGATTTCTCAGGGATCTGATGGCAAAAGAAACTGAAAAATTTATTTTTGTGCATCGATAAAATGACATCAGAAAAGGTTGCAGAGAACCACTCCAACCTTTGGTAACCTTTTATGCATTTTGCATGATGTGAACTGGATAATTTCAAATCATCGCTTCACTGGCACCCCTAAAAAAATGAATTAAAAACTCCTACTTGTGTGGCTTTCTGTCTGAAAACAGAGCCAGCATAGCAGCGGGGTTGATCTGCAGTTTGACAACTACAGAGTCAAGTGGCTCATCTATAATGCAGCTTCCCCAGTGGCCTTTGCAGAAAGCACTGTAGCGTCATAGGACCACAACAGAAAGAATGGATGAAATCAAGAGTAAATTCATAGCACAGGTCAACAGGAGCAGACCTTTGCACGCTTAAAAACAGGAAACGCCTTCAGTGCAGCTGCGAAAGGCTAACTTCACGTTCAAATTTCACTCTCCTCGGGTTATCACAGCTAGAAGAGATTCAATTTACAATCTAGGTCATGCTGGAAATGCCAAGGCCCACTACTGCCTCGCCTTATCTTCCTGGCAAATGCTGTATCTCTGTTCTGCTGTACAAAATAAATAAATAAATAAATAAAACAGACGGGCAGTGTGGAAATGCTTTACTGACATCAAAGGTGAATTATGGACTGACCGATTCAGGGTGAAAAAAAAAGAAGCTACAGCTCTGCAGTGTGTCAAAGGTGTATGAAGGCAACAGACACTGCCGGAGGTCTGGTTAATATATCTTATTAAAGCTGTGTTAACTGCAGCTTCCCTTTGGAAGCATTGAACTTATTTAATGTGGTGCAGCTCTTCTTGTGAAGCAGCTGCTGCAACTGGAGTTTAATGTGACTGATCTTTAAAAAAAAGCAGCTGAAAATGCTCATTTAAGGTTTTTAAGGCAAAACTTAACAACTGTAACCAGTTAAAGTTACAGCGCTCTCGCCTGCAACCTACTGTCTTTGTGTGAAATCTGAGCATGCCTGCAGCTGCTTAGGGTAAAGGTCTTGTATCAGTAGCCTGTCGGGTGTTATCACATCTGCCAGAACTGAACAATTGCCCCTGGACAATTAACCATTGCTGCCCTAACTAGCAGGCACCAAGGGAGCAGCCTGCGGTGCTTAAGAAATAAATAAATAATTAATGTAAAGATGATCCGCCAAAAATTGCAGTTCCTCTACTTGAGGCTTGCTCCAAAACCACATGGGCTCCTTTGATAGGTTTGATTTGCAGAGGCAGCTGAATGGATCTGACAGGCCTCGCCTCAACTATTTCACGTCTCTGAACTAGAGCTCTCTACCGTGTTTGCGCCGTTGTTGCATTTCATTGAATTTATCTGACCAATGTTAAGGCTCGAAGTGTCGGTGGAGGCCAAAACTACTGTGTAACGTCCATGTTTTATACAGTCTCTAGTTGGAACACAACACCACTTAACTGTTGGTTCTAACCGGGCCATTATGAGCCATCAGTTTAATGATATATCAGTGATGAATCATTAAACTGGTGGTAAAAATCAAATACGATCGTACAGCCATGCCTGGCTGCACCACAATATCAGGGGCTTCTAACATTTGCCTGCAGCGAGAGAGTCCTGATGATGTTTCTTCTGAAAAATAATGTGCAACGTTCTGCAGAGTGGAAAGCCCCAACCATTTCTGATGAATGTGACTGATTCTTTCATATAGCTTAAATATTTTTACAGACAATGTTTAAGATTAGAATTGTGCTCACTTGTGACTGTTTTCATACACTCACAGCAGTGGATTAGTCTGATTTTTACTCAACTAGGAAACGAGTTCGCAGAAACATCCCCGATGCAGAGGAATAACAGCAGCCGCCGTCTTTGTCGACTCATGAAGAACTTGAACTATCCCTTTAGTAATCTTGTAAACTCCTAACTGACACAAGACAGAATATCAAAGGACTGAAATCTGACTTCAAACAGCCGATGTGCCTGGTGCATTCCTGAAAGCCTCGCTGACTAGATTAAGCATCATCTGACTGGAAGAATAAATCTCATCTTTCGTATTAAAGCTAAAAAGCATCATGTCGCTGTCAGAAAGCCTGCAGGAGCGTCCTGATCCGTCAGTTGTGAGACTGCAGTGATTACTGCTGTGTTCTGTTTGTTTATACCACATGAATTTCATCTTCCTTCTTTTTTTCCACCTCCCTTTTATAGAAAAACTTTTATTCAATAATGTATGTTAGCAAACCAATTTTTTTTTCCTCTCCGCAGGTGTCTAACACAAACTTTTTGTAAGGTCGTAAAGCCAACTCAACATTTAGGCCAAAGCTAACCCTCGGGCAGACGCAGTAAGTCTGAAAGCAAACTGGAGCCGATATGCACGATCTGAACTCATATTAAGGTATTGATTCTGGTCAGTAAATAAAACGCGGCTACAGACGTTCAGACTTCTGACAGCTGCCATTGCAGCATGCGCTATGAATTAATGTGGAGTATTGATGTTGCGTATCGATCGCTCTCTGGCTCTCGACATGCATAGATGAGAGGAGGTGAGTGATGTAGGGCTGCCGGATGTGCGGGTGTGTGCGCCCCACGTTCACCAGCTAAACGCAGCATAGACAAAGACGTTTAAGGCAGAAAATCCACAGAGATTAGGCTCCAAGTACTACGTGATGATCTTAAAATAGACTCAAACGGCTTTAAAGCAGCTGTGCAGGAGCACGACGCTTACAGTGATATGAATTTATTGTGCATCGACGAAGCCCAATTTTGAGCGCCTCTTGTATTTAATCTAAAGAGTAGGTACAGAACTGGGGATGATTGAAATGGACCTTATTGCACATTTATGCCTGGTGATCCTGGTTTTAATTAGATATGAACATTACTAGATGGAAACAGTGGACACAACAACCTCACCTCAAAGTTTGCAAGTGTTACTTCTTTTTTTTTCCCCCTCTTTAAGCAATGTAGGGAAAGATGTTTGATAAGCACAGAAAATAAAACAAAGACGTATTGCAAAAAAGATAGTTGGAATAAAAAAATAGCATCATTAAGTTTGTCCAGCTTACAATCCTTTCAGGGCCGTCTGCACCACATGTAGCAGAATAGCTAATGTGTTAGCTAACATCAATCCACTGCTGTGAAAAAAAAAAAAAAAAAAAGACTTAAGAGGCTGGACTGTCAGTCTGTTAAAATCTCTTATTTCTGGGTCTATTGCTCAGCCACATCTCTGAAGTTTGTGATTGTGTGATATTTTCTGTGGTAGTTTCGGTCTGAACCCAAAAATAAAAATCTGTTTCACCACTCCAAATCTACTATCACCATCGATTTTTGTAAACCGTATCTGCCAATTATTTCATTTTCTCTGAATCTTAATCAAAGGAAGAAAGACTCCTACTTTTATGATTCCTGAAACTGTAAATAGCCACACATTTACGACTCAATAGTCATAATTACTGGTGACAAACACACCCTAACAAAATGTTTCACATCCCATTAACCGTGACAGAGGGCTTCAATGCAACTCCCCACACAGCAAATTGAGAGTGGCACAATGGCTTTTATCCGGTCTTATCAATGCCTGTAACACTATGGGACGCTAATGGCGAGGTCTTTAATCCAATCTGTCTGACAGCTGAGATTGATTGGCTGACTGATGGCGCAGAGGACGCTCATGAGGGAGAATGGAGATCTCCAAAAAAATAAATAAATAGAAAAAATGCCTGCAGCTGTCAGGAAATGATGTCACTGTCGGGACAACCGAGCGACCCCTAGAGCGAGGCCTAATGGCTGGGAGCTGGGGGTGAGTCTCTGTTTTAAAGAGTTTATCACATCAAAAAGCTTCTGTGCTACCTTTCACACTGAAGTTAAATAAACTACAAATCGAATCATATCATCATCGCAATAATGAGATTTTGAGAGCGGCTAAAGTGCCTTTAAAAAAGAAAAAAAAAACGTTCCACAAATGTGTCTCTGATCACCATTTTCACAGCAATCCAAGAACAGAGCTGTTTTCTGAAAGCTACATGATGTAATTGCTTTTTTTTTTTTTTTTAGTTCATCTCCATCTCCACCCTCCCAAACCAGTTCCCACTAACCCACACTGAAACATTTTTCTGCAGGGTCAGAGAGGGGTGTTTTCTGAAGATGAAAGAGAAAGCACAAGAGACGCCGTTTGAGCGAGAAAAAGAGACAAAGTGGGAGAGGAGAAAGAGGGAGATAGGAGTACCTCTGGCGAGAAAGCAAAGAGGGGGAAGGGAGAGGAAAAAGAAGATGGAAAAACTAATGGACTGAGCAGAGGGAAATATTATATGTGAGCAGAAAATTAGAGACATACACACAAAACAAGAAAAATCTGCTCACCTTAACGCCGTGGCCGACATCATCCAGTAGAGTGTAGTCAATTGGCTTCCTGATGTACCTGACTGGCCGCTCCATATTGGCCGGCGCTATGATCTTATGAGTCCTTGATGTGTTCTTGTTAGTGGTCAGGATCCCGATCTCTCGCCTGGCCACCTTCTCTTTATGGATGTCCACCGTCTGTAAATGAGAGAAGTGAAGATGTGTGTTACACAGAAAACTTAACAAGGTTTAATTAAATCATGAGGCTGTGCTTTTCATCACTGGGGCCTTAATCTAAATCTAACACGGCAATTCAGCATATTAGTGAGGTAAAAGCACACAGACACTAAACAAAGATGAGTTACTGTTGCAAGAGCTGCTGGAGCCATCGCACTAATCTCTCAAAAGAAGAATAAACTGAAATTTACTATACATTTAAATCCTGTTCTCACAGTTTTCACTTTTTCAGAGAAGCGTGTCCCTTCATATGTTTTGCAAGGGTCAAATGCTTCATTTATGCCTCTGGTGGCTGCTTTTCTCACTGAAACTGACCCATTGTTTCATTTACTGGTCACACTCCTATACAGCTGTCTTCCAAATGACATGAGAAATTGGGATTTCTCAATACACTTGATCATGTGTTACTAAATTTGGGCAGATGACTGTCACTTGTGCACACAAGGCAAGCACCAACTTCCAGAGCTCCAGAACTAGTCGATCAAAGAGTCAGAAATCTAATTGTCAGGAGTTCAGATCTGTTTTTTCTCTCTCCTATGGAAAATGACAACAACACAGAGGTGCCAATAGCAGCCGGTGGGCGGCACCTGTTGTTGCAAAAAAAGGCTTCTGGTCCTTTAGACGTCTACTGGAAAACAGCCCTGAGTGATGACCTTTGTAAACACTTTCTTAATGAGTTTATGGTCTTGCTCACTTATTTCTGGTCTGTTCTATTCTTTCCTAGCATCATAAATAAGGAATATCAAGGGTATGTTCGATGCCAACGAACCCAAGATTTTGCCATTGGATCCGCCCTCAAAACCCCAAAATGGCATCGAATGGACTCTTTACTAGTATTTTACTTGATTGTTACTTAGCACTATGTAGAAGGTAGCTGTGTCTAATAATGGTGCTTCACACAGGGCTTCACAAACCTTAATATAATCCGTGCTTGTCTGTGACACATTTGTGTATTTTTTGGTGTTTATTTTCTGGCCTTTAATGTTTAGCCACATGCCTATAACTTCACAAGTACTCACTACACAACCAAACAGGAAACACCTCCCACCGAGCCAAAAGGAGCCCAGGAGCAGCTGCTGCTGTTGCAATGGGAGATGAAAGGCCACAATGTCTGCAGAGGCCAGACCAGGAAAACGGTGGTCTCTGGTGGAGGGGAAGGAGTCAGAAACCAGCGCCAACAGAGGATTCCTTTCATGCCACAGTGATCTGAAGCTGGACTGAGCTTTGTCTCTTTATTCTGCACTGCTCCACTGTATGTACAGACTTAGCCCTCAAGTATCATTCATCCCAGAGTTGAAGGAATTAGTAACACTCTGGATGGCTTATATGTAGCCCAGCACAGCACAATCAAGCCAACAACATCTCTCTTTTCCCCTCTCTCTGGATAACGTCAAATCTAATTTTAAACTGTGACACTAATGAGATATTCGCCTGAGAACTGGCAAAAAACTCTAATATCTATTAAGACTGATGCATAGCAGGTTCCTGCAGGACATGCAGGGGTCTTAAAAAAGTGGATTGCTCAAAATTGCAGAAAAAAAAAGAGCAATAAATATTTTATAAGAGCCAAAGATATTCTTGCATAATTGCTCCCTAAGAGACTTCCCATACAAAGAAGGAGCGTCCGTTCTGTTCCAGTGCCCTGTTGTGTCTATTTGAATTAAGAGATATGACAGAGTGCTGATTACAGTCATCTTTTTTAACCTGAGACAGGCTGCCAGGATACAAGAGGCTCTTGACATAAAAACGAACTGTAGTGACAATATCTTCCCTGTGCTGCGAACAAACCAATGCACAATTTAGTGGATAAGAGCCCCATTATGATGGGATTTGAGCCAGTAGCGTTGACTCCACATGCAGCTCAGAGATAACTCCCAAATTGTCATATATCATGATCATCTGAAAGCAACTGGGCCAAAATCGAATCAGCCCATTTGGCTTCCATTTGCAGGGGATGTGATGGAGCTCAGTGATCGGCTGAGACGTAAGAAGGCAGAAAGAGGGGCAAAGGAGGACGAGGGATGGGCTCAGTCAATCTAGACCTGGTTTTACTTCGAAAACAAAGCTTTGCTCACATTTCACCACTGATTCTAAAGAAAACTGAAGTCATAGGCATTGCACATTGTCATAAGATTCTATGAGGAAGTAGACAAAACATTAAAAGTTCACTTGAAACTGGAAAGAGAACAGTTGTTGAAATACGGCAGCTAAACTGGGAAAGCATCTGTTCTTGGCTGCACATACTCCCCATATCAGAGAACAGCGTTCGGACAAACATCATCGCAGCTGGCAAGGGCAGGAAGTTAGAAGCAGTGTAGCGAGTTCATCTCCATCCTGTACAAGCCCTGCTGCAGCAGTGCAGAGCCCTGATGTTACACAAGTGTTGACAGAAGGGTAAATCTGAAACCACCTTGTTTAGCAAACTTCCACACAGCGAGCAGCAGCACCCTGTGGATATCGCATTGCTAATCCACTGTCCACTGTCCACTGTCCAAAGAACATTAAATGGATCTGACAAAAAGGTCTAAGTAGAAGAGTGCATTCTGGCTTCACCCCATCGGACTGACCCAGCAGGGAACCCAAATCTGAGCAACTGCGACTTAACAGCCCATCTCTTCCCTCGACTAAGCGGGGAAACGCTTTTCCTGACTTTTCAACTGGCACTAAAAAGGTGTTTACTCGATCCCAATGGTCCATCTGCTGGGTGGAAAACGTCTTGCCAAACTGAAAGGTGCATGATTCACATGTGCTCTCAACCACTGCCACCCATATGTCTCAGGCCTACGGCTGTTTTCCCAAAACACTGAGCAGTTCTGGCTCTGGTCTTTGGCTTATCCATCATCTAAGGACTTTTAGGACTTTAAAGTGCCCCCCACTTCGTTGTCTGCTTTTATTGAACTGCTTTTTCCATTTGTCACCTTAAAGTCCTCTTTTTTAGCATCCTTTTATTTTTTTCCTCTCTTCTTTAACCCTGTAGTTCTTCCCACACCCAGAGGACTCACCCATCTATGACTAGTGCAGGGATTTAGGTCATAAATTGGAGCTACTGCCAACATCATCAGCGTCATCCACATTCAGTCAAGAATGCTTTAGACTTGGAGACTTTTTCCCCATTTTGGAATATGAGGCAGTCGGTGCAGTGCTTGCCACAATGAGAAATTCTTGTTGTGTTGTTAGTAGCAACGAGTGGCTAAATATTTAGGATTTATTTATTTTGAAGCCAGATTGTTACCGTTTTGGTAGAGGCTGTGCCTGGAACACTTGCAGCTCAAAATGGGACACAAGGCAAGCTATTTTAAACGATTAACTTGAATCTTCCAGGAGTCAACTTGACACATTGGGCAAGTGCACTAGAGAAAGAAAAATCAAAAAAGAAAGATACAATCCCCAAGTCAGAAAACACTTTGGACTCGACCTAGGTTTTCATTGCTAAACACCATCCCCACTGTTGTCAAGTGCTTCAAAGGAAAATATTTGGGTTCGTCAACATTACTTTGCTAATGTTGGCATTATGCAATGATGCAAACTCAACTTTCACTGTAGGTTGGATCAAAAAAAACAAAACAAAAAAAACAACAACACAACATCAAAGAAAGCCAAAAAAACTTTGCAAACAACTTATTGTAACTGTCAGTGTAGCCCACCCAATAACAACAGATCGCTTTGGATCAATGTCCCTCCCAGCCCGCTGACCAGTGATTGATGCCAGTTGATAGGTGAAATTGGTTGCAAAGAGGTATATGGAGAGCTGTGACCTTTGAGATGTGTCGATTGCAGTGTTAAGATACAATTTTTACTTAGAAAGGCCAAGGGTTTCCATTTCCAGTTTACATCGCACATTTACAGCTTCATGACCATTTGGTGAGCAGTTGGTAAGTGTTTGCAGACAAGTCAGTCCTTCCATGCAAACTATGGACGCCCATGGCAATCTGCTAGCAACCAAAGCAATTGCACAGAGGTTTTTGATGTAGTACAATCTTTATTTCCAATTTCACTTACCAACTGGTCAAGAACTGACACAAAAATGATAAGTCTACTAATAAAACCCGAGGCCGCATAATTTAAACACCCACTGTAGAGGACTCCTCCTCACTAATTTAAAAACAATACCCAACTTTGAGAACACATCACTGTCTGGTCTTCAAATCTAAGTCGACCCCCGCTTTCAATGAATGCTTATTGCCTCTTTCAGGCCAGTGCAGCCCACTGCTCAGATATGGGGGGGAAGGCTGGACTACTTGGGAAAGGAGGTCATACATTGACAGAATATATCCACACAACATCAGCAGAAGGGGCATAAATCTCTGAGTGAAGTGGGAACGGCCAAGCAGAGGTCTAGGGTTGGAATTTCAAAGTCTTGAACAAACGTAACTTGACAACTTCCCACCAGACAAGCACACAGTGTTTTGGCAAGCGAGTTGAGCAGCAACTTAAAAGAAAAGAACTAAAAACATGTACACTTTATCTGGAATTGAGACAGTTGCTTTCCCTTCGACACGTACTGGAAAGAGAAGAAAACAGCTTTTTCAGCACTTTGGCAGACTGGCCGCAGGATGATATCCTCGGTAAAATGCCAACTATGCACAAACGCACGGACAGACAAAAAGCTTCCCAGCGTGTACTGTAGGCGTAGTAAGGATGAGCTGGGCACTTACACTCAGCATGGGGAAAAACCTACAACTAGACAAACACACCCTACATACCGATGTTTCTGTGTGTGGCTTGCCAGACCAGACAAATGTGTCAATAGTTAACTTCAGCTACAGATAATTATAAGATCTGAATAAAATGGTTCAGCAAACTGACGAGAGAAGAGAACATCTATGTTCTTAAGTCCATGAGAGCTATTTTTACCACCATAAAACACCATAAATCAGGACTACACGATGATGATGTCCAGACATTGGAGGTCCTTGTTGTACTGTGCGATTACGCCGTTCTCTCAAACATCTGAACCTCAATTTCAGCCTTGCTGCAGATTGAGGAGTGAGGTGAAGACAGCCTAATGAGGCCATCTCTTCTTTTCAGCCTTACAGCTCCAGTAAATCTTGACCATGTGCAAATACCCCCTCTCAGCAAAGCACTTTTCCCCCCTACAAAGAGCAGATTTGAACAATTTACAGTGCTTGGTGTGTTCAAGCAGCTATCTCATGATGAAATGCTTTCCTGCTTCTAGGTCTGCTTCCACAACAGTCATTTCCTAAACTTCCCAAAATATCTTCATGACAGAAGAGTCCTAAAAATGTTGCTATTGTGAAACATGGAAACACTAGCTCACAAAGGAGCTAGAGTTCAGACGTACTATTAAGACATCTTGTGGTTGTGTTTCACAATTATGTAATTAGGCTGGAGAGACTGCGACTGTTCAATGGAAGAAAAAATAAATAAAAATAACTTTTTTTTTATTAAAAGACACAAAACCACAAGGATCTCTTAAAAATCCAACCCTCAGTGTCCTAAAATAAGAACAAAACAACTCCCAAAGAATCCATATAAGGCAGCATTATACTCGTTAATCTCAAGGCAAATGACTGCTATTAGTTTGTAGTGTGGTTCTAACAGAGGAGGCTCTACAAGCTTTTTCTGTGATCAACTACAACTTCTTACAGATGCCACAAGACGGATAACCATAAACCATTCTGTGTATTTCAGCATCAGGCAAAAGGCGTGGCTTTACAAAGAGAAGCCATCATGTCAGATGAAGAACTGTTATTTACTCATGTATAAGTCGATATGTTTTCTCATCTTTGCATAATCCTTTCCTTCTTTAATGACGCAGGCCTGGCATTAAAGTTTGACTTTGTTACACAAGTGAATGTTCCACAAGTAATAAAATGCAGAAACTGGTTTGACGTGATTTATATTTGAGAAAATGACTGTGAATATGAATATATTCATTCATATTGATCAATGTAAAACTGCCTGCCAGGAGTCCATATTTATTGCATAACGCAGTGCGTTTCATCAGCGACCTCTGCAGTCGTGCAAAAAAACTTGATACATCATTTAAAAGGATTACTTCATCAATCTCACAACACTGGCACGTAAAGTTGTTTAAAAGAGAGAAAATAAATCTTGGGCTTGGGTTTTTAATTGTCTGATGTGCAATTCTACCCGAGTCAGTCTAACCTGTTGCCAGTGCCACTATGAGACATTTACATAAAGATGGAACAAATGAAAGCAAAACAAAGTGTCGGTGTTAAGTGAGGGATCTCTTAAAAGCTTAAAAGTTGAGTGTACAAAACACTGCTTCACATTAAAGTGGAACTGTTATGCTTTTCCTTGTTTTCTGTCACATATGCACACTGTTTCAGTGCTTGATGCCCATATTAAACATGGCCAAGCCTTCAAATAACAAGGTCAGTGTACGTGCAAGCAGTGCCCATCGGCCAAACGCTCAGGTTTCAGACAGTTTTTTCTACTTTTGGCTCCCTATGATGTCAATGAGAGCAGATGTTTACAAGGGAGCCAATCAGAATACAGCGTCCTTAAAGGCAGAGGAGTTTAAAGGGCTTGTTTCCTGCAGTGCCATGCAACTGTACAACACAAATAAGGATTATTTTGATTGTTTTAACATTGTTGTTCAAAATGAACATTATTGGTGGCTTTAATAAGGCCCTGCATTTTGTGTAGCAGTTAGTTTTGTGAAATAATGACAAAAGTTTGTCAGATTCATGATCATTACACTTATTAACTGTCTAAAAAGTTCCTAATCTAAATCCTAATTCTGTAGAATTTGGAATCAGATGTGTGCAGGCTACCTTCATGCATATATGGGTTAATTTAGGCCACATTCACAGGGGTTTTATAGGACTGTAAACCATAGAGCCATTTCTTCCCGTCTCTGCTGTTTGTGGGCACTGACTTTGGTTAATATTTAACAGATTCTCTAGCAGTCTCTAATACAAATAAATGTCCCATAATGCAAACTTTTCCTTTAAATGTAAGACAAGGTTGTTTGTTTGGATTTTTTTTCTTTTGCTACATAGTACAAATGGTTTGTACGGGCATTCGCATTCCTCACAGTAGGATGTTAAAGAAAGTGCTGTTTTGGTGCACAAACAGCTTTATTTGTTAATAAAGTCTGCATTTTAATAGAGTGTAGGAGCTTGGAAATGTAAAAGTTGCCAGTATTTCACAAGATAAAGCAAACACGGGGGGAAAACAGAGGAAATATTCTGATTTCCTTGAGAAATATTTATTATATTTTTCTGCTTTGTTATCAGTATCGTGAACCAGTGCCCCTGAGGACTTTGCCCTAGATTTGAACCTCTTAACTCTGTTTGTGTGCTGTAGCTGTAGCTTCCCACTAACTGCGTCCAGCCTGATCTGTAAGAGAAGCTCCATCCAACACTCCCAAATCCACAGTGAGGCAAAACGGCTGCTGAACAAGAGCAAATACCTCTTTGTCCAATGCGTTTCTCAGCGTGATTACAGCCAGCACATCTGAAGCCCGTCATCTGTAGAGTCTAACATTTGTCCAAAACGGCCCTGCAGCGAGGCCGATTCTCTGAGCGGTTAAAGCGACACAGAGCATGTCGGAGCTTCCATGTGCACTCTGAGCCAAAATGGGAGGTCAACTGCACTGTGGGGAGTTCTCAGTTTGGCAGCTTCGGTTAAACATCCCTCAAAAATCCGATCCCTCTGGTAAATCTAACAACCCACGTGTGACACGATGGAGCCAGGATTGGACAAGTGTTAAACCTCGAAGAAAGGCTCTCAGAGACACAGAGAGAGAGGAAAACACTATTAAAATGAGCCGGGAAAGCATGCCAAGGTCGACGCGGTGTTTGCTAACACAGCACATATGGAAACACCTCAGCTGGCCTTTGCAGTCTCACTTGGGCGGCGGCCAAGGCAGCATTCTGACTGAGAGCTGAAGTTTACATACAAACTGAAAGCTGAGAGCAAGCATTTACCATTCCCAGACTAAGAGGTAGACACAATTGAAGAACAAACACCTAAAACTGAGACTGAGCTGCAAAATGAAAGGAAAAGTGAAGGAAAAGCATTTCCCAATCGGCCGTGTTGATACAAAGGTGTCAAACAATTCCCTACACTGCTCTTGTGCTGCAGAGCAGAGGTTCAATGATCAGATGCAACTGGAGAGTTGTTGGCTGGGAAAGAATGCACTGGTAATAATGAGAAGGCACTCTGCAAGTGGGAAGGGGTGGGGAAGGAGGAGTAACCACAGAACAGAGGAGCTGATGATTCACTAAACAACCTCAGTCACCAGTTATTTCACATCATCACTCATCCACCCTTTGTCCTGCATGGATAGATGTTAGAGTCACACGTCGCAGTCAAGCTACAAATGCTACAAGAAGGAGAAAAATGCGACAACAGAAAATATGAGATTAACAGAAAAATCATTAAATGATTTCGAAAGCTGAAATTATTTATTTAGCGAGAATGACAAACATTTATTTCTTGAGGTTCTCAAATGTAAAGATTTGTTTTTAAACATTTTATAGACCAAACATGTTTTTAATTAAAAAGGGGGAAGATTTCATTTTCTTTGGCAGCTATTCAAAGTTTCACTTTATTCCCAAAGGGGTAGTTAGATTTTTTTTCCTTTAAGCAAAACAAAAGACATAAATACTGTAAGTACTGTAAGTACTGTGGGAAACAGACAGCAGTAAGTGCACCATAATATTTGGCGGGTATCACATATTTTATGGTTAAACAGTTACTTGTTTGATAAGAAAAGTTATTATAAACTGTAAAGTATAAATCATGACTTTAGACTAAAATTGCTTCCTGATGTTCACCTGGTCATTTAATCAAGTAAACACTTCAAATAACAGCAATGTCACAAATATACGATATCTCTCTGTTGGTCTCCTTTCTTACAGCTTTGATGAGCTGATCAACATTAAAATTTATTTATTTATTTTAAAATTTGCTACGTTTTGTGTTTTACAATTTTTTTTTTTTTTTAGATCATCCATTTTTTTTTCTTTTTAATGCTTCCCGTTACGTAAGCAAAAGTAAAAGTGTTTTCAGATCAGACTTTAAAAATGTTTTTATGTTTTTATAAATTTTATGAGTCAAATTACATTAATTCAAGATATGATCCATGAGAATGTGAGAGGACTCCAACTGGGATGTAAGAATCATAATTAATAGCATACTTAATTTTGTCCAAGCAGAATTAAATGAACACGACTGACCGATATTTAAAAAAGGTCTGCCAATAACACACAAGCATGAGCAAATTAAGCGCTCCCTAAATCACTGCTGGATATCATGCCTGTGTGTGCCAGTTACAGCCGTTCCCTTCACCGTGTAGATTTACATATCCAGGATGTATTCTGGACGAGTCAAAAGACGAATATATACACAAGAGATAAAAGGTTAGAGAAGCACAAACCAAATGTCTGGCAAAGCATACGGTGATCCCTACAAGCTGATCGTCATTATCCACTGTTTGGAAACACCTTGGATTTAGTGTAAGTGATGTGGTGTTGCGTCTGTGTCACAAAGCAACAAAATTAACTTATTCAACCATCAAAAAAACAAACTGCAGTGTAAATGAATGCCAAGAAAAATAGCACAATAGTTCCCAAAGTCAACTCAGAGATCCTTAAAAGTGAGCATGTACAGTCAATACATCTATCAAACTCACAAAGACGCACAGAAATCTCCAATCACACTGCATTTGGCTAAACATGAGTAACAAAGGCTTCAGAAATATTGTTGAATTACTGGACAAAGTCATTCAATTACTGGTTATACTCAAATATGCTTGTGAATCTGTAGAGACATATAAAAGATGTCAATGTGATTTAATAAATAGATCTTTTTTTTGTAATTCTAACTTCATTTAGAAGTCACAGATTTGTGAATTTCTTTCTACAGAATATTTTCCAACCTCTCTTTTTGTCGTGAATCCAAACCTTCCAATACAAACCCCATATTTTAAATAACTGCTGTTAAGAGGCAAGAGACCACACAAGGATCTGACCGCCGATCCTGCCACATCACTATAATCCACTGAACAGTCATGTAGAAAAACGTGTAAATATCTAAGAGTGGAAAGTAGACCACCAGGCGAGAGAAAGGAGAGCACAAGCAGAGGGATCAGCAGGAAATACAAGCAGCACACAGAAACGCAGACAGATTGAGAAGGTTCCAGTTCCTGTTTGGAGCAATGCCATTTCTTCCTCAACAGGAGGTCAACAAGTCAGCACTGCAGCACAGACACAACCTTAATTCTTAGCATGCTTGTTTTCTTATCACAGCCTTTTACACACAAGCAGTGGACTGTAAAGGCATGCAACTGCACATGCGAGGAATGAGGATTGAAATGACAAATAACTGAAACAGTTAAGTGTGCCAACAAACCCAATCTGACTCTGAACACAAACATGGGCTGGCTCATGTGATCAGATAAGAATATTGTGTAACTGTAGAAACACCATCTGAGTGAACCTCACAGCTGTGGGAACAAACTGAGTTTTCATTGTGTGTGCGTATCAGCTGCTTTCTGCATTCAATGCGTTCACTGAGTTCAGTCTGCACACCAGCCAGGTCCAAATGTAAGAGAGAGTGATTGAAATCACTAGAAATAAATATGAGCTGGCAAAACAAAGAGTAAAGCATTTTCAATAACGGCATGCATGACTTGCTTTATTACAACACTGTCAAAGGATCATTTTCATTAGATTAGTCAACACTGACGGATCGATTTGTGCTATAATGCAAGCGCAATCTATAGTTTCACAGGATAAATGCTAAAAAGTTAAATCAGTTCATCTAAATATTTCACAGGGTTTAATTACTTGCACTTTTCCTTTTATTTTGATATCATTTTACTCTGTTGTGCTGTATTGATGCTGCATTTGCACCGTTTTAAAAGGTCTTAACGATCACAGTTTCCTCCATTTGTGGCCTAAGATTGAGTTTCTTCCCCGATGCGATCAGTCAAAATGTTCAAGACGATAACTCATGAGCACTTAGACTGTGCCACTAAAAATGGTCATAACCACATATATACACAAATCACCAGGTCTTTATTTATAGGTCAGAATGTGAGTTTAGGTATGTGTCTTTGTTAGCGTGGCATATTTTCATGCTCAATTTACTGACGTTACCTTTGCTTCGTTCTCGTCTTCCTATTGATTAGCAAATGTAAGCATTACAAAAAACTGAGTCATGTTATTTAAAAGGACAGGAAGATTACAGTCAAAAATTTGACTGTATCTGTTAACAAATCTCTTTTGTTATTTAATAGACTTGTCTTTTGCACCAAAATGTAGCCAAAAGAACAGCTATAGATGTTGGTTTAATTCACTCCCATTAAAGAAAATGTGAATGCTGTGTAGTTTTTTTAAACAAACAAACAAAAACAAAAAAAATCCACCATTGTGAAAATAACGAGAGCAGACCTAAAACAAAATAAAGAATCACAAAAATCACATATTCATCGTAATAATCTAATATATTTTCTTTCATTTACGCTCAGTGTCTCTCTGCTGCGTCATTTGCTCATTATTTGTGCTGGTTTCTCTCCTCTGCTATTTGTTTCATCATGAGCAGAGCAGAAAAGAACAGGAAGTCATGTCACTGAGTTGATAACGACACTGGAGACTCACCACCACCCAAAAGTATTGGCATAAAAGCGCTTATGTAATACTTATTTACATTGGAAGCTATAAGATACATTATTACATTCACCAGGTTGTTTCTCCCCTTTCTCTGGCCTGTAACTCTTCCAGTATTTCTATGGCTCATCAATTTTGCCTTTAAATGAAATGCTTAATAGTTAATATCATTATTTGTACAAGTTTCTCTCCTCTGTTCTGCTCTCCGTTTCGCCATATACATCTCTGTTTTAACAGACATGCAAGCAGAGGAGACGTACGTTATCACCTCTAATAGAAAGTCTTGACCCAAAATGGTAGCCAAGAGCCATCTTTGAGTTTCTTCAGGTGTCTTTCTTGATAATTACTTTGTTTTTCCATCATGTCCCATCTTTCCACATCTAATAATTACTCATGAAAAACTTGATGTAACTACGATCGATTCAGATTCATCTATCGCAGGTAAATGAGAGAGGCTTTACTCTCTCTTGCTGTATTTTCAGTGCCTCTGGGTGAATTGGGTGCAATGGAGACTGAATTTAAGGAGAGCGCATCCAAAAACACATACACCCTTTCTTCCCGTCCTCCCTCTCTATTCGGGGCATCACAGAGAGGTTCTCAATGCGAGGCACCGCTTTCTTCCGCCGGACAAACAAAGCACTCCCTGTTTGCAGCCTCTTAGCAGCCACTTCACACGCAGCACAAGGTGGAAGCCCCGCTAGCTACTCTATTCTCCCTTTAGACCTTCCGCCTGAATACTGCAAAGAGACTGTAAATGGCAATGACAGCAGAGAAGGTGACACGCCAACAAACACCCAAAGGAACACATTGAAACATTTATGTAAGTTGTACTGCAGCAGGACACTGATACCCACTGAATAACAACAAGTAATTTGGGTACAATCAAATTTACCAGAGACTAGATTTTTTTTTTAAAGTGTAAAAAATATAAAGACTTGTCCTTTTTTCTTGTTTTTAAAATGACAAAACCAATGAATATGAATACGTCCCATTTATGTTTTCTGATCTGCTACAAATGAGCCAAGCTTCATCTTCTGTGTCCATCTGCTTCATATCGAGCCTGCAGACAGCACAATATTTTTGTCTGACAAGATGGTCACACTGTCAGTTGAGTCAAAAACAAGTCATAATTTCTTGCTGTGCTTTGGCAGAGACAGCACAAACTACAAGTTGGTCACTGGCCAGTCATGGCTTGGCATTTCTCAAGACTCATGATGTCATGATGAAGAAGGGACCAAGTACTGGAAACAAGAAGGGCAACAGATAAGGGCACTAACGGCTGTCTCGAGTTTGGAAAAAGAAAGAAATGGGAAAAATGAAGCAGGGATTGCCTGATTTCTTTGGACTCCTATTGTACAACATCACAAACACATGGTGGACATTTTTACAACAAATAAAATAACTTTCATGTGCTATATGGAGCACCCTACAGTTTTCTAATTTGGCAAAATAGAACCAACTAGTCACTCCTATGCACCCCAGCTCAAAGATAAACAACATAGAATGTGCTATATTCCAGACGGAGAGATGCCATCACAAAGCGGACACACCCTGACCAGAGTGAATCCCTCCTAACTGTGGGCAAACCAAAGAAAGCTGCCATGACGCCAGCACACGTCTCACCACAGCCACTGACTGTACTCTGAGGCATCTCTAGCTTTGAGCAGGAACCGGTACAGACTTATGATACTGAAAAAATTGATTATAGGGGAAATTATAGGACTCATCCAGCGCACGCAACAGCGTGTTCATCATATCTCAGAGGCAAATGAGGAAATTTCCCTTGCAAGTTACAGGCTTTCCTCTCCATTAACCATTCAGCAGAATGCAACAGTGGCCTTGAGGGCTTCCGCTAATCTCATATCCATGAGCTGTGAGGGCAACACGATAATGATCCACCTCTGAGCACGACAGCTATAACAAACCCACAGCCTGCAGAGCTCACACAGCCCTCCCTTTTTGTTATTAAAAACAGAGATATGCTTCATACTGCCTAACTCATTAAGACCTCTGCTCTCACTTATTCATAAAAACAACCAGGCAGAGAAGAAGGCGTAATGAATGAAAAGGATATTAGGCACTGTGGCGTATGTTTGGAAACAGACAAAGCTGCTAAATCCTTTACATTTCCAGAGACCAATTATATTAAAAAAAAGAGGCAGCAGAGTGTTATTCTTGTAGCTACAAAGGCTGTCAGCTGGGGAAAAATATTAGTTTGAAGCAGATATGCACCAACTGGTCACTGGCTTATCAGCTAATTAGCCTTGACCACTGACCAGCCTTGCTATCATAATAGTAGAGTACTGTGCAAAAACTTTGGCCTGCTTATCATCTCTTATTTTGCTTCCAAAGAGTCACACTTTTGTGAAACTTTATTGCTCAATGATCTTGAGCAACAGTTCCCCAGGCTTTCTTAAGGTTTTTCAACAGGGAGATTCCCAAAGAGCTATTAGCTAAAACATAAATCTCGGTATGATGTGCAGTGTGTCGTTCAAGATTTGGACGAAACTAGCAAAAATAGCACTACCAGTAGCACTACTAGCACTACCAAAAATAGGTGGAAAATAGGTGACTCCATGAAGGCTGCAGAAACAAGCATAACCACCTGACCAGAGTAATGTAAAAACATGGCAACTGGCTAACATTAGCCACACTCCTAATGCATCTATCTGCCATCTAAAATCAATTTCATTTACATAAAAATGTGATATTAAATGGTTTTACATTGCTTTTGAATACACACCTTTGATTTCTACCACTGTGGTCAGAGTGGACTATTTTCTTATACTGGATGTAGGCGTTAGTCTGACATTTTTTCTCAAATTCAAGTGATTAGGAATAAGTTGCTTTGAAATTAGAAGCTTTACAAGAAGGTACAACATTCTGGGTAAGTCACATTTACAAAGGAAATTCTTCCCAGCAACATGGAGCACTTTATTCTGAGAACTAACCAAGTGTGTGATTAAATTAAAAAAAACGTATAATCAGGTGTAGCTGTGGAAAATATTTTTTATATTCCTTTCAGCCAAGGAAAGTGGCATTTGGTGCATCGATGCTCTTTTGGTGCTCTTGCTTTATTATTATAAAAAATTTTTAATAAATGAGAAGTGCATAATGAAGGGAAACCTGGTTGTCAGCTGACCTAAAGTGACACTATTTAGTCATCTTAGAGCACAGGTGTCAAACGCCAGGCCTCGAGGGCCGCTGTCCTGCTTGTTTTCCAACTAACCTGCCCTTATAGCTTCTTATTGGCAAAGCACACCTGATCCAGGTAATCAGCAGCAGGTAGTTCAGGGATATCTCAAAACAAGCAGGATACTGGCCCTTGAGGACTGGAGTTTGACACCCCTGTCTTAGAGGCTTCTCCATGGTGACACACTGTGCACAACAGTGAGCTTAAACATAGCAAAGGAAGTCTGGAATTTCCCACGACAAGATACGAGACCAAGGAAACAAAGTCAAATAGTGTAAACTAAGCGGAGTGTTTAGTGCACGGCCTTCTTTGCTGATCTGAAACAACGTGTCTAGCTGTCTTTCAAATATTTTTCAGATGTAGCCCAGGGGGTTGTCATGGAGACTGAGGCAGGCAGCGGTGTCACAGTGACCTTGGTATCAGCTGAAGGCTGTTTGTCAGGATACGGACTCAAAACTTAAAGTAAATTTGTCTTTTCTGGATTCTCTCTCCACTTCCTTTGCTCGTCATCAGTCATCGTCTGTTCCTTCCATCGTCTTTTCCACCACCAGACTAAAAATGTGACCTTCAGTACATCTTGTTATCAAGAAAAAGCAGGGAAAAACTAAATCAAAGGAACTAGAGCCTCCAGTCCTCATCCAACTACTCCAAGTATAGTCATTTTAACACAAATTTTGGCGTGCCAGGGTGTGGTGAATGTCTCCCAGTTCTAATCTATGAGATGCCACATGGCTGGAGTTCTTTGTTTGATTTGTCTGAGCTCTTAATGCCTTCATTGGATGAGCGGCTGGATTTACCTGCACATGGCAAAACCCTCACCCTGCAGAGTGAGCTACTGTATGTGTTAGCAATGTGGTTAAAGTCATTTAACAAAAGTGTTTAACAGTTAGGCTGCTAAAATACTGAACACTGTCAATAAGTAAAAGAGTGAGCCATTTACTCTCAAGTATAAAATAAATATCATTTTTAAAAGTCTCTGATCGATTGAACCACATTCATAATGAACTGCATAATGCAATTTCAGGTTGAAATTTTCCCAGAGAAAAACTTCCATCATCTCTTTTTTCCCCTCATGTCAATCCTGAGGATACAAACCTTGTGTTTGCAAAAGCTTTATTAGAACTGGAACTGAACAAAAGTGACCAGGGGCTTCGTATCGAAGGCTCCGGTCACACAGGCCTAGAGGCTGCAATCGCCTGGCAACCACCGGTTGCTAAAACTGAATATTTCCCAACAGTTGTAGGTTGCTGGCAGTTGCTGGGAAATTGCTTGCTCAAGCCAAACTTGCTCTGACCTACAGATCTGCCAGTGACCCACTGGTAACCACCAGTCACTAGGGAAAAACATGTATTGCTCAACATGTTGGTGAGTGATTGTGGGTACATTGCTGGCATTTCTTTGGTGAGTAAAGTGCGGTTTGTGTGGAAGACATCGGCTTGTCTGCAAACACTTGCAAACGACTCGCTAAGTAGTAAAGAAACCGAAGAGAACTGAGAACATTTGTTTTCAAACTTTTAAATTTCAGCGGTAAAGTATGTGAAGCAAAGTTTTGCGTACTTTAAAAAGCCCATCTAGGACAGGAATCATTTTGATTGGGCAATAAACAGTGTGATGTGTGGCTTTGTTTCTTGCAACATGCCTGTTTCTACACAAGCTAAAATACAAAAAACAAATAAAGTAAACAGCATTAAATAGACTTCTGACAGTTTGTGACTGACAAAAAAATGTCAAATTATGTCATTATTAAGTTTTTCTTTAAATAGGTGACAGAATAAAGCTTTCAAATGCTGTTATTTTAGCTTATTTATTTAAAAAACAAAAGACAGTAATATGCTGTGGATGAATGGATTACAACCAGCTATGACAAATCTAACCCTGTGTTTTTAGGATGGCGATTGGGGGAACTGTTTCATCATTTTTATGCTTCTCAACCACGCTGACGTGAAATAAAAACAAACAGACCACCAGTCAGGACTTGAGTAAGACTGATAAACCAATAAAGGGAACCATGGATGCTACTGTGTCATGCTGTGACTTAAAATAACCAAGTCTGTGTGAAAGTGAGAGGAGAAGTGGAAAGCGTGGGGCAGCGATCTTCACAGCTGCTTGGTCTGTGGCCATGAGTTTCTGTGTGTATTTCTGACCTGAGAGATGTGGTTGATGGAGGACTCCATGCGCCGCAGCTGCGAGGCCTGGATGTCCAGCAGCTGCAGCACATTGTTGGCTAAGGCATTAATCTGGTAGGCCACGCTAGCCAGGGACTGGGTGGTGTAGGCTTTGGTTTCCTCCAGAGCTTTCCTCTTGTCCTGGGCCTGTGCACAGAAATAAAAATGTCAGTTACTATTAAAATTTACATAACATCCAAATTTTAACCCCATCTACAAGTCAGGTTTGTGCAGGCTTCAGGCCAAAATCACGGCAAAGACCATTTTCTCCCCCAACTCTCAGTTCTGAGATACCACACTGAAACAGATCCTGAAGCCACCATTCAAGAGCAAAACATCCGCTTTTCTAAACTCAGAGACCGCTTCACAGAACGGAACCTGACAGATTCAACACAATAATTCATTTGTATTATCAATAATAAAGCACAGTGTTGATAGCAACAGTTCACTTGTAATTCAAGATCAGATACCAGCCACACCTCTACTATTTCACGTCTAGTTTAAGTAGGAAACTTTGCCACGTTATCTGACGTGCTGTTTTATTGTCCCCTTCTCTTCTGTCTTCTCTGTTTATTATTTCTATCCTCGTTTCTATTAATCTAGTTTTTCTTTTTATATTTTTTTGTTTGCACCCTTTTAAAAAAACTTTCCAATTACTCTGTTTGGCTCTCCGTGTGAATTTACAACATGAATACTCTTCTTTTTATCTATCCAATCACTTTTTTAAAAAAAAAAGGTGCTACACAATTAAAGTACATTTTTATACATCATCGTGTCAAAAACACCTGGTATCATATTTTTGGCATAATCAAGCATTTCTGTTTGGCCTATAACTGGCCCACTCAACGTATATGAAGCTAAACATTTACATGTATGCAGCAACGTATTCAGTAACAATTTAACAACATGTTCTTCAGCCACCTCCCTTCAGACGGGCATAGCTCCAAGCTGATGAGCTACTGTGTTTGATCTCTGTGGGCTCTTCCCTACACTGCTCTCAGTCACCAAGTCCAAAGAGCACTGCCTGGAGGGTAAACGCTGGACTTTGATAACAGGGTGCTGTAATAGAAGGCAGGTGGTGGCAGCAGTGGGTGAGGTGATGATAGCTAATGGTAGCATTAAGGGGGCAAAATAGGGGGAAAAAAGAAAAAAGAAAGAAAATATTTGACCATATGAAGACGAGAGAGGTGACAGTGCAAAAGAAAACAATCGACGCAACTTATACACAAACAATCCATATGGCTAAAAGCTCCTGACCAGGAGAGCTGCAGTGCCAGCTTTTCCACGGCCGGTGTTTCTTTCAGTGGGAATCAAAGCGGCAGATGTGTCGGGCGATAACAGCCTCAGGAAGCAGGAGAGATTCCTCCAGAGGGTTCAGTGCAAAAGGCCATCTGTTGAAATCACACAGTCATTCATGCGCACACGCAGACACCTACCACTGACACCGCAATATGCAATGTGGTGCGTGGATTAACAGCTGGAGGGAAACAGATGAAACAACAAGCGCAAACAAACAAACAAAACAAAAAACAAACAAACAAACAAACAAAAAAAAAAACAGCCTTACATCCATGATGGCAATTTCCAAATTGCAAGAGGATGCAGACTTTTGCTGTATAAACAGATTACCGAACAGATCATGCTTAGCTGTGCAGAACTGCTGGCCTACATATCACGCCACAAGTTAGTTTAAAATAAATAAACACGGCCCCGAAGAGACGTTGTGCAAGATCCATTCATTATAGATATACAGATTGCAAATGCAAATATGTTGTTTGCAATGCATACTGCTGTTATAACTAAAAAAACCTGTATGATTATATTGTTTTTGTTAATGCACTGCAGCTGTGAACAGCACAGACAAACAGGCCCATTGATGTTTCGGATCACAAATGCTCAAGTGTGATGTGTAAACGCTACTGTCTCCATTTCTGTCAGACGTACAAATTCATTCAAGGTTGCCAAAGCTTAAATCCAAAGGAAAGAAAACAATGTGATGCTGTTTGGGCTGCGTTCTCGAACGGCTGCAGTGCAAAACGCTCCAAAACATGCACGCTCGCCTGTCCTGCTGACTCAAAGTTTCACGCAGTGTTAAGTACAGAACATGTAAGCTGATGACAGCACAAATTAACCAGTCTGTATCACTTTGAAATTGAAGGTGCAAGGCCAGGGCTTAAAATTAGTGCACCACAGACTGCCCTTCGCTGCAGTTTCCTCTCCTTTGAGACGCAGCCGCTATAACGACTCATCCGTCAAGAAAGCTGAACCAAAAAGGCCAGACTGATCTTTCCTGGTTTGCACGAGGATAAATCTTTTACCTGTACGTTAATCAAAAACTGACGCTCTCAGTGAGCTGCACAGCCCGCTTTTCAGCCATTTCATTATATATTTCCCAAATAGTTAAATAACAGATCCCTCTTTGCCCTCTATTCTTCTTTTTCTGAACAGAATGATCCACTCTGCATTAGCTGCCAGAGCCGTGATATGAGGTCAGCGGTGGGTGCCGGGAGGACAGATGCAACACTTGATTGCATCGCCACTGGCGGCAATCTTAGATCCTCCTGCTCTAGTTACATCCCTGGCATCCCTAGTCTCTTTGCTGGTTCACGCATCAAATCCTCAAAACCAACCAGATTTGTTGTCCAATTACCCAGCAATCTGCACATTTCTTCAAAAAAAAAAAAAAAAAAAAAAAGACAACGGGAGAGATGTAGTAGATCCTAAAAAATGAGAACAAACAGTGCTTTAGCAGACAAGGAACAAAGGGTGTGCACAATCAGCTCAAAACAACAGCACCGGCAAGCTGAGTACACTCTTCCACAGCAGGGAGATGCAGAAAATGAGGTGGGCTCTGAGAGAGCTTTAGCGCTCCTGGGGCACTTTATCTCATATTTCTGAGCTGAGTAATGACTGAGTGAAAGAGACTATGGAATATCCAGGCAGCAGCAGACAGGCTGTCAGCACCTGAGCTGGGTTTATAAGGGGAGTAGAGAGGAATGCATGGGCTGACTACGCACAATAAATATGTAGCTGGGAGCTGGGGCAAGTGAGATAATCAAACCACCACCTTGACAGCATAAAACACAAACACACACACACAATCAAAGTGACAATTCTTCAAAAACCCAAAATAATTGAACTGTTTTCCATGCTGCACGTACACAAGCTGAAAAAACTCACAAAAAGCTAAGGGAGTGGCAGTCACAAGGAAGACTTTCCTGTTTTCTGCAGGGTTTTTTGAAGCTCTTGGATGGATAGACACTCTTCATCTCACCCATCCAGTCTGGCAAGATAACGGCCACTGAAGCGCGATTGAGTTTTTGTTTTTTTTTCTTAAACAAGACGCCTCCATGTCAGGCTCTGCTGGCCGCATTAAGTGCCGTAAAAAGGAAAAACTCCTCGGGGTCAGACGGGTTCCCGCTCCCCTTCCGCCCAAAAGCAGTAGCAGAAGTAGGAAATGGACAAAATGAGTATTCCTCCTGATGATCTGACACGGCTAAAAGAGTACTCAAGGAACTGAGAACAAATGTCTGTTTCACTGAATCATCCAGAAAATAGGAACATGACAAAAAAAAAAAAAAAGGGTTCAGTGGCGGGATACATTTGTTGGTGTTGCAGCGAATGCTAAAACTTACATAAACATTTCTGTGTTTCTTTTGATTTACACAACTGACAAACACATCTGGGTTAATGTGCTCTCACTTGTTCACAAGTGTGCTCAGCACACACACACACACACACAAAAAAAAAAAATTAAATCCCACACACTTTCAGGAATGTTTGGAATTCCGCAACATGTCATACATCCTCAAGAGCTGCTAAGGGGTTTCGCCATGAACCACAAGAGTGGGGGATGAGCTCACAGGAGCCAAAAACAAACACAAAGGGACAGAAGTGCAGAGCTTTTTTTCCTAACATGAGGAAAAACTAATCCTAGATATTAGACCTGACAACTCCTGCAACTTTGTCTAAAGGAAGAAAACCTTAGCGGGGATCAACCCTCTTCCCAAATCAGTACTGTGCTGAGCCGAAAGAATAAGCCTAAATCCAGCTGGAAGGTTGTAGAGCTCACATGGCACTTTGCTGCCCCGTGATGTATCGACCGCTGATTACTGCAGACTGGACAGGGCAAGATAAGTGAGGCAGCCGAGAGCTAGTGAGCCGTTGTATTGATGTGCGGAAGGTGGAGCCCATGAATGAGAGACACGTTTAAGATCTGACCACGTGTTACCAAAGCTATTACCTGATCAATTAGTTCCCTCTGCCATCGTGCAGTGATATATTACAGCTCAAACGGAAGGCAAAACTGTGAGAGCAATCTGAGACTGAATGTAACTATGTCAGTACCACTAAAGTTAAAGGAAGACTGTCGTTTCCAGTTTGCTTCTGCTGTGATTTATCTTTGGTGGTGTCCGTCTGTACTGGGACTTCCCCACGCTTCCATCATATTTGCTAAGTAGATCAGCTGATATGGCTGAATTGTGGTTGAGCTTTACTTTGTGGCCAGCTTAAGACAATGTCTTGCTTTCTGCTTCTTACCAGTCTAGTAAAATGCATTTGAAGGCAATTGCAGTCTGTTGCTTTCAGTATGATGAAAATAAAGCTACAGCAGGTGCAACAGGTATCTGACACAACCATGAAAGGACTTGTCTCTGAACTAAAACCCCGGTTGACAAATGTGAGATTTTCTTGAACTGACTAGGTTTTCTGTTAGACTTCCTTGTTCTAAGGTTACATTGGAAGCAATTTGCTGGTCACTTTGTTCCCTAGTTGACATTTACTTCTCTGGGTGCTGGTTACTGCCAATGTATTTACCACCCCCTCATATGTCAATCGACAGTATTCTTCCCTGTCGTTGGTAGTTGCTTCAGTTGCTTGGCTAAAAGTTTTCGATGGTATCTGGTTGCCACATTGTTGCAAATTGCTTTCTGTGTGGACACCGCTAACACTTAATCAATATATCTGCAATTTACCAGTTACGAATGAGAAAATCCAAACTTAATAGGGCGTTCAATTCGCCACCACACACCTCTAAGAAGACCCATCAGATACTTACATTGGAGAGGCTGCTACCACTAACTTTGGGGTATTTGTCCTTTAAAAATTGACTTCAGAAATGATCAAGTATCAATCTGGGAGCCCATCAACTGATCTGCTATTTTAGCCTCTCAGAGGAACAGCTAATTTCTTGGGGTTTCCAAAAGTTACCCAAGCCAAGATGTCCTGTTCCATCTATTATTCGCATTGGTTTACAAATGAAGACATTTTTTTAAAAGAGATAATAAAAAGATTAATTGATAAAATGGCTGTACACCTGTATGCAACAAAACATGATCGGTCAACAGAACTACAAACGGACTACAAACAGAAATCAGAAAGATACCAGAACCACAAATCTTGTCCCTTGCCTATAGATTCTCCATACTCATATAAAGACATGTTTATGGGAAAACGTCAGTTTTCTAAATGCTCTCTGGTTAAATCTGTGCCAATTACTAAGTCAGTTTATCACAGAACTGTTGAAGCTTTACTTTGTTTTATAAAGCCTAAATGTTTAAGAAGGTGCTAAGTGCTAAACTAACCATTTTTCGCATACATTATTATATCCACTCCTGGAGATGATTAAACTAAAAACGACCTACCTGCCGAGACAGGATGGTGAAAGTGACTCTGGAACGTGTGAGGAATAAAGAAAATCTGCACATGAAACAACTTCAGTCCCTCCTTTTACAAGGTCTTGGCTCTCTAAAATTAAAAATTAAAAAAGAAAAAATAACACTGCAGCACGATAAGTGAATTCATAATTCCTTCTCCTCCTCCAAAGGGGCAGATGGAGGCTGACTGAAAGGCCATAAGGTCTACCTGACCTTGAAAATCTGCCAGCACGCTATTAGAAATTCCTTCAGTGTGTCAGGGAAGAGACACAAAGGGGAAGTTTGCACATGGAGGAAACTCATTAACCTTTATTGAGAGACTTGGTAATTGCTTCATCCGGGCAGAAAGCACAAAGTGCTTAACTGATAAACAAGCAAAAAAACACTAAAAGGACTTTTTTTCCCCCAAGGCTTTCAGTAGTTGGGAAAGGCTTAACTCCTTATGAATCCAACTGTAAGCCGAAACAGTACCAGCAGAATGAATCCAACTGTCTAAAACTCCCACACTGTAACAGATCAGTTCAACAGTCTGGATCAAACCAACCCCAGTCAGCTGAGGGGGAGGAGTGACAGGTGGTCAAAAGGATGAATGGGTCTGGCTGGTAGGCTCAGAGCCGCTAGGCCTCTCCATGCTGCAAGAAAACCAGGCCACTCCACAGAGAGGAGGAGAGGGAGAGGCAGAGAGAAAGGACAGGAAATGAGGACTCAAAGTAACCCAGAGAGGCACAGCTATGTTTAAAAAAAAAAAAAAAAAAAAAACTATATTTATCACCTTCAGGCAAGACTGGCCCTCTTCCAAGACAAACACTTTTGTGAATTCTCCTGGGAAAAGCAGCACAGAACAGGTACACCAAGGTTATATGACCGGGATTGTCAAACTACTGATCGATGGCCAGGCCTCGCCTCTTACATGTAATGCTGCCTGCATCGATTACAAGCTCACATTTTAAAACAACCCATTTAGGAGCAACCCGCACTTCTTTTTTTCCTTTTTTAAAGAAAAAGTGGGCATCGTGCTGCCTCAGCACAAACAAAAAAAACACTTGCTTGCAAGACAGAATTTATTCTGACTTATGACCTCCTGGTTTGCTACATAACACTTCCATTTCCCCTTTTTTCTTTTTTCCATTGTAAACATCTCACTATACAGCGCTGCCACACATCGCTGTGATTTCATCAAGAATTTGGTCCAAGTTGCAGGCAAGAGCTTTCTAAGGAACTCCCAGTTACGACTGTAGTGAAGGCGTGTGCACTGCTGGTATTCAGATAGTGAAAATATGACCCCATGATAAAGTACACAGATCCTGTATTTAGGCTTTAGGAGTGTCAGAAAACCATCCATTCAAAATACATGAAGTGGCACAAACACCCTTCCTAGTTTGGAAATGACTGGACAATGATCGTAACCAATGACAGCTAAATATTTTAAAGATTTATTGATCATAAATGTAGAGATTAAATGATGAGAGAGTCAAATATGATCGGCAGGGCTGACTACCTGTCCCTGTGTACCACGTCTTTTGCCCTATGACAGCTGAGATCTGGGTTTTTCCTGGCTTAAAGAAGGCCTTTAAACAGTGACTATGCACATAAGCATTACTTGTTCACATACAGTTAAAGCACAGAGTCTGTTTTACCTTGTGTTACAGAAATCTGTCGGTTTTACTGCAGTTTTTGAACATTTGACAAACAAAAGGCACAATTTTTTATGCTGGAAAAAAAAATCTCTGAACTTTAGTTGGACGAACTCTTAAGACATTTGATGGATACCTGCCCAAAGACCAAGATCACAGGGAACAAGGATAAGCTGCCGTTAACGTTTTTACCACAATCTGGGTGGTACTCGTATTTGCTTGAAAACCTTTATTGGTTTTAACCACTTTGTCACTATTAGTTTAAAGATTAAATATTTATTAAGTTTAGATAAGCTTTAGTTTTACATTTTTAGCTTTCAGCAGAATTATCCAGACAGTAGGCAGCTGCCTTTAGGGCCACAAATAGCATTAAATGTATATCCAGTAGTGCTCCGTGAGACTGTTTTAACCATGATATATACATAAGAAACCAATCAGTTAGACAGTTATTAGCTCTAATTTGAGTTTAGTTTCCGTTTGGTTAGTTTCCAAAGTGGGTTTTGGTCATTTCCGTTTAGTTTTTGTTGGTTTCGGGGGTTTTAAATGACTATGATGTGGGAGGTGTTTTTCAGTGGAAAATAGACATTACAATACAAATATATCCCCTCATGTCGTAGAGGAATCTTAGCTTCCTGATGCTTGTTGGTTTGGCAAATTTAAACACACCGTCAAAAAGTAATAATAATTCTTTTTCCTTCTTGTTCAAGTAAAAAATAGTTTCAGCTAGTTTTAATCTTTTTTTTAATCAGTCCAGTTGTTTTTATTTTCTTTACACATACTTTCAGTTTTTAGCTTCCTTTTAATAACCTTTATTAGAAATTCCTAAATACATTTATCTGAAAAAATGAAATCAGAGCATGTTTGGCTTTTTCTGCTTGAAAAATAACTCAGCTGACTAATACATTTTTATGATGTTGTTTCCTGAGCTCTATAGATAACAAATACAGCCTAAGCATGACTATTAAAGCCTGAATTGTGTCATTACTGTGCTGACAACCCCCTCAGTGTGTCCTCCAGCCAACATGGCCAGGTGGCCCACTTTGCATACGGTAGACGCGTCCTTGTCGCAGAGGTTACACAAACATGGCTCTGATTTGCATGAATGAAAAAGGGTTTTGAAAACAGCTAAATATTCCAATCTTTCTAATCAAAAGATCAATCACAATAAACCTAACTGCGGTATGCTAATGCGAAATGTCATCTTGTCTTGTTTTTAGAGTCACTTCCTGACACACAGAAAAGGCATTTCCAGGGAGTCGGTCTTCAGAGTCAGCAGGGCAAACAGGAAGCATAACTCTGACCCGTCAGTGTGTCATATGCCACGCACGCACAGCTCGAAACGCACTCGACTAACAAAAGTCACTATCAAGTTGGAAAAGTGGGGCAGAGATCTGTCCTTGGTTAAACAGAGCCCTCACCATCTGCTTCAGCCCGCTGAGCTGCACTATAGTCCGCATAACCCCACAGTCCCGATGACACAAACACAGAGAGAAAGAAGCAGGGATGGAAATGTGAAGGAGGAGTGCAGAAAGGACAGGCTGATTCAAGCTGAGGCATGTTGACATGTGCGTGTTTTCGAGTGTGCGCGTTTCTATCAGACACACAGAGAGCAGGAGAGAGTGTCTGCAGCAGACAGAAAGGGCTTATGAAAAGTGCACTCGCTTCACAGAGAGCTGGCGACATGTGCTGAAAAGCTTAAAAATCCCTCTCTTTTTTTTTTTGACGTCAGCGCTTCAAACAAGGTGCTCGGCTAAAATACAGAGGCAGGATCAGACGCACGCCGCACAACTTTTTGTACAGTTTAGTTAAAGTCTGAACTAAATTTACATCAAATACTGAGCTGCGGCTCGTCAGCATCATCCACTCCTGCTGTACCCTTTATGTACAGCCACGCACACATAAAGACATCAGAAGGCAGCAGCTGAGATGTTCTTGTGCGTTTTCAGCTCATTAGTTTGGAGAGGTTTCAGTCCTATGATACCATTTTGGGAGCATCTTCTAAAGATCTACACAGCAAAGAAAAAAAAAAGCATGCGTTATCAAGCTCAATCTACAAGTAATTTTTGAGAACGTAGAAGAAGAAAAGCCTATTTTACTAGTTTTAATGTGATGAAATCTGATGAAATCTGCCTGGTTCTAGTCCCCAAATGCACTAACTGCAAGTCACTTTGGACAAAGCACAAACAAACTGAGCAATTCATTTAAGGCAACAAAAATGACAGAAAAGAATAAATAAAGGATGGAAGGAAGGAAGGGCGGGGCAAAAACAGGAAATTAGCAATGAATATTGTTACGATTAAAAAGTTTTAAATAGTTTTCCTCATCTTCTCTTTCTCCTAACCCCTCAACCAGTTGTGCCCTCTCC
Source organism: Oreochromis niloticus (assembly GCF_001858045.2). NCBI lineage: Eukaryota > Metazoa > Chordata > Actinopteri > Cichliformes > Cichlidae > Oreochromis > Oreochromis niloticus. Next base: position 12,559,828 of record NC_031974.2, read on the forward strand.
GTGAGGCTTCTTCCTCCCCACAGTTGCCAAACGCTTGCTTATATGAGAATCAGCTGATCATTGAGTTTCTTTTTCTACATTCATAAATAAATTTATCTGTGTTGCACCATCTTAAATAACTTCAGAGCTCAACACAAAAAAAGCAAACCCATCTCAACCACAAGATCTGAGTGCGAGCGTTTAAAACGAGGCACGCTGATGTAAATGAACTTACTGCAGACAAACTATGATTTAAATGACTATTTTAATTTTAAAGTTTCTCAGTATTGCTTCACTGTGGGAAATCACATTGAGACATCTCGTTCTACAACTGGCTGTGGCACAGAAAATCCCATAACAAGGAAATTCCCACGTTTAGTTCCACAGCACTGGTTTTCACAGGAAACAAAAAGAAAACGAAAACTCTCAACTTTATGGCAAAAGTGGCGAGAAAAGCTACTTGACGGCCTCAAAAATGACACAAAGTGGTCAAAACGTTGCCCTGCAGCATTTGCACAGGCACCTTGCTGCAGGGCAAAGTTGCCTAATCTTGCGAGGACAAGGAAGAAAACAAAATTACAGGGAGTCCTTGGGGAGTACAGCTGGAGAGGACACACCCTCTTTAGCTGATATGGGTGGGTTGTCTTCCTGCTGAGAAAAAAAAAATGTGGGCTCTCTTTTCACTGCAAATGTTTGCCTGTCACATTGTTGCTCTCTGTCTTTTTTAGCAGCGGCTTACCACATTTGTTAGTGCCCTAAAAAAAGCAAAGCCATTGGTGGTTATTAGACTTTATAATGAAGTTGCACCATGGTAATCACGTCACATCACATCCTGGCCCACATTTGTTCTAGAAAAACAGCACGCAGACACAGATGACCTCCCTGTATTAGGTTACAGTAAATTAGCTGCCTTGTTATGAAAAAGAAACCTAGTAGAGATTAAAGCATGAATAACCTGAGTGAGAGATTAAAAAAAAAAAAAAAATCAATACCGCCAACCTTTATTGACCAACTAACAATGACTTTATAGTCCTCTCTGCTTCACAGCCCAGCTCCAAGCCACCTATATTATCCTGAACAAGATGCTTTCTGCAGATTCTATGATTTTACAGTGCATTTAACAGTTTAAAAGTAATGCAGCAACAATAAACATCAGAGCATTTGCACTAAGTGCTCGCAAGTCCATAATGTAGACAGTATAGCATCACTTTAACGTCCCTGAAGTATCCCAGTGGGGGGCTTAAACTGTTTTTGTGGTATTAAATGGTGAGTTTATTGACCTTAAGGAATGTAAAGGGCTGCTACGTTCATGTGGACTTGTAGTTATATTGTGGCTTTCACTTTAACGCACGTAAAGCCAACTCACTACTTAAGCAACGAAACTTGAGTAACTTTGTCGCTGATGTCCTCGAAATAAAACTATTTTTTAGGATAGGGTGTAACATGTTCAATGGTCTGCCTTAAAAAACACACGGGCCTTCCTTATCAGCAGTGACAGTGGAGGCAGTTTAGAAGCGAGCCAGTGTACTAATCATTTTTTTGTCAAAAAAGAAAAAGTAGACACACCCTCTGTGTAAACGGAATGAATGTGATCAATGGTGCGGGGCAGACGGGGGCTCTTTAAAACGTCCCACGGCCGTAAAAGCCCGTGGGTAAAGTGTTATCACAGCTCCGAGCTTTTAGGGATCATTTGACGAGCCAGTCCACTTCTTTATCCACGTTTCCTGTCCCAACAACCATTCAGTCCGGAGCTTTCCGCGACAAAAGGCGGACCACAGATACAACAACCCTGTGGCTCACTCACTTACCTGGACATAATTGTTCTCGCAGTAGTCTGCTACTCTCGTCAGGTTTTGGTAACTCTCCACGAGCGCTCTTTTACCGGCCGGAATCTCTTCCTCTAACAACATTTGTAGCTCTGCCATCTTAACATCTCTCCGCAGAGCCTCCCTTCCCTCTCTGCCTTCCCTTTGACTGAAACAGCCACCAGCCCAGCTCTGCCTCAAAAAAAAAAAAAAAAAAACTCCTTTGCCTGCTATTGTGGGATTCCTGCCTGCCCTCGCTTTGGCGTAACCTCAAAGCGAAGATCGTGTGTACCAGTGAGGAGGCTCACTACATCCGCAATATTGTGTGCGAACATTTTACTCTCGATTTTATTTCATTTTAATTCCGCACAAGGGACAGGAGGAACAAGCGTATTTGAGAGTATCTGAGATATATTAGGAGAAAAAAAAGCCAAATTGATCATTTACGGTGAATATATGTATTTGGCCAGTTTTACTTAGAAATTTTAATTCACTTTGGATGAAAATGGTAATTTTGGAATAAAGAAAGTAATTTTAGTTGAGTTATTATTTTATTTTTTGAAGGAAATTGTGCAGAATAAAACGTTATCTTATTGCAGTATATTCTACAATATTCTAAATGGCAACATTTTTATAACAACAGAGAAAACGGTACATTTTTAAAATGAATAGAACATTTTTTAGACATTTTTAAATTCATTGTTGTGACAATACTAAGCAAAATTTTGACCCAGCCTTCATTTCTAGATATTTTTCCTGGAAAATGTGAAACATGTTATTGAAACATGAGCAAACATACATGGAAATATAGCATGAAAGGCAGAACCAGTTTGTACAATTATAATACACTTGATTGTCTACTAATTCGTCTGTTATGCATAGATACAACAGTTGGTCCTCTCTTGAGTTGAGTATCTTTTCTTATGCTTAAATGATGCACAGATCAGTTTTATGAGGGGTTTAATGAACAGAAAAAAAATCCCCAGCAGCCCATACCCAAAGAAAAACGTAGAAAGAATTCAGAAAGCCTGGAGAACTTTTGCTCAAGACCACTTAAAAAATAATAATACAAGAACATCTGGCTACTTGGAAGCAAAATATAAAGAATTTTGATTTGATTTGAAGAAAATATTTTATGTATTTATTTATGTTTTAAGCATACCTCTAGCCCTGAGTTGATACTGAACCACAGATACAGAAAGATGTACATACCCATACAGATGTGGGTATATATATTAGCAGGGTATGTATATGTAATGTGTATATGTAATGTATTTCCACTTTACATGAGAATGTATGTCGCGAGGTGTGGACGCGGAATTAGGTAGAAGAATATTGCATGCAGTTATTGTAGGATCGCGTTCAGCAGTGTTGCATCTTATCTGTCTGAAGGATTTAAGGACAAAGTGAGAGCTCTAGCTTTTTTCTGCTGTCGACCTATCAGTCTTCCAACGAAGAGGGAGGGAAAAAAAGAAAAAACATGGATCTATCTAGAGCATGTTGGGATGTGTAGTTTTACGTGTCGAACTGTCGCGACATGAGTTTGTGTTTTCAGCCATAAGAGTGAAGTAACATTATATATTTCACTTCTCATCAGCTTTCTCACTCGTTTGACTTTAATATGTTGTTTTCATATCTAAACCATATTTTCACAGACGTTTATTGTTTGTTTTCTTCATGTGGACGCAGAGGATTGTGGAGTTTGTAGGCGCCATCGATATTCAGCGAAATGCAACAATAAGACTACAATTCCCACAGTGTGTGCTGTTCATGGCGTCTGGTCAAGGGCTAATGACAAGTCGCCTTCTGACAAACAGATAGGCCCGTGATTTTAACGGTAAGTAACGGCGGTTTTAAGCGTTGTTTTTTTTCTCGAAAGTGTGTCAGTGTAGATACCGTTTAGTGGAAACGACAGTGTCGCTAAAGCTGTGCCACACGTTAAACGTTGTGTCCTAGATATCCAACTGGCTCAGCCTCCTCCTACTGGTGGTCATAACATACTGTAGACAGTTAACTTTCAAGTGTAGCTGGTCGCATTAGCGTCGCGAAAGTCTGCTCATTTACAGACGAAAACAAACCAAACTGCTGCTCAGAGCTAGCATAGATGCTATAAACAAACGCTTTGAACATTTTATTTTTGTTTTTTTTTTGCAGTTGTCGTGACTTTGTTTACTGCTTGCAGGTGTTGTTGTTGTTGTTGTTGTGCTGTCTGCGAGTGACACGATGGAGGTGGAGAGTGTCCGCGTGGAAGATGAAGGGCGCCTAACCCAGATGAGGTTTGATGCCGCCGTGAAGGTGATCAAGAGTTTACCCCCGAATGGTGAGTGAACACCTCACTAGAAGCTCTCTTTCTCTCACACAGACACACACACAGGCCAGTTCAACCAGCTCAGCCACCCCCGGGCAGGTGCGGTGCAGCAGCTTGTGCGATTTAAATAATCCACTTTGGCCTGCTTGCTTTGTCCCCAAGCCATCACAGATTTGAAAGAAATAGAAATCAGCCACAACTCTGCACGTGGAGGGTAAGGCTTTTTATGTGATGAGAGTTTTCTTTTCCTCAGGTCCCTTTCAGCCCTCCAATGACATGATGCTCAAGTTCTACAGCTACTATAAACAGGCCACTGTGGGACCATGCAACATACCCCGACCTAGCTTCTGGGATGTAGTTGGAAAGGCGAAATGGTAAGTTAGGGGGCGGTGGTGGTTGTGCGCTTAGGATTCCTTCAGAACTCAATTCTATGGGGAAAAAAATGTGATTTCAGGGCATAAAAGGAATAATTTGTGCCAAGAGCAATCAGTATACTAAATAATTAGATGCTGTGTTGCTATGATTTGTTTGATTTGTTTATGGCTTGGTGAACCAAAGACAATTTTCCCTCAATGTGAGTAATAAAGTTATTATAGTCTATTCTATTTCTCCTGCACTAATGGTGTAACAGGAAGATGCATGCACTTCTGTGAAGCAAGCTTCCCCACACTGCTTGTTTTAAATCTCTGTGGATCAGTGTACTTCTAAGAATAGTCCCCCAGACACAAACCCTGTTGCTGTTATGTTTTATCATATTTTATCATTCTTTGGCGGTCACATCAAGACAGCTTGTGATATTCAGAAATGAAAATCTCACTCTGTTAAGCTCAGGCTGTGTCAGGTGATCTCTGGACTCATTAAAATTTATCGGTGACCTCTTACCCACAAAGCTGGACAGTTTCTCTCAAGGAGGGGCTTGTGCCTGTGTGTTTTCTCAGTGCTTTACACACGCTGGATACTGTCAGTCTCGAAGCATTGAGTTTGATCATAAACCTTAAGCCCTTGCTCACCGTGATCTGCTTTGTCCTTCTGTAGACTCAGATATAGCTATATTCTTATTTGCAAGTCTGTTTTTAATCTACTAGTTTGGTCAAAAAAGTGCAGGATGTTACTGTTTTTGGTCTCAAGAATTATTCCTTCTGTCTTTCCTTAAAATTGAATTTGTCATTTTGGGGTAAAAAAAAAAAAATAGATTCAGATAACTTGATTAATTCCAAAAAGGTCAGTTTGTTTGTACCTGTTAAGCATGTGGTCTCATAAATGAATTTTAAAGGACTTTGAGGCAGTTGCTTGAACTCTCCTGCCCTGTTTTTGGCCTGGTTTCTATGTAGCTGCTGATTGCACCGCTGCCTGTTCTGGCCAGGACACCCTTGAAAAAGTTATTTTTAATCTTAAACATGATATTTTCTTGGTTAATTAAAGGTTAAATAAACACATATTTCATGGGTAGGTACAGTTTCTAGTGAATGTTTAAGTGTCTGCCAGACTGTGATCCAAAGTTAGTAAATTAGTTGGTGTCCTCAAATAGTCTTTCCATATTGACTCAGCTGAAAACTGGAACTGGCACAAAGGCCTTCAAACACACTTTTGCTGTTTTGCTCTTCTGTGTGTTCCACCTTATAAAATTATATAACAGTGCATGTTTTTTTCTTTTGCTTGCTTTTATTTATTTTATTTATGTATTTATTGTGATAGGGACGCCTGGAATTCTCTTGGAGAAATGTCCAAAGAAGAAGCAATGTCATCCTATGTTGATGAAATGAAACTGGTACGTTTGCCGTCCATTTCCCACCTCTTGAAGCACCTTTTTAACCTGTCCGTGTTTCATGTCCTTGTGCGTAATCAAATGTCACAAGCCATATGAAGAGTTACACAGATACATTACCTTTACAGTCATCTGAATCAGGAGTAACCTTGTTACACCAAATAATTTATGCCGCAATACCGGTACTTTGAATTTAAACCACTTCCTGGTTGTTTGTGACTGTGGGATAATATTCTCATTGTGCTCACTCTGGATTTGGTTTTCAGATCCTAGAGGGGATGCCCATGACTGACGAGGTGGAGGAGCTGTTAAAGGTCCTCGGCCCGTTCTACGAGCTGGTGGACGAAAAGAAAAAGATCACGCAGATATCAGACCTGAGCACAGGTTGGTGTTTCCTCGCCAGGTGGATCGCCTACACGTTTTACTTTGTGATGTGGAGTTTAACCTCTTTTTTTGCCTCTTGTTATACGCTCAGCCCGTTTGACTCAGTTTGCTAGGCAACTGGAAGGCAAGTACATTACTGTGTAAACACGCGGGTCTGTTGATATAGTTTACTTCCTGTCTGGTGTTGTAGCTCAGATGCGTTGAGTACTTATTAGCGGTCATAGAAAGCTTGCTTGTAGCTTACCACAGTTAAGGTTCCCCTTACAATCAGAAATGGACACTTTAATTTCATTTTAATGTGTTAACATCTTAAGGAAGTATTTGTGAGCTTATAAAATTCTGTGTGTGTGTTTCTGTAGGGTTTGGCACAATGATGAATTCAATGGCATCAAATAGTGTTGCAAAGAGCATTGTTAGAAACATGGAAATGAACGGCACTCTGGAGACACGCCCTGCAAGGCTTAAACAAAAGGAAGTGAGGTCAGAGGAAGATGCGCTGGAGGAGGATGATGAGGAGGAGGATGAAGAGGAGGAGGATGAAGAGGAGGAGGAGGAAGAAGAAGAAGAAATGGTGACAAGGGAGGTCAGAAAAGGTAACAAAGTTGCTCCTGTTAAGTATGAATATCTGAAATTATTCTCAGAATGTTAGATGCAGATTTCCTCTATTTTCTATATTTTTTTCCCCAGACAAAAAATCTGGACCATCACAACCAAAGAAGAAAACTTTCGGTAGGAGACAAAAAGCTCCGCTGTCAAACGGTAAAGTCGCTAACGGGGTCACCCATCTGACCAATGGCAGTCATTCCAGAGCTGCTCTAAACAGCGACAAGACCCAGGAGGGTTCACTTGGCGAGCCTCTGCTCAATGGACACAATCCAGGTAGGAAAACCGATATTCCAACATCGGGCTCTGTTTCCGCCCACAGTACATCCCTACAGCGGTCCAAAACAGTCACTGAGGACTCACCGGCACCCAAGCTGTCTGCCTGAGCACCATGTGATCAGATAATCTGCTAAGCTTCATTCCCAGAGCTGCAGCACACATTGAATCTTAACACTTAACACATCCGCTGCTCCTGGGACAGGCTTAATGGAGAAAATTAATGGTTCTGTAGAAACAGAGGAAAAAGCCCCAAATTCAATGAACTTCCTCCTTGTCATTCTGGTAATTACAGTGCAGACTAGTCATTGTAATGGAGAACAAGTCTTGAGTTTTGTGTTCCCTTTTTTCTCTCTTTGTAATGACATTAGATCCAAGTGTAGCTGCGTCTGCACCCAACCACCTGACCAGCGACTCAGACAGCGAGGTGTACTGTGACTCTGTGGACCAGTTCGGACAGGAAGAGGCAAGTAAAAACTTAAACATATCAGAAATATCAAATGACTTTAACTGACTGGACTGCTGTTTACTCATCTTGGTGTTTTTCTGAAGAACTCGGAGCATAACCGCTCTCTGGATGATTTGGATGAAGAGCAGAACCACCTCCAGCCGCCTCTGGAGGAGAGACGGGAGACTCGAGAGGATGTACAGGGTCCACTGCAGGTTGTCAGATGTGGAGGAGAAGATGGAGAGGCAGGTGGAGCAATGTCACAGAGGCTGAATGTGAACGTGCCTGGCGGCTCTTCAGCCCGAAGAGGACGGGGTAAGGCTGCACTCACAGGGTTTTACACTCACATGTAAATGTTATGAAATGCAATCACAAGGATGACAGCATGATTCTGTTGAGCTGGCAGCTCTGTGTGGCTTTTGTTTTTCCATTTAGTGGCCTTTCAGTGTCACAAAGACTGTCATTCCATTGTATGCGCTGACACCCGAGCATGTGTCAGTTATTCAAATTCTGTTCTATTTTTAGGCTCCAGGTCTCCAGGCCTTCGCCCTGGATCTCAGATGCCCATGCACAGTGCTGGAGATGGAGACGGGGGCCGCTGGGGAGGTGCAGGAACACCTGGAGCGAACCTGAATGAGCAGATCGTCGTGGCGCTGGCCAGACTGCAGGAGGACATGCAGAGCGTCCTGGAGAGGCTGCACACACTGGAGGCTCTAACTGCAAGCCAGGTCTGATGTTATTATAATGAAAGTGACCGAAACAAAAAATACAATGTGGCTTCTTAAAAAAATAGCAGATGACATCAAAATGCCCCCAAAATCTTTTCACTCTGTGTGAATGCTTTCTGGTCCTTATCAGCAAATTAAATATAACACTGTTATTTAAATATAAACATAGCTGTGTTAATGTCATTGATCGTTGATCAGTAAAATAACAACCTGATGAAAACAAGGCGATGGCTAAATAAAAATTAATGCATGAAGAGAAAACTATGATGAAGTGCACAGACACTTGTCAGCGCATAACAATGAGATGAAAATAGTGTGGCAAGGTGACAGCCAATCAGAGCTCAGTAAGTTGTGTAGAAAAAAAAAGACAACACGAGTTTGGAAATGATCCAATAGGAAGTAAGCTCGCTTTCACTTTTTTTATTTTTTGCCTTTTTTAAAAATTTCATTATTATTTTATTTTTATTTTATTCATCATTTATATTTATTTAAAATTGATTTAAAAATCATTTAAAAATAATAATTTTTAAAAAATGAATCGAGTGCAGTAAGGACAGACATGCATATTTGACTAGACTAGGCATATGGACACATTTCACATTTGATGTCAAGAAAAACAACTTTGTAAGTCATGTGGAGAAGCTCGCCTCTGTAAAAACACGGCAGACTTTTACAACTTTTTTGTTTTATTTAACTAAATCAGCTTTAGATTTAAGCGACTATAATCACACACACACATAATCTTATGACATTTTAGTCAAAAAAACTATGACTAAAACTAAATCAAAATTTCCTGTCATAGTTACACTATATGTAAACTTAGAACTATACAGCAAACTATTAAACTACTCGTGGTGGCTTTCTGTGGTTTATAGACTGCAAGGCTGAGAGCAATGTTAAGCTATCTATGATGAGTAAAATGAGCTGGCAATGGAATTTGATTCATTTTATAATGTTCAGGCAATTTTAATTATCTTCAGTGATATATTAAATAAAGTAGCATCAGCTACAGGACTGGACAGCTGGCTAGTGACAGGATAATAACTTATTGTGAAATAATGAAGAAGTCAAGGTAAACAAAACTTGAAGCTAACTGTAACCTCTCTAAACAGTAGGTGCCTTTTTATCATGCTACATGTTTCTTTTTATGTGTATTTTGTTTTAACAGGAAGCTGGGATTGTGCAAGAGTCTCCTGTCCAAAATTGGCTGCAGTTCAAACAGCAGTGGTTACACTTTATACACAGTGACATTAGGACAGGGTTGGGAAACACAGGTGGTCATAGTGACATAAATAAAGCAAGTGAAAGGCAACACTTTAAAGAACTGAATTGAAATATAATACATGTAATGGTGAATTATGCTAAACTACGTGGATTTTCATAGAAATAACATATAAGAACAGGTCTTTGTTTCAAGAACCAAGAACTTTGTCTTAATAAGACTGTTGACATAAAACAGCAGTGCAGTGGTTAGCACTGTTGTGTCACAGCAATAAGGTTCTGGGACCTTTATGTGTGGAGTTTGCAGGATCTCCGTGTAGCGCTGCGGGTTTCCTCTTTGTATTGCGGCTTCCTCCCACAGTCCAAAAACAGACATGTTCAGTTAATCGGTCATTTGTAATTCGCCATTGATGTGAGGTAGATGAAATGCATCAGGCCATATTTTGCTGTATTGAGTTCATTAGGACAATCAGGTATCCCACTTCAGGTGGTCTGAATATCATTCATTTCCATCCTGTCTCACACATTTAGATAATCTCCCATATTTTGATTTACTCTAATATTAAACAGTTAACACTGCCCGACAGACACTTTTTATCCAAAAATGGCAAGCCTGCCATTATGAGGAAAGTGCAGGTTAACCTGTCACCGTCTTCTGGTGCCAGTGGAAAAGGACATGGAATAATAAGGACTTAAAGGCTACTTGCAAGTGGATAAGGCCAGTAACTCTCACAAGAAATGGGAGAATTTCTGAGAAAGAGATGTTGCAGATTTGTAGATGAAGTGGAAAAGTAGCTGAAATAACAGCTACTGGAAGAGGTGACTCTAAGAAAACAAACACAAGTTTGTATCATATTCAGGATGTAGCACAGGGTGAGTTCTGTGTGTATAAAGCAAATAAATAAAATATTATTATCATCATCATATTATTTTTATTTTTTTTTTAACCAGGGTCCAGACCTTGGACACAAAGAACCTTCAGCTTCTGTTGATGCTTACTGTTTACCTAGAAGGAGTTTGCAAAGGACATTCATTTAAAAGTTAGCTTGTTGGAATCCGCTAACTGCTCCGCTTACATAACATTTACAAAAAGGAAGTAAAATTTATGCAAAAAACCCCTGAAAAAAAACCCAATATCAAAAATGTGTAATATATAGATTTCTATGTGGCTTGAGAAATTTAAGATAAGATATACTTCAGTTATCCCAAAAGTTGGGAAATCACTTTGACAGCAAACAAATATAAAAAACAGACTAGCTCAATAAAATAGTTTCTTAAATTAAATCTCATAAAGGTTAAGTGAATTGCTTTATAAATCACTAATAAAATAAATATAAGTTCTTTCTTTTTAAATGTACCCATAATGACAGATTATGAACTCTTTTTCTTTTGGCAGGCAAGATCAGTGGCTCTGTCTCCTACTTATGCATCTCCCCCAGTGAATAATAGGAGTCAGGTAAACAGTTGCAGTCTTCATTAAATTTTTGAAAACAATTTACTGAATTTCCAGCTGATTAATTTAAACCATATGTTCATTATTAGGAGCTAACAAGTTTCATTTGGAATAGAAATGTGTATTTTTTGTCCTCCTAGAAACCGTCCTGGTGGCCTTTTGACATTTCACCAACCAGTTTGGCCTTTGCTCTTATATGGCCATTTGTGGTACAGTGGCTTATCCGCCTATACTTGCAGAGGAGGAGAAGGTAAGAAATATATGGACAACACACATAGTCCAAAATTATTTGAAAATTCACAACCTGCACTTAACAGACTTTTCCTCGGTCGTTAACAATAAAGATGAGTGAGTGGAAGTTTTTTGGTTTGTTTTTTAATCCTAATAAAATCATATTGGCTCATATGAGGTTCACTCCATTTCTTTGGCTATAGTGGTTTTGCTATAAAGTGCTTAAAAGATTGTCTGACTTTAAGAAGGTTTTAAAAAAAAAAGTCTTTGCTTTCATAAAGTGTCCCACACATTTCAGGTATTTCTGATATTAACTAATTTCACTTTTCTTTTTTTTTCTTTTTTCTTTTTCTCCAAAAGACGAATCAACTGAACCCAGTGACACCTTAAATCACCGTGGGCACGACAATAACAAGTCGCCAAAATATTATGGATGGGTTGCTAATGGCTGTAACTCTTCCCCTGCTTAGACCCACGGCCCAGTAATTAGCTCTTGCACTATAAAGAAGGCCCCTAAAACTAACGAGAGAGAGGAAGCAGTCTCTCAGGTGCGTTGCAGCGTGGATGTGGAATCGCAAAGGAAGATGAACGTATGGGCTTGTTGTCTGTGATTATCCAACCGTTTCAAGATGAATCTACTGTATTGGATTTTTTATTCTCTTTAAGAAGTGGTCTGAGTCCAGCTTTAGAGTAGCTTCTCAATTACTTCCATAACTGAAATATTATTGCACAAAAATGGGCGTTTTCAGCATAAGGTTTCATTTGATGTTACTAGAAATGTCCACAATTCACTTTCATTAGTTGCCCAGGTAATGCTGCTATGGTAAAATATTGTAATTACTGTAGAAATGAGGATTGAATGTATTAATGTACTGATATGTGAGATTCTTTTTAATTCTAAGTTAATATTTATTGCTTTTAGCAACAGTTGCAATGAACTTTCAGCTGTAAAAGTGAAGTTTCTGTTGAAGTGAGTGTTTTTATGTAGGTCAGACCAGGTTCAGGATGTTTTCATCAACGATTTTACTACATATCAGTCTGCACGTCACTTCAGATTGGTTTTACTTCAGTTTCTATATAGAAGAAGTGCCTCAGCATTACAAGGTATTTCATACTGTAGGCATTATGACTTCTTACATTCTCATATTGTAGCATAACCCTTGCATTTCTGGACCAAATTCAGACTAATCGTACTACTTAGTGAGCCATGAATCAGCGGAAATCTTCCAATCTGATATCAGATAACCAACGCATAATGTCTATCACCGTCTGTGTTGTTTATGCATTTTTGTTTTCTGTGTTGTATCATTTTTAACGTGTGAAGAATTTCATTGGGATGATAGTAATCGTGAATTGTTTGCAAAGCAGCAACCTCCATATAAATTGTATACAATAGCTGTACAGTCCAAACAAAAATGCAATATTTTAATTGCATCTGTGTAATATGATGCCATATTTACAAAGTATGGCATCTGCATTAGCACTGATCTTTCCAGCGCTATTATGTTTTAATTAAAGAAAGAAAATGCGATAGTTTACCTTTTTACTGAAATGTACTAAGGCTTTCTCACCCTCTCTGCCTGTGGATAGAGTGGTGTTTGCATGTGATAATCTCAGCCTGAAATAAAGTTTTGACAAAACAGGTTTGTCCACGTTATTTCAAATAAGTGGTTACTTGAGACCTCACAATAAATCTACTATAGCCAGCAACAACTGCCTACACGTTCTGCCCACTACACCAGCAGTTGTGGGTCTGAGGATTTCATCCCAAATACCTAAGAGCACTCAGAGTACAACTGGCTCGCAGGTGGAGCTTTGGATGGGCCTCCCCAGACCATCACTGAGCCACTGGTCACGTTAAATGATTAACGTTCACCTGACTCATCCGTCAAATGTGGTCAATGTGACCCTGCTCTCATCTGTGAAGAGAACAGGGTGCAAGTGACAGATCTTTAGCTCTGATGTGTACATATAGATGAGCAGTAGGGTGGCAGGCCACCTCACAAAAAGCAGCAGATACTAGTCCTGCTGCTGGGTTTATACCATTTTATGGTCCGGTCCAGCCCGCCTTGTGTAACTGCTCATCTCCTGGTATTCCCTTCACATTTAATTTCTTTAAGAAGTGTACAGTTGAGATTTTTCTCCAAATACAATTCTGCAAAAAAACTCAAAGCACACATCTTGTTACAAACAGGTTTTATTTGTTTTTTCTTTTTTTCTCAGAGTTAAGATAAAATTGTGCATGTAGCAAGAATTAACCGGTAGTGTGGAAAACTGAGCGGATACAACAATCAAAATTAGAAACATTATGTAAAATAACAGTCCTGCTGGGATAAAGTAACAGTCTTGAAACAACGCTACACTAAATTTACATAGAATATATAAGACATTATTTATGAAGATATTAGAACGCTTTTCTTCAACACTGAAACATGACAGTGAGTACCAGTACAGCAGAAAATGGAGCATATTAACTTTAACATCCTCATCACAACAAAATCAAGCAGCAGATAAACGGGTGCCTTGCTAGTAGAGTAATGTAACGCAGTAGTGCTAACATTAAAAAGATATTTCTTGTAGCTACGTGGCTCTTTTTGATTGTACAAATGTAAAATGTTTTCTTTAAAAACAATATTACAACAGTGAACGGAAAAGCCACCCTAATCCACATCTTCACCCTATAATTTACTTGCAGAAATCCAAGGTAATGGTCTGAAGCATTTAAAAATCACTCTCACGTCAAACATTCGAGCAAGAGAACAACTTCTATAGACTGAAGCCGGACACGACAATGTGCTGAGCATTGTTTCTCGCATCAAAGTAAGAGGTGTCGGTTTCGTCATCTGGCTGAGGTATGAAAGGCATCGGCTGGTTCTGCAGGTTGTCCCAGTCCAGGCCGTCAAACAGGGGGTGGCACTTCAGTTCTAATGGAAAATATAGGCAAATGACAAACAGCAAAACACACAACCCATTTCTTCTTCTTTTGTTTTTGAGAACATAGGTTCAAATTAACTTCCAACTTCTAAAATCGGTATAAGTATTTTATGTTAAGTTAATCTGTTCCAAAATGGGGTGAAAGTATAATTATCCATGTTTATGAACAAACAAAAATGAACAGCTTTTTTTAAACAGCTTCTGAATCATCTAAAAATTTTCATAACAGTCTATTTTACATCGTGCTTTAAGTTTACATATAAAACATACTCTCCATAGAGCTTTACTGACAGATTTGTGTGATATAAAATTTATTTGAAGGACCAAAACTGCCAAATAGATTAATTAATACTTACTTATTGTCTTCTGTATGTAACTGTCATCAAATTAAAGATCATTAAATGCACAAACGTTCATAAACATAAATGTAGGAATTCATTTAAAAATAAAATAACATTACCTTTTTATTAATCCTGTATTTACATTACATTTTTCCTTATTTATTCATGTTTAAAAAGATATAATTGTGTTTTTACTGATGTGTTTATTTCTGTTTGGATTACAAATACTGTTAAAATTTTCACTTTTCTTTCTCTTTTGGTCTTTTATTTTGAAAGGTGGTCTCTACCTTTTAAGCCAGCGCGCTTTGTCATGTCCATGGTCAGCAGGATTTCAATGGCATTCCTGGAGTCTACAGATAACTCCTCCTCTCCCTCAGGCCAGGGTATATCTACAATAGTTGATGGTAACAGAGGCGTGTTGGTAATCGAGAAGAAGCTTAGTGAGTTACATATTTTAGATGGTTTTGTGGTTGAGGGTTGGAAGAGAAGAGCAAACCCACCCCTGTTCAGGATATTCTGGAAGACCAGCTGGGGCGTCTCGTCATTGAATGGCGGCACACCTGTGAGGAACTCGAAAAGACACACACCAAGCGCCCACCAATCCACCATGAAGTCTGCCCGGGTAGACGACAACAACAACAACAACAACAAAAGAAGAAGGAATAGTCACATTTTGTACAGCCATGGGTCTCAAACGCCTCACTTTTCCCTGTGATTTCTGTTAGAGTGCACACTAACTGTACTGCAGTGGCAAAAGCAGGGACTACGTTAGATACTGAGTACTGGGAAGAAAACATTCTTTCATTCTCACATACGAAAGCCTAAAAACAAATCATTAGGATTCTTTTGTATTAAATTTCATGTCAATTCAAACAAGCAGAGTTCATTGAGGGTAAAACAAACAGGGTGCCTGAGATTTGTCTTTACAAGCCTAAAAACGTTGCGCTTCACAAGACTTATTTTTTAGTTCTCGATAGCTGCACAGACTTAAAACCACAATTACAGTTATAGGTCTCTACTATTGAGCGAATAAGACAATAGATGAATGAATTCATGTCACAGAAGTCAAATAGCAGCGATCAAGCTACAAAATGGCATTGTGCAACTGACAGGAGACACTGCCCTCAATGTGTTAACATTTGAATTAATAACAGCATGGCAGATCAATAAGTTATTATTAGATGACATTTTGTGTGATGCCAGTGCTGCTGTGCATTGACAGTGTGTCAGAATTGCTCAAATTCTATAGATTTATAAGAACAAAAAGAAGAAAATCTTTTTTTGCCCAATTAAAAGCACATCAGCCACAGCTAATCTGATTCCCCTGCTGTCACAATGGTGTTAAAAGAGACTTGAAAGACCCAATGCTTTAACCTTTAGAATCACACACTTGAACCACCATCCCTTTCCCCTTTAATTAGGCCCACAGTTTGTTCACCGATCCAAAGGGCAGAAACAGCGGGGAAAGGGAAACGGGGCAGGAATCCGCTCATTTCCTACAGCGTATTAGCAGGCCGGGGAACATGCAAGCTTGCTTGCAAAGAAACATTAACGTTAAAAACTTACCACACTGACCACTTCCTGAAACTAAAAGAGAGTGCCTGTCACAAGAGCTACAATGTCAAGCAAACTATTCAGTTAAAACAAGACTGAGACTGACTGACTTTGGCTTTGTTATCGTTACAGAACTTTTGAAGATTTCTCTCTCTTACCATGTGATTTTCCCAGAAGCAGCTCTGGAGCCAAATAGTCAGGGGTTCCTAAAATCGGTGCTCCCTCAACAGGCAGTGCTCCCCTTCGGACACTCTTTGGAGTCCTGTAAGGGGTATGAGAGGTCGACATGGGCTGAGGAGTCTGAGGAAATGAAAGGGAAAGGTGAAGAAAGACAAATGCATTAATTTCATTAATATGTACATAATCCTATAGAACTGCCTTTCACTGAATCATAAATGAAATCTGTGACTGCCAAACTTTATTAAAGCGGTTGTCATTGTTAGTTATGCTGAAGATCTTTGAACTTCAGTTGAACAGGGGCAACTTAAAGTCAGAGGACAGGAAGTTGATAAGATAAAAAAGCAATTGCTTTAAATTGTGAGACAAGCAAAATTACTCTAGTAGAGTACAAAAATAAAAATACTGACTTAACAATGAGAGCGTCAGGTTGCGTTTCTGGGGCTATGCAGACTGCTGTATTCCTCGTCCTTCCATGCCTACCTGATAGAGGGAACCACTGGAGCTGGGTCTCTTCTGTACTGGTGTTGCAGCTCCAGGTGCGGCGTTATAAGGAGCCATTGTGGACACGTCCATAGCATCCACAGATCCGATGCTAAATCGGGACACCCCGGACACGTTGGAACGATTAATGGAGCTACAATAACTACGGAAGGCCACGACATTTCGCGGCTTGAGGAATAAAGGGGACTCCACATCACTGCAAGCAAGCTCAGGGAGTCGGTTCGCAAAGGAACAGTGAGATTCATCTCTCCCCAGAAAATGACCAAGTTTAGGTGTTTCAACAGTGGCCACAGGAGTTTTGGGTAGTGATGCAGTATAGAAGGAGTCTTTACTTTCTTTGTCCTCCTCTGGTGATAATGAATTCCTGTGTTTGACAGGCTCAGTTGGCTGGAGGGATGGATGGCTGTCTATAGTGAAAGACATTTCGTGCATAGACCCGTCAGAATCCATGCTCAGGTTCCTACAAATGTCACTTGTCCCAGGAAGTGGTGACGTAAAACTCGTGTGTGACAGGTCTTTGGCTCCGCCTTCAAATACATCCTCCACCGGCTCTTCCAGTTCATAAAACAGACTTTTGGCTACAGCAACGGGACTGGAGCGCTTCGGCACCCGGTCTTCAGCTGCCCCGATCCCCTCAGTGGAGACCATGAAGTCGCCTATTTTGATGGTGGAAAATGTTCCAGTCAAGCCAGTGTGAAACCTCTCAGTCTCCACAGGAATCTCATAGAACCTCTTGTAGTCTGTGTTTCTCTTTTTGGCTCGGATCTCTGGTGTCTCTGGACTTCTTTGTAAATCTGAAAATGTTCTCTTCACAGATGAGGGAACTGCTAACTGACAAACGTTCTCCTGAGCTGTGGAGACAGCCTCCTGGTTGTTCGCATGGGATTTATTTTCTACAAGACGAGCTTCATTTGACTTTTTTGATTGACTGCAAGAGGCCTTATCAGAAAAGCAAAAAGTGTCCGGTTTTGTGGGCGCACTGTCCTCTTTGGGGACCTTCAACTCAGATCGCCCTCTCCCGTTCTGGTCATTCATGTGTTCATTCTCTTTCTGAAGAAAAAAAAAGTCACAATATGCAATAAAATGTGAGTGAGATACTTTATGAACAGGAAACTCCAAGCCAAAACACTTTATTGGTCTTTAATTACACATGGATATAAATAAGAATTAAGAAAATCCACTTACCTCCTCACACTCCCACAGTGGACTGGTGCCACCGTCAGTGTCAGTAGTGCTGCCTGCACTCATCGTCTGAAACCTGCTCCTGGTCTTCATCAACGTGGGAGTCAGATTTTTTGTCAAATTATGAGGACTAAACACGTTGCTCTTTGGTCCTATAAGGATATTAGATCAAATTTAGGAGAAAGAAACAAAGCAAAAGGCGAAATTAGCATACATTTTCATTGTCAGCATAACTCGTCTTTCCACATGAATACAGAATGACAAAATGCCAAGAGGATACCTCTTGGCTGTCTACTACAGCCTGATAGAATCAGCTAATAATGACCTATCACTTAAAAATCTGTATCATATGCTTTCATATGGTAACTTCATGATATATTGATAACCCTTTTGTTACCAACTTTAAAGCATGTATTTAACAGCAACCCCATAATTTCTCCTTTTTAGTAAAATTTCTAACATAATGTAGGCAAAAATAAAAAGTAAATAAATCAACCCCCCAAAATAAAATGTCTTTGATGACATACCCAGTTTCCAAGGGTAGCGAGCAGGTGAAGACAGGTGTTCTATTTTCTTCATTACAGGAGAATTGAGAGATTTATTCCTTGGTTTTATTTTGCCGCACGACATGGGACTGAACACCACAGTAGCGCTGCAGTGACGCTTGCCTTCTGCTGCTGGTGTATTCTGTGTTTAACAGAATAAAAGAAAAAGAGGAATTATGTAACACACACAGACACACACACGAAACAACACATCTGATTGTTTTCCTGCATGTGAAGTGATTTGAATTCACTTACAAATCCAAGGGAGCTGATTAAAGAGAGGATTTGGCCTGGCGTGCGGGAATAATCCTTCTTGGGTTTAGCCAAAGATGGGGTAGTGAGGATATCCATAAGATTCAGCTCTAATATTGAAAGCACAGAGGTAAAGTAACTATTAATAATATTTCTAAAGGCGATGGTTATAATGTGTAAAAGCTGCTGGGAAGTCAAACCTCTGTCCAGCTTGACTTTAGAAAGGCCAAAATCTGTTAATTTGATGTGGCCTTCGTTGGATATGAGCATGTTGTCTGGCTTCAGATCTCTGGAAAAAAATAAATTTACAGTTCAAAAATGCATATAAACGTCAATCCAATTTAATAAAAGTGCAAGATTTGCATACACTGTAAAAGTACCTGTGAATTATACCATGACGATGGAGATAGTCCAAAGCCAGTGCGACCTCTGAGATGTATTTTACAGCCATGTCCTGGTCAAAATAGCCATAGATATGAAGGAGAGATTTGACATCTCCACCAATGAGGTATTCCATTACCTGTAAGCATAAACAATGACTTAATAAACGGGGTCATTAACATGTTTAACGCGAGTCTATTTTTTCATCTCTGGGCGTTACCAGATAGATCTTGGTGGCTGTCTGAAGGGAGTAAAACAGGTGAACCACGAAGGGACTTTTGCTCAAAGCGAGGGCATCTCGCTCTGCCTTCAGCTGGTTTGTCATGTTTTTATCCACCATGTCGGCTTTCTTCATCACCTATGAGGCAGAAGAAAAGTGCATTTAAGTAAGCTAGATCTCCCTTTAATGATTTAGAATAAGCACAGGTTAAAAACCCACTAACCTTAATGGCATATAAGCGTGCGTTGCACTTCTTCCGTGCAAGGTAGACCTTGCCAAAAGCCCCGCGGCTGATGGGCTTCAGCACGACGAAATCGTTGATAGACGGCGGTTTAGGGTGATGATCCACAGATTTCACGTCGGCACACGAGCGGTGCTCTCCCTCTGCGTCCATTATTTAACTGCTTTAAAATGAGGGTTACGTCTGTGATAGCCAGCCAGCTCAAAGTAAACAACACTCACTTGCAAAAGAACGGACCTCTGGTTTGTTTTGAAATTTTGAATTCCGCAGATCTTTCACGGGGACCCCACTCAGTTGTCCAAGAAAGCGCCTGCGTGAAAAAGAACAGCCTGTACTTGAACAACCTGCGTAGTGTAACTAGACGCTAGTTAACTTTGGCCGTCTAATTACCATTAAAACAACTATTTATCCGAAATCCATTTTTTTGGAAACTATTTTTAAATTTTGATCAGGCACTCACGAACAGACCAAAATGAGAAGAACGTGAAAATTAAATAGGAAAATGAATAATAACTGCTACGCTTTTTTTTTACTGTAAGGCACCTGATGCAAGTGAAGATTTCTTTTGTCATTTCTATACATTATAAATTAATTTTAATAAGTTCAAGGAAATAGTCGCAATGATGCAAGCATAACCCGGTAGTAGTTCTTCTTGACGTCATTTTGTAGTCCGTTTGACCTCAGATGCCGGGGGATCCATTTGGCGTTATTAGCTGAAAAAAAAGTTGTGTAACTGCTGAAAGTTGTGTAACAAGGAAAACCAAAAGGACGCCCCTTTCGGGAGGACGCATTCATTTGGGTTATAAAGAGGGTCTGTTCTTACAAACCAGCCCTCCAAAGTCCGTTTTTGTAGCATCCATCGGCAAAAATGTTTTCGCTGTCTTCGTCATTTCAGCCACAGCAGGTAAGCCGACTAGATAGCGGCTTATTGACTTGGCTAGCTCATGTGTGTTCTTCTCGCAGTGAATTTAGTCTTTAGTTGTAAGTTAGTGTTTATTTTAGGACTGTTATGGGAGTTATATCGACATGAAGCTCTGCTGCCTGTTGCTTTCCCCCCCCCTTTTTTCCCCTTTAGCTCGAATGGTGTTAGCAAGAACATAACGATTACTCCAGAATAAGCCCATGCTTACGTCACGCTGTCACCCTGTGTCGGTGCGGAGACGAGCGTGATACGTGAGGTTTCGGTCGTGACTTTACCCTGAGATACGTGAAGGAAAATCTAGGTTAAATTTAAATAAAGTATTTGAAAAAATCCTTCAAAGAGTAGAGGTTACGTAACTCCCATACGTCTGCCGTATGTGCGCAAAACCGCTCTGTGTACAGAATAACACTGACATAACAGCCCTGACCTCGCTGTCTCCGCCTGGAAGTCTCATTTAAAACCAAAAAACAAGTAGAATGGGAAACGTTAAATGTACATGTAGAAAATGTGAGGTGCTATGAGAGTGCTTTAAGCTACTGCTGTTCTCGTGTCTTCCAGATGATAGTGCCTCTCAGCCAGCTCATCAATGCCCTCCACTCTCTGAAGAATTCAGCCACAGCTTCAATCCAGGCTCTTCACAAAGACTTCAATCCAGAGCACAGTGTATTTCTGAGAGAGGTGAGATCCATCTCCTGACGATAGTAGCTGAAGGTGACATAGTACATGTTTTGTTACAGTGGACTATCTAAGGTAAACCACAGATCTGTTGATGGCAACTTTATGAAGTATGTTTATGAGTAAACTTTATTATATCTTCACTACTTTTAATGGCCGCACACTATATTATACTGTACCATAGTAATGTGTCTAAGTAAAGAATATATATGTCTTTGTTCACTGTTTTAACGATCATTGCCTTGTCCTTATGGATCAGGTTGGTCCTCAGAAAACAGGTCATCGCTTATTTTGCAACGAGCGACTATGAAAGACCACGGGTCTGAGTGTCCATAGAGAAAATTTTAAAGGATTTCTCCACTCTTCTAATGAGGAAGTGAAAGAGGCCAGATCTTCTTATTTCACTAATTTCATGAATCATAATAAGAGTGATCCTCTACATCAGCATGCTCTGATAAAGAGACAAAGTAGTCTGCTTGTCAATCGATGTTTGAAAAGGGCAGTGGACTTTCCATGAAAAGTCTCCCTGTTTCTATGAAGACAATAACACTAAATGACTTGGTTACCAAAATGGGAAAAAGAAAACCCTCATCATCCTCGTTAGAGATTTTACCTGTTTGGGACTCTTCTCTGGCTCTGCATTAGACAGGTTTTCCTCATATTTATCTGACAGGGCTTTCTCTGTTAGGTTGAATATGTAATCTTTTAACACTGCTTCTCTAACCTGTGAGCTGCAAGGCTCAATCCTGGGTCCATTATTGCTTTTCTTTCTACATTCTTCCTTTAGCTGGCATTATTAGATTTCTTTTTTTCTGAATTTTTTCATCATTTTTATGCCAGTAAAATGCATATACAGCTGAATTTCAAGCCTTACCAGCTGGATAGATTGTTCAACCTAGCTGAATGTTTATCCGGATAAGTTACTGGATATCCAGTAATTACTTTGAGGCTATGATTATAGTTCATTGTGTTGGTTATCTGCTAAGTCCAGTCTTCATAATCTTGGTGTTATATTTGATTCCTCTCTGGGCTTTGACTCACATACAACATCTACTCTGGTGTACCTGTTTTGTTTTGTTTTGTTCTTTTCATTTAAGGAATATTTCTAAATTGCGAGGTATAGTTTTCTCAGATGAACTTGAGAAAATGTCATGACTCTAACTGATACAAAATGCTGCAGCCTAACTTCTAATATATTCCAGTAAGCAAGCTATTCCTCGTGTTTACTCCTGTTTTATACTCCTTACATTTGTTCCCAGTTTATCTTAGAATAAAGAGCACTAAATGGCCATGCTTATTTATCTGAACTTCTTCTTAAACACACTGCTGCTCACATACTGAGATCCTAGGCTCAGAATTTATTGGTTGTACCTCAGATGAGATTGAAGACTGGAGGGGACAGAGTCTTTTGTTCTGTGGCACCAAGGTTATTGCATTTTTATTATGATTATTTCTCATTTTTATTTATTTTGCTGTGTCATCTTTACTTACATAGTTACTTACATTTGGGTGATCACTTGTTCCATAGAGTTATAGATGACCTACCTTTGCTATCCTTTCCTTATAGCCCAGCGTGAGTCTGAAGGATCTGGGCCTGTCCGAGCTCAGGGCGAGTCAGCTGGACGAGCTCGTCAGCAGGTTACTGCCTACACCGGGACCAGAAGAGCCTCCCGCTGTTCCTTCGATATGGAGAACGAGCCATGTTTCTGCAGACAGCTTCTTTCACAACAAGCACGGTGAGCAGCTCAGTCGAGCTTTATTTATTTATCTAGATGTTTTAATGTGAAACAGACCTTGAGATTTTTTTCTCTTTTTGTACGATTTGTCTCACAGGGTTCTCACACAGGAATTTGGGGCTTTTCGGCTCACCATTATTCCACAGACAATACCACAGCCCACTAAGACAAGCTTGCTCAGAGCTACAGTTTTTGCCTGGTAAGAAGCTGACGTTAAACAAACTTAGTGACATTAAAGCCCCTTTCAGGCATGCACTCCTTTCCATTTGTCTGAAGGCACCTGAGCTTTGTTGGCCTCATGCCTGAGTGAAAAGTCAAAAGACAATCTTACAATTTATACAGGTCTGATATATATGTTCTGTATATGCTCTTTGTTAAGTTGCTTAGCTCTCAAAAAGCATTTTTCTTAATTTATGCCTTCAATAGCAGTAAGATAGGAAAAAAAAAATTGGGGCTATCGATGGCTCCACTGGATGGCTTTCACTGTCCTTAACACTCAGTCTCACTTTACAACAAACAGGTTTGTTATGTTTCTGTTTGTTATGAGTTGGTCTTCACAGCAGGGCCTGAGCTAAAGCACAGCCACCATGGGGGCCCCTATATAAACAGCAATACCGTGCAGCACACAAAAATTATGCTGTTTTGCAACAACACTGGCGAGGATTACATTTTCCAAAATGTAGTTACATGCGATTAGAGCACAGCTAGACTTACCTATGACAAACAGCTCTCATTTTAACAGACTGAAGAAGCCAGAAATGTTATATACCCCATGTCTGAAAAGGTTAAAGATACTTGACATATAGTCACATTTGATGTTTTCTGTCTGTGTAGTATGGGTCCAAAGTCGCGGTTTCAAGACTCTTCGATCAAGGACCAGACGGACGGAGTCTGGTTATGACGGTCCGGTGGAATCTGAAGCCTACACGCCAGCCTTCATGAAGGTATGCCACCACACAACTGATGTATCTGTTGCACTGTTGGTTAATCCAACATAAATTTAGTATTTACTGAATAAGCATTATTTCTCGGACACTGCACAGTTAGTTATGCAGTTAGAATGAGCAACATAATTAGAATCTTTAGCTCTGTGCACAACTTGACAAACTCGTTGCAGATTTTGAGTTGCTATTTGAAACACACATTTAAATGGGGGATAGCAGATTTACCATGTCTACTTTCCCCCCCTCTCAGGGTTTGCTCTTGAAAGAAAAAGGAGTCGAGGCACAGTCTTTGGACCAAGTGATACAACAAAAAAACCTTCCAGAAAACCAGCAGGAGGCTTTCAAGACAGGTTTCACTGAGGGGTTCATGAGGTCTCAAGCTTTGACTCAGAGAACACAAGGCATGTGGTCCAGACAAAGACACGGTTACCTGTTTTTCATTATAACAGTTGGTGGCAGTGCTGAGCTGAATACAAAGACGAAGACTGACTGATTTTTATTTTTTTATTTTTTTATTTTTTTTTGGTCTGTTATGTTTTACAGACTCGCTGAGGAGAACCAGGTTGATCCTCTTGGTCCTTCTCCTCATTGGTATTTATGGCCTCTCAAGAACCCCGTTTCTCTCCGGTAAAGGCCCCTTTTCTGATGCTGGTTTGTGTCAGTCTTCATTCTTTCTTAAGACTTCAAATTAAATCCTAATCCTACATGCACACTGCCTGCTGATTTACACCCTCCAAGGGTGCAAAAGCATTAGAAAAGGAGTGTTTCACTTAATTTTCACCAAATTTTCAGCTTAAATATTTATATATATTTATGTATTTATTACCATGATGTACTAGCGTGCATGTAGGGTTTGACAGATTATTTTGGTGCATGATACTGTGCTTTAACATATAAATATCTATAAAAACTATTTTTTATTTCATGACTGTGCTCGTGCTTTATGAATAACTGGTAGAAAATAAATGTGTGCTGCAGGAAGCAGCTGTTACTGTGAGACATTGAAAATATGTATTTATTGAACTGATTATTTTGGGGATCTCGTAGTGAGGTTCCGCACCACATCCGGTCTTGACTCTGCAGTCGACCCCATCCAGATGAAGAATGTGACATTTGAGCATGTCAAAGGGGTGGAGGAGGCAAAGAGCGAACTGCAAGATGTTGTTGAGTTTCTGAAAAACCCACAGAAATTTACCGTTTTGGGTGGAAAGCTGCCAAAAGGTATCGATGCTGCTAATTCTTTTCATCACTTTTTACTGATCATTAAGAAAATTCAGTATATTGAATAGAGTTTTGGGGGGGGTTTTCTTATGTGTTTCCGTTTGGGTCTCCTCAGGGATCCTGCTTGTTGGTCCCCCAGGCACAGGAAAGACTCTGTTAGCACGAGCCGTGGCCGGAGAGGCCGATGTTCCTTTTTACTATGCCTCCGGATCAGAGTTCGATGAGATGTTCGTGGGCGTTGGTGCGAGCCGAATCAGGAACCTTTTCAGTAAGTTTACTGGATGTGAGAAATTTTAGTTACACTTAAAATTGTATTTTAAAAAAGTATAACCTCTATTTTTGTGTTTTGCAGAAGAGGCAAAAGCCAATGCTCCCTGTGTCATCTTCATTGATGAGCTGGACAGCGTGGGTGGAAAGAGAATAGAGTCCCCTATGCATCCTTACTCCAGACAAACCATCAACCAGCTGCTGGCTGAAATGGATGGGTCAGTGTTAGTTAAACTGAATAGTGTGATTGGTGGTGTAGATACCTTAAATTTACAGTTGCCTGTGTTTTGTTTTGCTCTTTTACAGATTTAAACCAAATGAAGGAGTCATTGTTATTGGTGCTACAAACTTTGCTGAAGCTTTGGATAAGTATGTAAACATTTAGGATGAACTGCTTTTTATGTATGCCATAAACATGTTATTTTTTTGTAAAGTGACAGTAAAATTAAAGCATTTTTTAAGCATTTACTATCAGAGGTAGTTATTGTGCAGTTATGCAGCTTCTGAAGAAACACATTCGTTTTACAGGTATTATTAAGACATTTCGAGTATCGTTTTGCAATAGTTTTAAGTAGTATTTGTTCTCCTAAATAAGAATTCAACAGAATAAACTTCTATGTCCTAATTATTGCTGCTTTGCATCGCTCTTTAGCGCTCTGGTTCGACCAGGGAGGTTTGACATGCAGGTGACGGTCCCTCGCCCTGATGTGAAAGGCCGCACAGAGATTCTCAACTGGTACCTCTCCAAGATCAAAGTAGACCCAGGTAGGTCTTGGTGTAAAGTATTCAACAATATTAAGGATATCTCTAACTACGTTTTGATCTCATCCTTTTTTTCTCCTATTATCCTTCTCTGCTGGAGCTAAGCCTGAGAGGAAACCTGTGTTTGCCATTTCTCTAAATGACACCATTGTCTTTGATCACCTTTACAAACACTGTTTGTTCTTTCCCAGCCGTTGATGCAGAGATTATTGCTCGAGGCACAGTGGGCTTCTCGGGGGCAGAGCTCGAGAACCTGGTCAACCAGGCAGCCCTGAAGGCAGCTGTGGACGGGAAAGAGATGGTCACAATGAAGGACCTGGAGTTCGCTAAGGACAAGATCCTCATGGGTAAATGAGTGATCACGGTGCAGCACACAGCACTACATTTCAGATTACACGGATCACCTGTACATTATTAAGTGAGGAGACAGGAACACCATCATGATTATTTCTTTATGTTTCCATTTCGCATTTCAGGCCCTGAGAGGCGGAGTGTTGAAATTGATAAGAAGAATAAGACCATTACTGCATACCACGAGTCCGGCCATGCCATTGTTGCCTATTACACCAAAGATGCAATGCCCATCAATAAGGCTACTATCATGCCTCGAGGACCAACTCTGGGCCATGTGAGCTTTTGTTACAGTTTCACAGTATCGTATGTATTTCTGCTGGGTTTTTTTGTTTTGTTTTTTTTTTAATAAAACATGCCGTGTTTTAGGTGTCGATGCTTCCAGAGAATGACCGCTGGAGCGAGACACGAGCCCAGCTGCTGGCTCAGATGGACGTCAGCATGGGGGGCCGAGTAGCAGAGGAGCTCATCTTTGGGAATGATTACATCACCACAGGTACGATACACAGAGGGACTGATTGGTAGGACAAGATTCATAAATATAAAATGCTTGAGCTATGAATAGTATTTTATGATGATAACATTTAAAGGTTTATCATGTTAACACCCAGGGATTTTCTTTTTCCAAGTATAAATACACTTATTTGTGTGCTTTTATCAACGTAAGAAAATAAATTTGTGTGGTTTGAAGAAGTTTTTATAAATTACTAGTCTCTAGTCTTACGCTCTGATTGTTTGGAAGATGACAAAAAAACATTGTTAACCATTTCAGGTGCCTCCAGCGACTTTGATGGTGCAACCAAAATCGCAAAATTGATGGTGACCAGATTCGGCATGAGTGACAAGGTGAGAATTTAGACTTGTGTGGCAGATGGTGTCTGTAGGTTTTTGGGTTTTTTTGTTTGTTTTTTTGTTTGTTGTTTGTTCCAACCAGCATTTAAGGACTTAGCAGTGCTGTTCTAGGCTTTAACTGCTGCAGGTGTACATCTTTATTTACTGTAAGATACAAGTTATGAAGCCATACACAACATTTGTCCTCAGTCAGTTTATGTCAGCCAAACTTTGTTAAATTAAAAGCAAACACAGTAGCACATCTACAGCTACTGCATTGAATAAATTAATTAATCTTGAAGTTAATACAAATCTGTAATAAAAGAAGAAAAAAAGTGGAGTGGACCTAAAAACTGCAGTCCTCTAACGTTACTGTGTCTTTCGGTGTAATTACATACAGCACAGTGAAAAGCGCTTTGTTACTCGCTTTACAGTATTACTAGCTACAAGTGGTCAATGCATGAGAAGACCCATTGTTCATTCATCTTGGTTATGCGTTTGTTACAGCTCGGTGTCATGACCTATGGAGACATTTCAAAGCAAAGCCCCGAAACACAAGCAGCCATTGAACAGGAAGTCAGAGCTTTACTCAAGGTGAGCAAATTATGTGTCATTTAAAAATAATAATTATAAATTTTTCTATTCTATTTCTCAAAAAAAAATTTCCTCTTTCTGTAAATATTTTTTTTCCTCTATTTTATGTAGGACTCATATGAACGTGCTAAGAATATCCTCAAGACTTACAGTAAGGAGCACAAGAAGCTGGCTGATGCCCTCCTAACATATGAAACTCTGGACGCCAAAGAGATCCAGATGGTGCTGGAGGGCAAATCACTGGACCACTATAGACCTCAGCAGCAGCAGCAGGCGTTGTAGACTCTTGGTTTTATATATACATATATATATGCACAACTGTGCAATTGAGCACAGGCCTTTGGGAGGCCTTGTTTTGTTTGTATCCCTTTTATTGTCAATGTGAAGATGACACAATCATCAACCCTTGGAACGTCTCATCATTTACTTTCCTTCAGTGATTTTTAAATCATCTCAGTTTAACTGTGTGAAAATAACTATTTGTTCTCCCCAAAAAGTCACAAAGATGGTTTCATTCAGGGCTTTTTTTTTTTTTTTTGTTCTCAGCTCTCACAGGGAGAGAAAATCAAAACCTCAGCAGCGGTTTTATGCACCAAGGTCATTTTTCGTATCATATGAATTTGTTTGGCGTCTGACTTTTCTCACATATTTGTGCTGACCAGTGAACACCACGGGACCTTAAAGTACCTTAAGCTGGAAAGTACCATTTGGCTATGACCAGGCACAGGTGATTCTGCTGTTCATTGCTGAACTCTTCAGATTAGAGTTTTTTTCTTTATATGCTTGCATTTACCATATGCATATCTATTTTCCTTTGTTCTTATTTATTAAAGTGCCCAAAGGTTAGACCAGCTGTAGCTGATAAATGAGAAGTTGTGTATATACTGTAAGCTTGTAAAAGACATGCATTGGTGCTTCTGTTTGTGTCTTTAGATTAAAGCCTTCATGAAGCTCAAATAAAGATTGCTCTTACAAATCAGCCCTGATTCTTCTTTTGGGTTTGTTTGATTTTTGGTTTGTTTTTTTATCATGTGATTCTTAAAACAAGTTGTAGCATTAACACATCATCACCTTATAAAACTGATAAAAAAGGCCTTAGTTAATTATTAAATATACAACCAATAATACCTAATATATGTCTCTGCATTCCTTAGAATTTAATATAATTCAGGTAGCAGAGTTTATTGAAGCTTTTTCCACTGTTATCTGTCATAGCTGAAAACAGGAGAGGAAATTAACCTCAATCAAAATATTCATAAGAGCTAGAATACTACAACAATCAGCTGAAAGACTAAAGTACTCCAAAGAACTGATGGGAACTTCAGCTCAATATTAGTGATGGTTTATAGATTTTAAATAGTGCTTTAAACCATTAAGTATGTGTGAAATCACAGTGAAATCTCTGACAAATGTTTACAGCACCTTGTTGAATCTAGACTAAAGTGGCTGATAAGTGTATTTTCTAATGTTACACAGTGTCAAAGAACTTCATGCTTTTGAAAATGCAGACAAAATGACATCAGATTTTTTAAATCTACTGAGTGGCACATTTCTAACATTCCATCTTCTGTTGGCCAGTTAGCAGGAGCAAAGGCTTAATTATGGCTGCGGTTAAATTATCTTAACCTACCATTAGAGTCTTAAGTTCCAGGTGACTCTGGGGGAGAGGCTAAGAGACCAAGACACTGTCCTATTGTCTCATTTATTTGAAAAGGCTGGTACAACACTATTAGTGCTGACCAAAGACAGCAACCGGTGCTAAACATTTACTATGAAGAAGCTTGAAATTTCATTTTGTGTTTTCAAAAAAGCTCTCAGAGCAATCTTGTGATTGCCCCAAAGGAACAATGGAGGACACTGATGATGACATAGCTGTTATTGGGATTGGATGCAATTTTCCTGGAGGTACGACTTCACTTTGACACCATTTAAAACAATACTGAATCTCTGCATTTTTTTTCTCTCCAAATGTTGAAATTTTCAAGATAATTTATACTCAGGTTGTTGTGTTACTTTATATTTTAGGTGAGGGGGTGGACAGTTTCTGGAGAGTTCTGTTGGAGGCAAAGAACTGTGTGGTGGATATTCCAGCTGAGAGGTTTGACACCACTCTTTGGTATGATGCAGAAGGTAACAAACCTGGGAAGATGCAGACAACCAAAGCAGCTCTAATAGAAGGGTGAGTTTAATAATGTTTTAACCACTCTTAATAAATCACAAACTGCCAATAGTTAATTTGTTAATTTGTTAACAAAACTAACAATTGAAAATGAAATTTTTACTAATTATTAGTATTCTTATTGATGTTGTTGCTTTTAGTGTGTCGGTAGCCAGTAATTACATTGTAATAAAATTATTAGACTATTTATTCACAATAAATTGTTCCACGAAATTATTGTTTTTTTTAGTTAGTTACTAATCATTTGTAAGCTTTGATGAAGTTGTGTATAAATACTGAATCACATATGTAACATTTATGAGTAATACGTTGTAAACTAGCGTTAAATAGTTGGTTTGTAATTTAAAATGTTGTTATGTGTTATGTTTATATTCATCTTTACAATGTTCATAATATAATAATTCATAACAAGCATTATAAAGATTATATTAATTTATTCATATATTTTATATATTTTTTTATTGTTTTTTATTTTATATTATATTATTATATTATGTTTAGATGAGATTATAAAGCCACAGCTTATGGTTATGATATATCGTTAAATTGTTTATAAATTTGTAAACCTTAAAGGACAATTATAAAGTTTAACCTGATGGGTGTAAAACTTTGTATTTTCTGGAGGGGAAACAACTCATGGTTGTCCATTGAGTTTGTATGGCCTGCTAGTTAACAATTAACATATACTTAAAAGCTGCTTCATGGTGCTCAGCCATCAGGGTAAAGAACACAGAAATAGCCTTAATCTAAGCCTTTCAGGACAAAAAAAGTGGATACAATTGAAGTTAATTTTTAAAATCAAGTTCACAGTTGAAGTTAGTAATAGCATGTTTTTTTGATTTGTTTTGTTTTAACAAAATGACAAAAATGTTTGGTAAAGTTCAACAAAAACACAATATAGTAACATTAATAAAATTTGTATGCAACAACAGCTTTGCATCAGAACGTAAATAGATGTGTCTGTTGTAAGCTATGACACAATACAGGATTTGTAAAGTATTATGTATAACACAAACTACTGACAAAGCGACATAAATTACAAATGACCAGTGATTAGTAAACTTTATTATTTCTTTGTTACCTAAAATATATAAAAGTTTATTTACGTTTTTTTTTTCTTTAAGATTTTTGAATTATGATGGATCTACTTTCTCTTTTATATTCCAGGTTTAATGAGTTTGATTACAAGTTTTTTGGTATTACTGAATCGGAGGCTGACTTCATGGACCCTCAGCAGAAACTTCTGCTGCAGTGTACCTACAGGGCATTAGAGGATGCAGGAATAGCTATGGAAAGCATCAGTGGAACCAGAACTGGTGTCTACATAGGTACTCTTGCTACCATCTATGATACATTTAAAATCCTAAGCAATTTTTAAAATCCAGCAATTGTAAGACTGTTTTGATTGTGACTGTGCTGCTGCAGGTCTTATGAACAGGGATTATGAGATGCTCAGAAATAATAGCGCTGGCACAATAACCCACTACAATGGCACTGGGACGGCCATGAGTCTTGCAGCCAACAGGATTTCCTTCACCTTCAATCTGACTGGCCCCTCTTTTGCCATCGACAGCGCCTGCTCATCATCTTTGGTGGCTCTTCATGTAGCCAGCCAGGCTATAAAGCAAGGTAATATAGTTGTGCTTGCCTGCAAAAAATAACAACTATTGGATGATATATAGAAATTAGTTATTTAATTACCTTTCTTTCAACCAGGAGACTGTGAAATGGCTCTATGTGGAGGAGTTAGCTGTATAATTGAGCCGAGGGTATTTGTTGCCCTCAGCAAGGCAAACATGATCTCACCTGAAGGAACGAGCAAACCTTTTTCCACCCATGCAGATGGCTATGGCAGGGGAGAGGGCTGTGGTGTAGTACTTCTCAAGCCTTTGAAACGTGTAGGTTGATGATTTGATCATTCGTGTCTAAAAGTTTTATATAATTGAGATACTATCCAGTCTTCTAATGATGTGACTTTCTGTGTAAAGGCTTTGAGAGACTCCAACAAAATATGGGGTCTTATCAGCAAGACAGCAGTCAATCAAGATGGGCACTCGGTCACTCCAATCACCAAACCCTCCATGGTTCAACAAGAGGAGCTGCTGAGAAGAATCTACTCTCACTCAGACATCATGAACGTTCAATATATAGAGGCACATGGGACAGGAACCCTTGTTGGAGACCCAATAGAGGCGGGAAGCATCTCGAATGTCATTGCTAGACCCACTCGTTCTGAGACACTGCTGATTGGGTCTCTGAAGGGCAACGTTGGACACACAGAATCTGCAGCTGGAGTGGCTGGACTCATTAAGGTACTGCTAATGATGAAGCACGGCATTATTGTTCCCTCAGTTTTCTACTCTGAAGATAATGCAAGTGTAGATGTAAAAGCCCTGAATCTGAGTATTCCAACTAAATCTATAAGATGGGAGACAAATGGGCCAATGGGAAGGGTGGCTGGGATCAACAGCTTTGGGTTTGGAGGCACAAATGCACATGTAATTGTAAGGCAGTATACAAATGCTACAGTTCCCACTCCAACACCGAAAGACTGTCCAAAAGTCTTTGCCATATCCGCAGCATCTGAGAAATCATTAACCCTGTCCATCATTGACACGCATGAAAGACTTTCCAGGAGCCAGTCAGTTGACTTGCAGGCACTCTCATACACCTCAGCATGCAGAAGAAGTCATTACAAACACAAATATAGGAAGGCCTTCCTAATATCCTCTCTCTCAGATTTAGAACACCAGTTAATGTCTGCAGTGAAGGCAAAGGTTCAGGCAGTGAGGTCTAACAACCAGGTGATCTTTGTGTTCTGTGGAAATGGGGTGGCCTACAAGGGGATGTGCAGGCAGCTAATGAGTAAGGTTCCTGTTTTCAGTGATAAGGTGAGAGAAATTGAGACTCTCTTCCAGAGTTATGGATCTTTCAGCATGAGTAGATGGCTTGCTGGTGAGCATGATAACAATGATTTCAATGAGTCAAATGTTGTGCCAACTCTTCTATTTGCGATTCAGGTCAGCATTGCTACTCTTCTGAAGCATTGGGGTATTAAACCTGATGCCGTGCTTGGCCACTCGGTTGGAGAGGTTGCTGCCGCTCACTGCTCTGGTCTCTTGTCCTTGGACAATGCTGTCAAAGTGTTGTACCACCGTAGTACTCTCCAGGCCAAAGTCAAAGGAGGGAAAATGCTTGTGGTTGGCAATGTGGCTGTAGATAAGGTATTAAAAATTCTTCCGAACTTTACTGGGAAAATTAGTGTAGCTGCTTTTAACAGCCCTCAGTCCTGCACTCTGTCAGGAGATGCTGATGCCATAGACATCCTCCATGAGAGGCTGAAGAGCATCTTTAAAGATGAAACTCTCTTCCTTCATGTCTTAGATGTTCCAGCAGCCTACCATAGCTATATGATGGATCCAGTATTAGAGGACATTAAGAGAAGAATAGATGTTTTAGATACCAGCAACATGGAGTGCAAACTGTTTTCAACAGTGACTGGAGACAAGTTTTCAGATGGTGATTTCAGCTCTGGCACATACTGGGCCAAGAACATCCGAGAGCCTGTTTTATTTGAACAAACGCTCCGTGCTGCCATCAAAGACAAGTCGACGAGGGGAAATGTGGTCTTTGTGGAGATTGGACCTCGTAGGGCTCTCCACAGGAACATATGTGAGACCCTGGGCAATGATACCGTAGTTCTTTCCACTGCAAACCCTGATAAGGATTATGATACAATCCTCTCGACAGTAGCAACGCTATTTGAACTTGGCATGAACGTTGACTGGCATCAGCTCTACAGGGGTTCTGAGACATTGCCCACAGCTCTTCCAGTCTACCAGTTTGACAACACAAAGAAAGACCTGAATTTTGAATCATTGCGGAAAGGTGACAAGCCATCTTCCTTTACTCCCCATACACTCATATCCCAGATAAAGAGGGATAACAAAGAGTTCATGAGCAAACTCTCTTCAGAGACTGTGCCATATCTTTGGGAGCATAAAAACAACAGCATTTCCATTGTGGCGGGTGCATTTTACGTCGAACTAGCTTTTGCCTCTGTGATGGCAAGTTTTAAGCCAAGAAAAACTATTTCCCAGCTCCATCTCAGTGTTAGATTTGAAAGTGTGTTAACACTCAACTCACACTCTCAACAGCTGAAAGTGATAGTAGAACATGGAGAGAAGGAGGGCTCATTTGCAATACAGTCCTCTGCTGCAACGCATGCCTCTGGGAGATACAGATGTACAGATATCAAGCCGTTGTTAGAGGAATCACACATTTGTCCTCGAATGATCTTCCAACGGTGCAAGTTGGTTTGGACGAGAAATGAGATCTATTCAATTCTTTCTCAAGCAGGATTTGAGTATGGCCCTGTTTTCAAACAGCTTGATAATGTGCATTTTGGGGATGAATTCAAGGAAGCTGTGATGGAAATTCAAGTCCCTGGTGATCTTCTGAAACATCTTCATGATTATTTTATTCATCCTGTGCTACTTGACTGTTTTCTGCAAATGACTGCGATGGTAGCAATAGGACAGCTAACAGTCAAGCAGGGATTCCCTTCAGGTATTACAGATATAGCCATATCAGGACCACTGCAGGAAGAAATGGTTATGTACTTGCGAGCAACTCAGGAGACTCCTGACTTTACTGATGTGTGTGGTTGCTTTTCCACAAGAGAGGGCAACGTATTAGTGGAACTTAAGGGTGTCAGGATTTCATTCTTGGGATGCAGCTCAAATGTTTCCCAGTCATTGTTCTTCCAAAATGAAGCAGTTACTGTTGAAGAAGAATTGCAAAATGGCAAAATAAGAGCAATTGTTTTTGAAGATAACCTCTGTATTGCTGAAGGACTCAGGCCATATTTGCACCCAGAATCAATCACTGTGGAGCGCAAAAAGCACTTGAAGGCATACCAAGTTCGAAATTTAGTGCTCCAGTGTCTCACCAGCAGAGTGGATGTGGAAAATGTCCTCTTCCTTTGGGGTGCTGATAACCTCACTCATCTTTCATCTGAAAAGATGCTGCACTGCTTGGTGACTTGCTGTGAGATTTTTCGCCAGATTGTTCTGGCTGTGAAAGAGAGCAAACGCTCCTGCTCAATCCATGTCATTACTTACAGATCATCAGAAATGACTGTGGACCATGTCGGCCCTGGTTTTGCACTGTCTGGTATGATAAGGGCTTGTGCAGCAGAGATGGCAGATCTTTCTTTTCAGCTGATTGACCTTGCTTCTGTGACCAGTGAAAACTTGCAAACACTTGCTCAGGTAATAAACACCTGCAAACACCAAGAGGTTTGGATCAGTAAAGGGCAGGCAGCAGTAACAAAAATGGCACGGACCACATTGACAGATAAAGCTTTGTTTAATGGTGAAACACAGTCAATGAATCCAAGAGACTTTGTTCTACAAAGTACTGATCCATACAGTATAGCCCATTTGTCTGCCACCCACTGTGACACTAATGGAAAAGCTCTCCAAGAGAAGACAGTGGAAATTAAGCTAATCAGTGTTTGCCTGCATTCATCAGATTACTTCCCTGTGACCACTTCTCAACTGATCTTTGGCAAGACAATGTACTGGAACAAGCATACATCACTGAATCACAAACTTCTGGCTCTAGATTTCAGTGGCATTGTCACAGCTGTTGGGAAAAATGTCAATAATCTGAGAGTTGGAGACCATATTGCGTCATGTTACCCAGTTCATGCCACGGCAAAGATTGTAATTCCTGAAACAGTGTGCTACAACATTAAGTCATTTCCATTTCTAAAAGAGACTCCATGTGTGTCTTATTTCATACTGGCGTGGGAGATCTTGCAAAGAATACTGTTTGAAGATAAAAAACAGCACAGAAAGTTGACTATTGTTTCCCCAAACTCTGCCTCTGCTCTGACGAAGGTTCTGGCTCTCACAGCAGCCAGGTCAGGCTGGAGTGTTTCCTCTCAGTCACATTTCACTGGAGAACTTCCATGTTTTGATGAGAGTCATGCATTCGTTCTCTTGCCACCATTTAATGACGCTTGGCAGGAGATGTATGACAATGGGGCTCTTGAAAAACACATTATTTTCGTGTTTAGCAGTCATATGCCACCGTCAGTCTCAGACAGACTGTTTACTCTGAAGAGTGAACACATTCATGTGCATAAACTCGATGTGGCTTATGTTCTCCAGAAAGCCTATCTACAAGCACGAAGCAGGAATATCTGTAGCTGGTTAAAATCATTAGGCTTTGATACAGGATCTTTACCTCTAAGAAGGGGGTTGTATCTTGTATCAGACTCAAAAGGGTCCTGGTCTAGTACAATTCCTGAGTCCTATTTCACAACAAAGACAGTTCAGCAAATGGTTTTAGGCCATGAAGAATCTTGTAGCCTGGCATCTGAAATCCCTTTGCTTGCAATGCCTGGACAACTCTTTAAACAAAGTTGTGCTTATATTGTAACCGGTGGGCTGTCTGGTTTGGGACTTGAGACAGTTAAGTTTCTGGCCCACAATGGTGGAGGTTGTATTGCAACTCTGTCAAGAAAAAACCCTTCTAATAAAACACAGTTTGAAATGGATCTCCTGCAGAAAAGATACAGGGTTACTATCATAAACATCCAGTGTGATGTTTCTGTGATGATGCAGGTAGTTGATGCAATTGCAAAAATTGGTGAAACATTCCCTTCTTGCCCTATCAAAGGGGTGTTTCACAGCGCTGCAGTGTTGCATGATGCATTGACTGAATCTCTTGATGAGTCTCTTTTCAGAAAGGTGCTGCAGCCCAAAGTCTGTGGTGCTTTAAATCTCCATTATGCAACACTGCACAACAAACTGGACTTCTTTGTGTGCTATTCTTCCATCTCATCAGTCATTGGCAATGCCTCACAATGTAACTATGGCGCAGCCAATTCTTTCCTCGACCTGTTCTGCCATTATCGACGAAATCTCGGGCTAGCTGCACAGTCCATCAACTGGGGTCCTTTGAACCTTGGTCTCCTGCTGAACAAAGATCATTTACAAAAGTTTCTAGAGGCAAAGGGGATGATGATAATGGATGCTTGCGAGGTTCACGAGACACTTAAAAAGAGTCTTTTGATGAACAGACCCCAACAGGTAATATGCAAATTCAACTTTAAAAATCTCAGTGTCCATGTTCTTTCGCAAAATGGGTCTCTCAGAGAGCGATTGTTACCTTTGGTAGAAATGGAGCTCAAAGATGAAGTACATGACAAACCCAAAACCCAAAGTTCTTCCACATATGAACATGTGAGCAATATTGTGAGTGAAATAATCAATGTAACTGCAGAGGAACTGGATCATGACCCCAATCTGTGTGCTTTGGGGATTGACTCGATGTTAGCAATGACTCTGCAGAACAAGATTTTCCAGGAGACAGGTGTAAATATACCTTTGGTTGTAATACTGGACCCGAACAGTACACTTACCAGTTTGGTATCTAATGTGTTAAAAAGTGAATAATTAATTGCTATTCGATTACTACAGATGCCATTTTAACTAAATGGCTACATTTGTCCAACCTGTAAAATAGACCCCAGGCAGTGTTTTCAAAGATAATTGAGTAGATGGTGCTAAATAGCTAAAATAAATATTTACCCAGCTTCTAGACAAACAAACCCTAAATTCCATTTTACTTTTCTACATTTATTGTATTGATTGTATGTATAGTTTTTAAATGATGTTAAAGTCCTTTAAGTTGGGTTGCAGTGAAGAAAATGTCACACATACATTGCTAACATCCTGCTAATGCAGGGGTGGGCAATTCCAGGCCCTGAGGGCCGGTGTCCCTGCAGGTTTTAGAGCTCACCTTGGGTCAACACACCTGAATCACATGATTAGTTCGTTACCAGGCCTCTGGAGAACATCAGGACATGTTGAGGAGATAATTTAGCCATTTAAATCAGCTGTGTTGGTTCAAGGACACATGTAAAACCTGCAGGGACACCGGCCCTCGGTGCCCACCCCTGTGCTAATGCATGCTAATTTGTTATCTAATGGTTTAGTAAAGCGCATCATGTCTCCATGGCACATGTGTCACAATAAATGCTGCAACAGACTTTAGTATACATCTTACAGTATATTTGTGTATAAGGCCTTGCTCACATATACACAGGTATTTTGGTCAATATAGGCTTTTCTTTATGTTTTGGCCTTTTGCCCACATATAAATGGCATTTTAGTTCACTTAAAACTGAGCTTTTAAAACCTTCCTTTTTTAGTGTGAACACTTTTAGAAACTATTTATGTCTGGCCAAGGAAAATTAAGATTTTGTCTTGTAACTTTGCATTTTTTTGCCGTTTTTGGATGTCAGACTTTGTGCTGTGTTAGTGTTTGCAAGCTTCCGATTAGCTGATTTACTCTGGCATAGTTCTGACACCATGTGATACTGTTTTTTGTGCTTTTATGTAGACAGGCATGTTTAAATACAAAAGTGAAAAATCCCCATTTTAAAAATACTTTTGTACATGTAGACATAGTTAAGAAGCAGCTAGTTGTGGTTATCATAAGTGACCACTCTTTGATAGCTTCTGCAAAAAAATCTGCTGCTGCATGTTTGCTTGCAGCTAAAATAATAATAAAAACAAAAACTCATAAACATAATAATTCTTTATTCCATGAATATTACACTTACCTTATAAGTGCTCTGTACAAGACTTGCTATATGAACCTTGACTATGTGTTGTGATTACAAATGTTCTTTAATTTGTTTCAGATCATAATTTAATTACTTTTTAATTACTTATTGTATTCTAGTTTTTAATTTTTATTTTCAAGAAATTAATAATGCCCCTTGAAAAGATTGCTTCATTATTTGGTGTTGTTTAATAAAAGCTTGATGAAGTTTGTGTCTAGTACTCTAAAACTGCTATGCCCTTTTTCATAACTCCATTGTAATAGTATTTTAAGTCTGCATAGTATTGTTTATGGAGCAGCGAGTTACACTGGTAATGCCTATGATCTATGATTTATGCACATAAATAAATAAAAATCAAAATGTTCCTAACATTCTTGATCTGTAATTGATCTTTGGAACATGTCTGTATTTGTGTTTGTATTTTTATGTATATATATATTTTACCACATATTCATCTGGGACCAGAGGAGGACCTTTCCAATGTGATATGATAATTTTGTTCTCTGAAAGCAAAATCACATGTGCCGCCAAAGGATCATTTATGGGACATACTTGATTACTATATCGCAAACTTTTTTCCATTAGTGCCATAAAGTTGATAAACATTTAGAGTTAATCAGTTAGCAGTGATAAGCACTGACCATGATCTGATAGAGAATCATTTATATCAAACAAGCTGTAGTAGATGGAGAGAACCTAGTGATAGATGTGACGAGGCCAATTTTAAAGATAAAACATTTATTTGGATTAAAAAATAATACAAGATAAGGCACTTATTTTACATAATTTTGCAGTAAAAACATTTGTCAAGAGTTACATGTTAAGTTGCAATGCTGTTTTTTTCTGTACAATATTGTTGAGTAAAACAGTGATATAAAATATCCTTTGAAAATTTCCAGTTAGTAAAATATATGTTTGGTTAACAAACTGTATTACAAAAAAATCAACCAAAATCCAAAAATGAATACAAAACAGGATGCAAAGTACTGTAAACAAGTTGCATTAATATAAGAACTTTCCTTTATTACAATGGCCATTTTATTATTTTTCTTAATGAATTCTGAATGCAAACTATATATTGAGTCCATTATTGTAGTGTTCTGATGGCTGATTGTATTTATACAGTAATATGTCTTTTTGGGTTTTTCACAATCTGGTAGAAACTTCAGCTTTATCTGGTAGAGACTCTGGGTTCTCATTGACACTTTCGCCTTCAGCTCCTTCACTCAGTAGAGCTGCCATTGTTGCAATAGTTGCATTGGGATCCAATAGTTTCACCAAAGGCACATTCACACCTCTCCCCTGAAAGATCAAATTCTGCAGAGTCATAGCCTGCATGGAGTCAATGCCTAAGGATGAAAGAGGTAAATCATCCTTCAGCTCACTCTGCTCCATGCCAATGGTCTCACTAAGTAGAGAGACAACATAGTCCTTTGGTGAGACATAGACAGCTTGTTTAGTTTTAGAGTAAGTCTCTCTAGATTTTTGAAAGGCTGCCTCGACTAATGCAGAAAGGCGCATAGTCAAGGCTTTATTTTGCGAGAGGATGTTGTATCTGATGTTTCTGAAGTGAAACCTGCAAACAGCTTGCTGGGGTTGGTTGAGCACAAGGCATTGCTCCAAGCTTTGATAAATCTCAGCCACATCTAAAATCATCATTCCCTTTGCCTCCAGAAAACGCTGGAAATGTTCTTTGTTCAAGAGCAGACCAAGGTTCAGAGCTCCCCAGTTGATAGACTGTGCAGGCAAGCTGAGATTGCGCCTGTATTGACAGAACAGATCAAGAAACGTATTGGCTGCTGCGTAGTTTGTTTGTGATGCGTTTCCCAGGAAAGCGGAGATGGAGGAGTAACATACAAAGTAATCCAACGGACAGTGCTTTGTTGCATAGTGCAAATTCAGGACACCGTTTATTTTTGGCCTGAACACCTTCTCGTACAGAGATCTGTTAAGGGTCTCAATCAGCCCATCATGCAAGACAACTGCACTGTGAAACACACCTCTGATCGGACAACCAGGGAACTTCTTTCCAATGACACTGATGACTTTGTGCATGTTCTCAGAAACAGATATGTCACACTCTATGCTGGTGATGCTGTTTCGACACTGTTTCTCCACATTGTTGATTTCTCGCTGTACTTCTGGTGTGGGCTTGCTTCTGGAGAGAATGACAATGTACTCACCACCTCTTTGTGAGATGAACTTAACAGTCTCAAAGCCCAGACCAGAAAGACCACCTGCCACTACATACACAGACCTCTTTCGAAAAAGCCGTTTTTTTGTTGGGAGAAGTGGAATCTCAGACAGTGTGCTGCCAAAATCATTTTCAAGAGCTACAACAGCCAATTTCTTGGAGCTGAAATATGAGTCTGGTTTTGCTGAATCAATGCTTTTTCGTTCAGATTTTGCACTCTGAAAGGTAAAGCTTTCAAGAGCCAATTTCCCATTAAAGTTTAAGGACTTCAGCCAGTGATAAAGGTATGGCCTGTGTGTTCTCAGGAATCCCTTTTGGAAAATGACTGCCATCTGAATTGTCTGTACATGAACACTTTCCTTTGCCCTTTGGAACACTTCCTCAACGACTAGATCATGCTTCTGAGATTCACATACTATTACAACATGTTGTAAACCTGGAAAGTTGCAAATTTTAGCAGTTAGGGATTCATCAACTGGAGGCAGAATGACAACTGCGCCCAACTGACTGGCACCTACAAAAGTCCCATTGCATTGCGTTTCAACATTCACATTCCAGCCTGATTTGCAAGCGCTAAGTGCCAAGACTTTCACTAGTGCAGAATCAGGCACAGAGCATATGATTGTTATATTACGCTTGGCTCCGAGCAAAGCTCGATGAAGGATTTCCCATGCTAGCACAAAGTAGGAAACACAGGGTGTTTTTTTGAGGACTGGGAACTTTTTGGTGCTGTAGCACACTTCCTGTGGCACTCTGATCTTACTTGCTGCCACCACAGGATAACAGGAAGCAACATGTTCTCCCACTTTGAATTTCCTTACATCTTTTCCAACTGCTGTGATAGTACCGCTGAAGTCAAGAGCGAGCAGCTTGTGTTTCTGAGATGAGTGCTTGTTCCAATAGAGTGTTTTGCCGAATTTTAGATTTGAAGTGCTGACTGGGAAATAGTCGGATGAGTGAACACATATCTTATTGGGCTGGATTTCAATGAATGTATCACTGATCGGCTCAGCCTCCTCGTCAGAGCGAATGGCACTCAGTTGAGTAATTTCATGAGCATCAGCTGTCAGAAAAATACAAGGTTCAGACACTGTAGATGTATAAGTGCCCACTTTATTGTCAGTGATTTCTAGTGGGGTGCGCACAATGGAAGGTTTCAAAACCTGTCCGTCTTTTACCACCAGTTCTGGGTGCTTGCTGCATGGGTATGACCTTAGGACATCAGACAGAGCTGCAATGTCCTCAGCAGAGATCCTGTTCATGTCAATCAGCTGAAAAGAAAGATCTGGTATCTCTGCAGCGAACGATCGTGTCATACCAACAAGAGCAAAACCTGGACTTACATGGTCTACTGTGATGTCAGATGAACGGTAAGTTATGGCTCTAATTGATTTTGGGAAGTGAATTCGCTTTAGCTCAAGAACTATTTGGCGGAAAATCTCACAGCAGTCAGCCAGATTCTGCAGGATGATGTCAGCTGGCCGTGATGTGAGATCTTCTTTTCCCCACAAAAATAAGACCTCATCAAAGTTTTCTCTAATATCTCTGATTTTAAGATTTGCCAAAAGAGAAGGGAAACCATTGCCCAAGATGTCCTTTGCATATGTGATGGGAATGTAAGTAGATGCTGAGTCCAAATGTTTCTTTAGACCATCAGCGATCCCTAAAGTATCACAGAACACCAAGGCCTTTGGAGGAGGAGTAGGAATGTGATCATTTGGGATAACATCGAAGGCATTGTGGTAGAAGTACTCATCTACCACATGAGAACGACTGCCTAAGTACTTGATTATGACATTTTTGACCTCAACCAACACTCTGCCTTCCTTGTCTGCAAAGCACCCACAAACACCAAAGTGATCAGTGCCCACATCAGTTGCTCTCAGATAAATAGTCATCTCATTTTGCAAAGGTTCAAAGACTGTAAGACTTCCTATTTTGGCAGGAAATCCTGGCCTGCCAGCAAAGACGTGCTCTACCGCAACTGGGAGAAGCTGCATCAGATAATCTAGCAAGACAGGATGAATGCAGTAGTCATGCAAATGAGACTGAAGTTCTTCTGGAACTGAGACATTTGCAAAAGCCTCTTTCAGATCATCTCCATAGTGCACATCCTTCTTATTCTGGAAGATGTCTCCATACTGAAAACCTCCTTGAGAGAGATACCCATAAAACTCCTGAAAGCTCACTACAGATGTGCATCTTTTGTAGATGGAGCTTAGTGAAATGCACTGCTCCTCAATCAGCTTCTGTTTCTTTGAAACCACAGTGCCTGATGCATAAACTACAGATGGGGAGAGAATGGTGAATCTGGTTTCCCTCTCTGTTTGTTCTAGTTGCACTTTCATTTCAGGTGGATTCTGTGTTAAAACAAATGGACTGTGAAAATTGATACTGAGCTGCAGTGAACTGAGAGGTACTTTTGGTTTTGCACTGGCCATGCACGCAGCTAAACCCAGCTCAGCATAGAAAGCACCAGGGATGATGGGTACATCATTGTGCTTGTGCTCTTTCAAGTAGAAAGTAGAGTCAGACTTTAGATCACAAGTGAAAATGTTGCTTTCACTTCCTGTCTGACACAGCACAGGATGATTGCTTGCTGTGTTATTCTGTGCTGCCCCAATGATAACATCCTTGTCTGAGGAGTCAAATTGATATTTAGGAAAAGGCAGAGGTATTGTCTCATAGCCTTTATAGAACGTGTTCCAATCTACTTGAACACCGAGTTCAAACAGTTGAGAAACAACAGACATGACTGATTCATGATCTTTTTCTGGCTGCACGGAGGCAAGGACAGCTGTGTCATTTCCCAGAGATTCCATAATGTTTCTCTGCAGTGCCCTTCTTGGACCTATCTCAACAAAAACCGTGTGCTTCTTTCCTCTAGTTGCTGACTGTACTGCCTGCTCAAAAGCAACCGGCTCACGAATGTTTCTAGCCCAGTATTCACCTGTGCAGAAATCTCCCTGCTGGACTTCCTTGCCTGTCACTGTTGAGAACAACTCTGTGTCAAGATCATTCACCTGTAAGAGACCAATTTTTTCCACAATTTCTGGTAGAATTGGGTCCATCATGTGGCTGTGATAAGCAGCATGGACATCCAGCACACGAAGGAACAGATTCTGACTATTGGCTGAGGTGCTTAGCTCCTTATGGAAGCGCTCAATTGCGTCTGCCTCACCTGAAAGGGTGCAGGACTGTGGGCTGTTATATGCAGCAAGGCAAATTTTACCAGAGTAAGGAGGGAGCAGTGAAGATACCTCTGATACAGCCATGTTGCTGATCACGAGCATCTTTCCCCCGGTGACTTTTCTCTGGAGAGTGCTGCGGAAATATATGACTTTTACTGCATCCTCCAGAGACAAGAGACCAGAGCAGTGAGCGGCTGCCACTTCACCAACAGAGTGTCCTAGAATTGCATCAGCTTTGACTCCCCAGTGCCTGAGCAAGGTAGCAATCCCAACCTGAATAGCAAAGAGAAGAGGTTGGACAACGTCTGGGTCTTTGAAGTCGCTGCTCTCAAATTCGCTCTCAAGAGTATCCAGGATG
Organism: Oreochromis niloticus; assembly: GCF_001858045.2. Lineage (NCBI taxonomy): Eukaryota > Metazoa > Chordata > Actinopteri > Cichliformes > Cichlidae > Oreochromis > Oreochromis niloticus. The sequence goes on from NC_031974.2 coordinate 12,604,229, forward strand.
TCCAGAGGACTCAGCTTTTGGAAAAGTTCCTTAATTTCTTTGATCTTTTCTCTGAATATAGGCTCGGTTTTTAGTAGCTGCTTGCACATACCATGGTAGGTGACACCATTTCCACAGAAGACAAACACTAACCTTGGATCTGAGAAGGCAACACTGATATTTTTGCCAACAGCAGCAATTAGCTTCTCTTTTAGATTAACTACAGAAGATACTGTGATGGCTTTTCTGTATTTATGTTTTTGGTGGGTTCTTCTGCAAGCTGACGTGTAGAGGAAAGAATCTAGATCAAACCGGTTTTCTGCCTGTAGCTGATTGATGGTATCTTCCATCATCATGGTAAATGATTTTGAAGAATTTGCAGATATGACAAAATACTTGACTTGCTTATTATCATGCCTTTGCTTAGAATATGGCTGGATGTGCTGTGTGACAATGGCGTGTGCATTTGTTCCCCCAAAACCAAAGTTGTTAACTCCTGCAACTCTTGCACTAGCGCATTCCCATTTTTCTGGTTCCTTAGGAATTTTAATGTTTAGTGCTGTGGTATCTACACTGGAAGCCTTATCAGTGTAGAACACCGAAGGAACAATGGTCTCATGCTTCATCATCAGGAGAACCTTAATGAGTCCAGCGACTCCAGCAGCAGATTCTGTGTGTCCAATATTGCTCTTTACAGAGCCGGTCCAGAGTGTCTTTGAACCGGGAGATCTAGATTTAGCAATGACATTGGAAATGCTTCTTGCCTCTGTTGGGTCTCCAGCTGGGGTTCCAGTCCCATGTGCCTCCATGTACTGGACATTTGCAAGGTCAGACTCTGAATAGATTCTGCGGAGAAGCTCCTCTTGTTGTGTCATGGATGGTTTGGTGATTGGAGTGACAGAGCGGCCATCTTGGTTTACAGCAGTTTTGCTGATTATACCCCAGATATGGTCATGATCTTGAAGAGCCTGTCAAGCAACAAAAAGATGAAAATGAAACAGGAATAAAAGTGTATATTGATAAAGAACATCTTATACCAGAGTCAAACATATTACATGACATATTTGAACTTTAGCTTATATTTATAAATATATAAACTAGATTGCACTGATGTGAGTTACTCAGCTGAAGAGATAAATACTGCAGAGATTTCCACTTTGTCTTAAATCACACAGAACGTTCTATATTTTGCGTAAAGGTATAAAAAAAAGAAACCCTTCTTTTAACTGCTTCCCTTTTCACAACGACTTGACACAGTGGATGGATCCATATTTTTGATTTGGCAAAAATATTTTGCCCTTTCAGTGCAATCAACCATGTTTCTCCTGACATTTTAGGCAAATATTTTAACCACTGCACTATGGAGCCACTTGTACAGCTACAGAAAATACATTTGAAAATATCCTCTGTTCAAGCTGGTTAATTAAAACTAAACTAAGTGTGCAAAAATTAAAAATTAAAATGAAACCAATCTGTTGGAGACAATTTTTATAGGCTAGGCGACCAGGTCAATCACGTTTGATGGAAAGTGTACAGTTGGTCACTACAGTTAATTGCAATTGATCACTGAATATGAAAAAAAAATTAAAGGGAGTCATTGGTGTGTTTTTAGCTCATCCTCCCGAGGACCAACATGTCTATGAGATGGCGAGGTGTCCATCGCCCATCTGTCTGTCCCTCCATAATTCACAAGGTTTGCAACTCCCCCTAGAATATTGCTCAGATTTTAGCTAAACGAGATTAACTGTAATGAACATGACAGTTTGTGAGCCTGCTGTACTTCTCAGTGGATTTCAGTTATCATTAGTTTGTGCAACAGAGCCAACCAATGACAAGAAAACTGATAACTTCCTTTCTGTACTTCATGTATTATAGTAATCTATGAATTGTGATGGATCATCAGCTGGTTGAGCTACTACATCACCATTTGGCACTTTGGCAAACTGTCCGTTTAATGTTTAAATTCCTGAAGTATCTGACATTTTCTTATAATTAATCTGCATATGTCAACCTTTTTCAGTGGTTTTAGGAGAACTACTCCGCATCCCTCCCCTCTGCCGTATCCATCTGCTCTACTGGAAAAAGGTTTGCTGGTTCCATCAGGTGAGATCATCTTGGCTTTGCTGAGCGCAACAAAAACTCTTGGCTCAAGGATGCAGCTGACCCCTCCACAGACAGCCATTTCACAATCCCCTGATAAGATAAAAGACATCATATCATCCCAACTAATTAAACGCTAAAGCCGCTTTATAAATAAATATGACACTACAGAATGATTTACTACCAGTAACTCTATTGCTGATTAACCCGAAGTTATCTATGCTGGACAGACCTTGTTTTATTGATTGACAGGCAAGATGAAGAGCCACAAGGGATGAAGAACAGGCAGAGTCTAAGGACAGCGAAGGTCCGGTGAAGTTGAAGACATAGGAGACTCTGTTTGCTGCAATACTCATGGCAAGCCCTGTGCCAGTCCAGTGGTTGATCACACTTGGGTGCACATGTGCAGCATTTGTTTCATAATCTCTGTTCATTATTCCTACAGAGATACATAAAACACACGGGTCATGTACTTATCACTGTAACATCATTCATTTGAATGGATGTAAAATTTGATGGTAATTCTGGTATAAAAAGTCGCTTTGTTTTTGGTCAAGCACCCATTATTGTAACACAAAACAATAAAAACACAAAAACACAAACAAGCGTTTAGTGCCTTACCAAAAAACACTCCTGTTCTGGTCCCACTGGCTTTTTCCATTGGAATTCCAGCATTTTCTAAAGCCCTGTAGACACACTGAAGGAGCTGTTTCTGCTGAGGATCCATTTGTTCCACTTCACTGTCACTGATGCCGAAAAACCTGTGGTCGAATTCATTAAACCTGAAAATATCAAAAAATAAGAAGGTCAGATTCAGATGTTCTAGTTACTGTTTAAATTCTTCCTTCTTAGACTACTTCTCATTCATGTGATGCATTTACAGTGTGATGCATTTACAGTGTGATGCATGTACAGACTCTAAAGCTGTAAAGCTGTTTCTATTGTACAAACCTATAATCAGTTTCTATTTTTGGTTTGTCCACAATTTCAGTGCAATACTCCACCAAAAGAAAGGAAACTAAAGCAAATGAAGGGGAGATTTGCAGCTTAAATCCAAAGAGCTAAAGACAAAACACTGCAGTTTGGTAAAACACAATGAAAGATAAAACCTAAATCATGGTAAAAATAAAGTACATTCTCTCTTTATTCTGAAGTTTTACATATCTGGACATGACAAATATAATTTGGTCCAGGTCACAAAGATAGGTCAATACAACCTAAAGTGAATTAAAACACACGACATATTACACCATGCTTTTATTTATTAAAAAAACAAACTAACTAAGCCAAAATGCAGAAGCGATGTGTGAAAAACTTTGAAAAACTAAGTAGATCTTCACTACTTCCATAGAAATTAACTGGTTAACTAGCAGCCAAGCCCTGCAAATCAAACAAACTTGATTTACTGATCCGAAAGTTTGAGCACCTCACACTTGTTGATCAGTTATGTTTTGGTGGTTTGTTGGTCTGGAGTATTCAGGTTTGTGATAACACAATGTCAGAGAGGTAAGACTGCAATGACTTGTGAGAATTATTATAGGCAAGTGGAAAACATTCAAGACAGTTTTTCATTGTCCCAGGAGTAGACGTCCCAGCAAATTTACCTCAAGGTCAGCCTGTGAAATGCCATATAGACTCTGCAGGCCTCAGCTAGAACATTAAATGTTAGAGTTCAGACATTTATGGCTTGTTTGAAAAGGTTTAACAGCCTCTTCTCTCTAAAAAAAACATTTCAGCACTGCTTAGGTTTGCAAAGTTGCATCTGAACAAACCACAGGACTCATTTGGACCATGAGACCAAAGTGGAGATGTTTGGCCATAACACAGTAAACACATATCAGGATGATGGTTTGGAATTGTTTTATAGTCACAGGATCTGAGGACCTTGTAGTCATTAAGTCAACCACAAACTCTTCTGTTTACCGAAGTATTCTAGAGTCAAATGTGAAGCCATCTGTCTAACAGCTAAAGCTTGGTCCAATTTGAGTCATGCAAAAGGAAAATGATCCCAGCAAATCTACAACAGAATGGCTAAAAAGAAAATAATCAAGGTGTTGGAATGCCTCAAAATCCAGACCTCAAACAGACTGAAATGATGTGTTGAGACCTGCAAACCTCAATAAACTGAAACAACATTGCAAAGATGAGTTGGCCAAAATTTCTCCACAGTGAAGTGCCTGCCTGATAAAGTCATGCAGAAAACTTTAAGTTATTGCTGCTAAAGTTGATTCTATAAGCTACTGAATCATGGGGTGTCCTCAGGTTTTCACACACTGCTTCTGCATTTTGGCTCAATTTGAATTACACCCATAGTGACACAGCGTAATATGTCATGTTTTGTAGTTCATCTGAGGTTGTACTTGCCGAAATTTAAGACCTAATAGAACTGGATGATTTTTATTATGTCCTGATATGTAAAACCTCAAAACTTTTTTCTTAACACAACTGCATCCATCAGTGCTGTGACTCATTTTACTGCCTTAATGATCATGTGTTACATTTATGACTGAAGGTGACTGAGCACTAAATTGCTTATATTTTATGATTAACATATGAGACAGTTGTTCTTTCTCAATGTTCAACAAGCAGTTCAGTGAGTTCAGTGTAAGTCGGTTATCTTGTCATTTGTATTTCACAGTTATATACAGCCAATAGGTGATGCTCAGTCTGTGACATCAACAGCAATGTATATACTACACACTGAGTCGATTAGGTCATCTTCCATCCAGGTAGATTACACCACAACTGATATTTTATTATCATTCCCCAAAAGTCCTATTATGAGCACTTATGCTTCATGAATTGGTCTCCCAGGGCGAAAACGTTTTTTGTGGAGTTTGACTGTAAGATCCCAAGGAATCTGATTGAGAACATTCAGCAGGAAAGGCCTAAACTGAGTGAATTCTGCAGTTTCCCAGCAGGAACAACACCACCTGAATCAACTGCCAGATTTACCTCCCTGCACAGAGGTAGGTTAAAGTAATCTAAAATGAAGCCTAAAGTTAAGAAATTAACTGCTTTTCATATTTTTTGTAGTCACTCTGAAATGTCGCTGTTTTTGAAGATAAAGCAGGGTTGTTGTTATCTAATATAACATGGACTTGATAAGAAAAACCTTCAGTGACAGTTGATGGGTTAAAAAGAACCATGCATCATAAATTATTTCACGAGTGTTAATAGGACATCTAGACATATGTAAACAGACTCATTTCCATGGAACATTGTGAGAACTAATGGAGATTTATCATGTTAAAAGGCTGAAAAAATCTATTTATGTTACCATTTTTGACTAGTCCAGTGTTTGGAGCACTTCTTTTATTTTCAAAAGGGGAAAAAACAAAACTGTCTTTGGAAAAGCATCAAAACAGTAAGTCTCTGATTTAATACAAATTAGTAGCAGCAGTGTAATTTCATTAAGCAACACTTCATGAAGTGTGAAATTGCCAAACAAAAGTTTATATGACTGTATTGATAGGCACACATTTGTAAAACAGATAAGCAGATCTAAACGAGATAAAGGCCATACCCGTCAATGAGAGCCGCCTTGGCTGTGCGGGATTTACCCGGTTTGTTGTCATCAGGATCATACCAGCTGCTTAAGTCAAATCTCTCTTTGGGAATTGGAACAGAGCAGTTTCTCCCATTCACCAGAACCTTCCAGAAATTGTCAAGCCCCTCTCCTGTTTTTGGGAGAAGATACATATAAAACACTAAAACAAGATTTTCATTGTTCTTAATGTACTGTTTTTGCCTCTGTATACCACCATTTATGCCTTTTTAAGAATCTACTAGATTAAGCCTAGCGATGCCTCCTTCGCCTCAGGAACAAATCTTTTGGGTGTTCCGGTGAACAGCTACCAAGTTTTTTGTAACAAGGGAACAGGCCTCGCCTGTAAAATTACTTTTGAGCCTCTGAAAATGACTGCAGTTCCTAAACAATTCATCCAATACTTTTGTCAAACCCTTTAATTAAAGCTTAAAGTCTGCACTTTCATAATCTTGACTGATTTCAAATCCACTGTGGTGGTGCACAGATGCAAAACACAAAAATATCCTTGTCTAAATACTTCTGGATCTGACTATACGCCATGTGATGCACAAAAATCAAATTAGGTAGTAAAATAATATCAGACACACAAAACAGAAACTTCTTAAATTTTCCTCACCGCCTGGAAAATTGCATCCAATTCCCACCACTGCAATGCTGTCTTCAGTTTCTTCCATTTTGACAGAAAATCACTGAAAAATGAATAAATAAAACACAATATAAATCTTTAGTGTGTCAGCATGCAATCGCCATAGCAGCAGATCAGAAAAAGTGGAGCAAGTTATCGAGTGAAACAGTGTAATTAGTTCAGTTTAGTCATGCACCACTGTATCCTTACATCTATCCCGTTGGCAGTTTCCCTCACTGATGGTATCACTGCTGGACTTGCCGTTCTTATAGGCAGCTTCTTTTCTTTATTAAACATTAATGATTCATGGTATACGTGGCCATGGAGATGAAGGACTTCAGTGCACACATTTATGGTGCCTCACAAATGATTAGACCACATTTAATGGGCAAGTCAATATGTTACATAATAGCGTGGCCTTATCACAGCTTCAGTTTATCTAATTATCATGTTTAAAATCCTGGAAACATCTGGAAATGGTTAAAAAAAAAGACATTTTACACCAACTCATTTTGTTAATTAATAAGACAAGTAAGTAATAAGTAAGCCATAACTGTTATCAATATTACAATTTACATACCGCAGTATGTTAAGTGATTGTACATAACTTTGTTGATTACTTGATTAGATAAGTTAAGGTCATAGTAGATGTTCAAAGCCAAGTATGTCCAGGAGTAACAATATCTCTGAGGTAACTTTTGAACTAAATAGTTTCTAATAATACCACAAAACAAATCAGTTACTTATTAGGAGGATGTTTATTAAATGCTGCATGTTAAAGTTCCTTTAATTCACTCAAAATGATCACAGTTGACCTAATTATAAATGAATAAAAATACAAATTTATGGTTGATTTAAATTTAAAATATGAAGTTAAATGTTGAATCATCCATTGATCAAAAAGCAGGATAAGATTCTTTAAAACAATTAATAATTATTATTTTTCCCCCCAAGGGTTTGGTCTATGAATTGAATTTTTAAGCAACATAAGGAACAATAGACTGGTTTTCCTGGTTAGTCTTATCATCTTATTGCCATTATCAAGAAACCACAGCCCCACAGAATTACAAGGTAGAATTCCAACCAACAAGCATTGTCTTTATTACCCCCCCACCCTTTGTGTTTAATGATTAAATAAATTAAATCCATGATTTTATTAACTTGATCAAAATATTTCAGGGTCTTAACACAGCAGATTATGTAATATTTTGGCAGAAGGAAACACAGACTGTCATAAGTTCATAACTTTATTAGATGATGAGTAATGTGTCTGTCTCAATAATAAATAATAATAATGAGCTGAAGTAATGAAGGATAAAGTAATGTACCCAGTGTTTGAGTTTAGGCTTCAGGCTCATTTAACCTTTAACCTGTCCAGTGTTAAATTTGACAGCAAATTTGGATTTAGTTTTAGCCATAATTAAGGCATTAAATTATTTTAGTTTCAGTCGACTAAGCATCACAAGATGATAGCAGAATAAATCTTGATTTGAAAATAAAAAGTGTAAAAGTTTGTCTGTTTTTACCAGCAGGAGTTGCTCCATTTTATTTTCCTTGACATCAAATACGAAATGCGTCACTACGTGTGCTCTTCTCCTTCTTCCAAACGGTGTTTTTAATCGCTTTTCCGTGAGAAGAGCATGGGAATAAATAAGCCCCTCCACCCACACCCCCGTTTCCCGGGAACATATCAAACCTGCCGGTCTAACCTTTCTGCACAAGGAAATTAATTCTGATTGGATCACGTGTAAACTCGCCCCGCCTTTCCACACAGCTTAATTAGTTCTGATTCGACCTCGTTTTTATTCGTTGACAAAATTGTCAATACATGTCATCATAAAGTTGTCATACTGTTTTCCTCAGAAAAAAAGGACGTTGACGAAAACTATGGCGACATTTACTGATTAATGAAATGAACACTCATTTTTGGAGAAAGACATTTATTATCACACAATATCAGACATGAAAGCATAACAGCCACAATGTTTTAAATATATTTTACTGAAAGCGAAAATGAAAAAACAAACTTTTTTAGTTTATAGCCACGTATAACCATTAAACTTCAAGTGTTATCATGAAAGCCTCACACACTGTAAACAGGTTGCTGTAAATTTTACAGCAACTTACTGGCAGATGGATGCGAGGAATTAGCTGTAAAAGGATTCGCAGGAACCCTGTTTATAAGCACTTTTTACATCCTGCTGAAAAGGTATTTTCTATAAATTTGCTGTGACTGGATTTTACAGTAATTTGCATTTACAGCAGTTACTGCAAATATATTTTTATGTTTTGTGTTTGTTTATCTAAAGCGAAGTAACTAACTTTTATTTACAGTAATTTTCCATAATTTCATTTGCAGTAAACTTACCCTAAAGAAAATGACAGAAACCACTGTGTCTAACAACCAATTATAATCATCAATATTAAATCAACGTGCATGACACAAGATCTGTTTATTGCAAAAAACTAGAAAACTAGGAAACATCGCATTATTAGGACTTGCACTTGAGTTTCCCACATAGCCCCAGTCAGGATTTGCACCAGAAACCTTCTTGCTTTGAGGCGACAATACGAACCACAGCTACTGCGCTGCCCTACTTCAGATCTGTGGGTACCCCATTTCCTCATGTGCACCATGTATCAAGAGGCGAAGCTGTTTAACTGCTTGATTCCCCTATGAGCCTTTAAAAACCAGCAGATGCCCCTCTCTCCTTTAGACTGTGCCATATAGAGGTGATATTTTCCATATGGTCATACTTATTTTGAACTGTGAACCATGTAAAGTTACTCCTGTGAAGTCCAAGTATAAATATAGAATTGAATTCACAGGTTTTCTTCACCTGTTCATAAGCCCTACACTTTCCTCTATCTCAGATCCCCACCAGCTGCTGTCAGTTTTATTATCAAGTTTCCTTTAACAGCTCAGCCTCTTGAACTCTGTTCTGGCAGTGAGTCACAGTTTAAGCCCATTTATCCATTTGTTATCTGTTCAGTTCAGGTCAGCAGCATTTATCGAGTTTCTGCTTTGTCTGTTTGGCCCTACTATCAGATATTGTCTTGCTTTTGTTTATTTGATGTGACATTACTTATTACTAAGTAAATAAGCCAGATTTAGCCCTACAGGCCAATTTTCATCCTTTACTCTTCAAGAAAATTACCCTATGTCATTAACTTTTTTGCACAGTTTAAAGTGTTGTGAATCACTGTTTCTATTATTATTTGAGAGCGCTTAATGTTTTAAGATGATGAAAACCTGATGATGTCACGGTTCTGGGTCGGTGTGACCCAGTATTTTGAGTTGTTATGTTTTGGTTTTGAATGATGGATTTTTCCCTGTAATACTGGTGGTGGTGGTGATGATTATGATGATAGATTATTATTTGAGTTCCATGTTTCTGTTTATTTGTGGTTAGGATTTGTGTTCTCATGTTGTGTGCGGGTTTAGTTCTATGTGTCATTTTCTGTCTGTCTCTCAGTGTCGAGTCTGTGTCTTTGTGTAATGTTCTTGTTTCCTGTTTTATTGTGAAGGTCTTCGTCTCATGTAAGTGTGTTCAGTTTATCTCCCTTGTCTCGTCTCGTTAATTACTCCCAGCTGTGTCCACCACCTGTGTGTAATCTCCCTGTGTTTCTCTGTGTGTATTTAAGTCGCGTCTTCAGTTATTGTAGTTGCTGGTCCGTCTGTGTATCCACCCTGCTTCATCTGTGTGTTTCCCTGCTGTCCGTCGTCATTCTCCGCTGCTCATCCTCCTTCATGTTCAGGTCCTGGTTTGTGTTCAGTAGTTTAGTTGTTTTCAGTTTAGATAGTTTTCAGTCCCGTTTGCTGTTCCTCCATTTGCATTTTGTGTTCAATAAACCACCTCACCTTCACGAGTGCCTGCGACTGGATCCTCCTTTCATATTTCCACACGGCTCATCTCACTCGCCGTGACAGATGAAGTGGATGCAGTTACTTTATACCTGATGAATGCCTGTTGATGTTTTCCCTGGCAACAAAACTGTGAGAAATCATTTATGGATTAATGAGGCCGTAAAATCAGGTGATATTAATCCAGTTCACTAATATAATACAGGAGATAACACAATTAACCTAAAACATTTTTGAAAGCAGACAGAAACAAATGAATGCTCTCCATGAGTCAGTTTAATGTCAGAAAGTAAAAAGAAAAGTTTTTGTAAACAATGTAAACAAGACTACAGTCTATTATTAATTATCATGCAGATGGTATCCAATTAATTACAAACCTTGTATTAAACGTTAATAAAGAAAATATTTAAGCTTCTTTTAATTTTTATAAATCAGGGTTTTAAGATTTCCACTGATCTTATATTTGCTATTCGACATAGTTACCAGTTTCACTGTGTGAGTCAAAGGCAAATGTGACCATAATAAATTATTTCCAAGGAACAACTAAAAAGTCAAAACTGTGCAATGTGCAGAATAAAGTTTTACAGCTGTGTTGTTGAGATAAAGATGAAGTGTTTAAAGTTTGGCGTGCCCATAAGTGCTCAGGCAATGAGAAAACAGCATACAAGGAGTGTTGGAAAAATCTGAAACTGTAAGCAGATTTAGATAATGACAACTGCACATTTTTATCTACATTATAATAAAATAATCAAGTAATAAAGAAACAGAATATACTGCCAGGATGTTATTTTCAGTTGTGAATGTCTCAGTCCCACGTTAAAGAGAGCAAACTGCAGCTCAGCTCCCACAGCTTCTCCGCCACGTTGTCGTCTTTGGCAGCCGCAGAGCAGTTAGCAGGAGCACAGTCACTGTAAGCAAGGATGTATCACATGAGCACTTTGTTCACTTGTGTAACACGAACTTTTTATGTTTGGTAACATCTACTGAGCAAATAACACTCTGCTTGTCAGTTACCTGTTACTTAAAGACTATATGTCAACATTAACAGTGGCTACTTTTTCTAAGTTTGTACGCTAGCAAGCATGAAGAATACCCAATGAATCAACAGTCTGCCTTTAAAAATGTTTTAGGAATTGATTATTCAGTTGTACTACAATGGAAATTTATCACAGTGGTGATTTCTTTGCATTAGCTGACTTGTCAAAGCTTAAAACCCCAGTCAGTGATAACAGATATTAGCAATGATTATAAACTATATTTGTTTTAGGACCTGTGCACACTAACATAAAAACTGATGTTTCATTCTTCATTCTTCTAGCTCTTCTCCACAAAATGATCCCTATGGGTGCTGCCTACTCGAGATGTTATCAGATAATGACCATAAAAAGGTGATACAAAGAAGATAAAAAAAAACAGTAAAATGTTGCACTGTTTGGAATATAGGAAGCAAAATTAATGCTAATCTTGAGATTTAGTGCAACGAGTGGCAAAGTGGAGATTTTAATTTTAGTAAATTAACTTGACACTGAGTCCTTTAAATGTTAATGTTATTGTTATAATATCTAATACATTATGATATCTATATCTGTAGGTAGTTTGTATACACTCCTTTTCTGTGTATTTATTTGTAATATTTATATCCAGATGTATATATTATATATATTTTTGCACCATGACACTGTGTACAAACTTGGCAATAAAAGTGATTCTGATTCTAAAAAGGCTAAAAATTCCATAATGGATACATCTCACCCTGGTCACCTACTTTTTGAACTCTTACCATCTGCCAGACAGCGCAGTTAGAGAAAGGACAGAAGGACTGAATCGCTGTTTTTTTTTCTCAGAGCTATAAAAAGCATTAAAATGCTGCAATGTCCACTTGAATGTGCTCGATGTAATAAGGGGTTATGCAATTTGAGAGAATGGAGACAGGTTGTTTTTGTCTTTTCTATGTCTTATATAGTTTTTGGTATAGTTTATAGTTTACAGTTTATAGACTGCTGTTAATGATCTTTGCACTCTTGAGATTGCACTTAATTTTTTTTGTACATGTTACTGTAACAATGAGGAAATCCTATTCTATTCTGTGTTCTAGAAGCTGCTTTGCCAGGAGTGCAAAAAAAAGACTTGGCAGTAGATTTGAATCAAGTATACAAACATGCAACGTTTTCTGCATTGCCAAATGAATTGAAGCACATTCAGGTGACAATACGTGCACAGTTTACACTGCTGTAACGTTGCAGCTTAGCTTCATTTGTGATATAAGTAATTCACGTCTAAGTTTCCCATATGAAATATGGTAAACTATATTGCATTTAAAACATGGTACTAAATGCATTACATTTTTCACCCAAACCTTGAACATAATCTGTTCCTGAATAGCTTATATGTTCAGCGTAAGTCACCATGGTGATTTAGCTAGGATAAAAAAGGGACACTTTTGTGACAGAGAAAACTCTGACTTTAACTGGACATTTACCTCGCTTCATAATGCATTGCATAATCTGAGAAAGTATCCTTTACTCTAAGCCGATAAGCTGCTGCAAAACATCATGTTTAACTTTCATTGGTCCAAAACCACAAATGGTGAAAGCCACTGTACTAATATGATACTAGGTAATGACAAGTAACAATATAATTTCTGTGTGTTACAGCAAAAGTGTACCTGTAGTATCCGCCACTCTCCTTCTCCAATGATGGGTCAACAGAACAGTAAATTGTTGTCTGCGCTCCCTGGACAGAGTTTTTGGTAAAAGGACTGATCATCTTCATGAAGAATTGCTGGACACCATTCAGATGACGCCACAACTCAGTCTGAACAACTCCAGGATAGAGAGAGTAGGTCGTCACGCCTGTGCCTAAAAGGAAGGAAAAAGTGAATGAAATCACCAACAGTGAAGCTACTAGTTATGCATTTGATTTAAACAGAAAACTGACAAATTAAAAGAGAGAAATGACAGGTGCAAGGTGCATTATTTACCTTCTAATCGTTTCGCCAGTGAGCGGGTGAAGAGGACATTGGCTAGCTTGCTTTGAGCATAGGCTTTATTCTTGTTGTAATGCTTCTCACTGTTGAGGTCCTCTAGATTTATGGATCCCCAGGAGTGAGCCGTGGAAGATACATTGATAATCCTAGCTGGTGCTGACTTTTTAATCAGGTCAAGCAACAAAGATATCAACAGGCTCTTGGCTCTTGACGGAGGCGGTCGCACTTCTCTCCTTCTTCATCTCCCTCTCCCTTATCTTCCCTGCTTGGCTTCTCTTATGTTTTGTATAGTCTTGCTTATTTTCTAACCCTCAGAGAGTCTCCCAGACTTGCTCTCTAAAAACCTAAATAAGAATTATGGATTTGATCAACTGGTCCCTTAGCGAAACTGATAAACTCCTGGGCTGGGGAGAGCCCGATTGCCCTGCGGAGACGTTTGCTGCCAGATACTCGATGGTCGGTTGCGTCGTGTGTCTGGCGACACTCTCGATGGAGGACATTGAACGACATCTACCAATTCGGAACAACGATAACAGAGTTCTGGCTGATTGGAGCTGGCTCAGACCTGGCTTATCAAAGAACAAGAAGCGGCTACAGCTGTTCAAAATCCCACAAGGCTGGCTGACATGATAGACGATATGCAGGGCTGTGAGTACTCACACTGTGTTTATTGAATGCAACATGGATAAGATCTTGGAGAAGCTCATGGCTCTGCAATATGGATAAGATTTTGGAGAAGAAGAACGGGAATTGAGAGACCTGGTGACCAGTGATGGACATTAGACCAATTGTAAAATTGGAAGCAGTTTGTTCGCACTAACCAAAACAACTACCATCTTCATCTCATGCGCCCCTCCGGTGCCAGCTGGATGCTCAAGCTGACGGGAATAACTAATAAGATTGTTGACTTTTGCCTAACCGAGTGAAGGGACATTTTCTCTCGGCTGAACACAGAACACACACACACACATGCATATACACTGACACAGACCTACACTCACTCCCCCACCCCCTCCAAACGCCTTCGAATCTTATGTCTTCTATGTTGTGGGATGTGATGATTCATGTGCTTAGGTGTTTTTTTCTGTTCTCAAACTGATCTCCCTGTTGGAGCTCAGTCTGGGGGGCGTTCTTTTTTCTCCTCGTCTTTCCTCATGTTATGCATTTTCCATTGTTCGGGCCGCTGCTCGTGCGGTCGACCGGCCAGTGCGACCTAGCCTGACCTGTCTCCCCAATGTGATGTTTGTGTATTGTATGTACGGTTGGCAAGGTATCTATCTTAATTGTCCCTTGGGGATAAATAAAGTCTCTCTGACTCTGACTGACTCTGAGGAAGTGACCTGGAGAAGGAGGAAATATGACTTTAAAATTCAAATTTTCAGTTTCAGAAAATAGAATGAGGGTAATGTATCTGGGAATAGTAACAATTTACTAATTATGAAATACTGCATCCCAAACTTGGTAAAGACTTTTACAATAAATGTACTACATCAAATAAATACCACAAGAGAAAATTTGACCACCCACAGCTTATAATTTATAAATTAAATAACCAACAACACAAATGACTCCTGTTATTTCAAGAGGAATGCTATCCTGCTGCACTAATTCTGCACAAAAACATCAAACCGGTGGGGCATGTTTATCAGACTTATGATGTGTTATTTCTCTAAATATAATTAAAAGGCCAAAATCCTTTTTTAAAAACGAAATTTCTATAATAACCATGAGCGGGTGTATTGTGAGCCAGGCGGTGGCCAGGAGCGGAGGTCCTGGCGGACTGATCCCCGGCTACCAAGACTGGCAATTGGGACATGGAATGTCCCAAAAGCGGTGTTCTACCTGCACCATGTATAGTGCGGGTGGAGCACTGCTGACTTCGACTTCGACTGAGAAAATTGTTGGGCGGTGGAAGAAATACTTACCTCCTTAATCCCACTGGCATGTCTTCCGTGGAGAAAGCAGAGTCTGGGGACGAAGGGGATGACCCGCCAATCTCTGGGGGTGAGGTCACTGAGGCAGTTAAACAACTCCTTGGTGGCAGAGCCCCTGGGGTGGATGAGGTCCGCCTTGGGTTCAGGAAGGTTCTGGATCTTGTAGGGCTGTCTTGGTTGACATGTCTCTACAATGTTGCGTGTAGATCAGGAGCAGTACCCCTGGATTGGCAGACTGGGGTGGTGGTTCCAATCTTTGAGAAAGGGGACCGGAGAGTGTGTTCCAACTACAGGGGAATCACACTCCTCAGCCTACCAGGGAAAGTCTATGGCAGGGTGCTGGAGAGGAGAGTCCGTCCGTTAGTCGAACCTCGGATACAGGAGGAACAATGCAGTTTTTGTCCTGGTCATGGAACACTGGATCAGCTCTTCATCCTCTCAAGGATCCTTGAGGGTGCATGGGAGTTTACCCAACCAGTCTACATGTGTTTTGTGGACTTGGGAGAAGGCATTTGACCGTGTCCCTCGGGGGGTCCTGTGGGGGGTGCTCTGGGAGTATGGAGATTCTGGCCCATTGCTACGGGCCATTCAGTCCCTATACAACCGTTGCAAGAGCTTGGTCTGCATAGCCGGCAATAAGTCGGACTCGTTCCTGGTGGGTGATGGGCTCCACCAGGGGTGCCCTTTGTCAACAATTCTGTTCATAATTTTTATGGACAGAATTTCTAGGCGTAGCCAAGTGGTGGAAGGCTTTCACTTGGGTGGTCTCAGGAACCTTATCACTGCTTTTTGCGGATGATGTGGTCCTGTTGGCTTCATCAGGTGATGGCCTCCAGCTCGCCTTAGAACAGTTCGCAGCCGAGTGTGAAGTGGTGGGAAAGAGAATCAGCACCTCCAAATCTGAGGCCATGGTCCTCAACTGGAAAAGGGTGAAGTCCCCACTCAGGGTCAGGGACGAGTTCCTGCCCCAAGTGGAGGAGTTTAAGTATCTTGGGGTCTTGTTCACGAGTGACGGGAGAAGGGAGCGGGAGATCGACAGACGGATTGGTGCTGCAGCCGCAGAGATGCGGACGCTGTACACTGTAAAAACGATAACTAGTAATTGTTGATTTGAGTAAAGTTTTCAAATTAAACTGACTTAGAAATAAAACTTTCCATTTACAACCTAAAATAGCATGTCTGCCCAACAAATTTCTTCCATTGTTGTCCTAACTAAGATTTTCTAGCGAGCATAACAAAGATTATCAACTTTTGAGTAGATTTTTTGAGTCGAGTTGGGAACCGGTGGGAAACCCCGTAGGTGACTGGCACACGTCGTGGTCTGAATAAGTTTGAACTAGACCAAACGAGCCTGAGCAGACTGTGTGATAGTGGTTTGTCGATGTGTTCTGAACTGAAAACCTGCTAAGAAACTTTGAACAAACGTGGCCAAAGTTGGATGAAAATTACAATTTTTCGACCATTACGGATTTTACCTGGTCTGAAGTTGGAGTGTATTATTTGACCATTTTTTGGACAGGTGCGGGAGCTGCCGGCCATTTGCCCTAGCAGGTAAGCTAACGACATCTGTTATTAGGATTTTCTACAAGCGCTAGGCTGCATCCTCCTGAGGACCCAGGAGGGTGGAACGAGTAAAGCACTGAAAAAAAGCCAAACAATAACATATTTAAGTCATCTAAGGGACTTATATATCATGTTTAAGCTAGCGAAGGACCGCGCGGGGGGTTGAAAATGATATGCCAGGAGTTCGCTGTTCTCGCTGCTCTAGCGAGCCTTGAATCCCCAGCTAGCTATCGAAGCTGGTGGTAACAGACGTCTCCGAAAACGTAGAAGCATTTTTGCAAAAATGTGTTGTCTTAATAAACTGAGCAGATATTTGAAATTTACACAGCTACATTCTCGCCTGAAAATACCTTAAAAGTTTACTTTGTGACCCAGAAAGAGTAATAAGAGTAATATTAAAACTAAGTGGCTGCCGCCATTGTTTGAAACTAGAATCGGCTGGGCTATGAATTCTGGCATAGGGTGGGCCACGAAGGATACACCTGACCTATCCTTCAAAGCTGTGGAAAGTATTGTATTGTTTTGAGAGCCTTTTTGTTGGTGGAGTATTGATTTTATGTACAATTCCACGGGTAGACGCGATCTGTACGGTCCGACTTTGCACATGCGCAGTAAGGATCGGGGAGTCCGATCCGTAACTTTTTTCTCGTTTTTTTTCTCTACATTATATTGAAATGTTTCATTATTGCAAACATTTTCTCTCAGGCGGAGAGAGGTCGTGGAGTGTCAGCCTATGGTTTCTGAGGTCCAGGAGAGATGACCTGCGCTGTTTTCCTCTGAGGAGGTAAGACTGTCCTAATTTATTTATAATTTAATTATTATTCAAATTGGGCATGATTTATACTTATATTGAAGCAGTACGGTATTTGCTGGGGTAATGCATTGGCCAACTTTATTATCTTGTGCTACCACTCCAGTCAAGGCCCTTGCCAGTGTTATATTGAAATCCTTACCCTGAACATTTCTGCCAGTACAAGAGTCCCCATGCTAAATCGAAATTGTGAAACAGAAAGGCAATCTCATAATTTTGACTTAGCATGTATTTTTTTTCTTTTTGTGCTAGAAATAGGACTTCTATAGTCTGAGATTGTTAGGGAAAGAATACTAAGGCAGGTCACAGAATCTGATTGGTCACATATTTTGGTGCAACTTAGAACATAATATGTATTTTCATATTGATACTGGGTTTTGTGGGGGGTGTTTCTATTCCTGTGCAAAAGACGTATTCATGAGAGATTTTTGAAGTAGGCTTTGCTGTTGATAACACAGTCAGGCATATAACATGGTGCAGACTGTCCAAGACAGCTACCCAGGAATTTTCTGTGCTGAATAAATGACAATATTTTGGTGAATGTATTGTTTAGATATCTGAAAATTTCATCGGATCACAAGCAAAGACCTCCTGGGGACCTTCAATGCATCCCTTGACAAAGTTGTGCCTGGCCTGCTGAAACTGTACTGGTCTAAGAAGGGAGCTCTTGGTGAGGAGATGGAAGACCTCCTGGATAAATTTGATGAACAGGTGAGTGAAGTGCTCCTTTATCTGACATTTTTAGAAGAGAGTATACTTTTCTCTTAACATAAACTGAAAAAGATGTTGGCTTCAAACAAAACACATCAGTGGATATGTCAGTAAAAATGAATGTCATGAGTCATTGCAGTATTTTATTTAATTTCTAAAACGAAAGTAAAATTGTTAACATGGTGGTGTTGTTGTTTTTTGGGGGGGGGGTTGTACGTTTTGCGTGTTGCTGGGTCTGACCTGTGCTTTACTTTCATTACTATGAGAGTTCTGATTTTGCATTGTGTATAGTACACCATGTTACTTCACTAATTGAAATTCTTGTTTTCCACTGAATACTCTTTAGACATCCAACACTGTGTCCAACGGGCACTGAGAGGCCTGCCCATTTTCCTCAAGAGAAGATGCAACAGAGGTTTTCCTGAAGTGCTTAGTAAGTACAAAAAAGTAATGCAAGTAAAACTAATTGCTATGAGATTTTTTTAAAGGATGAGTTTATCCAAAATGGAAATGTACACTTTCTCAGTGCAGTCCAGATAATTTTATAGTGGGATTGCAGTTGTCATAACTCTCACTCCTTTTTTTTCTGCTGAGCAGCAGCTGGGCATTGTTAGTGGTTGTTCCATAGCAGAAAATATTTTTGTACAAAACTCACAAGGTGGCATTAATTAAAAGAAAATAAGCTTTTTCTTCTTAAAACCTCCATGGGTCAAACGACCAGCATGGTATAGAGGTTAAAGTTAAAATCTTTAGAAATTTGTTTTGTCTTTAGTTTTTCTTAGCTTTCAATAATTCATATTTTACTTTTCTTCAGGACACTGACATTTTGGAACCAGTGTTGAACGGTGCATCAGTTGCCATCCTCACCATCCTACAAGATGACGATGCTGATACATCTGTGCGAGAACATGCAGTTGTGTTGGAAGGGGACATTGTGCTACATAACATTCCAGATCTCTCTACTGCCCTGGCACACCTCTTTGGCCTTCTGTATGCCCTCAACATTGATTATCCAAAGCAGATGAGTTTTACCTTTGAAGCAATTCAGGCCATCTTATTTTGGCCTGGTCGGACAATATGAAGGTGAAGTGGATAAATCATTATTCGAAATGTAAATTTTAGTCAGATGAATCTGTATTGTTGAGAATATATGGTGAAAATTTGTCTTGTAGTATTTTAAAAGATTTGTTATAGTGTTAGTTTCCTCTTCATTGATGGTAACATTTCTAAGAACTTAACTTCCATAGTTCATCATAGTAAGCCTGTGTAAAATGTCAATGTCTGGGTGCATAGGCAATCGTTTGTGGCACTACCCTATTTAATGTGCAATAGTTATGTTCAGCTTTTACAAGACGGTCAGGGTGTGTGTGCATGAATTATTAAGTTGCTGGACACTTTTCTTTTTTGGTTCTGGACTCTGGAATTTTAACGTCTCTCAAAAGAAACTGGCAACACGTTTTTGTTTGTTTGTTATTTCTTTTCTTTCTTTCTTTTTGTTTTTTTTAACAGAAATTCACCCTACTACCCATGACATTCTGAAATGTACTGAAAAGACTGTTGAACAAAATAAATAAGCTTTTAGATAACATTGAATTGTGCTTTGTTTTATTCTATATCTATTTATTAAGTGTTTTTTCAAGTATAATAACAACATACATTTTCCTTTGTTTATATAGGTAAATTTTCAACTCACTGGAGTAAGAATTGTATGATTACTCAACAAGAATATCTGTGTTTGGTGAAGGCAGAAATACATGGCATTGAAACCAGAATTTCTTCGTTAGACTTCCAGGATTATCCTAATTAGGTGAACAAGAAGATCCAAGTTGGCAGAACTTGTAAATCTTAGTTGAGTCAACAACAGTTGGCAAAAGTTGAGAAAACTCAAAAATCTCTTGCATCATGTTGCCTTGAAATTTTACGTTTTCTCAACATTTTCTTTTTTACAGTGTACTGTTCTGTTGTGGTGAAGAGAGAGCTGAGTGTAAAAGCGAAGCTCTCAATTTACTGGTCGATCTACATCCCTACCCTCACTACCCACAGGTCACGAGCTGTGGGTAGTGACCCAAAGAACGAGATTGCGGATACAAGTGGCGGAAATGGGCTTCCTCCGAAGGGTGGCTGGCCTCTCCCTTAGAGATAGGGTGAGAAGTTGGGCCATTCGGGAGGGGCTCAGAGTAGAGCCGCTGCTCCTTCACATTGAAAGGAGCTAGCTGAGGTGGGAACATCCAGGTGGCCTGGGAACACCTGGGTGTTTCCTTGGACAAGCTGGAGGAGGTGGCTGGGGAGAGGGAGGTCTGGGCTTCTCTGCTTGGGCTGCTGCCTCCGCGACCTGGCCCGGAGAAGCGGAAGAAAATGGATGAATGGACTATGAGCATACCTGTGATGTGTAAAATTTTGGTGACACATCTCATGTTTGTCCAGTGTTGCATTATGTTGATGGTCAGTTAACACGGATTCATTGTCTGCGGTTGGAAATGTTGGAAACAACATTTTAACTGATGATCAGTAATTCCGGATTTCAAGTGATTTCAAAAGCTTGAATCTGTAAATATTGTTGCAACTAGTCAACAAGTCAAAACTCCTCATTATAGACTTGAAGGTATACACAAATGTCTTAAATCTTTCGTTTTTTCCAGTCTCAGAACAGCAATAGCCAAACAACAGTTAATGACAGGTGAATTATAATCTAGGTATGTGGGTAACTAGAAAACCTTGACCTGCACCTCACTTGAAATGTAACTTCACATCGCATCAATGTAGCCTGCATGGGTAATACAGCGTTGTCCATTTGTGCCCTCTAATAAGTCACAGGCACTACATAGATCCTGATTTCTTTTGAATTGTTATTGTGAGAGACAACAATAACAGTAATAACAGGTTAAAGCAACTAAGCTTCCAGACAAGGAAGTTATTGAAACAAAAAAATATCTTCACGAGAGTGGCCTACTAAACCTCAGGAGGGAAAAATGATCAGATAGCAAGGTCAATAAACTGTGCTCTTTGATTTTAACCAATGGCCTATCTGCCTCTTTAAATATATTGCATCAGTGTCTAATATTAGAAGACAATCAATATAACTGTCACGGTCCTGGGTCGGTGACCCAGTGTTTTGTATCTGGTTAATGTTTGTTTCTTGATTATTTGTTATTCATGGTTGTCACTGTTAGCATTTATGTTTCTGTCCTAGTATTTCCGGAGTTCTAGTTCTTAGGGTTTGTTATTTGGCTTCCATGTGTTGTGTGTTGTCTTTTCTGTGCCCTCCTGCCCCATGTTTTCTCTGTTCCACCTGTTTGCAATATTGATCTTGAAAGGAGTGTTGTGTTTAGACTGTAAAACGGTACCATACAAAAGTTATTAAAGATTTTTTGTTTCATTAGAGCGGCCTACTAAACCTTGGTAGAGAAAAATGTTCTGATAGCAGGGTCGATAAACTGTACTCTTTTTTTTTTTTTTTTTTTAACCAAAGCCCTATCTACCTCTTTAAACATATTATTGCTTCACAGTCTAATTATAGAAGCCAATCAATATAACTACTATATATGGAAATGTCCGGGTTAAACACACACGATGAGGAAAATGAATTTTGAAGTGAGTGTGGCTAAAAGTAAGTGAAAGTGCAGTACACTGTAACATCAGATCTCTTATCTGCAAGTTGACCTTAAACTTCATGTCTGTCTGTCATATCTAAAGCATGTGTTTAAACTTTGCCGTTCTGCAGTAAAGTCATAAAAATGCTGATTATGAAATAAGTGTTGCATTTAGGCTGAAGTATCAGATCCAACTTCAACATCACAAAGTGAGTATTGAAAAATTATATGCATTTGTAACTTTTTTAAGGATTTTGATTAGTACAACCGGAAATTTGACAGCTCCCCTCAAAATTGTATTGACATGTTAATGCAGCCATGAATGGAAACTGCACTCCCCCTCATGTGTTAATGTGACAGGCTGCTTGCAAAAAAGTGCCAAAGATACTATTTAAGAGTTGTTCTTCGTTGAGTCAGTTTTTATATTTGAATGATTCACAGGTAAAAAAACCCCCCCAAATGATTGGTGCACAGGCAGTTCACAGACAGTAGCTTAGCTACTTAGCTACTGTACAGTACTATACTGAAAGTCCAAATAACCAGCTACTACTGTCTAACGCTGGCAATGTCCTGGTATTTGTCGGTGCTGTTTTCCCATAGGGACAGACCATTACTCCTGCATTGTTGATAAGGATGTTTGGCTCATCTGTAGAAAAAAGTTAAGGAAAAAAAATGAGAGAGCGAGAGAGAGATAGAGGGTAAAACATATGCAACTTTTCATGTGTGTTCATATGGATGTTTCTTTAGGCAGAAAATCATTTTACCTTTGTTGATGGCTTCAGCAAATTCTCGTATAGACTTGCTGTCTGACAAATCAAGTTTCATGCAAACAACGTTTTTGTTGCCTGAGCTTTCGATGATGTATTTCACTGCTGCGCTTGCTTTCTCCATGTCCCTGCATGTTATGATCACCTTTTCTGCCCCTGAAAAGAAAAATAAAACATGGGAGTTAAAACAGCACATGCACTGAGTGCATGGCCAAAATACATAAAAGCAAGGTGTAGTTCAGTGCGTGGAGAGCACCCTCTCATGACCAAATGTGCACATTACATTATTCCTAACATACTTTTTTTGTAGTTTTGCCTTTGTATACCAACACTACCACCACAGTGAATGTTAAACCACCAAGATGTATCTTAAGTTCAGTTCAATTCAATTTTATTTATACAGCGCCAAATCATAATAGCAGTTGCCTCAAGGCGCTTTATATTGCAAGGTAGACCCTACAATAATGCATACAGAGAAAAGCCCAACAATCATATGACCACCTATGAGCAAGCACTAAAATCAACTAAAATCGATGATTGCAGAATTATCTTCATGGATAAGAAAAACAATTTTACGGTATTTAACAAAGTCAGGAACACTCTCGAGGAGGTAGGTCTATCATTGATAAGGTATAAAAATCAAGATTCAGCCAAATACAGCAAAAATGATTGAACATTGCTTCACAGAGCAAGTGGATATAATGGCCTTTATATAGCGCTTTTACAATTTCACTCTCACATTCACACACTGGTGGAGGCAAGCTACAGTTGTAGCCACAGCTGCCCTGGGGCAGGCTGACAGAAGCGAGGCTGCCATATCGCGCCATCACCAGTAAGCGGTAGGTGAAGTGTCTTGCCCAAGGACACAACGACCAAGACTGTCCAAGCCGGGGCTTGAACCGGCAACCTTCCGATTACAAGACGAACTGCCAACTCTTGAGCCACGATTGCTCCATTGCTTTAGGATATGAATGAAAGTGTACTGCAAAATCAATCATTTCTTAAGAAAAAGGCAGAAAGATCAATAAACAAGCAACAACAGAGCATGTCTAGCAAATTATGAAACTGCCTTTGGGTATGTCAGAGTCAGGCAAAGTCAGACATGACTAATCATTGACTGCAAAGGATTTGTCCATTCTGTCATGGGCTGGGTCTGTGACCCAGCATTTTGGGGTTATTATATTCGTGTTCCTAGGCATATTGTAAGGAGGTTTAGTTCTTGTATTATCAGGTTGCTTTGAGTTATTTTTTTCATTTAGGTTACTCTATGCATTCTGAGTTATGTATCTCTTTCTGTTCACTACATGTTCTTGTCCTCAGTGTACTCTCAGTTATGCCTGTGGCAGGTTCTCCTTGTTGTTTAGTGTGTCTACCTGTCATGTTTCATGTCTGTTGTGTTATCTTGTTGTCAAGTTCATGTCATGTCTGCGTCTTATTATGGTTCCTGTTTTATTTTGAAGGAGTCTGGTGTTCTTTGCTCATTGTATTTAGTTTTCTTCTAGCCAGCTTTACACCCTCAGTCAAAACTTGGTCCTTACCAGGTCTTAAAATAATTAAAATATATTTGATTATTCAGATCGAACAACACATGCCATATTACACTGTGTCATTACTTAACAAAAATTAAGCCAAGTGCTTTGTGAAAACCTAAGTTGACATCTTGCAGGACCATATTTAGCAGGAATGACTTGGAGTACTTTTTTGGTGTATAATTTCATCAGTCTCTCACATTGTTGCGGACACATATTGGTGCACTTTTCTTTACAACATTGCTTTAGGTCAGGGGTCGGCAACCCTGGGCACGCATGCCACAACTGGCACGTGAAGGGTTAATTGATGGCATGACCATAGCCAGCTATGGTCATGCCATCAGGCATACCGGGCATTCGCCCGGTGGGCTAACGGTGATTTTTCTTTTTTATGGGCCAATGTTTTTTCTTTTTTTTTCTTTTTAACGTTATAAACAATGATGGTGGATTGGCCAGATGGTGGCAGATGTGTAAAAATAACTCAGTTGTTTGGTGGTGGCTATGGCGAAGCTTCCACAGAGGCCAGCAGATGGAGGAGGGAAAGAGGAGGCAGAAGGAGGAGAGACCCGAGGAGGAGAGACCCAAGGCGGCCGCCGGAGTGTCAGGTGAACTGAACTTCAGGTAAGAAGTTATGACCTGCAGTCTATCTGGGTCAGATATAAACCAAGTTTAGGTGTAGTTTATTTTCGTTGTGCTGACTTTTTACAGTCAGTTGCAATAACACATACTGCGTGCTAGCTAGCATGACGGAGTTTCTATACAGGTGGGCGGGTGCTATGATGTTACTGATAGTGAACTTTATTTTATTCATAAGGTTAGTTAGTAGAGTTGCCAACCGTTCCCTAAAAAACGGAATCGTCCCGTATTCAGAGAAAATATTACGCATTTCGTATTGAGCTGAAAAGGAACACAATTTGTCCTGTACTTCAGCTAGAATGGAAAAAGACACAAAGCTGGAGTTATTTTGTCGTTACGCTGTCAGCTGCCTCTTCTTCTCTCATTCTCTCCCCCTCCCTCTCCTGTTGCTACTTCAATCATGAAACTGATCAATGATCAGCTGATCGGCTTTTCTCTCGTTTGTTTATCGCCCACTTTGCGCCAGAAAGAGGAAACCAGCAGATGTCGTGCTAAACAACAGCAGCACGTTTAAGCTTGATCAGCTGTTGTTAGAATTTAGTTAATATTGATTTCTAGCATCAGCTGATGTTTGCTGGACACACAGCTGTAAAAGCTGCTGGTCATGATATTGGTTTGGATATGTGGTGAGAGGGAAACATGAAGATGAAACCAGGAGATGTCCTTACTGAATCATCAGAGCTGAACAGCTGATGGAGAAACAGGTTTACCTTTTAGGTGACATGAATGAGTTAAAGGGAAGTTATGAACTGTTTCTGAGAGACAAATAACACCAGGATCCTTTTCTATGTAGCTGACAGCTGGTAACTGTGCAGGGGCGGGTCTAGCAAACATTTGCCAGGGGGCCAGGTAGGGCATTAACAGGGAAAGGGGGGCACAAAGAAATACTTTTCTTTCTTATTCTCATTTAAAATGTCTAGCTTTTAACAAATAATTATCCAAATCTTACAACCAAAGTTTTTATCTGATGTAAAATGTATAGAAATCATACATATACTAACAAGACAGTGTACATCACTGTTACAACAGCATTTGTTTTCATTCAAAGGCTTTATGGCTTTTCCTATAATACCTGGTGGGCCGGTCTCTAGTCAAAATGCCCGGCCGATTTTTTTGTCCCAGTCCAGCCCTGCTGGAAGAGCATATGGAAGAAGGACAGAACCTATAGCGGCAGTACTCCATGGCTAGTGGATCTGAGGGCAGACCACAGCAACCTCCCTGAACAGGGTCCAGTAACCATCACAGTGGCAGACATCCAAGAAAGGGTCTCCAGTATGACGAGTTGGACAACACCCGGCCCCGCCATGGTTCACGCCTACTGGCTGAAGAAGCTGACTGCACTCCATGAGCATCTGGCAGCACAAATGAACCAGCTGCTAGTTGATGAGAGACACCCGGAATGGCTAATTAAAAGCTGGACAGTCCTGATCCTCAAGGTCCCCCAGAAGGAACTGGTCCCATCCAACTACCGACCAATAACCTGCCTCAGTACCACATGGAAGCTCCTGTCAGGCATCGTAGCGGCTAAGATGAACAGGCACATGGCTCAATACATAAGTGGGGCAAGGAATTGGCAAGAATTCCTTTCTGTGCCTAGACTTATACAAGATCAACAGGACCCTAAGAGCCTTCATCAGGAACTCAATGGGGATGTGGCGGACAACACTAGAAGCCAACTTCAAGCCCATGGCACAAGTCACCATCGAGTGCGGGATCTACCAAGGAGATGCTCTGTCCCTGCTGCTGTTCTGCAATGGCCTGAACCCCCTCAGTGAGATCATTGACAAGGCTGGCTATGGATACTGACTACGGAATGGAGCAATTATCAGTCACCTCCTGTACATGGATGACATCAAGCTGTATGCCAAGAGTGAACGAGACATCGATTCACTGATCCACAACACCAGGATATACAGCAATGACATTGGAATATCGTTCAGACTGGAGAAATGTAGTCGGATGATAACAAAGAGAGGGAAGGTAGTCAGAACTGAGGGGATCAAACTACCACAAGTCAACATTGCAGACATTGAGGACAGCTACAAGTACCTGGGGATCCCGCAGGCGAATGGGAACCATGAAGAGGCCGCTTGGAAAGCTGCAACCAATAAGTACCTGCAGAGGGTCAGACAAGTCTTGAGGAGTCAGCTGAACGGTAAGAACAAGATCCGAGCTATCAACATCTACGCCCTGCCCATGATCAGATACCTTGATGGGATAATAAACTGGCCAAAAGAAGGAGATAGAAGCCACTGACATCAAGACAAGGAAGCTCCTTACCATGCATGGAGGGTTTCACCCCAAGTCCAGCACCCTGAGGCTGTACACTAAGCGGAAGGAAGGAGGCCGGGGACTGGTGAGTGTCAGCACCACAATCTGGGATGAGACAATGAACATCCACGAATACATCAGGATGATGGCCCCAACCGACTGCATGCTCAGTGAATACCTGAGCATGCAGAAACCCAAGAAAGAGGAGGAAGACGAGGAACCATCGTGGAAGCCCCTGCATGGTATGTACCACCGGTAGATAAAGAAGGTGGCTGACATCCAGAAATCCTACCAGTGGCTTGACAAAGCTGGACTGAAAGACAGCACAGAGGCACTAATCATGGCAGCACAGGAACAAGCTCTGAGCACAAGATCCATAGAGGCTGGAGTCTGTCACACCAGGCAAGACCCCAGGTGCAGGCTGTGTAAAGATGCCCCTGAGACAATCCAGCACATAACAGCAGGGTGCAAGATGCTAGCTGACAGGGCATACATGGAACGCCATAACCAAGTGGCCGGCATAGTATACAGAAACATCTGTGCCGAGTATGGCCTGGAAGTCCCAAGGTCAAAATGGGAGACGCCCCCAAGGGTGATGGAGAATGACCGAGCTAAGATCCTGTGGGACTTCCAGATACAGACGGACAAAATGGTGGTGGCTAACCAACCGGACATAGTGGTGGTAGACAAACAGAAGAAGACGGCTGTAGTGATCGATGTAGCGGTTCCGAATGACAGCAATATCAGGAAGAAGGAACACGAGAAGCTGGAGAAATACCAAGGGCTCAGAGAAGAGCTCGAGAGGATGTGGAGGGTGAAGGTAACTGTGGTCCCCGTGGTAATCGGAGCACTAGGTGCGGTGACTCCCAAGCTAGGCGAGTGGCTCCAGCAGATCCCGGGAACAACATCGGAGATCTCTGTCCAGAAGAGCGCAGTCCTGGGAACAGCTAAGATACTGCGCAGGACCCTCAAGCTCCCAGGCCTCTGGTAGAGGACCCGAGCTTGAAGGATAAACCGCCCGCAGGGGCGTGCTGGGTGTTTTATGTATGTATGTATGTGTGTGTATATATACACACACACACTCATCTTTCGGGGACCGGAGAAGGACAATGACCTTTTCCATATCATGTGATAAACTTGTGCTCAAAAAGGTCAGATATCATACATGTTGCCATGCTGCTGTATCGCAAGCTTTTTTCCATTACTGTCATAAAGTTGACAAACATTCTGAATTAATGAGTTAACAGTGATGAGTACTGACCATCACCTGATAGAGAATAATTTATATCAAACAAGCTGTAGTAAATAGAGAGAACCCAGTGACAGATGTGACAAGATAAAAGATAAAACATTTATTTAAATTCAAAAAAATAATACAAGATAACACACTTACTTTACATAATTTAAGAGTAAAAGCATTTATCAAGAGTTACATGTGTAGTTCCAATGTTGTTTTTCTGTACCATATTGGCAATTTAAAACAGTGATATAAAATATCCTTTGAAAACTTCCAGTTAGTAAAATACATGTCATTTTGTTAAAAAACTGCATTACAGAAACATTAACCAAAATCTAAAAAAAGAATACCACAAAGGATGCAAAGTACTGTAAACAAGTTGCATTAATATATGAATTTTCCTTTATTACAATGGCCATTTTAATACTTTTTTAATTGAATCTCAATGCAAAATATAGATTGAATCCATTATTGTAGGGTTGTGATGGCTGACTGTATTTATACAGTAATATCTCTATTTCAGTTTTTTTTACAATCTGGTAGAAACTTCAGCTTCATCTGGTAGAGACTCTGGGTTCTCATTGACACTTTCGCCTTCAGCTCCTTCACTCAGTAGAGCTGCCATTGTTGCAATAGTTGCATTGGGATCCAATAGTTTCACCAAAGGCACATTCACACCTCTCCCCTGAAAGATCAAATTCTGCAGAGTCATAGCCTGCATGGAGTCAATGCCTAAGGATGAAAGTGGTAAATCATCTTTCAGCTCACTCTGCTCCATGCCAATGGTCTCACTAAGTAGAGAGACAACATAGTCCTTTGGTGAGACATAGACAGCTTGTTTAGTTTTAGAGTAAGTCTCTCTAGATTTTTGAAAGGCTGCCTCGACTAATGCAGAAAGGCGCATAGACAAGGCTTTATTTTGTGAGAGGATGTTGTATCTGATGTTTCTGAAGTGAAACCTGCAAACAGCTTGCTGGGGTTGGTTGAGCACAAGGCATTGCTCCAAGCTTTGATAAATCTCAGCCACATCTAAAATCATTATTCCCTTTGCCTCCAGAAAACGCTGGAAATGATCTTTGTTCAAGAGCAGACCAAGGTTCAGAGCTCCCCAGTTGATAGACTGTGCAGGCAAGCTGAGTTTGCGCCTGTATTGACAGAACAGATCGAGAAACGTATTGGCTGCTGCGTAGTTTGTTTGTGATGGATTTCCCAAGAAAGCGGAGATGGAGGAGTAACATACAAAGTAATCCAATGGACAGTGCTTTGTTGCATAGTGCAAATTCAGGACACCGTTTATTTTTGGCCTGAACACCTTCTCGTACAGAGATCTGTTAAGGGTCTCAATCAGCCCATCATGCAAGACTACTGCACTGTGAAACACACCTCTGATCGGACGACCAGGGAACT
The DNA here is from genome assembly GCF_001858045.2 of Oreochromis niloticus. NCBI lineage: Eukaryota > Metazoa > Chordata > Actinopteri > Cichliformes > Cichlidae > Oreochromis > Oreochromis niloticus. Next base: position 12,633,790 of record NC_031974.2, read on the forward strand.
TCTTTCCAATGACACTGATGACTTTGTGCACATTCTCAGAAAGAGATATGTCACACTCTATGCTGGTGATGCTGTTTCGACACTGTTTCTCCACATTGTTGATTTCTTGCTGTACTTCTGGTGTGGGCTTGCTTCTGGAGAGAATGACAATGTACTCACCACCTCTTTGTGAGATGAACTTAACAGTCTCAAAGCCCAGACCAGAAAGACCACCTGCCACTACATACACAGACCTCTTTCGAAAAAGCCGTTTTTTTGTTGGGAGAAGTGGAATCTCAGACAGTGTACTGCCAACATCGTTTTCTAGAGCTACGACAGCCAATTTCTTGGAGCTGAAATATGAGTCTGGTTTTGCTGAATCAATGCTTTTTCGTTCAGATTTTGCACTCTGAAAGGTAAAGCTTTCAAGAGCCAATTTCCCATTAAAGTTTAAGGACTTCAGCCAGTGATAAAGGTATGGCCTGTGTGTTCTCAGGAATCCCTTTTGGAAAATGACTGGCATCTGAATTGCCTGTACATGAACACCTTCCTTTGCCCTTTGGAACACTTCCTCAACGACTAGATCCTGCTTCTGAGATTGACAAACGATTACAACATGTTGTAACCCTTGAAAGTTGCAAATTTTAGCAGTTAGGGATTCATCAAATGGAGGCAGTATGACAACTGCACCCACAGAAGTCCCATTGCACTGTGTTTCAACATTCACATTCCAGCCTGATTTGCAAGCGCTAAGTGCCAAGACTTTCACTAGTGCAGAATCAGGCACAGAGCATATGATTGTTATACTATGCTTGGCTCTGAGCAATGCTTGGTGCAGGATTTCCCATGCTAGCACAAAGTAGGAAACACAGGGTGTTTTTTTGAGGACTGGGAACCTTTTGGTGCTGTAGCACACTTCCTGTGGCACTCTAATCTTACTTGCTGCCACCACAGGATAACAGGAAGCAACATGTTCTCCCACTTTGAATTTCCTTACATCTTTTCCAACTGCTGTGATAGTACCGCTGAAGTCAAGAGCGAGCAGCTTGTGTTTCTGAGATGAGTGCTTGTTCCAATAGAGTGTTTTGCCGAATTTTAGATTTGAAGTGCTGACTGGGAAATAGTCGGATGAGTGAACACATATCTTATTGGGCTGGATTTCAATGAATGTATCACTGATCGGCTCAGCCTCCTCGTCAGAGCGAATGGCACTCAGTTGAGTAATTTCATGAGCATCAGCTGTCAGAAAAATACAAGGTTCAGACACTGTAGATGTATAAGTGCCCACTTTATTGTCAGTGATTTCTAGTGGGGTGCGCACAATGGAAGGTTTCAAAACTTGTCCGTCTTTTACCACCAACTCTGGGTGCTTGCTGCATGGGTATGACCTTAGGACATCAGACAGAGCTGCAATGTCCTCAGCAGAGATCCTGCTTATATCAATCAGCTGAAAAGAAAGATCTGGTATCTCTGCAGCGAACGATCGTGTCATACCAACAAGAGCAAAACCTGGACTTATGTGGTCTACTGTGATGTCAGATGAACGGAAAGTTATGGCTCTAATTGATTTTGGGAAGTGAATTCGCTTTAGCTCAAGAACTATTTGGCGGAAAATCTCACAGCAGTCAGCCAGATTCTGCAGGATGATGTCAGCTGGCCGTGATGTGAGATCTTCTTTGCCCCACAAAAATAAGACCTCATCAAAGTTTTCTCTAATATCTCTGATTTTAAGATTTGCCAAAAGAGAAGGGAAACCATTGCCCAAGATGTCCTTTGCGTATGTGATGGGAATGTAAGTAGATGCTGAGTTCAAATGTTTCTTTAGACCATCAGCGATCCCTAAAGTATCACAGAACACCAGAGCCTTTGGAGGAGGAGTAGGAATGTGATCATTTGGGATAACATCGAAGGCATTGTGGTAGAAGTACTCATCTACCACATGAGAACGACTGCCCAAGTACTTGATTACGACATTTTTGACCTCAACCAACACTCTGCCTTCCTTGTCTGCAAAGCACCCACAAACACCAAAGTGATCAGTGCCCACATCAGTTGCTCTCAGATAAATAGTCATCTCATTTTGCAAAGGTTCAAAGACTGTAAGACTTCCTATTTTGGCAGGAAATCCTGGCCTGCCAGCAAAGACGTGCTCTACCGCAATTGGGAGAAGCTGCATCAGATAATCTAGCAAGACAGGATGAATGCAGTAGTCATGCAAATGAGACTGAAGTTCTTCTGGAACTGAGACATTTGCAAAAGCCTCTTTCAGATCATCTCCATAGTGCACATCCTTCTTATTCTGGAAGATGTCTCCATACTGAAAACCTCCTTGAGAGAGATACCCATAAAACTCCTGAAAGCTCATTACAGATGTGCATCGTTTGTAGATGGAGCTTAGTGAAATGCACTGCTCCTCAATCAGCTTCTCTTTCTTTGAAACCACAGTGCCTGATGCATAAACTACAGATGAGGAGAGAACGGTGAATCTGGTTTCCCTCTCTGTTTGTTCTAGTTGCACTTTCATTTCAGGTGGATTCTGTGTTAAAACAAATGGACTGTGAAAATTGACACTCAGTTGCAGTGAACTGAGAGGTACTTTTGGTTTAGCACTGGCCATGCACGCAGCTAAACCCAGCTCAGCATAGAAAGCACCAGGGATGATGGGTACATCATTGTGCTTGTGCTCTTTCAAGTAGAAAGAAGAGTCAGACTTTAGATCACAAGTGAAAATGTTGCTTTCACTTCCTGTCTGACACAACACAGGATGATTACTGGCTGTGTTATTCTGTGCTGCCCCAATGATAACATCCTTGTCTGAGCAGTCAAATTGATATTTAGGAAAAGGCAGAGGTATTGTCTCATAGCCTTTATAGAACGTGTTCCAATCTACTTGAACACCGAGTTCAAACAGTTGAGAAACAACAGACATGACTGATTCATGATCTTTTTCTGGCTGCACGGAGGCAAGGACAGCTGTGTCATTTCCCAGAGATTCCATAATGTTTCTCTGCAGTGCCCTTCTTGGACCTATCTCAACAAAAACCGTGTGCTTCTTTCCTCTAGATGCTGACTGTACTGCCTGCTCAAAAGCAACCGGCTCACGAATGTTTCTAGCCCAGTATTCACCTGTGCAGAAATCTCCCTGCTGGACTTCCTTGCCTGTCACTGTTGAGAACAACTCTGTGTCAAGATCATTCACCTGTAAGAGACCAATTCTTTCCACAATTTCTGGTAGAATTGGGTCCATCATGTGGCTGTGATAAGCAGCAGGGACATCCAGCACACGAAGGAACAGATTCTGACTATTGGCTGAGGTGCTTAGCTCCTTATGGAAGCACTCAATTGCGTCTGCATCACCTGAAAGGGTGCAGGACTGTGGGCTGTTATATGCAGCAAGGCAAATTTTACCAGAATAAGGAGGGAGCAGTGAAGGTACCTCTGATACAGCCATGTTGCTGATCACGAGCATCTTTCCCCCGGTGACTTTTCTCTGGAGAGTGCTGCGGAAATATATGACTTTTACTGCATCCTCCAGAGACAAGAGACCAGAGCAGTGAGCGGCTGCCACTTCACCAACAGAGTGTCCTAGAATTGCATCAGCTTTGACTCCCCAGTGCCTGAGCAAGGTAGCAATCCCAACCTGAATAGCAAAGAGGAGGGGTTGGACAACGTCTGGGTTTCTGAAGTCGCTGCTCTCAAATTCGCTCTCAAGAGTATCCAGGATGTCCAGAGGACTCAGCTTTTGGAAAAGTTCCTTAATTTCTTTGATCTTTTCTCTGAATATAGGCTCGGTTTTTAGTAGCTGCTTGCACATACCATGGTAGGTGACACCATTTCCACAGAAGACAAACACTAACCTTGGATCTGAGAAGGCAACACTGATATTTTTGCCAACAGCAGCAATTAGCTTCTCTTTTAGATTAACTACAGAAGATACTGTGATGGCTTTTCTGTATTTATGTTTTTGGTGGGTTCTTCTGCAAGCTGACGTGTAGAGGAAAGAATCTAGATCAAACCGGTTTTCTGCCTGTAGCTGATTGATGGTATTTTCCATCATCATGGTAAGTGATTTTGAAGAATTTGCAGATATGACAAAATACTTGACTTGCTTATTATCATGCCTTTGCTTAGAATATGGCTGGGTGTGCTGTGTGACAATGGCGTGTGCATTTGTTCCCCCAAAACCAAAGTTGTTAACTCCTGCAACTCTTGCACTAGAGCATTCCCATTTTTCTGGTTCCTTAGGAATTTTAATGTTCAGTGCTGTGGTATCTACACTGGAAGCCTTATCAGTGTAGAACACCGAAGGAACAATGGTCTCATGCTTCATCATCAGGAGAACCTTAATGAGTCCAGCGACTCCAGCAGCAGATTCTGTGTGTCCAATATTGCTCTTTACAGAGCCGATCCAGAGTGTCTTTGAACCTGGAGATCTAGATTTAGCAATGACATTGGAAATGCTTCTTGCCTCTGTTGGGTCTCCAGCTGGGGTTCCAGTCCCATGTGCCTCCATGTACTGGACATTTGCAAGGTCAGATTCTGAATAGATTCTGCGGAGAAGCTCCTCTTGTTGTGTCATGGATGGTTTGGTGATTGGAGTGACAGAGCGGCCATCTTGGTTTACAGCAGTTTTGCTGATTATACCCCAGATATGGTCATGATCTTGAAGAGCCTGTCAAGCAACAAAAAGATGAAAATGAACCATGAATAAAAGCGTGTATTGATAAAGAACATCTTATACCAGAGTCAAACATATGACATGACATATTTGAACTTTAGCTTATAGTTATAATTATATAAACTAGATTGCACTGATGTGAGTCACTCAGCTGATGAGATAAATGTAGCTTGTGTGTGAATGTGAGAGTGAATGAATAGTGGAATTGTAAAGCGCTTTGAGGGTCTCTAAAAAGCGCTATATAAATGCAATCCATTATTATTATTGTTATTATAAATACTGCAGAGATTTCCACTTTGTCTTAAATTAAGCGGAAACTTCCTATAATTTATTTAAAGGTATAAAAAACAATTCCTTCTTTTAACTGCTTCCTTTTTTGGCACAGATATTTTTTCACATGCCCTCCCAGATGCAATCCGCCCATGTGTCTCTTGACATTTTAGGCAAATATTTTAACCACTGCACTATGGAGCCAAAAAATACATTTGAAAATATCTATACAAGCTGGTTAATTAGAACCAGACTAAGTGTGGAAAAAAATACTGTTTAAACAACTGAAACAAAAATTAAATGCTAAAACAAACTTTTGAAACAGGTTTTATAACACTAGGCGATCAGGTCAATTACATGTGTTGGAAAGTGAGCAGTTGGCCACTGCAGTTAATTGCAATTGAATGTGAAAAAAAGGGAATCACTGGTGTGTTTTTAGCTCATCCTCCTGAAGGACCAATGAGCCTTTGTGATGGCAAGTTATCCATCGTCAATTTGTTGGTCCCTTTATAATTCAGAAGGATTACTATTTCCCTCGAATATTGCTCAGATTTTAGTGAAACTAGATTAACTGTACTAAATATGACTGTTTGCGAGCCTCCTTTACCTCACAGTGTATTTTGAATATCATTAATTTGTGCAACAGAGCCAACCAATGACAAGAAAACTAATAACTAACTTTCTGTACTTCATGCATTATAGTAATCTATGAATTATGATGGATCATCAGCTGGTTGAGCTACTACATCACCAACGTCTGGATTTGGCACTTTGGAAAACTGTCCATTTAATGTTTAAATTCCTGAAGTATTTGACTTTTTTTAGAAGGTAAATGGCCTGTATTTATATAGTGCTTTCTAGTCCCTAAGGACCCCAAAGCGCTTTACATATCCAGTCATTCACCCACACACACACACACACACACACAGGCGATGGCAAGCTACGTTGTAGCCACAGCCACCCTGGGGCGCACTGACAGAGGCGAGGCTGCCGGACACTGGCGCCACCGGGCCCTCTGACCACCACCAGTAGGCAACGGGTGAAGTGTCTTGCCCAAGGACACAACGACCGAGACTGTCCGAGCCGGGGCTCGAACCGGTAACCTTCTGATTACAAGGCGAACTCCCAACTCTTGAGCCACGATCGCCCTAAATAAGGAAAACCTAAATTGTAACACCATCATTAATCTGCATATGCTGACCTTTTTCAGTGGCTTTAGGAGAACTACTCCGCATCCCTCCCCTCTGCCGTATCCATCTGCTCTGCTGGAAAAAGGTTTGCTGGTTCCATCAGGGGAGATCATTTTGGCTTTGCTGAGCGCAACAAACAGTCTTGGCTCAATTATGCAGCTGACCCCTCCACAGACAGCCATTTCACAATCGCCTGATAGGATAGAAGACATAATCCCAACCAACCAATTATAATGCCACATTGTAAATAAATACGACACTATAGAATTATTTTCCACCAGTTACTCTGCTGATGATTAACCTGAAGTTATCTATACTGGACAGACCTTGTTTTATTGATTGACAGGCAAGATGAAGAGCCACAAGGGATGAAGAACAGGCAGAGTCTAAGGACAGTGAAGGTCCGGTGAAGTTGAAGACATAGGAGACTCTGTTTGCTGCAATACTCATGGCAAGCCCTGTGCCAGTCCAGTGGTTGATTACACTTGGGTGCACACGTGCAGCATTTGTTTCATAATCTCTGTTCATTATTCCTACAGAGAAACAAAACACACGGGTCATGTACTTATAATTTTAACATCATTCATTTGAATGGATGTAAAATTTGATGGTAATTCTGGTATAAAAAGGTGTTAGTAGGTGTTTTTTTTGGATCAAGTACCCATTATTGTAACACAAAACAATAAAAACACAAAAACAAAAACAAGCTTTTAGTGCCTTACCAAAAAACACTCCTGTTCTGGTCCCACTGGCTTTTTCCATTGGAATTCCAGCATTTTCTAAAGCCCTGTAGACACACTGAAGGAGCTGTTTTTGCTGAGGATCCATTTGTTCCACTTCACTGTCACTGATGCTGAAAAACCTGTGGTCGAATTCATTAAACCTGAAAATATCAAAAAATAAGAAGGTCAGATTCAGGCAATGGACTAATGATGGAGTAATTATGGTTTAAATTCTTCCTTCTTAGATTACTTCTCATGTATGCGTTGCATTTACAGTGTGATGCATGTACAGACTCTAAACAGCTTTACAGCTACCTATAATGAGTTCCTTTTTTTGGTTTGTACACAATTTCAGCGCCATACTCCACCAAAAGAAAGGAAACTAAAGCAACTAAAGGGCATATTTGCAGCTTAAATCCAAGGAGCTAAAGACAAAAAGAGTTACCACTTTGGTAAAACAGCTAAAAGAGAATCCCTCCAGTCATGGTAAGAAAAAAAAAGGTACATTCTTTTTCTGTTATGAAGTTTTACATATCTGGACATGATTAATAGAATTTGGTCCAGGTCACAAAAATAGGTCAATACAACCTAAAGTGAACTACAATACATATGGCATATTACACCATGCCTTTATTTTAAAAAAACCAAACAAACAAAGAAGAAAAATAAAACAAAAACAAAAAAACTTAAGCCAAAATGCAGAAGAACTGTTAAAAAACATTTCACAGGACTCAGTTTCTCACAGGGGCTGCACAAAGTACACCTTTTCTACTTTTTACTTAGAAATTAACTGGTTAACTTGCAGCCAAGTGCTGCAAATCAAACAAACTTGATTTACTGATCCAAAAGAGCATCTCACACTTCTTGATCAGTTATGTTTTGGCAGTTTGTTGGTCTGGTTTGTGTTAACACAGTGTCAGGGAGGAAGGACACTGTGGCGGAGGTGTGGTCCCTGGCTCGGCAGGAAGGAAGGGCTGGTGCAGTGGGCCCAGCGGGGAGGTGCCGGGGAGGTGGGTGAGGCCACGGGTGGTGATGACCTGGTTAACAAAGAGTCTCCTTTCTTATTGTGAAGCCGGAGACTGGGAAGGAGGTGTGTGTGTGTGTGTGTGTCAAGACCAGCTGAGAGCTGAGACACTGCCTGTGGAAAACTACAAATAAAACTCACAAACGTGAACACCACAACAGTGTGTTGGGTCCATCTTTACAGTGGTGCTGAAACCCAGGATTGGGGATGTCAGACCCACACGCTGCACCGCCTGCCCAGCTTTTGCAAATGCTGGCAGAGATGGCGAATATGAGTTGCGATCAGACGGCTGCCCAGTGAGAGCATCTGGGAAAGCTGCAGGAACACGTGGAGTGGCAGACCCAGGTTCTGGAGCGGCTGGTCAGGGCCGCGGTGTCGCCGCCTCCCCCTCCACTATTGGTGGCGATGGGGGATGGTCACGACTCCCAGGTTTTCTTGGAGACCTTCCAGGCCACGGCAAAAGCGTGCCAGTGGCCTCTAGCAGAATCGGCGCTGTGGCCGTGCTGGACCGAATGAGCCTCTCCCTGGAGGATCATCACCTGTGGTTCCAGGGCTGCAGGCTGACAGAGGAGGACCACCTGTTCACGCGGGCCTAGAAATTACATGGTGCAGTGGCCCGATGCCTGCAGCCTGGAACGTCGGAGGGGGAGGCTCGAATGTTGGACAAGATTGTGTGCAGCAATTTGTGGAGGGGCCGCAAGTGGAAACAGTGAAATGGGTCTGGTGCCACCGGCCCGCCAGCCTGGAGGAGGCTGTCACGCTGGCAGAGCACCACCTGGCCGCCAGAGCGGAGGAGTTCAGGGAGGCAGCAGGCCACCGAGCAAACAGGCCCCGGTGCCAGCGCCGAGGCACAGGGTCCCCGCGCCTGCACAAGTAGAGTGGACCCCTCCGCTGAGTCCCACTAACTTTTTTTTCCCCCGGGTGAGGTCCTGCCTGCTCCGGAAATTCCCACTGGAGCATTCTCATGATGACACCCTGCGCTCAGCCTTCGACCAAGTGATAGAAATTGATGGTCATGTTGTGTGCTCTGAAGCCGTGCAGACCTACATGTGCTTCGTATTGTTGAAAGACAGGTTATATCGAGTGACTCGTGACTCTCGCACGGAGGAGACACACACCCAGTTGTTTGTGCTACAAAGCCACCGGGAAATGATTTTCCAGGTGGCTCACTATAACCCCATGGCAGGGCATATGCGATATGACAAAACTCTGGAGCGAATAATGGCCTGATTTTATTGGCCGGGCATCCAGGCAGATGTGCGCTGCTAGTGCGCATCCTGTCCGGAATGCCAACTTGTTAATCAGCCAGCCATACCAAAAGTGCCTTTGCGCCCGCTCCTATTGATGGAGGTCCCATTTGAGCGCATTGGCATGGGCCTCATCGAGCCATTCCACCGGCGTGCATGCGGCTATTGCTTTGTATTAGTTCTTGTGGATTAAGCAATGTGCTGAGCACCATCTCTGCAAAGACTGTGGCGCAGGTGTAAGTGGACACTAGGTGGTAGGTTAAAACAGAAGGGAAACCCTTCTAACGGGAAGAATTGTGGAGGAGCCAAGGAAGTAGGAAATATAAACTCACATTGTTAAAACTATAATTTATTTACAAAGAAAACACTAAAATACTCTGGCCAGGCAGAACATGAAGTTAAAAACATTAAAACAATACAGCTAAAATCCAATGGCCTCAGCCATGAAGATAAAGTCCACAAAAAGTCCAAACGGCACAGAAACCGGCAGCATCGTTGCCGTCCTCTCTGCCTCTTCGTTCTGGTGCCAACTAAAAAGAAGAGAGGGGCAGCGGCAGTCACCATTCTTTGATTCCACCGGAGATTTGTCCTACACAGGATTGATCGGGACTTACCCCGGATGGGCAGAGCTCCTAATTCCGCCTGCCACTTTGCTGTGCTTCACACGTGTAGCCATGGTCTCACCGTCCCAGGGACATAAGGCGCATTCCACTGCCTCTCAATCCCCTGCCATGGGCCTCTCACGGCGAGGAGCTACCTCCCCTCAGCACCAACACAGACCTCTCTGCTCATCCCCAATCATTCTCTCCAATGCGCAGTCGTCCACAATCTCCGGTCCCGTTCTCCTTTGCCGCATGCCTCGGCCAGCTGCCTATAGCCGGGCCTCCGTGCCCCTCTGCGCAGCCATCGCCAACCCCGGTTCCCACGCCATGTCTCTCCTCCTGTTTCTCACGCTCTCTCCCTCTTATTGAATAGCTGTGGTGAACCCGGATGGTCCCAGGTGTGTCAGGTTAATAGTCAGGAGGGGCGGTGGAATGGGCATCCCCCCGGAACAAATCACATATCAAAACAAAAAGCATACAATAACCCCACAAAAATAAAACACTACACGCTAATAAGAGATCCAAAATAAAACTTCCAAAATTTGGAAGATCATACACGAGGATGAACGCAATTTGGATTGGGGGGTGTAATAAACTTGGCCAGATTTCTAAAACGAGAGCTGCTCCATCCAAAGTGGGATTGATGCCGTCTTTCCTAACAAGACCAGGTTTCCTCCAGAAAGTTTCCGAATGATCTATAAAGCCCACATCGATTTTTGGACACCACTCAGACAGCCAGCAATTTAAGGAGAACATGCAGCTAAACTTGTCACTCCTGGTCTGATTGGGGAGGGGACCAGAGAAAACTACAGAGTACGACATTGTTTTGGCAAAGTTATACACCGATTCAATATTGATTTTAGCGACCTCCGATTGACATAACCGGGTGTCATTACTGCCGACATGAATTATAACTTTACTGAATTGGGGAAAAACGGTTAAACTGAAGCCCCAGATACGCCACCAACCTGTTCATGTGTCTAAGACTATGCTTCCTCCTCACCGTCACACAGCCATCCTGTTTCCCCGGCTGCTCAGGGCCTGCCGGGGAACAGCTAGCGGGGCCTATGCTACCTTCGGCTGCACCGGCTACAGGGGCCTGGATACCTACGGGTGTATCAAGGGTGCAAAGCCGAGTCTCCAATTCAGTGATCCTGGCCTCCAGAGCTGCAAAGTCCAAATGGGCAGTTCTGTGGCTTACAAGGAGGGAGGCCTTTGAAGACGTATTTTGTTTTTGAAGCCCTTCAGTCTCAGGTGCCATCTGATGGTTATGGGGCTGCAGTTGGCGCTAGTAACAGCCTTAATTTGGGTTGAGGATGGTCCAGTGTCTTGACCAGTGTTGGGACTAACGCGTTATTAAGTAACGCGTTACAGTAACTACGTTATTATTGTGGTAACGAGCACGGTAACTAGTTATTATACCAAAACCAGGAACGCGTTACTCGTTACTGGGATTTAGAAAGGCTCGTTATTCATTACATCGTGTGGTGGCTATCGCGGAGCTTCCACAGATTCAATAACATTAGCAAGTGGTGGAAGCCAGCAGGTGGATGAAGGAAAAGAGGAGGCAAGAGGAGAGACCCGAAGCGGCCGCCTGTCCGAGTGTCAGGTGAACTGAACTTCAGGTAAGAAGTTATGACCTGCAGTCTATCTGGGTCAGATATAAACCAAGTTTAGGTGGAGTTTATTTTCGTTATGCTGACTTTTTCGTACTGCGTACTAGCTAGCATGACGGAGTTTCTATAAGATAAGATAACCTTTATTAGTCCCACACGTGGGAAATTTGTTTTGTCACAGCAGGAAGTGGACAGTGCAAAAGTTATGAAGCAAAAATTAGAAAATAAAATAAGAATAAATATAGTACACAACTGTACAGAATAGAATAAAATAAAATACTATATACAGTAGAATAAAATATACAATGAGATAAAAATAGAATACAAATGCTATATACAACTGAGTAAAAATACAACGATGCCAGAAAAGATTATTGCACATTAGTGTTATTGCACATTTGTGGATGTGTGTGTTTGATCAGTTAAAGTCTTTGTTGTGGAGTCTGACAGCAGTGGGGAGGAAAGACCTGCGAAATCTCTCCGTCCCACACCGTGGGTGCCGCAGTCTCCCACTGAAGGAGCTGCTCAGTGCTGTCACAGTCTCATGCATGGGGTGGGAGATGTTGTCCAACAGGGATGACAGCTTAGCCACCATTCTCCTGTCACTCACCACCTCCACTGGGCCTCCCAGAACAGAGCTGGCCCTGCGGATCAGCCTGTTCAGTCTCTTCCTGTCCCCGGCAGAGATGTTGCCGCCCCAGCAGACCACACCATAAAAGATGGCTGAGGCCACCACAGAGTCATAGAAGGTCTTCAGGAGTGGGCCCTCCACTCCAAACGACCTGAGTCTCCGCAGCAGGTACAGCCTGCTCTGCCCTTTCCTGTAGAGGGCGTCTGAGTTATGAGTCCAGTCCAGTTTGCTGTTCAGATGAACACCAAGGTACCTGTAGCTGTCCACAGCCTCAATGTCCATACCTTGGATGTTCAGTGGTTGCAGTGGAGGATGTTTGTGCCTGCGGAAGTCTACCACCAGCTCCTTGGTTTTACTGGCATTGATCTGGAGGTAGTTCAGCTGGCACCAGTCCACAAAGTCTTGAGTCAGTCCTCTGTACTCCTTGTCGTCCCCATCAGTGATGAGGCCGACTATTGCAGAGTCATCAGAGAACTTCTGCAGGAAGCACTGGGTGGAGTTGTGGGAGAAGTCTGCAGTGTAGATGGTGAAGAGGAACGGAGCCAGAACCGTTCCCTGTGGGGCCCCCATACTGCAGACGACCCTGTCCGACACACAGCCCTGAGTCCTCACATACTGTGGTTGGTCGGTGAGGTAGTCCAGAATCCAGGTAGTGAGGTGATGGTCCACTCCTGAGTTCTCCAGTTTGTCCTTCAGAACCGAGGGAAGAATGGTGTTGAAGGCACTGGAGAAATCAAAGAACATGATTCTCACAGTGCTCCCAGCAGTCTCCAGGTGAGCGAGGGAACGATGTAGGAGGTGAATTACGGCATCATCCGCTCCAATGCCAGGTTGGTAGGCAAACTGAAGTGGGTCCAGTGATGAGCTCACCAGGTGCCGAAGCTGAGCCAGGACCAACCGCTCCAGGGTCTTCATCAGGTGGGATGTCAGAGCCACCGGCCTGTAGCTGTTGAAGTCCTTGGGCCGTGAAGTCTTTGGCACTGGTACAACACAGGAGGTTTTCCAGAGCTGTGGGACTCGTCCCAGCCTCAGGCTCAGGTTGAAGAGGTGCTCCATCACCCCACACAGTTGGTCCGCGCAGGACCTGACGACCCTCGAGCTGATGCCATCTGGACCCGCTGCCTTCTTGGCTTTAATCCTCCTCAGTTCCCTCCTAACCTGGGTGGTTGAGAGAGACAGGCTGGAGCCTTGTGTTGAGTGTGTATTGGATGCTGTTGTTGGGGGTGGGGAGGGGTGAGCAGGGTGAATAGAGGAGGTGTGAAGTGTCTGAGGTGTCAGAGGTGGAACAGCAGCAGTGGGGGTGGGTGAGTCTGCAGCCAATGTTGGAGACTGCCTCATGGCTGAATCAAATCTGTTGAAGAAATGATTCAGTTCATTCGCCCACCTCACATCCCTCACATCCAGCTGTGTGGGTGCTATATTACTGATGTTGAACTTTATTTTGTTCATACGGTTAATTATTAGAGTTGCCAACCGTCCTGTAAAAAACAGAATCGTCTCGTTTTCAGAGAAAATATTACGCCTTTCGTATTGAGGTGAAAAGGAACAGTTTGTCCCGGACTTTAGCTACAATGAAAAAGACACAAAGCTGGAGTTATTCTGTGTTTACGCTGTCAGCTGCCTCTTCTCTCATTCTCTCCCTCTCCTGTTGCTACTTCAATCATGAAACTGATCAATGATCAGCTGATCGGCTTTTCTCTCTTGTTTATTAATCGCCCACTTTGCGCCAGAAAGAGGAATCCAGCGGATGTCGCGTTAAACAAGAGCAGCACGTTTAAGCTTGATCAGCTGTTGTTAGAATTTAATATTAATTTCTAGTATCAGCTGATGTTTGCTGGAGCCACAGCTGTAAAGCTGCTGGTCATGATATCGGTTTGGTTATCTGGTGAGAGGGAAACATGAAGATGAAACCAGGAGATGTCCTTACTGAATCATCAGAGCTGAACAGGTGATGGAGAAACAGGTTTACCTGTTAGGTGACATGAATGAGTTAAAGGGAAGTTATGAGCTGTTTCTGAGAGACAAATAACACCAGGATCCTTTTCTGAGTAGCTGACAGCTGGTAACTGTGCAGGGGCGGATCTAGCAAAGTTTTGCCAGGGGGCGAGGTAGGGCATTAACAGGGGAAGGGGGGCACAAAGAAATACTTTTCTTTCTTATTCTCATTTAAAATATCTCGCTTTTAAAAAAATAATTATCTGAGTCTTACAACAAACAACTGATAGATTGATACATATATACCATCAGAACAGTGTACATCACTATCACAACAATGTTTATTTTCATTCAAAGGCTTTATGATTTTTCCTATAACGGCGGGCCGGTCTCTAGTCAAGATGCCCGGGACGATTTTTTTTAACCCAGTCCAGCCCTGGATGCAGCTCATCTGCAGTCTGGTGTTACCTACATCTTCCTATTCAGAAGGCAGAATTTCCGAGTTCTGAGTACAATTGAAAGCACCACGACTGCAGTTTTTGTGTTGGATGTAAAAAGCAGGCTAGACTGATGCGGCGGTCAACGATGGTCCAGGCGTGGGATTTCTCTCGTGGAAATGTGCACATTATTTTTTCCCTTCTATTGGTAGGTGGCACAGTGCACGTGTGGCAAGTAAGCAAGCTAGAAGACTGGCAAACTTGCTGGGTATCCAGTTACAGAAGCAACACATAAACAAGAGAATTCTGAGTAAAACCAAAGTTACTTTCCCTAGTAACTAGTTACTTTGAAAGTAACGAGTAACTTGAAGTAACTGAGTTACTTTTGATAGAAGTAACTAGTAATGTAACTAAGTTACTAATTTAAAGTAACTTACCCAACACTGGTCTTGACGGACAGCCAACTGGATCCTCTGGCTCAGTGCTGGTGAAATTTGTTTGGGTCTTCCACTTGACTTTTTTGTTCCATAACCCTCAGGATCATTTAAGAAATTCCAAATGACTGTCTTACTGTGTCCCACCTCAGCAGCGATGTTGCGCTGCGAGAGACCCTGCTTATGCAGTTCAACAACCTGACCAGGTTCAAAAAGGGAAGGTTTTTTGCCTTTGCCATCAGAACATCATGACTGTCTAGTTTCTTTATCATAATAATAATGGATTGGATTTCATATAACGCTTTTCAAGGCACCCAAAGCGCTTTACAATGCCACTATTCATTCACTCTCACATTCAGACACTGGTGGAGGCAAGCTACTGTTGTAGCCACAGCTGCCCTGGGGCAGACTGACAGAGGCGAGGCTGCCATATCGCGCCATCGGCCCCTCTGGCCAACACCAGTAGGCGGTAGGGTAAAGTGTCTTGCCCAAGGACACAACGACCAGGACAGAGAGCCCGGGGATCGAACCGGCGACCTTCCGGTTGCAGATACGCTTCCCAATCCCCAACCCCCCTGAGCCACGTAGTGGTGGGTTCTCAGTAATGACACCGTTACTTGAAGAGAAGGTATTTTATTGAACTGGAGTTACTCCCATGTAAACAGCAACTTGCCATTACAGTCTGCCCTGAGGTAACTCCCTTCTAGCTCTCTCGCTCCCCCTACAGTCTGGGCGTATTAACAACATCAACATCAAACTTGATACTAAGCAAATATGCATTTGCTGTTATCATTACAATGACAGTGTGACTACCTGACAGAAAATGACAATGAATCTACATTTTTGCACAGATTTGAGGTCTTAAACATTTGATTAGCTGTAAAACAGCCTGTTTCAGTTTACGTGTTGTTTTCAATAAATTGCATGCTCAAAAAAAAAAAAAAAAAAAAAAAAAAAAAATGTTTTGTCTCACTCCCATTTCTTCTTGTTGGATGCTGAAGCTATACTTGAGCCTTGTTAAGATCCCACCAGGGAAAATATGATTTTTATTTATTTATTTATTTTGTTGCCATTTTTCAAGTGGTCTTAAACTTTTGATTGGGACTGTATTACCCCAAGAAATGTATTTTCACTGACTCTTTCAATATCAACAACATTTATTTGAATTGCAACATTTGTACTTAAACTGCTATTTCCAAATAACATAATTTTAGTTTTATTCAAATTTAATGATATTTTGTTTTTATCAAGCCAGAACTTCACTTTACTTATTTCATTAGTCAGCTCATCTAATAAATGCTGCAGATCATCACCAGAGTAGAAAATGTTTGTATCATCAATAAAGAGTACCATTTTTAATGCTTTGGACACTTTACAAATGCCATTGATGTATAAGTTAAAGAAGTTTAGGCCCAAAACTAACCCCTGGGGTACACCACAAGCAATGTCCATACATAAGGAGCAACAACCATTTAATTTCAAAAACTGCTTCCCGTCTCTTAAATAACTCAGAAGTCCATTAGGTCATCTAGGGGGGCAAAACAGTATAGTATAGTATACATATAAGTATAGGTGGGCAAAACAGCACTTCTATGGAGTGATGTAAACAATTTAGTGTAATTTCATGGGAAAATTGCAAATCAAACGTTTATATGAGTATATTGATAGGCACACATTTGTAAAACAGATAAGAAGATCTAAATAAGATAAAGGGCCATACCCGTCAATGAAAGCGGCCTTGGGTGTGCGGGATTTACCCGGTTTGTTGTCATCAGGGTCATACCAGCTGCTTAAGTCAAATCTCTCTTTGGGAATTGGCACAGAGCAGTTTCTCCCATTCACCAGAACCTTCCAGAAATTGTCAAGCCCCTCTCCTGTTTTTGGGAGAAGATACATATGAAAACACTTTTTAAACTTTATGTAACTATACTGAAAGATTTTTCATTGTCCCTAATATACTATTTGGGGAATGGTACAGTTTTTGCCTCTGTATACCACCATTTGTGTCTTTTTAAGAATCTACCAGATTTAGCCTAACGATTGCCTCCTTCACCCCATCAACAAATCTTTTGGGCATTCCAGTGAACAGCTACCAAACTCAAGTACGACACTTGGAATCAACTCCAGATCTTTTATCTATTTAACTTTTTGTAACAAGGGAACAGGCCTCGCCTGTCAAATGACTTTTGAGCCTCTGAAAATGACTGCAATTCCTAAATAATTCATCCAATACTTTTCTTAAAGCCTTTTAATTAAAGGTGAAAGTCTGCACTTTCAGGATCTTGCCTGATTTCAAATCCACTGTGGTGGTGCACTGATGCAAAAATACAAAATGATGTCCTTGTCTACATACTTCTGGATCTGACTATACACCATGTGAGGCAAGAAATTCAAATTAGGTAGTAAAAAAATATTGAACACACAAAACAGAAACTAAATTTTCCTCACCGCCTGGAAAATTGCATCCAATTCCCACCACTGCAATGCTGTCTTCAGTTTCTTCCATTATGACAGAAAATCACTGAAAAATAAATAAATAAAACAAAACATAAATCTTTAGTGTGTCAGCAGCGAAAAACTGTAATTAGTCCAGTTTAGTCATGCACCACTGTATCCTTAAATCCATCCCGTTGGCAGTTTCCCTCACTGATGGTATCACTGCTGGACTTGCCGTTCTTATAGGCAGCTTCTTTTCTTAATCAAACATTAATAATTCATGGTAAACGTGACCATGGAGATGAAGGACTTCAGGGCACACATTTATGGTGCCTCGCAAGTCAATATATTATATAATAGCGTGGTTTTATCACAGTTGCAGTTTAACTAATTATCATGTTTAAAATCTTGGAAACATCTGGAAAGGATGAAAAAAGACATTTTACACTAACTCATATTGTTAATACATAAGACAAGTAAGTAATAAGTAAGCCATAAGTGTTTTTATCATGTAATGGTCATGTAACTGTTTTTGTCATGTAATTGGATTGCACTTTGTCAGGCGCCTACACCAAGACCTGACCAACTTGGGTGTCCCACCTGAAGGCTAAGCTTTTGCTGGTCTAGCTCTTAGGGACACTGAGGCACGCAAACACCCTGACCACGTTAACAGAAAAATAAAACTACAACAACAACAACAACAAAAAATTCCTCATCAGATAATAACTAGAGATGGACCGATCCGATATTACGTATCGGTCAGATACTGACCTAAATTACTGGATCAGATATCGGAGAGAAATAAAAAATGTAATCCAATCCATTAAATATCACGAAAGCACCTCACAAAACTTGCGACATAGCGTAACTCAGCTCATAACCTTAGCACGGCGGAGCAGTATGCGTCACGTAGAGCGGCTGTGGCGTGCGAGATCTGTCGGCGGTCTGGTTGAGTATTTGGAGCTTCGCTACCAAACCAGCATTTCATCTCCGACAAAGTTATCCCAGAGAGAAGTAAAGCAAGTGTGTAAGTTCATCTCTGAATGTTTGTAAAGCATTCCCACGTTAAGCTTAACAACCGATATGTGGAGCGACTGCCTCTCTCTCCCTCCTTCTGCTGCTGCTACTTCAATCATGAAACTGATCAATGATCAGCTGATCGGCTTTTCTGTCGCGAGTCCGTCTCTCTTGTTTGTTTTTGGCCCACTTTGCACCAGAAAGAGGAAACCAGCAGCTAAACAACAGCAGCACGTTTAACCTTGATAAGCTGTTGTTAGAATTTATTTAATATTACTTTCTACACCAGGATCCTTTTCTAATAGCTGACGGCTGGTAACTGTGCAGGGGCGGATCTAGCAAAGTTTAGCCAGGGGGGCCGATAGGGCATGAACAGGGAAAAGGGGGCACAAAGACATACTTTTCTTTCTTATTCTCATTTAAAATATCTAGCTTTTAATAAATAATTGTCTGAATCTTACACCCAAAGTTTTAATCTTATGTAAAATGTATAGAAGTCCATTACTGTATATAGTAACTATTAAGTCTAATATACAATAATAAGCTATAGTACTTTTTCCTTTGGGAAGGTACGATCTGTGCAGTCTGCAATTCTGTTGAAGAAAGATGTTGAATCTATTTAATTATTCTTGAAAAATAATTGATTTCTGTGCATTTTTTTTTTCTTCCACACTGCATCAAATTAAAGTTGATTACGTCAATTAAGCATCATGAGGTGGAGGGTGGGGGGTGGTTCCCTATTTTTTTTGGGAGTTGGCAACCCTATTTGTTAGCGGAAATATTAAGCAACCTAAGTACTCTTTAAAATACCAGAATAGGGAGGATGGAGTAGGTTTAAGTTTATTAAATTGATCAGTGTTGCTGAACTATGAAATAGTTTGGGTGCAGTGTATTTTTTGCATACACGTATAACAGAATAGCTTTAGTGGTTTTTTTTTTTTTTTTTTTTTTTTTTTTTAAACTTGAGTATGAACTTATACAAAATGCAGCAAGATATTTTTAAAAAAGTTTTATTGATTAAAAAATACACTATATCGGATTCATATTGGTATCGGCAGATATCCGAATTTATGATATCAGTATCGGACATAAAAAAGTGGTATCGTGCCATCTCTAATAATAACTAAAAACAGGACATTTACCATAATTGGATGGCCTATATCAAATATAACAATAACACTTCTCACTACTGCCAATATTAAATACACTTCTAAAAGTTTGACTTAAGGGGACGTTGCCCCCTCTTGCCCCAGTAGAGCCAGTGTTTCAGATTAACTGGTGTTGCCAATTAACTGGTGACAGTCGAACAGGTGTGTGGTAGACTTGCTTTTAATGAGTCGCTACCAACAAACCAGCAAATAAACATTGAATATTTCATCTGTGACATTTGTGAGGTTACCTTAAACACAGTCCGTCAGTCTTATTGCTCTTGAGAAATAAAATATTTAAAAGTGATGCGAGTTTACCTGGTGATATTCTCATGCACGATGCGACCACGAAAACAGCAAACAAACGTCACTACACCGATGCTATACACAGGTGTACATTTTAGGGCATACATTTTAGGACACAGGTCATTTTAGGAACACCTCCGGCCTCAGGAAAAAAAAGCCATCAGGTCTCAGGAAAAAAAAAAGAAAAAAAAAAAAAAGCTGTCAGGTCTCAGGACTCAAAAAAAAGCTGTCAGGTCTCTGACCCCCCCTCCTCCTCAGGTCTCCGAAAAAATAATGTCAGGTATCAGGTCTCCGAAAAAAGCTGTCAGGTCTCAGGTCTAAAAAAAAACAAACAGAAAAAACAAAAGAAAAAAAACAAAGCTGTCAGGTTTCCGAAAAAAACCCTCAGGTCTCAGAAAAAAAAAAAAAAAAAAAAAAAATGATGTCAGGTCTCAGGTCTAACAAAAAAAAAAAAAAAAAAAAGCTATCAGGTCTCTGAACACAAGCTATCAGACAGAGACAAGCTTCCTGCAGGTGGCGCTGTTGTTACACTTTTGGAGCTAGAGTCTGCGCAGCAGTTACTTGAGGTGGAGTGGCTTGTCACCCCCCACCTCAACCCCACCTCAACCCCACCTCCACACACCCGCTGGACGTGACTGCGAACACGCCCCTTTACACTTTCTATGTTGCCCGGCTGCTCCAGTTTAACTGCTGATGGGTTACCGCAACTGACAACTAGTTAAATTAAGGTAAATACAACCATGTCCCTATGTTGGTATGGGATATTGTATTTGTTTTAAATGTTATATACCTATGTGGTATGTGACTTTTGTTGCCATGATGCCAGGTCTCTCTTGGAAATGAGATTTTAAATCTCAATGAGATTTTTACCTGAATAAATAAAGGACTTTATTGTGAAAAAGACACAGTTTATCATCTTATAGTTGTACAACATCCAAAATCACTCTGTTGGTAATTCATTTGCTAGATTAGCTGTTAGAATGCTCACTGTGTTAAAGGCTTGTTGCTAACTAGTTAGCGACGCTACACACCTGTTACTCTCATAGTCTATATGTTTGAATGTTTCAGCACTCCTTAGTTTTTATCATCATTTTCTTAGACAGAGATGACATCAGCTGCACACTCCACGGATGCCCAGAGTTACTCTTAATATCAAAATGTCTAGAAATGTAATGTTGTCCTTTGAGATTTTAACATAAGACTGAGGATGATATAAGACTAAAGATTTAAACAGTTTTAGATCCATTACACTAACAGAGCACTCTACAGCCTGGTAACATGTCAAATTTAAATAAAAACAAGTGTAATTTGTTCTTTTCACATAATAACATAGTCCACATTATTGTAAACAGCTACATTTACCCTGTAGGAAAACTAGTGAGGGAGATCATCAGGACCAACCTAGGTTTCCTGGGTCCAGAGGTTTGGAGAAACTCCTTGCCTTTCTTATATCACAGCTGTCCTGTGTCAGATGTTCTGTTGACCCACTGAGAGAGGAATCATTTCAGAAAAATCAGGAAGACTGAAGCTCATCGCAGGGATCAAGCAGGACTCATGATCTTCACCAGCAGCTCCCTCACATAGTAATCTTCAGAGCGTCACTGGCCCGCCCCAGAAGATGGATAAACCCAGTTTCAAGAACAGTGTGATCGACAGCTTTGCTTTGTGTACTGTTAGAAGTACTCAGATAATCCTCAGAGGCTCTGGACTTTTACATAAAGATATTATATTCTGTCCTGTATATATTTAAATATATATTATCCTCTCTGGTTACTCTGGTATGAATGGCACTGCATTACTTTATGGTAAATAACACACTATTGGTAAAAACAGTGTGAAAGAATTCCAGATTAAAGTTTTTAGTTCAACATACAAGTGACAACCTTTGAGCTTTATCAGGTTTTATTTAATTGTGACGGACTGTGTCTAAGGTAACCTCACAAATGTCACAGATGAAAAAGTGTTTATTTGCCGGTAGCGGGTCATTAACAGCATGTCTACCACACATCTGTTCGACTGTCAACAGTTAATTTGCGACAGCAGTTAATCTGGAACACTGGCTCCTCTTACTTAGAAGGATGTTGGTTAAATGCTCCATATTAAACTTCCTGTAATTCACTCAAAGGGACCTAATTATAAATGTATAAAAATGATTCATCTTAATATAAAATTTGAAGTTAGACATTGTGTGACCCGAGGGAGGTACCTATTTCAATAGGAATGAGCCATATGCATACAGTCAGTTCACAAGATTTAATGCTAATACAAAACAAAATCTGAACATGTAACAGTAGCACCCAAGACAATTAAAAGGTCTACTTTATCGAATATATTTAAAACTAAAATTGTACGATCATAGGTGGAGGACAGGATACGCGCTATGGGGAATCTAGTACAAAATAACACCATGTGTCACACGTTTAAGGCACGGCAATTTACATTTCACCCCAACTAGGCAAAGATATATAAAAGAAAATCTTCAATGCCTGTCACCGCTCAAGCTCACCGCAGTACATGCAAAAGCGGCGAGAAAAGGATCAGTTTCCACACAGCACCTTCACTGTCTGCAACGATAAGAAATGATGAAACCACTCTAAAACACAATCAGTACATTAATCGGTGCCTGCTGATACAATGAAGTAATAATAAACAAATTAATAAACAAAATAAAGAACCACAACCATCAGAATAGTCCTCAACTCTTCGCTGTCAAGTTAAACCAGTTTTAAAACAAATTACAATAGCCACTGGCATATAAGGCCCTCGGCCCAGCAGCCAGAAATTCACCCCGGCAAAGCAGCAGCTTGGCAATCTGTCTCCAGGTTAGGGTGGCACCCTAATAAGTATCGGCAAGAGGTGGCGGAGTCTACTACAAGTTTCTCCACAGGCATAAAACAATGTTTTTTCCACTGCAATAGAAGACTATGCAACCCACATCAAGCTGTCATAGAAAAGTTAAAAAGGCCAAATTGCACAGCTCAAACCAGAAATTCACACAAGAGATCAACTAATTACCTGCACCTGTGCTTATAAAAGGGAAAAACCCAGCCCTGCCTACGAGGGGCAGTTCCCAGATTCAGGTCTCACCTGTCTCAATTGAATCAAAAAAAGCCTTACATACTTTAACACAATTAATTAATTAATTATTTCCCCCCCAAGAGCTTGGTCTATGAATTGAATTTTTAAGCAACGCAAGGAACAATAGATTGGATTTCCTGGTTAGTGTTATCATTTTATTGCCATTATCAAGACACTGCAGCCCCACAGAATTACAAGATAGAATTCCAACCAACAAGCATTGTCTTTATTACCCTCCCTTTATGTTTAATGATTAAATGAATAAAATAAATGATTAAATACGTGATTTTATTAACTTGACAAAAGAACATCTAATATTTTGGTATAAGGAAACGCAGACGTTCATGAGTTCATAAGTTATTATTAGATGATGAATAATGTGTCTGTCTAAGTAATAATTAATAATAATGAGGTGAAGTAATGAAGGATAAAGTAATGCACCCAGTGTGTGAGTTCAGGCTTCAGACTGGTTTAACCTTTAGCCTGTCCAGTGTTAAATTTAACAGCAAATTTTGGTTTAGTTTTAGTCATAATTAATTATTTTAGTTTTAGTCGACTAAGCATCACAAGATGATAGCAGAATAAATCTAAAGGTTTTTCATTTGACCAAAATAAAAAGTGTAAAGGTTTTTACCAGCAGGAGTTGCTCCATTTTATTTTCCTTGACATCAAATATGAAATGCGTCGGTACGTGTGCTCTTCTACCAAATGCTGAAATTTTATCGCTTTTCCGCGAGAAGAGCATGGGAATAAATAAGCCCCTCCACCCACACCCCCGTTTCCCGGGAACAAATCAAACGTGCCGGTCTAACCTTTCTGTACAAGGAAATTAGTTCTGATTGGATCACTTGTAAACTCGCCCCGCCTTTCCACACAGCTTAATTAGTTCTGATTCGACCTCGTTTTTATTCGTTGACAAAACTATCAATACATGTGATCTTAAAGTTATCATCCTGTTTTCGTCAGAAAAAAAAATGACAATTATTGGTGAATGAAATGAACACTTATTTTTGGAGAAAAACATTTATTGTCACACAATATCAGACATGAAAGCATAACAGCCACAATGATTTAAATATATTTTATTGAAAGTGAGAGTGAAAAAACAAACTTTAAGTTTAGTTTATAGCCACGCATAACCATTAAACTTAAGTGTTATCATGAAAGCCTCACACACTGTGAACAGGTTGCTGTAAATTTTACAGCAACTTACTGGCAGATGGATGCGAGTAATTAGCTGTAAAAGGTTTCGCAGGAACCCTGTTTATAAGCACTTTTTACATCCTGCTGAAAAGGTATTTTCTATGAATTTGCTGTGACTGGATTTTACAGTGATTTGCATTTACAGCAGTTACTGCAAATTTATTTTTTTGCTGTGTGTTTGTCTATCTACAGTGAAGTAACTGTAACTTTTATTTACAGTAAATGTACTGTGAAGAAAATGACAGAAACAACTGTGTGTAGCTACCAATTGTAAGATCTGTTTATTGCAAAAAACTAGACTATAAATTCAAAGCTGCAGCAGGAAACATCGCATATCTAGGACTTGCACTTGTGTTTCCCACAAATGTTATACCTTTATAATGTTATGTGATAAGACCCCCCTCCCCCCCAACACACACACACACACACACACACACTTTATATAGTGTAATTTAGATTCATGAATTAACCTGACATACATAGTTTTAGCCTGTGAGAGAAAGCCAAAGTATTCAGAGGAAGCCCATGTAAACCACGGGAAAACATACTAACGTTACACAGAAGAGCCTCAGTTGGGGTTTGCACCAGAAACCTTCTTGCACAGCACTACTGCGCTGCCCTAGTTCATATCGGTGTGAGGGCACCCCATTTCCTCATGTGCACCTTGTATTATAAGGCCAAGTTGTTTAACTGCATGAAGATTCCGCAAGTGATATTTTCCATATGGTCATACTTATTTTGAACTGTGAACCATGTAAAGTTACTCCTGTGAAGTCCAAGAATAAAATATAGAGTTGAATTCACAGGCTTTCTTCACCTGTTCATAAGCCCTACCCTTTTCTCTATCTCAGATCCCCACCAGCTGCAGTAAGTTTTATTATCAAGTTTCCTTTAACAGCTCAGCCTCTTGAACTCTGTTCTGGCAGTGAGTCACAGTTTAAGCCCATTTATCCATTTGTTATCTGTTCAGTTCAGGTCATCTCCCCAGTTCCTGCTTTGTCCGCCTTCTCTTAGCATTTTCCCCCTGACCTGTTTGGCCCTACTATCAGATATTTTCTTGCTTTTGTTTATTTGATGTGACATTACTTATTACTAAGTAAATAAGCCAGATTTAGATTTCATCCTTTACTCTTGAAGAAAATTAACCGATGTCATTAACTTTTTCGCAGAGTTTAAAGTGTTGTGAATCACTGTTTCTATTATTATTTGAAGGCACTTGATGTTTAAAGATGATGAAAACGGGTGAAAATGAAGGTGATGCAGTTACTTTATACCTGATGAATGCCATGTCCCTGGGCATCAAACCTGTGAGACATCATTTATGGATTAATGAGGCCATAAAATCAGGTGATATTAATCCAGTTCACTAATATAATACAGGAGATAACACAATTAACCTAAAACATTTTTGAAAGCAGACAGAAACAAATGAATGCTCTCCATGAGTCAGTTTAATGTCAGAAAGCAAAAAGAAAAGTTTTTGTAAACAATGTAAACAAGACTACAGTCTATTATTGATTATCGTGCAGATGGTATCCAATTAATTACAAACCTTGTATTAAACGTTAATAAAGAAAATATTTAAGCTTCTTTTAATTTTTATAAATCAGGATTTTAAGATTTCCACTGATCTTACACTTGCTATTCACAGAATTACAGTGTAGTTACCAGTTTCACTGTGTGAGTCAAAGTCAAATGTGACCATAATAAATTATTTCCAAGGAACAACTAAAAAGTCAAAACTGCAAGGTGCAGAATAAAGTTTTACAGCTGTGTTGTTGAGATAAAGATAAAGTGTTTAAAGTTTGGTGTGCCCATAAGTGCTCAGGAAATGATGCTGAAAACAGCATACAAGGAGTGTTGGAAAAATCTGAAACTGTAAGCAGATTTAGATAATGACAACTGCACATTTTTACCTACATTATAATAAAATAATCAGGTAATAAAGAAACAGAATATACTGCCAGGATGTTATTTTCAGTTGTGAATGCCTCAGTCCCACGTTAAAGAGAGCAAACTGCAGCTCAGCTCCCACAGCTTCTCCGCCACGTTGTCGTCTTTGGCAGCCGCAGAGCAGTTAGCAGGAGCACAGTCACTGTAAGCAAGGATGTATCGCATGAGCACTTTGTTCACTTGTGTAACACGAACTTTTTATGTTTGGTAACATCTACTGAGCAAATAACACTCTGCTTGTCAGTTACCTGTTACTTAAAGACTATATGTCAACATTAACAGTGGCTACTTTTTCTAAGTTTGTACGCTAGCAAGCATGAAGAATACCCAATGAATCAACAGTTTGCCTTTAAAAATGTTTTAGGAATTGATTATTCAGTTGTAACCGAATACTGTAGAATAATCTACATGTAAATGCTGTTAAAAAATGTTCTGTGTAGATTTCATGATGTGGATGATTAATTTGTAATTAGTTACATAATTTCATGAATATATATATAGTTTGTGTTAAAATGTCTTTATTTGAAATGTACATGTGTAAAGTGTAAGAGCTAGTGTCTCGTGAGACACTAGCCTTGTGTACCCTTAACAAGAGTACACAAGACTTTTCATGGACTGCGAGGGAGCAGATGTCTCTCATGAAGCGTGTTAAGCTAAAAGTTTACAAAAAAAAAAAAAAAAAAGTAACACAAGGACTTAAGGACCTCTTTTCAGGACAAGCAGTCAACGAGGTATTTGTCATTTGAGAAATGTTTTTATTTGTGTTTGGACTTCATATGTGTACTGTAAAGTTGCTAATTGGTTTGTACTGTTCACTCGTGACCAGTTCTCACGGCGTATTGGTGTATCGGCGTACTGGTGATGGTGAAGCTGAGGAGAGAAAGCTCAAGTAATAAACGCTCGTTTCAAAGAACCGACCTGTGTCTGTGTTGTCGTGAAGAGAGCTACACTACACTTTTTATTTATTTAAGAAAATCAAAAAATACAATCCTGCAGTTTTTAAATACTTTCTGTTCTCTGTTGCATTTGAATCAGTCATTTTGCTTCCAACTTTCTTTAATGGAGAGAAGCTGTTATTTCATATATTTTGCCTGCAAATCGTGGGTTAGCACTGTTGCCGCACAGCAAGAAGGTCCTGAGTTCAATTCCACCATCAGGCCGGGGTCTTTCTGTGTGGAGTTTGCATGTTTTCCCCGTGTTTGCGTGGGTTCTCTCCGGGTACTCCGGCTTCCTCCCACAGTCCAAAGACATGCAGTTGGCGGGGATAGGTTAAATGATCAATCTAAATTGCCCATAGGTGTGAATGTGGGAGTGAATGGGAGTGCGAATGGTTGTCTGTCTTTGTGTGTTAGCCCTGCGACAGACTGGCGACCTGTCCAGGGTGTACCCCGATTCTCGCCCTAAGACAGCTGGGATAGGCTCCATCGCCCCCCGCAACCCTGAGAAGGATAAGCGGAAGCGAATGGATCTTTTGCAGTCAAAGTCCAGAGGTTTGTACTACGATGGGAATTCATCACAGTCATGTTTTAGCTGACTTGATAAAGCCTAAAACCCCAGTCAGAGATAACAGATATCGGTGATGGTTACAAACTATATTTGTTTTAGGATCTGTGCACACTAACATAAAAACTGGTGTTTCATGCTTCATATGGCTCTTCTCCACAAAATAATCCCTATGGGTGCCGCCTAGATGTTATCAGATAATGACTATAAAAAGGTGATAACAATGTACAAAGAAGATTAAAAAAACAACAACAACAAAAAAACCCCCAGTAAAATGTTACACTGTTTCAAATATAGGAAGCAAGATTAATGCTACAAAAAACTGCTAAACTTGAGATTTAGTGCATAGAGTGAAAGAATGGACATTTTAATCTTAACAAATGTGCACTCTCCTTTAAATATTAAACATTAGTTATAAATGCATTCAAACTATCTGTAGGTAGTTTGAATACATTCCTTTTCTGTGTATTTATTTGTAATATTTATATAGAGATGTATATATTGTTGGCAATAAAAGTGATTCTAAAAAGGCTAAAAATTCCATAATGGATACATCTCACCCTGGTCACCTACTTTTTGAACTCTTACCATCTGCCAGACAGCGCAGTTAGAGAAAGGACAGAAGGACTGAATCGCTGTTTTTTTTCTCAGAGCTATAAAAAGCATTAAAATGCTACAATGTCCACTTGAATGTGCTCGATGTAATAAGGGGTTGTGCAATTTGAGAGAATGGAGACAGGTTGTTTTTGTCTTTTTTATGTCTTATATAGTTTTTTTTTTTTTATAGTTCATATTTTACAGTTTATAGACTGCTGTTAATGATCTTTGCACTCTTAAGATTGCACCTAATTTTGTTGTACATGTTACTGTAACAATGAGGAAATCCTATTCTATCCTGTGTTCTAGAAGCTGCTTTGCCAGGAGTGTAAAACGAGACTTGGCAGCAGATTTGAATCAAGTATACAAACATGCAACGTTTTCTGCATTGCCAAATGAATTGAAGCACATTCAGGTGACAATACGTGCACAGTTTACACTGCTGTAACCCTGCAGCTTAGCTTCATTTGTGATGTTAGTAATTCACGTCTAAGTTTCACATATGAAATGTATTCAACTACCAGGGAATCTATTTTGCATTTAAAACATGGTATTAAATGTTAATGTAAATTACATTTTTGACTAAAACCTTGAACATAACCTGTTCCTGAACAGCTTATGTCTTCAGCTTAGGTCACCAGGGTGATTTATCCAGGTTAAAAGAGGGACACTTTTGTGACACAGAAAACTCGGACTTTAACTGGACATTTATCTCGCTTCATATTTCACACCTTTAAATAACTGCTTCATGGCAAATATCTTTACGGTTCATCTGATTTAGTTTCTAGATTGCATTGCAAAATCTGAGAAAGTACTCTTTACTCTGAACTGATGAGTTAAACATCATGTTTAACTTTCATTGGTCCAAAACTACAAGTGTTGAAAGCCACTGTATTAATATGCTACTAGATTATGTGTAACAAGCTGCAATATAATTTCTGTGTGTTACAGCAAAAAGTGTACCTGTAGTATCCGCCACTCTCCTTCTCCAATGATGGGTCAACAGAACAGTAAATTGTTGTCTGCGCTCCCTGGACAGAGTTTTTGGTAAAAGGACTGATCATCTTCATGAAGAACTGCTGGACGCCGTTCAGATGACGCCACAACTCAGTCTGAACAACTCCAGGATGGAGAGAGTAGGTCGTCACGCCTGTGCCTAAAAGGAAGGAAAAAGTGAATGAAATAACTAAAAATGAAGCTACTAGTTATGCATTTGATTTAAACAGAAAACTGACAAATTAAAAGAGAGAAATGACAGGTGCAAGGTGCATTATTTACCTTCTAATCGTTTAGCCAGTGAGCGGGTGAAGAGGACATTGGCTAGCTTGCTTTGAGCATAGGCTTTATTCTTGTCGTAATGCTTCTCACTGTTGAGGTCCTCTAGATTTATGGATCCCCAGGAGTGAGCCATGGAAGATACATTGATAATCCTAGCTGGTGCCGACTTTTTAATCAGGTCAAGCAACAAATATGTCAACAGGAAGTGACCTGGAGGAGGAAATATGACTTTAAAATCCAATTTTCAGTTTCAGAAAACAGAGTGAGGGTAATGCATCTGGAAAGAGTGACACTTTACTAATTACGAAATACCGTACTTACCAAAATACTTACCAAACTTGCTAAAGACTTTCACAATAAATGTACTACATCAAATAAATATCATGAGAGAGAATGTGTTACAAAGACCACCCACAGCTTATAATTTAATTACGTTAAATTAAATAACCAACAACACAAATGGCTCCTGTTACTTCAAGAGGGATGCTATCCTGCTGCACTAATTCTGCACAAAAACATCAAATTAAAAAGTGCAAGATCTTAGTTAAAAGTTTTGAGTCTGTTTCTTTTGGTGGGTGGTGTTGATGGGGGATGTTTATCAGACTTATGATGTGTGAAGTTATTTCCCTAAATATAATTAAAAGGGTAAAATCCTTTTTTAAAAACTAAATTTAACTTTTTTAAAAACTAAATTTCTATAATAACCATGAGGACACCTGTGATGTGTAAAATTTTGGTGACACATCTCATGTTGCATCATGTTGATGGTCAGTAAACACGAATTCATTGTCTGTGGTTGGAAATGTTGGAAACAACATTTTAACTGATGATCAGTGGTTCCGGAATCAACCGATTCCAAAAGCTGGAATCAGAAAATATTGTTGCAACTAGTCAACAAGTCAAAACTCCTCATTATAAATAACTCCTCATTATAATTATGAAGGTATACGCAAATGATTTGACTCGTCAGTTTTAAATCTTGTGTTTTTTCCAGTCTCAGAGCAGAAACAGCCAAACAACAGTTAATGACAGGTGATTTATAATCTAACCCATTGGTAGGTATGTGGGTAACCAGACTGCACCTCACTTGAAATGTAACTTTACATTGCATCGATGTGGCCTGCATGGGTAATACAGTGTCGTCCATTTGTGCCCTCTAATAAGTCACAGGCACTACATATTGATCCTGATTTTTTTTTGTAACTGTTACTGTGAGAGTCAACAATAACAGGTTACAGCAACTAAGCTTCCAGACAAGGAAGTTATTGAAAGAAAAAAATATCTTCACGAGAGTGACCTACAAACGATCAGATAGCAAGGTCAATAAACTGTACTCTTTGATTTTAACCAGTGGCCTATCTGCCCCTTAAATATATTGCATCGGTGTTTTAGAAGACAATCAATAAAACTGCCATAAATAAAAATGTTCGTGTTAAACACACATAATAAAAAAACGAGTTTTGAAGTGAGTTTGGCTAAAAGTACATGACACTTAAAAAAAAATAAAACCTAAATAAAAATAACTGGAATTTAAATTGAGCTGATGTAAGACCTGCTGCAGAATACTATAACTTCAAATTTCTTATCTAGAAGTTGGCCTTAAATTACCCATCTTATATTGAAAACATGCCTGCATGGGTAACACAGTGTTGGCTATTTGTGCCCTCTAATAAGTCACAAGCACTACATACCGTAGATCCTGATTTCTTTTAACCTGTTACTGTGAGAGACAACAATAACAGTGATAACATGTTATAGGAACTAAGGTTCCAGACAAGGAAGTTATTGAAAGAAAAAAAAATATCTTCACGAGAGTGACCTACAAATGATCAGATAGCAAGGTCAATAAACTGTACTCTTTGATTTTAACCAATGGCCTATCGGCCTCTTTTAATATATTGCATCGGTGTTTTAGAAGTCAATCAATAAAACTGTCATAAATTAAAATGTTCGTGTTGAACAGACATAATAAGAAAAAGAGTTTTGAAGTGGGTTTGGCTACAAGTACATGAAACTTAAAAAAATAAAACCTAAAAGAAAAATAATTGGAATTTAAATTGAGCTGTTATAAGACCAGCTGCAGTATACGATAACTTCAGATCTCCTATCTAGAAGTTGGTGTTAAATTACCCATCTTATATTTAAAACATGTGCTTTAACTTTACCGTTCTGCAGTAATGTTATAAAAATGTTGTTCATGAAAGGACTGTTGCGTTCAGACTTTAACATGGTATCATACAAAAAGCTTGAGCCACCCCTCATTTATTCATATTTTTAGGGAAATGGGAGATGGGGCAGCAATATATCGAAACATTTGCAAGGATATGACATGAGATGGCATCAAACTGGTGCATGTGTGCAGAAATCAGCCACACACACACACACACACACACACTGAACGAGGTTGAGGGTTGCCAGCTTGCTCTAACAGACGGGTACAGACTGTATTTAGTGTGTGAACTGTTTTATAGACAACCTTGCAATTGTGCAACTTTACACAAACACACAAAACGTATTCTTTCATGTATTCCAATTATTAAAATGATCATGATAATAATACTGGTTCAACAAAATTCTGGGAGTTCCCTGGGAGAAAAAGCAAAATGGGAAGCTTCCAAGACATGGTCTTAAAATATGAGAGAAATTTGGGAAAAATGTGATTGTTGGTAGATATGAATCAAGGCAAAAACATGTACCTCATTGTGTCTTTTAACATGATATTAATAATATTGCATTTTTTAAAAGCATTAAGTAGTCCCATTAACATTGCTGGTACTGCTTGTTTGACTCTTTTTGTGAGTGATAACAGTAATGACTCATTAGAGTGGCCTACTAAACCTTGGTAGGGAAAAATGTTCTGATAGCAATGTCGATAAACTGTACTTCTTTTTTTTTTAACCAAAGCCCTATCTACCTCTTTAAACATATTATTGCATCGGTGTCTAATTATAGAAGCAAATCAATGTAACTACTATATATGGAGATTT
Organism: Oreochromis niloticus; assembly: GCF_001858045.2. NCBI lineage: Eukaryota > Metazoa > Chordata > Actinopteri > Cichliformes > Cichlidae > Oreochromis > Oreochromis niloticus. The sequence goes on from NC_031974.2 coordinate 12,666,061, forward strand.
CAGGGCTTCACACACATGCTGAGGAAAATGAATTTTGAAGTGAGTGTGGCTAGAAGTAAATGGAAATGCAGTACACTGTAACGTCAAATCTCTTATCTGGAAGTTGACCTTTTACTTCATGTCTGTCATATCTTAAGCATGTGCTTAAACTTTACCATTCTGCAGTAAAGTAATAAAAATGCTGATTATGAAATAAGTGTTGCATTTAGGCTGAAGTATCAGATCCAACCTGAAATTTGAATGCAACCCTCAAAATTGTGTTGCCATGTTAATGCAGCCATGGGTGGAAATTGCACTCAAGGTCATACAATACCATAAAAAAAAAAAAAAAAAAAAAAAGTCTTGGGCCACTGCTCATAGTAGGTTTTTGACTTTGAAATCTTTGGGAATCACCTTGTTGGTACACAAATATAATTTTATGCCTGTCAAATTGTGTCATCTTTGTGTCATCTTTGTTGCAGATAGAGCTAAAAAATGTGAAGAAATTATGTGTTACTGTGACAGACTGTTTGCAAAAAACTGGCAAAAGATACTATTTAAAAGTGGCTCTTTGTTAAGTTAAGTCAGTTTTTATATTTGAATGATTATTAGTTCCCAAAAAATAATAATAACAATTAAAAAAAAGTCTGCTTCCTTGGAAGAAGAATACAAAGGAGTGGAAGTGGAAGGTGTGGGTTAAGACTTTTGCACAGCACTGTGGGTCAGAGTGGTTTGAAGGCACTGCCTACTGCTCCTCGAGTCATTTAGGATGTGAGGCACTGTTATTTACTTTACCACTGAGCAAAATTAAATATGTCCTGTCATAAGCAGACTGTAATTTATTAACTATTAAAAAACCTTTAAAGAATTTTCAATCAGCTTTCGTGTGCTTCCATTTGAGTTTTACCTCAGATATAATTTTCTGATTTCTTTCACCCCAGTTAAAGAAATCTTGGAAATTTCTTGGGACTTGCTAATTGTTTTGGATAAAACTTCATTTGTCAACACTGTCCCCCAAAAACAAAAAGCCTGGAGAAGGATTAGTCTGTACTAATGTGGTTCTAAGTCAGGCCAGGTGTGACTGAGGCATGATCTAATTACCCAGGTGATTGACACCGATCTGCATCTCGAAACCATCTGCTGTTTTCCCGAAGGGACAGACCATTACTCCTGCATTGTTGATGAGGATGTTCAGCTTTGGCTCGTCTGTAGAAATAAGTAAAAGAAAAAAAAACATAAAGGGGGCGTTTAAAAATATGCAACTTTTCATGTCTGTTCATATGGATGTTTCTTTAGGCAGAAAATCATTTTACCTTTGTTGATGGCTTCAGCAAATTCTCGTATAGACTTGCTGTCTGACAAATCAAGTTTCATGCAAACGACATTTTCATTGCCTGAGCTTTCGATGATGTCTTTCACAGCTGCGTTTGCTTTCTCCATGTCCCTGCATGCTATGATCACCTTTTCTGCCCCTACAAAGAAAAATTAAAGACTAGAGTTAAAACAGCACATGCACTGAATGCATGGCGAAAATACATAAAAGCAAGGTGTAGTTCAGTGGGTGGAGAGCGCCCTCTCATGACAAAATGTGCACATTACATTATCCATAACTTGCAAAGCTTTCAATGGGGACAGTAAGAAACAAGAAAAATAATCACTTAAGATATCAGAAGCAACCACGTTTCTCAATATCTTTCAATTCACACATTAATAATGTTACTCGGTCTGCATATTTTCAATTGCGCAACATTAATCGTCTCCCTCCTTTTCTCACCCCACATGCCACTGCCATTCTTGTCCATAGCCTTATTACTTCCCGGATTGATTATTGTAATTCACTTTTTTTTGGTCTTACTCAAAAATCCATCCACAAGCTCCAACGCGTCCAGAACTCTGCTGCCCGTATCATCACCAGGACCCCTTCTGTCCACCACATCACTCCTGCCTTGCAGCAGCTTCATTGGCTCCCGGTCAAATATTGCATTAATTTCAAAATACTCTTGTACACATTTAAGGCTATTCATCATCTCTCTCCTCCATATCTCTCTGATCTGGTTAAGATCACCGCCCCATCTCGTTGTCTCAGATCTTCTTCTTCCCTTTCACTCTCCGTCCCTTCCCCCCGTCTTGCAACCATGGGGAGCAGGGCTTTCAGCTGCTCTGCTCCACGACTCTGGAATTCCCTACCTCCTGATTTAAGAAATATCTCTTCCTTCTCTCTCTTTAAGTCCAAACTAAAAACCCAATTGTACAAAATAGCTTATCCCACATAACCTCTCCACTCTGCTATTTTATTTGTTTATGTCTTATGCTTTTATGATTGTATAAACTGCTTGCTTTTATGTTGCTTGCTTCATGCCCCGTCCTCCAGGGCATGAAGCAAGTGTGGAGGAGATCAAGACTCCAGACATCCAGAGTCCCTCAGAACACAAGAGACCAAGGAAGACCAACAGAGGGGCAGCCGCGCCACTATCCCAGAAAGAGCTGAGGACAGTCACAGATGAGGGGTCACTCAGCAGCCGCGGAGCAGAAGCCAGGGAGGGTTGCAGTGATGTGCCCGTGAGCTCCGCCGGCAGCCAGCTGTGCCAGAGTGACCGAGCCCCAGGCCAAGATGCCGAGGGCACCCCACCCCCGAAGTGGCCCGAGCGAGCATGACACACTTTTGGCCAAGTTTGAGCTGTCAGACAAACAGCCTCACATTTGACTCTAGAATATTTTGGATACACTAGATTAGTTCATGGTCGACTCAATGACTACAAAGTGCCCAAGTCCTGTGGCTGCAAAACCCAAATAATCACACCTCCACCACCTTGCTTTACAGTTGGCATGAGGTGTAGGTGATACCATCCTGTATTTGGTTTTCACCAAACGTGGCATTGTGCATTATTGCCAAACACTGGTCAACCTTTGTTCTAATCTATGCAAAAGACATTGTTCCAGAAGTCTTGTTTCTTCAGATACTTTTCTCCAACCAGTCAAACCACAATTGTTCAGTCTTTTTCTGAACTTTAACATTAAACTGAGGCTTGTGGAGTTGGAGATGTAGCTCTTGGGTTTTTTGCAATTTCTCTGAGCTTTGCACGACCTTGGCATTAATTTCCTGGGACATTCACTGCTGAGAAAATTGGCAACTGTGCTGAATATTTCTTAATAATCTTTCTCAGTATAAAATAAGGGACTTCGTATTGTTTGGAAATGGCCTTTTAACCATTCCCAGATTAAAACATTATTCAGACACTGTTGTCGACATGAAAAGAACACAATTGCTAATTTCTGGGCAGAAACCTTAATTGCGTAATTCTCCTGTTACACAACATTCCAAAGTAGGGCTTTTCAGCCATGTGCACATACCTAAATATTTTAAAAAAATATTAATTAACATTAATACTGCTGTCTGCCATGTTACTGGCTCATTAGATATTTGCTTGAAAAAGCACTTGAACAGGTGTAACCAGTAAAGTGACCACTGAAAACATAGCCTTTTCATTAAAAGAGTGAATGGCTGTGTGTATATTTTTGTTCTGACAAAGCAACACAATTTCATAAAATGACTGTAAGAAGACCCACTCCTATAGGTCAAAAATTCAATTTCTTATTGTTGAATAATTGTCCACGATTATTCATTTTTCTTTTAACTAAGACACACCAACACATTACTTCATGCTCTGTGTCTGAGTTCATTTTGCCCTTGTATTTTACTTTAAAACTAAAGAAAAATGTACTATACCAAACAAGAACTGTGCCTAAAGATCTAAATCAGGAACTGGTTCCAAATTGTTCCATTACTCAGCTACTTTTCCTGACAGTCGCATGTTGCACAACAATGATACCAACATCATGGGAGTGGAGGATTGCCACGCGTGAGTCATGCTCAGAATTTACGTAGCACAATAGAACTTGTGTTAGCCTTCCTTATAATTTATCTACAGGAGAATCAAAACTGGCAGATCTGTGTTTAAATAAACTGTTTTTATCGTAATTATTTTCTTGATGGCATGGCGTGGTTCCTGTGCTCGGTCGCAGTAGGGGGAGGTGGAGCAGTGTGTTTGGGGGAGCGGGGCCTGATGAGGAGGGTGGCACACATGCTGGATATGACTAACTTCTCTTCTTACCTGTAGGACCGGAGATGAGAGTGACAAGACACTCACAAAGAAGCACAGGAGTGTACATGTATGTGGAGCTTAGCAGTAACTAGGGAGGACTCATGGTGGTAGGGGCAACTGCTACTGAGACTATTCTAACTGCCATAGGGTGAGAGGCGGGGTAAACCCTGGACAGGCATCTAACACAAGCACACACTGTCAGCAGTAAAAAAAAAAATATTTCCCAACTTTTAGGACTATCAAGATCTTGCATGTAACTATGATCTCCATTGACGATCCAGTTCAGGGTTATGGGTAAACAGTTTAAGAGGCATGCCATGCCCGGATGGATTTATACTCAACAGATGGCCAGAAACATCCATCTATCTTAATCAAATTCACTTCCGCACCTGCAACCAATTAAGAGGCAGCAGTGGAGTGTGCAGTGGATCCAACTGTGGCCTCACAGCAAAAAGGTCCTGACCTTGAACTTGCTGGTCAGGCGAGGCCTTTCTATGTGGGGTTTGAATGAGTTTCCTCCAAGGTTTACTTCTTTGTTTTCTTTTATCTGTGCATCTAAAAGTCAACATTTCCTGCTAATATTTCCTTTTTCCTACTAACTCCATATCCTGATACGTAACACAAATAACCACCACTTAAAAAAACAGTTGAGCGTTAAGAAAGGTTTAAAATTTCATGATTTCAGTCAGACGAACCTCTCTTTGCCAGATCAATGGCAGTTTCTTTGCCGATGCCAGTGTTTGCTCCGGTGATGACAACAACTTTTCCCTCCAGCTTTTCATCACAAGACCAGCTGCGCCGGAAGACATTTCTGGGATGTTGAGAAACCAGACTTAATGTCACAATCAGCAACGCGGGAGTGATACGGCAAAACACGCAATCACACAACTGTAGCTTAAACAGAAAACTCGTTCAACTTTTAACCACCCGCAGCAAAGAAAACATTATCAACAACAATCTAGTCATGAACGTATTAATAAATAACCCGACGTAATAAGAGTATTTCATACATTTATCGATCATGCAACCTTAATCCAAACTCCAAAACGTTTAGACTGCGGGATTTTGAGGTTTGTGTAAAGTCTGCTTACCTTAAAGACGACATGTCTCTGGATTTCAAAAGTCAAGACTCAAGTACCTCATCAAAACCCGAACTTAGTTACTGATTACTGATTCACCTCCACATGAAGCCCCAAATTTTCATAGAAAGTCCCTGTAGATAAAAAAACATAGCAAGGCGGAAACGTCAAAGTGCAGTCAGACTTGACAAGCAGGATTTCCAACCAATCAACTGCTAGGCTACCGGTGAACGAGAAAGCTGATTAGTTAACGTGAAAGTTTGAGTCTCACCCCCTAATAGGTGTGCTCGATTCGTGAAAGTGGGCTGCAGGCACGGGTGGGCAGGTCCGAGGAAGGAAATTGAAACAGGTTTTTCTTTTATTCTTTTCTTAAGGCTCTAAAGAGATCTCAGCTTATTTACTCCTAGTGTTGCGATATTCGGTCAGTTCTTGCGCAATCTTGGTGACAACAGCGTACTATTACTACTACCACTAATAATAATAATAATGATAATAATAACAACAACAACAATTAGTCTTTTATAGCTTTATATTTTACTTCTCTACATAAGCTTTCATAGGTTATTTTCTGAATAATATATGAAAAAGCATTTAGCCTTCCTCATTTATATACAATTTGCTTCAGCCAGACTTCTCGAAGTTTTTTGTCACTTACTTTCAGTCCAGTCCTGATTGGTTGAGCAACTTGACACTGACCTATGAATCAGGCATTTAACTCAAGAGTGTTGTGTCCACACATGACAGGAGTTTAGCAAAGAACCAGTTTTTAATTGCGTCTTTAGGCACTTTGTCAATAGCGGCCTGCAGCTTGAACACATAATTTGTTTTTGAATTTGCCAAAAATGCCAAGAGAGACAGTTTCACGGACATAAAATATTATTATCATTTGCCACAAATGGTCATTACCAAAGAGCCTTTAGCAGATAATCTGGCAGATTTCGGGAAGCTGTTCAGTGTTTCCTCAGAAAAGTGGAGGAAACTGGACAAGTGGAAGACATAAGACATGTTCGTTATGTTGCTTAAAAACTAGATTTATAGACCAAGCTCTTGTGGAAAAAAAAATTAGTTTATGATGTTAGTATGTAAGTATGTAAGGCTGTTTAACCCATCAAAAAAATTGACACAGAAGCTGAGAAATGCTACATCTACTGTTTGTTGATGTTAGGATCCCTCTGTTTAGGATGCAGTGTTTTGAGTTTTGTTAATTTTCAGGATTTCTTCTGTGTATTGATATTCAAAGGGTTTGTTTCACATCTAGTTCTGGGTTTTAGTTTATTTCAGATCCCTGTATCCCTTGAATTCCCATGACTGGTCTAGTGCCATTTTTGTCTCGTCTCATATCCCTTTGTACCAAATTAGCTGTAATTCCTCAGTGTTTAGCCTTTAGTTCTGGTCTCATTATTTTTCTCTCTGTGTTTTGTGTTTTTAGCTTGAGGCCTTCTTATTTTTACTGACCTAGGCTCTGTTCTTAGTTAAGGCTGTTTTGTATTCTGTCCCTCGTTTTAGTTTTCATGCTTCCTCTGTGTTCTCATGCCTTGTCTATAGTTTTTATCTGTCTGTGATTCAGCTTCCTGTCCTGTCTTGTCTCTCTTGATTGTTGACATTTGTGTTCCCACCTGTTTCCCATCCCTAGTGATGGGCAAAGCAAGGCTTCGTGAAGCCCATCTCCACAGTGACACCTGCTGGCCAACTTGGCTATCGCCACATCTCGATAATATTTTTCTGTGAAACAACGACGCAGGCAAACCCTGCACGATTCCAAACAAAGCTACTTATTATACCAGACCGTCAATAATTGTGATCATCACATGTTTTAGAGAAATACCCGCACAAACAAGGAAAGAAAAATATGAGACTGTTAAACATCGCAATCTGTGACTGTAGTCATCAGCAAAATTCTCCATCTGCTAACATTCGCGTTCTTCACCATAAATCTATTCATTAAGTAAAACATACAGAGAAAACACTGCCGTGTTTACTGTAATAATCACACAGGGTTACAGCTGTTTTTGGGTTCAGTTGGCTTCGTCTTTTGCTCACAGCCCTCAAACTTTGGATGTACTTGTTTGAGTTTTCTGGGAGTTAACATTGATCACATTTTCTGACCAATCAGAAAAATCAATTTCACGCACATGTTTAAATCATCCTTTGCTTAGCGACCTGTAACGATGAGGAAGCTTTCCCGAACTTTACACTGCTATGGATTTTCCATATTGTAACACTGTGTTTTACTCAGTGTGAGTATGGAGTTTTGGTTATAGTGAACCTGCATAACTCCGGGTGTTTTTGAGTTATTCACAATACAAGCGTCAGTGGGATTTTTTTTTTTTTAAAGGAATGATAAAAAACTCTCAAATATATATTGAGGAGTCACATTTTCTGTTGAAAGTGTGCCACTCTCTTTCTTTCTGCGTCAGTGAGTGAATGGAGCTCACCCACCAGTCTCTTTCTTTCTTGCTTTCTTTAATCTACATGCTAGTAACCATTAAAAAAGATATTTATATATTATGATATATACATTACATAGGTATTGTATACTTTTATGATGTTCTAGATAGTCTAGAATCTTCTGTCTAGTTTTCACAATCCATGAAATAATAATGAGAGTATTTTTTTTTTTTATGCATGAGCGTATTTAATTAAAGTTGTCGCATCAAAAAACATTGATTCAGTAATTACAAACCCAAATGATTCTGGTTAATAAAAAATGGGAATGTTTTGCGCCTGGATATACCTAGAAGCAGGAACTGGATCACCACCTAGGCCTGGTCACGTGATCTGGGTATTTTGACTCACGCTTCGGAGCAGCATTTAGAAACATCTGCGCTTAGGAAGCTCAGCACAGTGTCGAAACGGCTGTTTCGAGCTTCGTATCCCCTTGTTATGTTGTGTGAGTGTCACTGTCGTCTTTGTTATGTCCTCCCCTTTAGCTGTGTGCGCCCTGTCAACACTTGACAGCCGAAGCCTGACCAGAAATGGTCTCAGTGGAAGGATGGCTGTCAGGAAGCCTTTCTTAAGGAAGGAATTAAGGAGAAAAGGCTGAGGTATGCCAATTTACACAAGAACTAGAGTAAAAATCATGAACCATCAGGTTCTGATGAAGTGATTAATCCGAACAGTTATTCATAGCGATGTGTAAAACATGGTGGAGACTTTGTCAGGGTTTGGGGCTGCATTTCAGCCAGTGGTGTTGGGGATCTTATCAAAACTGATAAAACCGTGAATGCATTAAAGTACAATCAGATTATACCATCTGGAATGTGTTTGGCATTTTTCATCATGGCAATGATCCCAAACACTCTACCAGTGCTGGACATTCCAGAGCTCGGACCTCAGCATTACTAAAGCAGTGTAAGATCATCTGGATAGAGAACATAGTAAAAGGCAGCCAACATCCAAAGAAGAGCTTTGAATGCTCTTTAAGAAGCCTGGAGAAATATTCCTCAAGTTACTTAATGAAATAAGAAAGCTTGTGTAAGAGTGTTCAGGCTGTGTTGAAAAATAAAGGTGTATATACATTTATAATTTAATATTTTAAATTGATAATCACCTGCATCTGAAGGCCCAATTTTTCTTTAGCCAAAGTCGATGAAGAGTTGAGCTGGCCTTAAATGTTATTGAAGTCGAGTAGTACAACAAAGCATCTCATGTCTCTCGCTAATTGCATAGCCTTTAAAAAGATCTTTAACCCATTTACACTGACTTATTTATAAATGACTGCATAAGTAGTCATTTCTACACAACCAGCAAAAGTGCTGTGTATGTGTTGACCAGCAGATGGCAGTGTGTGACCATCTGTCACCCTGAAACTGAGCCCGCTGTACTTTGACGGCTCTGTGTTGCTGTGTTATGTCTGCAGACAGATTAACAGACTGGTATTTGGGTAAATCATGCCCTTGGCTGAGATTGCTTTCTTCTGATAAATCATCTGTGGATGCTATACAGTGGACTTGTAGTACACTCAGAAGGTCATTAGAACAGGAAACATTGTTGCGATCATCAGCTGATTGTGCATAAGCAAACATTTCCTTCCCGTTTCTCTGCAGGATCAGTCAGCAAAGCATGTGTAAGTGTGTTATCCATAATATCACTCATGTTGAAGGGAGACAAGTCTATTTTAACAGTCGAGCTGTGTATTGCTTTTGCAACAAAGAGCATGTCCTCAAAAATAGTTGAATCTAATGGGGAAGGATTTTACACTTGGGCTCAGGTGAGGCAGCACGTCTATGGTAAGGATATATCTCCAGAAAATGAATGTAAATCAACCGTGTCAGGAAAGAACATGTGCAGCAAAAGCATTCAATCATATGTTCATGCGAACTTGATCTAGGCTGATTAGAAAGCACTTGGGAGTCCAAATCTACTTTGCTTGCACTTACACTGATTGCCCCCTGCCTTCCACCACCCTCCTTTAAGGTAAGGCAGTAAAGTGGCTGTTAGCAGCTCCTCATTAGTTTTGCATCTATTGCATAACAGATTTATTCTTGTTGCATTAACTCACCTTGATTTGTAATACCTAAACAACTTAAAACACAAAGTTTGCAAAATACATATCAGATTCTATTCTACGAACTTTTATTCTTTTTATTATGGTTTTGTGACAAACTGAAAATGTCTGTGCTTATTTGTTTATCCTTTCCTTGTCATCTTTCGCCTGTCTGTTTGCTGTTGTTGTTAACAGGACACTCTTTTGTTTTTAGTCATAACAGTTTACCTAATCCTTTGCTGGCGTCCCATTAGCAGCCTCCCAGAAACCAAAGACAATGGAGAGGCAAAAGGATGCCCTGGATAAACTACGAGAACAATCCATTAGCTATAATGGGACTATTAACTTTACTTTGGCAGATGGAAAGCAAAAGGATGCAGACTTTTATTTTTATCCACAGGGCAAAAATCTAGAAATAAATAGGATTTTTATCTTCTACTGATGAGTTTGAGCAACAATTACATTTCAATATTAAAACAGTCAAGATATAATGAGACTGCTGCTATGGCGTTACGTTTCAGATGATCCAGCAAATTTTAATATCAGACAAATATATCCTGAGTAAATACATAGATTTTAAATGATGATTTCATCAATCCCAACCTACCTGTCCCTTTATGAAAAAAGTAATCCCCCCAAGTTGTTAAATTGTGAAAGCTGAAGACAAAAGCATGGAGACACGTGGAGGTAGACATTAAATACATAACTGTATATCTATTTGTAATCTATCTGTAACTGAGTAAACACAATACCACCTTTGTTTTCTGAGCAGCAAAACAGCTTAGAGCTAACTCAAAAGGTTAATCCAAGTTCAAAAACTACAAAAAAAACCCACCGATCAAGCATAAAATTACTTTTGCTGCCAAAACAGGCCTAACCCATCGAGGTATGGACTCCACTAGAGCCTTGAAGATGTGCTGTGGTATCTGACACCAAGATGTTAGGAACAGATCCTTGTTTCTCCAGCACATCCCACAGATACTCAAGTCAACACCTCAAACTCATTGTTGTACTCCTCAAATTATTCCTGACCCATTTTTGCTTTGTGGCAGAGCGTATTATCCTGCTGAAAGAGGTCACAGCCATCAGGGGAAACCTTGTAAGAGTGTACTGCCTCAGTCACCTTGTCTGCTTCCCATAATGCATCCTGGCGCCAGGTATTCCCCAGGTAAGCCCCCCCCCCCCCCCCCCCACACACACACACCATGGCCACCTTCCATGGTCACTCTGACTGGTCTGCTGGTATGCAGCCCCATATGCACCAAACTGTGATGCACTCTGTATTCTGGCACCTTTCTGTCAGAACCAGCAGCGCATGATTCACCACCATTCCTTCGCTGGACCACTTTTGGTAGATACACTGACCACTGCACACTGGGAACACCCCACCAGAGCTGCAGTTTTGGAGATGCTCTGACCCAGTCAATTGGCCTTCACAATTTGGCCCTCGTCAAAAGCACTCAAATCCTCACTCTTGCCCATTTTTCCTCCTTCTATCACATCAACTTTGAGGACGAAATGTTCACATGCTCCCTTTTATATCCAACCACTAACTGACCATTGAAAAGATATGATGAAGCGACGACGGTGTTATTAACGTCACCAGTAAGTGGGCATAATGTTATGGCTGAGCAGTGTACACCCTATGGAGAGAGAGCTCATCTGTAGCATAAATGAAATGACACTATTGTCCAATATTAGCAACATCCAAATAAATGTATAAATATGGACAGCTCTATAAAATGGCAAACACAATATCCCACTTTATTGTACAACAAAATAAAACAAGCAATGAGAGGTTTAAAAAGCACATGCAGACACGTAGAAGAAAGTCCAGATAACAGGGGAAAAAAGCTAAACATTAACAAACATGAAAGAGGAGATCTTACAAAGAAAAATAAAGGTAGAATCCACAGTCAAACCCCAGATTGTGACAGATGGCTATACTCAGTCTAAACACAGTGACTTTTCATGACTATAGAAAAAAAAAAACTACCAGAAGCAAAGCTGGCAGAGCCACAGCCCTAATGTTTATATTATAACAATATCTTTCCAAGGTCACATCTTGTTGGCTCCCCTGACACACCCACACAGGCGGCCAGCAGTCTGGCCTAAACACCGTTCTCATCTACAAAACTTCAAATTATCTGAAGCAGTGGGATGATTTACATCTTCAAGTCTCCCCATCGCCTGCCACCACCTTTACTGGTTTGCCTATCACTCATGCAGTTTAGTTTAGCTCTTTTTTTTCTCTGCACCCACCACGATGCCTCTGTATTGGCTTTTGCACCGCCTCATCCTCCCTCACCTCTTTATACGTTATGCAACCTCTCAAACTGTGCCATTCACTAGCTCAAATCATTCCTCTCGACTGATCCAAATCTCCAAGCTGTAATGGTTTCTTTTCAACTGCTGCGCAATTTTGTTGAGATACCAATCTATGCCTTCATAATCGGTCTTTCTTTTATGTTATAACATGGATCTTGATGACAGACCCCTTCATGTCACTGCTGCTGTGCTGTTGACTGAAACGCACTGAAGCATTTTAGCTCCACCACACCAGTTTCCTTGATAACGCAGCTCCTGCATTTTTTTTTTCTTGTGGATTTTTTTGTTTTCTCTTGAGAAGTCAAACTGTAAGGTCATTTGAGGGTCGTTCTGCTCTTTAGTCCTTTGAAGAATGTAAACAGTTTCCTGCCTCATGGACCTAATTGATACAACATGTCTGTGGGAAAACAGAAGGAAAAACATTTTTTAAATATAAAACACCACCAGCCTTATAGGCCTAAATCCGTTTTTTTGAAATTAACCATGTCACGTTTAAGTTGTCCTTGGTGATGACCCCAACATTAACTCTATGCTTTGCAGAAAAGCCAAAGAGACATTTTTTGGGGAAAAAATGGAAAAAGTTTTGAGTAATTAGAATTAGATTTATTATTTCTGTCCCTTTTGTCTCAGAACTTAGCAGAACACTTTTAATTGTGACAAAAAACTGTAAAAAAAAAAGACATTTCTGTAGTAGATAGAAAACAGGAACTTTACTCTCATTTCATACTTTATCTATAACCTATTTACTGTAGTTTAGTGCGAATGGCTGGGGAGGAGGTCTTACTCAGAAGCCAAAGCTATAAAACTATGAAAATACAGTTACAAGTTTAAAATTTATGTCATACTTCACATTTTCCCAAAACAATCCAATGGGCCAGATTGGAGTCTTTGCTGGGCATTTTCTGGCCCTGAGGCCTTATGTTTGACACCCCCATTCTAGAGTTATCACCACATTATTGCTGTGCATTCTATGGAAATGTATTTGCATGCAGCCCTCCAAAAAACTATCAGTATGTAGCTTGGCGTGAAAGAAGTCACACATACATTGAATGCTCATTGGTTGTGGTGAGTAAGTGCAAGTGTGGTGAAACTGAGAAGAGAACAACATCAACATTTCCCCATGTGGAGGGAGAAAAAAACACTGTTATGACTGCATGCAAGTATGTCTGTGTAGGTTGCATAACCATAAATAGTAATAATAATAAAACTATTACAGAACATAAACAGTATAAAGCATGGATGAGAAGCCAATGTGTAAGTGCCTTAAAGCTGAATTCTACCTGAAGGTCACCAGATGGTGAGCGCTGTGGTTGCAAACAAACTTTATTATTTGCTAAATTGTATTATTTAAATAAAATTTGTGGACTTGAGTAGTAATTGTACAATTCATCTTCAGCCTGAGACCAGTCTGCTTTTTGTTCTTCCAAATTTAAAGGTAAAAGTCACCTACTTTTTTCATATGAATAAATTTAGATCTATTATAATGATTAGGTTCTGCTGAAAACGGAAATGCCAACATTGGAGGTAGGTACATGTTTTCTTCGTAACAGACTACACTTCTTTTTAAATATAAATAGTGTATGCAGGTGATTTCCACACAGTGACTCAAAATGACTCAACATCCTATCACGTCAAGTAGCGTCACTGTGAAGTGTAACTTTTAGACTAACAGATAACACATACACAAACAAACATGTTGCATTCTTTGTCTGCAACATTCAAAATACACTATATTGCCAAAAGTATTAGCTCGTCTGCCTTCACACGCATAGGAACTTGAGTGACATACCATTGTTAATACTTTAATGTTGTGCTAACCCAGCCTTTGCACTTGTAACAGTTTCAGCTCTTCCGGGAAGAACTTTCCACAAGGTTTAGGAGTGTTTATGGGAATTTCTGACTATTTTTCCAGAAGTGCATTTGTAAGGTCAGACACTGATGTTGGACATGAAAGGCTGGCTCACAGTCTAATTCATCCCAAAGGTGTTCTATCGGGTTTAGGTCAGGACTCTGTGCAGGCCAGGCAAGTTATTCCACACCAAACTTGCTCATCCATGTCTTTGTGCTCTGGTGCATGGTCATGTTGGAGCATTAAGGGGTCATCCCCAAACTGTTCCTACAAATTTGGGAGCATGAAATTGTCCAAAATGTCTTGACATGTTAAAGCATTTAGAGTTCCTTTCACTGGAACTAAGTGGCCAAGTCCAACTACTGAAAAACAACGCCACGCTATAATCCCCCCTCAGCTAGACATGGCACAGAGAAATCAGACAAGCACCGTTCCCCCGGCAACCGCCACACCAAGACTCATCCATTGGACTGCCAGATGGAGAAGCGTGATTTGTCACTCCAGAGAACTCTTCTCTGCTGCTTTAGAGTCTGGTGGCAGTGTGCTTTACACCACTGCATCCAACACTTTGCATTGTGTTTGGTGTTGTGAGGACTGGATCCAGCTGCTCTGCCATGGAAACCCATTGCATGAAGATCTCTAAGCACTGTTCATAAGCTAATCTGAAGGTCACATGAGGTTTGCAGCTCTGAGTGACTGTGCAGAAAGTTAGAGACCGCTTCGCACTATTTGCCTCAGAATCTGCTGACCCCGCTCTGTGACTTTACGTGACCTACCACTTTGTGACTGAGTTGCTTTCATTCCCAATCACTTCCACTTTGTTATAATACCACTGTCAGTTAACTGTGGAATATTTAGTAGGAGAAAATTTCATGACTGGACTTTTTTCTTTTTTTTACACCTGTAGCCATGGAACTGATTGAAACACTTGAATAATATGATTTCGATGGGTGAGTGAATACATCGAGTAATGTGCTGTATGCTTCCCCTCCCCCTGCTATCTAGCAGACCAGTTTCTTATGTCGGCTGATGCAAGAAAGGCTCTACTAATTTCCCTTTTGATCATTTGCCTTTTCATCTTCATGGCAGTCTGCATCATCACAGCAAAGCCTCACTGTGTGGCACAAACCTAGGCGACCAAGACCAGCATCATGGTGTTCCAACATGAACCTAATGTCATTGGTGTCTTCTGCTGTGTTCATCAATGACACAATTTAAGATAAATGCAAGATGGGAGATGGCACAGTTGGGAATTTATGTTGTGTTTCCCCTTGAAGGTGAGCAGACAGTCATTAGGGCTCTGTCATGAGCCCCAGGAAACAGGCGTGCAGTGCTATTTATAGAGTTGTCTCAAGGAGCCAGTAGTGTACTGCAGAGCTGCATTCGTGAGCTCATCTAGGGACAAGGGTGTCATGTTTTAATGGATACTTCGAAACATTTATACTAGCGAGAGTCACAGCATATTAGGCAGGTGAAAGTCTGCAAGTATTTTTAGACATTTTTGGGGGGTATTTAGTGAATTGCAGAGATTATGACGTTTTAAAGTCTTTTCTCCTCAACATACACCATGCTTTATAGCCAGCTGAACTTCAACTGACCTCTAGAGGGAACTGAAATATTCCCACATTGCTGACATTCCCATTTTAGAACATAAGCAAAAGGAAGAAAATTGTCAGCTCATAACATTGCCCCTCATCTTTAAGCTGCTCAAGCTGCAAGTAGGTCATGCAGCATTGGGAGCATTCAGAATTCCACAGTGTTGGCACACATTAGTCTTTAAAAAATGTGCTCCAAATCACCAAACACAGATAGAAATCTCATTGTTCCTTAGACTTTCGATGACTTCCACTTGGTTGATGCACTGCTGCTATGATCCCACTACTGTGTAGGTGAAAAAAAGCATTTCTGTGCTCTTTCACACATAAACAGAAGCAGAGCCTGTGATGTCTTTGCATGGTCTTAGCTTATGACACATTTATACAGCATGTCATCCTAGATGCTACTACACATCAACAGCGATACATCACACTCAGTCCCTCGGCAGTTGTGCAACTAGTTTCTGCCAAAGCCACAGTAAGAAATTTAAAGGTCTATCATCTGATCCCTTTGATGCACCAGTGACCTTGGCAAGATTTCCCTTTCTGTCTGGTATGTGGAGGCACCAGACCCCAGTGACCACAAGTTGGCGTGTAACAACAGCCAATTCATAAATGAATGAAGGATTCAGAATAATTTCATACAGTCACTGGAGTTGACATGAAAATAGACTATTCTACTTAAAAACAAAGATTTTTGTATGTCTATTATACACTATACTCTCAGACATTATGTAATCTTGGTTACAGGCGTGCTGGGCATGCTGCATATCTGATATTTGGAATAAAAACATGCTTAATCCAGAGTTCCTGGCTACATTGCTGGTATTCAGTTTGCTAGAAGAACAAATAAAGAAATATAAAAAAGTTAATGTGACACAACTTTCAACTTTTTTAACAAAAATCCTTTAAAAAAGTCTAAAAAAGTATTTCCTCCTCCTCTGGATAGCTTGTCTAACATCAAAGCATTGCTGAAGGTAATCATGCTCCTTTTTTATTTGTTTCATTTAACTTTTTATGTCTCATTCTTATCTTCTTATCTTAATTCTAAGGCTTTGGATATATAGCTGTTTACTGCTTTAGTCTTAGTTAAAGTCATAAGGTGTACACAATGTAGCATTTACAAACCTTTAAATGTAGGGCAATCTATGAGAGAGAGAGTGATTTATACACTTGTTCTTTGTTATTTTCATTGTTCCCATGCCACCCCCGCACACAGTTTGACATTTATGTTCAGCAATTCATCCACAGAATAGATGAATTGTGAGGAACTCTCCTGTCTCGCATTTCCGCGTCCACCTAAAGTTTTTAACCTTTGTTCAGCCTTGTGGACTTTCTAAAGAATGACTGATTCCTGGTAAGATGCTTTCTCCATGACCCAATTGATAGCAAATCAAAAGGGCATTTAAATGATGACCATCACATTTCAGTACACAAATTATTATCTGTTGTTTTGCTCTTTTGGTTTGGATGATTTTGCATGACCTTGTGGAGTGACCATCTTCTTAACCACTAATCAAATACATGGTGACCTTGCTTTAGAATGGGGCTTTGTGGATATAATATACCCTGGAAAGGTAATCAGATTAACACGGCTAACACATGGAGCACCAAGCACACTTGGAGCATTGTACAGTTTTATTTGTGCACCTGCCTGTATATAAATGTGTTTTAACTTCTGAGCCTAAAAATTGAACAAAAATTGAAATCCCTCAAATAGCCATTTGATATGAGTTGAGTTAGTCTCTTTAGAGTCCGGTGTGAAAATGAGAAACCTAACCGTAGAAATAAACATGTTTAAGCCTAGTACAACCTATTTTAAAGCCTAATTACATAAGGTGCATAAGGTACAAAAATTGTGTTAATCTTTGAAGTTATGCATTATATATATATATAGATATTCATATAATTCATATATTTGCATTATATGAATTATATGAACTTGAAAGTCAGTATTTTGTATGACTGTCTTTTTTCCTTAACAAAGGCTCAACAAGCATTCTTGTACTTTCTTTAAGTAGTCTTCAGGAATAGTTCTCCAGGCTTCTGGAAGAAGAGTTAAAGTGTTTTTAGATGTTAGCTGCTTTTCCTTCCTGTTCTCTGTCAAGATGATAACGCTGCTTCAATGATGTTGAAGTACCACTTTCCTGACCTCTTACATTTTCTATGTAAGCCAAACAGTAGATGAGTCGCCTGAAGGATAAGACACATCTCTGAGGTCCTGTGTTGGGTCTTCGCTGGAATTTTTCTCAGGTAGATGACTTGCAGATACTGTTCATGTGCTGTGGTTAGTTTATTAGGTCTGCCACTTCATCTTTTGTCGTCCAATTGTCAAATTTACTCAAATTTTTTAAAGACAAACTGCACACCATGCTGAGATATGTCAAGTTTTCAGCTAATAGCTCTTTGGGAATTATACCACCAAGGCAAAAATACTATTATATCCCTTTCACACTGTGCTATCTTTGGCATTTTTGTGGATTCACCTAAAGAAATGGGAACAAATAACATGCTTTTATTATTAGCAGCATGTCACAAACTGCCATAGGATACAACTGAAACTGAAATGTCATGTAAATGTAAAGCACAGTGTTACAAGCTGAGATAAGAAGTAGCTGCAGAAGGAAACTGTTTTTAGCTAACACTCAGGTTGGAGCTATAATTCTAGTTATATTTGAACCAATTATAACTTTAATTAGCAATTTTATTGCTTTGACTTAGAAGCTTATAAGACTAGTAAGTGTATTTCACAACATCACTGCTTTGCTATTACATGTACACACTGACCAGGTTATAAAATAAAGCATGTTGTTCTAGTAAAATTGTTTCCTTAAGTGACTGCTTTGGTTTATGTTCTTATAGGCTGTGTGCATTTTTGTTTGCTTACTAATCTGCCACATTTTAAAGACACTACAGTAAGTAAAACACACTAAGTAATCATAGCTAATAATAATTACATCACATCATATATACAGTATAGCAATGGAAAGTACTTATTGTGCCTGGTAAGATGCTTTCTCCATGACCCAATTGATAGCAAATCAAAAGGGCATTTAAGAGATGACCATCACATTTCAATACACAAATTATTATCTGTTGTTTTGCTCAACTGGTTTGGATGATTTTGCATGACCTTGTGGAGTGACCATCTTCTTAACCACTAATCAAATACATGGTGACCTTGCTTTAAAATGGGGCTTTGTGGGTAGAATATATCCTGGAAAGGTAATCAGATTAACAGGGCTAACACATGACCTGGAGCATTGTACAGTTTTATTTGTACACCTGCCTGTATATAAATGTGTTTTAGCTTCTGAGCCTAGACTAGCAATTGTATTTCACGACACCACTGCTTTACTATTACATGTACACACTGACCAGGTTAAAAAATAAAGCATGTTGTTCTAGTAAAATTATTTCCTTAAGTGACTGCTTTGGTTTATGTTCTTATAGGCTATGTGCATTTTTGTTTGCTTACTAATCTGGCACATTTTAAAGACACTACAGTAAGTAAAACACACTAAGTAATCATAGCTAATAATAATTACATCACATCATATATACAGTATAGCAATGGAAAGTACTTATTGTTATATACTTATTGTTGTTATAGTTATTCTTTTTACAGAGGCAAGGAGGCTCATAAACACACACTTGGGCTTACGCCAGAACGTGATGAATGAGTGGGAGAAAGAAACATCTGAAGGGTGGAATAATAACAGTGCAGCTCCTTTCCACTAAAGCAAAAGAAGAAAAAACCCTTTGACCTCTTCTGTCCTCTTCGTGTGCCCAACAGGCTTGTCAAGCAGACTGGATCCAAAAATACACCAGCCGAGTCCAGATGATTCATTATGAGCAACTGGATTGAGGACAGAGTTTTATGTAATTTCTGTGGGTTACTTTACCAGTGCAAAAGATGACAAGGCACAGATCTGAGTTGCTCAATTGCTTTATTCTTTTGGGACATTTGAAACAAACCCATGAAATATAATTGCCAGTGTTGGTTATTAATGATGTAAAATCAAAAAGTATGCAACGAATCTTTGGACTTCAATCAGCACATCAAAAATTTCTAGTGACGAATAACGTTGTGACTTATCAGTGTTTGGTTTTCTTTCTTGTATTCTGTCGTGTTTACTTCAGGAAAAACTTCAGTAACTAGATAAGTAGAAGATATACGTGAAAGTATACATGTGGTGAGCTGTGCCTGACAGCAGGTCACAGTAAATGATGGTGGTGTTACTTGAAAGCCATTGTGAGACTCCCACTGTGGGTTAAGTAAAATTCCAATGTACTCTGCCAGGACGTAGATTAGATTTTGTCTGTTTTCTTTTCAGGGATTACATTATGTAAGATCTCGCATAATCCAAATTTGAGTTTCAACTAGATTTCAGCACTGATCCAGTGGATTAAAAGCGCACACAGACACAGAGCCATAAACACAAATGAATTATTGAGTTACAGCACCCTAAATCAACTCTTTCTTCACAGGCAAGCGGACTCCTAAACACACAATAAAAAAAAGCTTTTTTTCCCCCTTCAATTTCCTCAACTTTTACAGCCATGCATTTTTTAAATAAAGGTATGCTGAAGATTTGTGAAGAACCAGAAATATGCTGAGTTCAGCACTGTTCTTGTTCTTCCTGCAGTCTCATATGACCCCTGGAAATTTGCCATTTTAGCTCACAGCAGTGAACCCAGTAGGAGTTATGCTAAACACTGCACCGCAATGCAAGCCATACAAGCACATAATAATCATGCAAAGAGAGCAGAAATCATCACACATAAATGTATATAGAGCATTTATGTATGTATGTATAGATTGTACTGCATCATGTGCCTCAGTGTTGCCATGCACAGCATGTATCCTCATTTCTGTCACTGTGAAAGGGAGAAGTGGTGCAGAGCAATAGGAGGGAGGGGAGCTCATTGGTAGTCACTGAACACATTCACAGAAAATGAGCTGCGGGGCCAGGGTGACACAAAAGTGGACTGAAAAGAAACTCAGTGGCTTGATATGCATCTGAATGAGAGCGTAACAAACAGGATTTCAGCAGGGATCCTTGGTGCTTCTTTTTTAATCCAGAGAGAGAAAAGGAGTGAAAAGTCTGAGCAAAGGCCATTGATATTCCATTCATATCCCCAAGTCTGTGTCCTTTAACACTACAGTATAGCTGCTATTTTTTCTTTGTCTTATAAAATCCTGTTGATACACATTTTGTCATAGAAATCCTGCATTTATTTGCTGTTGTACACAAATGTTATTACTGAAATTTCCAAAGCTCTTGTAAAAACATAAATATTTATTTTGGATCATGGTCAACTTTTTTGCGCCAATGTCAGATTCTCAGAAAAATCAAATGATAAATTCAATGCAGATAGAAAAACAAGGAAAATCCATGGAAGGACAGCAGAGGCTCTGTCATGGTTTTGGAGCACCGCTGCATTTCAGCCACTGGTTTTGCGCTTTTGCCAACAGTAATTTTAATTATGAAAACAACAAAGCACCATTAGATTTTTAACAACCATGCAAATCTCAAAATGTGTATGGCCTGGACAGCCTGGACATCAACATTATTGAAGCAGAACAGAGCAACCAGTATCCAAAAAACAACTTTGATTGTCCTTCAAGAAGCCTTGTGCGGATAATTGAAGTGCATTTATGTGGTTCAGGAGTTTTAGTTTAATTGCTGGTTTAGTCGACTCATATTTGGTGGCTTATGAACAGATGGAAGATGATGATGAAGAGCTAAAAGGAAAAGGTGCTGAAATGATGAGGCCAGCTGACGACATGCACAGACAAGGCTCTGGACTGCTACGTGCCATACTCATATCTTGTTATCAAACACAGCAAGCAGAGAGAAGCTGAGTGGACTGAGTGTCGCTGCAGGCGTCTTCCGTGCTTTCCATTGCTAGGATGCACACAGTGGAGAGCTGGCCTTGTTTCTAAGCCTCACAGTTATATGCTGTACAGCATTGTTATTTGAGGGAAGACTTGGCATGTGCAATGTGTATGCTGAATCCCTCCAGAGAAGTTATTCCTGGCTTCCAGTTACACGTCTCTCCTCTTATGTGCTCCTTCAGCTGCAGCTCAGGTGGTGGAGTGGGTGGTCTACCAAGTGGAAGGTTAGTGGATTAGTCCCTGCCTCTTACAATATATGTGTACAAGTGTCAAGATACTGAAACCTGAATCACCCTGATCTGTCATAGTGTGTGACTCCTAGCTAACGATTCTCAGGTTTAGGTAAAAAAGCACTGTATGAATGCTTGTGTGATTGGGTGAATGAGAAAGCATTGTAGTAAGCGTCTTGAGTGCTTAAATTGCGAAAAAGCACTATACCCACGATGCATTAATTTTTCAGGGACTGCTGATAAATGATAGTTTGAATAAATGAACAGAAAGGAAGAACATGGACCATCCCATTTTAGGATTTTCAGCTTGTACAGTGATGGATTATCCCTTTGTCTCGATCCAGCTACTGTATTAAAATATTCCCAATTTACATAATCAGCACAATGATCAGACTGCAATAATCATCTTATGATCAAACAACTGCATGGTAGTTCATGATTTAAACCCTGAAATCATTCAAAAGCCATTACAAAAAGCTTCACAGTCAGTGAAGTTTGGGTGGGAGACGACTTTACCTGCAGACCAGTGTATTTTAGAAATGACAAGAAAAGATAATGTAAAGCAAACCCTGACAAACTTCCCATGCCTCTCAGGCACTGCTTTTCCTAAGCATTACTTTCTATGCTTATCATTTATTCTCTCTTTATTGCCTGCTTTCTCAGCCCTTATTGCTGCAGTGTTTTCATTTCCTGTCATAGACCAAAAACATTTCACCATATCTTATCTTCACTGGGCTCGGTTTTCTACCTGCAACCAGCATCAGCATGATGTGGCAAAAGAGGCATTTTGCTGAACATAACCTGTTGTTTGTGTGCTATATTAATGCTTGGTGAAACTATAATACATCAAAGTGTTGCAAATACATAAAGTCATGACTGGTTATTGCATGTGCTGAACCTTGCATTGCTTTATTATGCTAATCCTTTTGGTGTATTTAAAAACACTGCATTCAAGGTTCAACCTCATGGAGAGAAAATGAGGCTGAAAGGGGGCAAATAAAATCCTGACATCATATCCCAGCCACTGAAGTATAGACTTGATTTAGCATTTCTATTGTTAAATCAATACTGATTTATATAACATTAAAGACTCATTATGGACAGTAAACCAAAAATGGAGGAAAAGCATCCTGGCACATTACCTACAAACAATCCGAAAAAGAGTGGAGATTGAAGTGTTTTTAGCCAGTAGCAGCTAATTTGGACTTCAGCAGCAAAACTTAAACAAATCTGAGAAGTGGCGTGTAAAGATCTGATATCTATTTGGCTCCACCTTGGGGTGGCTGTAGCTGAGGAGGTAGATCATGTCATCTACTAATCTGAAAGCTGGTGGTTCAACATAAAGAGAAACAACAGAAACATAAGCCAGTGGGAAAGAATTTTTCTTTTTAACTGGAAGAAACCTCCAGCATAACCAGGCTCAGGGTGGGACGGCCATCTGCCATGAGCGGTTGCGGATGAGGGGAGGAAGACAGGACAAAGGACAAACTAATGAACAAGTCAAAGATGAATAACAACTAATGATTAAATACAGTGGTGTATAAACACAGTGAGTGAAAAAGGTGAATGGAGATGAAAAACTGCATTATGGGAGGCACCAGCAGCCTAGACCTATTAGAGCTGTATTGGAATTTCTTTCATTATGTATGTATTGTATAGTGCTTTGGTGCCACTGGGTTTTAGCATGTCTCTCACATTCATGCCACTGAACAGCCAGGTGATTTTATCTCAGGAAGTTGAGGGGAAGCACTCACACAGAAAGAACCCAGAGTGGGGGCAGAATCCCACAGGGAGTGGGTGGGGTCTTTTGTTTTCAACCACTGTAAGAGTGGTTGAAGTTCACACTCAAGGGACTGTGAACTTTTCCTTCTGGGGGAAGACCAAAGGTGTTAAAACAGCTGTGTATTGCCCTTTGTTTAGTAGAAGTTATTTAAACCCAGGGCTGTGCCGGCTTCAAGAGAGACTCTGCCGGTCGTTTGCCCTGCGATGGCTGCTCTCTCCAAGCTTGGTTTTGCTGTTGTTGATTAAAGAATGTTAGCTACTGCTCACTGTTTGTCTGCAGGCTTTATTAAATGGAAACTTCCACAACAGAGCATACCTACGGGAAAATTCAGGGTAACCTGATATGATATGACTATATGATTAATCAAAAAGGAAAGTTTTAAGCCTTATCTTAAAAGTAGAGAGGGTGTCTGTGGGCTGAAGCCAAGATGGAAGCTGGTTCCATAGAAAAGATACCCTAGGACCTACAAGTAAACGTGCAGTCTGAGAAAAGTTATAATAACATGCTACTTACCTTACGTTAAGGTAAGATGGGGCTTGATTATTGCAGACCTTGTATGTGAAGAAAAGGATTTTGAATTCAATTTTGGATTTAACAAGGAAACAATGAAAATCCAGCATGAAGAAATATCTCTTCTTCTAGTTTCTGTCAGTACTCTCGCTGCAGCATTTTGGATCAACTCAAAGCTTTTCAGGGATTTTTTTTAGGACATCCTGATAATAGCAAAATGCAGTAGTCCAGCCTAGGAGTAATAAATGCATGAACTAGTTTTTCAGCATCACTCTGAGATGGGATGTTTCTAATTATAGAGATGTTGTGCAAATACAGGAAAGCAGTCCTTCACATTTGTTTAATTTGCACATTGAAGGACATATCCTGGTCATAAACGACACGGCATTGCTGGAGGCCAAAGTAATGTCATCCAGCATCTGATTCAACACTGTGTTTTCAAGATTTTTAGGTCAGAATACAAAAACCTCAGTTTTGTCGAAATTTAGAAGCAGGAAGTTAAAGGTCAAATAGCCACACACTTACGTATTCACACCTATGGCTCATTTAAAATCACCAGTTATAACCTCATATGCATGTCTTTTGACTGTGGGAGGAAAGCGGAGCACCCAGAAAACCACACTGGCATGCAAAGCATGATTAAGTAATGTCTGTCCAGAGAGAAGCTTGATGAGAGAGGTCACGAAGCCAGCAGTGTTCTGTCTGCAGAGTAAAGCACATAGTAAGAGGTGGAAACTGAAATCTCATTAAACCTGTCTGCCTCAGATGTTAGTGAGCTGGCACCCTAAAAATTACAGTGTGTGTTTTTGTACTAGGGCTTTGGATTAACGTGGTTCTGCTCTATATTAAGATAACGAGATCTACAGGGTGGGCCATTTATATGGAGACACCGTAATAAAATGGGAATGGTTGGTGATATTAAAGTCCTGTTTGTGGCACATTAGTATATGTGAGGGGGCAAACTCCTCAAGATGGGTGGTGACCATGGTGGCCATTTAGAAGTCGGCCATCTTGGATACAACTTTTGTTTTTTCAATAGGAAGAGGGCCATGTGACACATCAAACTTATTGGTAATGTCACAAGAAAAACAATGGTGTGCTTGGTTTCAACGTAACTTTATTCTTTCATGAGTTATTTACAAGTTTCTCTTTGTTCACAGGCATTGACATGTCGAAGAGGTTAACACGTGAGGAGCGGAATGAAATTGTGTTGATATCTGGTGAATACAGTAACCGGGTCATTGCAGCAGATTTCAATGCAAGACACCCTACGAGACCACCCATCTCCCATGCTACAGTTAGCAAACTGCTTGCTAAGTTTTGTGAAACTGGTTCAGTGTTGGATTTGCCAAAATGTGGCCCCCTCACATATACTAATGTGCCACAAACAGGACTTTAATATCACCAACCATTCCCATTTTATTACGGTGTAGCCATATAAATGGCCCACCCTGTACTTTCTAAGAATGAACATTTAGAATGACTTTGACACAGACCTGAGGGCGGGATACTCACCATCACAGCTTCTTATCAAAGTTTCCTTCATTGTTCCTTAAAGAAAGGAGTGCTGCAATGAATCAGAGCCATAAATAAGCCTCAGGTGTAAACCACCACTGTATTAACCCAATTTAAGCTGCCTTAATTATTGACAAATGCAGACCTTTGTTCATTCATAATCTTCTTAGGGAAAATCCCGTCGTTTTCAGTGGAGGAATGTAATCACTGTAAACCCGAAACAAAGTTTTGTTTAGACTCAAAATATTAGCAGCTATTTAGCTTGTTAGGGGTAAGAACAAGTCCTTTATTTATTTCATGCTTATGTTTATGCATCTTTACTGAGATGCTGAAGGAAATAAGAGTACAACAGTATATGTTTTTTTTGGTATAAGACCAAAAATTACAAGGCGTTGTTAAATTTAGAAAGTTGGCCACCCAACACAGTTGGCCATTATCTTTAAAAGACAGGCTTTTATTTATTTCTAATTTTTAATTTACTATGTTTTTAATAAGCCTGCTTTTGCAAACCATGTTGAAATTAATTCTGTGGGCAGATGTGTTTTAGAACAGAACGAGTTGAGATCAGGATTATCTGTAATTGACTGATTGATCGTAATGTAATGGACTGTATGCCCATGTAGCACACACCCAATCTGTGAGAGCCAGATTTCTGGGCGGGTTATAGAGGATCAAATCCATATTTCACTCAATGACATCCAAATCAATTTATAACTTTTATGTAACATGTATTTTTTTGTTTTATTTTTTAAATTGTGGTTGATATTCTGTCTCTCCGTTCAAATAACACTATGATAGAAATTACAGGCTATTTATTTCTTCAGCTGGGGATCAAATAATTATTTTCTCCTCTGTATGTGGGTCAAAGAGAGATTATGATGACCTGATGACCTCTGATACTCATCCTGAAGCTCACTGTGGAAAAATTGGCCTACTCTGTCTGTTTTTATCACAACTATTAGTGTTTGCTTTGCCAACACTGACACACAGTAAGCATCGGACTTTTGAGCTAGGTGATTTAGCCTGCTGCCGTGGCAGGTTTCAGAAATGTCTCGCACAACTGCCCTCCAAACAAATTACATAATGCCAAAGTAGCATTTGAGCAAATATGTAGTTAAGTAAGTTGCAACACTGCAGACACAAAGCAGAGGTTTCTGGCAGTTCAGATGAATTTAATTCAACTCAGTTTGATTTTTTTGTTTTTAAATCTTGATCTTGAATTTTATCGCCATCTTAAGGTGCTTTATATTGTAATGTAAAAACCCTTCACCTCAATTCTTCAGCTACAAAGGTGCACAGAGAAGAGGATATGATCTGGATCTGTTAAAGCTTCAGCAAAATTTTGTCGCATATAAAGCAGCTTCACTGGCTGAAACATTTTGGGATGTCTTCGTCAGTAAATCTCAACCAGCTGTACCTGTTACAACACTGCTGCATGGCTGCAAAATAACCAGAGATTTTCTGCAACATTACAACCCTGATGTTAATCTAAAGTTGGGGTAATGTTATGAGAATATAACTTCAGCATACTCTGAACATTATTTTGTAATATGTGGTCCTGATCTGATACTTTTTTTCACAATAGCATTATGTAATGGCTGTTGCTCCATCCAAATTTATATCTATATGACTTTACAAATACAGCAAAAAGAAAACAACACCCCACCACCCGCCCCCAAAACCTGTTTCCTGATGCCTTTGTGTATTAATCCGGCAATTAGCTGCAATCAGCTTTATCTGTAAAGGCAACAAATCATCAAAGCAGCAGGAGGGAAACACAGAGTTCCCCAGTTAGATAACTTCTGATGCCTCCTATTTTCTAACATCCTTTTTCTTATGGCTAAGTGAGTTTTCTGCACAACCAATTTTGATTAAACGTGCCAAGCTATCATCATGCCATAAAACATTACAGTGCTTGTAAAAGCCCCCGCACAATGTTAAATATGAAGAATCAGAGAGCCTATAGTCTATGTAGCTGATGTATGTTTGACTTCTTAATATAGAAGTATATATAACGCTTAACACTAGCATGTTTTTACACCTAAACTTCAATGCAATCAAACACGTTTATTTAAGGTCAGACAATGCTGCCTGTTCTTTCTTATAAATAATCAAAGCCGAACTGTCAGTGTAATTTTACCATCTTGTCTGTGTCTCTTGATGCTGCATTGCTCTTGTCCATGTTCCTAGAGTTTGCTGACCTTTGAGTTTTTTATTACCATCATTACAGGTCATTTCATTAGAGATAAAATAGAACAGACTTTTCTATTTACTGATAAGATTTTGGCACTAAAATGCATAATATTGCATTTAAGACTGACAGCTTTCTATTGTATTTTCAATGTCTTTAATCGCTTCAATGCATTACTCAACTGGGTCTCACCCCATTGGGTGCTTCTCTCATTTGGGTGTGAATGCAAGTGTTAAAGGTGTATGAGATGGCACACACTGTCACTGTTAACAGAAACTCACTATGGGACAAGATTGCATAATTCAAGGACACCATGAATGATTGGATAAAGAAAGATAGCAATTTGATAGTAGTATCTGTATCTTAAAATGAGCATTTAGCAAACTGTTAAATGCTCATTTGGAGACTGCACAACAGAGTTCAGCGCTTGATGAATTTTCTAATAATATGTCAGGAATAAATCTAGAAATGTTATTAGCATCTCAGAGTAGAGGATTTAACCCATCCAATGAGAGGCACAGAGGTTACATCCATTTGGTGATAACAGCTGAAGTAACAGCTCTTTTTGGAAGGTGTCCATGAATACTTTGTGAGCAGTCTTTGTTTACCCATCTCTGCATCTCTATCCACACTGTCGTTCTCATTCACACACACACTCACACAAGCTAGCTAACATCAACATCCTGCGCAGTCGCAGCCCTGACCCCTGAGGTCTTCCCCGTGTTGTGGTATTTGTCAAATTTACAGTGATGCTGTCATTTCTTATAATCTTGTGCAGGGCCTGCAGGCCTGGGACTGTGGGAGATGACACTTCAGCTGCATTCGGTTTGTGCTGGACTGCACAGACATGCTGCAGTATCGCTACTAACACAGGGAAAATGTTTGGAGCAGGATAGAGTACGGATGTTTTCTTCTCTTGTGCAGAATGTATTAAAATTGCAAAAACACAGCTATAGCATTGCCTTAAGCATTTTGCCATCCTTAAATTTGCTGCAGAAATCACCTTTACGGATACATACTTGCAAAATCAGCAGTATCAGTAATGGAATACGTATGCGTTCACTACAGCACTTTTGAACGAGTGTAACACTACTCAATTACATTTAAACTAATCCATTATTTCGGAAGCTTTTGACTTTATCTCACAGCCGGGCCAGATGTGACAGAATTGCAGATGTCAGAATTCCCATTAATTACGACTCTCCTGCTTTAGCTTTAAATTGAAAGCACCAGAATTTCAATTAAATTCACTTTCATTTATATGGCGCCAAATCACAACATCAATCGTCTCAAGGCGCTTTATATTGTAAGGTAGTCCCTACAATAATACATACAGAGGATTTCCAAAAGGACTTTGTTCTCAGAGTATTTTGAAAAATGCTTCTTAGATTGTTTTAATTGTTTATGAGGTCCAAAGACCACAAACCAGAGTAAAGGTCATGCAAGTCTGCTAATATGACAATCTTCATGCCAATAAATAAAACAAAATAAACTGAAGCCCTGCTACAACTTGACCTTAAATATTTCATCTTTACATCCATGTAGACATTGGTGGATATTTTTCCTGTCATAATCACCTCAAAATGAACACAAAGCATGTTATTGGATTAACTCTATATTATCAGAGAACAGCCAATAAGGTGCCAGAAGTGTGGCATGAAAAAAAGCAAACCATGCCTTGCGCTGTACCAGATACTGTGTGACTCAGCATGTACACAGCTTTGAAAGCAAACTGAAGGCTCTCTAGTTATAAATCTTAGTTTTTGATTAGAGGTGAACCTGTAGAAGTTTTACATTTACTTATTAACTTTTTTTTATCACTGATATCAACACTGATAAGATGGTAAACCATTAACATGACTAAACAAAAGCATTAAGCAGTAAGTGATATACTGTATGCTCATAACAGCAGTTGCATGCAGGAATTTATGAGCATATTCTGTCATATAGATTCGCTGTGAAGACATTAGGTAATAATAGTAGTGCAGACTTCTTCACTTTCACTTTTGCAGTGAAAACAAAGGTTTATTAAATGTGCTTTCCAAAGACACAGATGCAGCTACATTAGAGGCTTTCTGGTAGGACTATTAGTGGGTGAAGATTTAGCAATTGGACAAGCTGTGGGAAAATGTCAGTGTAACTGTCAGTGTCATTGCATCTACAGCAAAAGCTCTCTTTTGCAGTTCTCAGAGTGAAACCTTCTGTGCCCACATGCCCACATGCCTGAGAAAACAAATGCTCAACTTCCTCATAGCTAGCGTCACTGAGCCACAAAGTGTCTGCCTGTAAGTTATTGCAATGGTACTGTGAATAAACAAAGATGTTGCAGTCCAGATAAATACCCTCCTGCAGTGTTTTAGCAAAACAAAAAACCCCCAACCAAACAAAAAATCACCCATCAAAGATCACATTGATTAAACACGGTCTCTTACACCGATTTTATCTTGAACTCATGCACTTCTGTAACAGTTTGTCTTGTAGTTTCCTTTTATGTTAGCTTGCTTCTAGCAAATTCTATTTGGATTTGTTGTTAATTTTTAACCTTTTAATTGCTTTTAAGCAGGGAAATCTTATGTTAAAGGGTAGTACAACCAGAATTACTGCGACCTTGCGCAGTGAACTTGTGATCTCATTGCTCTTGAAATGGCTGCTTTGAAGATGGACACCACGTCTTTGTTTTTGCTTTTCATGTACACAGTCACAGAACTTTAGAACTTCATTCATTATTTATTCGATCTTGTTTTTCTATTTGGTATGGATTTATTTGCAACTTATGTATTCTGAAAATAGTACAACAAGTTGCTATTGTTACAATGACATATGGCAACTTTTAGTGTTGCAGTTTCGCAGAAGTTCTTGAGCAGTGTCAATAATCATGATGATGAAGATGAATTTGGGTATGCCTTTATATTCAACATTCACAGCTATTTATTAGCTAATGCTGGGTAATACATAGCCACCATAAGCTAGCATTAACGCTTTGCCACCCCCAGCCTCATGAAAGCTGATGCAGGCCAGCGCTGCAGCTCTTAATCACTTCATCCTCCCATGTTGCAGGACACATTTCCTTAGTGGAGTTATTTAGGATCCGTGGGGAGTGATCAGGACATTTCTGTTCACACTGGAGGAATTTCCTCTTATATATGTATGGCGCCAGAAGGCTGGTGGCAGACAGACTTTTTAAATAACAAGCAATCTTCAGAAATATATAGTTCTGTGAAAATGTCGTGTCACACTGGTAGTATGATTACAGATTTTCTATGCTGTTTGATTAGTGTTAATCTTGTTTTGTACTTGATTATCTCTCTTTCGCCACCAAATTGTGAAACAACAGATCTACTTTAAAGTTGGTAAA
The DNA here is from genome assembly GCF_001858045.2 of Oreochromis niloticus. Taxonomy (NCBI): domain Eukaryota; kingdom Metazoa; phylum Chordata; class Actinopteri; order Cichliformes; family Cichlidae; genus Oreochromis; species Oreochromis niloticus. Next base: position 12,696,966 of record NC_031974.2, read on the forward strand.
TCAATCAGTTTTTACTATTTTACACCTCTAATGCAATACTAAAACGCCACCAACATTTTTCCACCATCGTGTGCTGATTAGTCTCAAATGAAATTGTACTTTTGAGCGGATGATATTGGAATGACAAATATGCTGAACAGTAATGTTAATTTACATCAAATTGTTTCAAATAAATATTTAAATTGTGATAGAAACATAAAGAAATAAATCACTTTTGTGTCAATATTGTCCATGGAGTCAAAGTACATCTCTGTTACAGGTCAGTAAATGCTTTACAAAGATAAAAGAATTGTTACTAAATTATAGATTGTAGTGATCTACTGATAGTTAGTGCAATTCACTCCTTAATGACCTACATAATCTAACTACCACGCCTTTAATGGCCCAACCTGATGAATTTTATTACCATTTATTAGAAAAATCTGTCAATGGGACCTAGTGACAAGGAGGACTCAAACACAGGGCTCCAAGTCGAAGACAGTACATCTATTTAAAGTGAAAAGGTCAAAACAGCAGTAACAGCTCCTGTCTCCTCAAAGGTTTTCCACAGACTTCAAACTGTTTCCAGTCCTCTCCCTCATTACACTCAGCGTCAGCTCACCATTCCTTGTTAGGATATTTTTTCCAGGTAAACCTGAGCTCAAAGAGTTCAAACTTGTTGGCAATGTTGGGCATTTTGGACAATTTCTTTCCACTTGTCAGAGTGAGACAAGCTACACACTGAAAATGCCCTTAAACCTTAAAAACTGTCCAATACATGAAAAAAGATGGTTTTGCCAGGCTCCCTTGCCCTTAAAATAACTCTCATGGAAGAAAATACTGTCTCTTTTAATCTATGTATTTGAAAACTTTTCTTTACATGAGTACATAAACAACAGACCCACTGCTGCCCCTTTCTGCCATTACATGCTCAAGCAAACAGGTGGTAATATGATAGACTTGAGCTTTGGTAGCTGTACGAGAAACCTTATTCCCATGGGGAATACTAGCCAGCAAACCACCGACACAGAGCACAGGAGCATGGACAGAAATCCAGTCCATACCTAAATTAATTTGACTGCGGTCAGGAGGAATGAAGCAGAGCAAATCAGTGTAAAACATTGGTAAATAACAACAACATGGGGACAATTTTTTTTTAAGATGAGTGCTCTGGAAAGGAACAAAGAGGAGCACGACAATAAGAAACTGAATGAATGGGGACTTTTGTTATCTATTCAGGCAAAACTTCTCTCCACCTGAAGAAGCCAGCCTTCTTAAACATGTGAGTGACCGTAGCAGACAAAAGGTGAAAGAAAGCAAGTCAAATCATGAAGAAGAAAGGACAAAGAAATGGCTGGCTCTGGTACAGGTTTGGCACTCTCACTAAGCAAATTTCCAGCCTGATAACTTCATTCATTCATTTATCAGCTTGGCCAGCCAAACAAGAGGAGGTGGAGGCAGTGAGGGAGGTTCGGTGTAGGTGGCCTAGATAAGGCCATTGCTGTGCTGTATGAGAGCAGTGGAGTGGACTACAAAGGTGATACACCCGTTAATATCAAACCTCCTTCTCTCGGTTATCAGTAAGCACTGACACGTAAATCAGGAGATATCAGCATGGAAACGTAGGGCTAAAAACAGACCATAATCAATACTGCATGTTACGTAACGTGGCTTTTGCATGGTTTATTCCTGCTGCTACGATTATAATCCCACACTAAAATCCTGAATACGCAGCACAACAAGAACATTCGCATTCCCAGAACGTCACCATGTTTCAAGCAAGTGACAACAGTTGCACTAGTGAGGCAACAACAAAACATCTTATTCAGAAATCCTAATTAGTGCAACCGGGAGTGCCTGAGCACGCCCCCGGAGCATTTGACAGCTGACTCTCTTGGTTTTTCTCCATTCACGCAGCATCAGTTGACTTTGCCCTGCTTATTTTAGGTTTAGCACTACAACTTACACCTAATGGCATATTCACAGGTTCAGTCACAAGAAAGTTTGCTGTGTCTCCCTGCACAGTCTCAAGAATGTGGAACAGATACTATCTTACAAAAGGAGAGCTGGACAAGGGCGTAGAAGGGCATCTGCCCAACAGCAAGGCCTATTTGCTCCTTTGTGTGAGGAGAAACAAGAGGAACACTACCTCTAATATATGGCGTCATGTGGCCAGTGTGTACACAGGATCATGAAGGCAACGATGCCCCTGACCGGTTGTCACGTTCTCGAGATCTGAGTCCAATAACCTCTGGGATATTACACATAGGTGCTACACACTAATTCCCACAGTTTTTTGGAGTTCATTATTAAGCTCTCAACCAGTGATTTCAATGTTTTACTATGAGCTTTGGTGCGACTTTAAATCTACTCCTAAAACATTTCATTGCTTTAGTTTCTACTGACTGCTGTTTCGTCATTTTGTTCTCATGAAATAACACATCTAGATCTGACGTGTCAATTAAGTGAGCAGTCTATATATCACACCCTGTTGGGCAACACTTGTGTCATACCGAGCAAACAAGAAAACCGCCAAAGCCAGTTGCATTCGGTTTCAAGAAAATCACTGCAAAATGTTCTTTGCAGTTGTCTTAGAATATTTACCAACTGCCAAAAAAAGGATTGATTCAAATAGTGTAAAGTGCATGCACATGAGGCACTTTGTATATTAGAGTGCACGGCTGTATGCTTATAACAATCATCGACCTATCTAGCGTCAATAATGAATTTACATTACGCTCAAAGAGAACATTTTTTGTGGCATGCATTCATAAATTTAAAGACAGAATTTTTTTTTCAATCATTTTGTTTTATTTTGTTCAAACTGTAAAAACTGGATCTACAAACATTTGTCATTTCACTTCCCTTTTGCTAACGGTATACTAAACTTTCAGGCCTCCTTTTCCGTGTCGTGAGCAATAAAAATATTTTGTAACTTGTTCAGACAACGTGTCACTATTTACCCCGTAGTCACCACTAGACATAAAATGTCATTTCTCAGAAACAAGTTTGAACTAGATGCTTGTGTACTTGCATACTATATTATCCAAAGTTAAAAAAACAAAACAAAAACAACAACAACAAAACAGTTGAATCACATTTAGTACTAGGCAAAAGTCTAGATTGTTACTCAAGGGTTTATAGTACTTTTATGTTGTAGATTATTGCAGAAGGCATAAAACCTTTTAGATCGCATGTATAATACTGTAATAGGGAAAAAAGAGGTGTTTCAGATTTTAGATTCCTTTTATGGCCTCAAAACCAAAATTATTTGGAGCTTTTAAATGGTTTTGACGGAGATCCCACAAATTCTGTACACCTATTGTTTGCCTTCACACAGCCTCATTCATCTCCACTGGGTTTCACATAAGGGACTATTGTCCATTCAAATAGTTCTTACTGGTCACAGTAGCAGAGTTACAACTACAAAGGCCTGATTCACACAGTCTCCTCTTGAGTAGTTGATGCTGAGGTGTGTCTGCTACTTAAACAGAGAAGCATTGATTTCATTGGAAGCTTTAATGTAGGGCCCAGAATGAAACAAGTTCATATACCCAGGATATCATTTCCTTATCGGGCTTCACTTATCGTAACGCCACTCAAATATCCATTAAATTAATGTGCTGCTAGATGTTTTTCACATAATGCCAAAAGTAAGAGTCAGGTGGTGGCGTGGGACATCTACCAATCACAGGCTTGTCCAGTCCACATGTCAAGGTATCCTTGGGAACTCTGGGATACCCACCAGGAGTTGCCCCCAATGCACCATTATTATTATTATTGCATTATTATTGCAATGTGTGTTTAAAAGTTCCAGACAATTCCAGACTGTCACATCAACCATCTGCATGTCCTCCTTCACGACATCGCTGAAACTCATGCAGCCCTACTGCTCATGGACAGCTCAAGTTCAGGAGTTTGGAGACAAAGTCAGAGAGGCAGGTCTTAGATTGTTTTGAGGAGGGAAGAGGAGGGACAGTGGATGAATTGGGTAAAGGATTTTAAATATGGAGCTTCCAAGGAGCAGGAAGAGCAGAAAACCACATGGAAGGTTCATGTATGTGGTGAAAGATAACATGCAGGAGGTTGATATGACAGTACAGGAAGCTGAGGGTGAGATTGAGGCACATGATCTGCAGTGGTGACCCCTAAAGGGAGCAGCTGAAAGAAGAATTATTGTATTTTCTCATTAATATTTAAGTGTAATGGATATATTACAAAGATAGAGTAATTCTTAAAATATCTAAATTTTGGGTGGACAAATGTTTCTACAAACTAGCAACTCAGGTGAGATAATCCGTTTAAAGCTCTCGCCCATCAAAATGAATAAGCATCCTGTGGATTACTGTTTCACCACAGACAGATTACAGATGCAGTGAGTACACACCAAGTGCACCATCATCGTTATTCAGCCTGACCATGACAGGAATAGTTAGCTAATGAAATGTAAACAGCTGTTAAGTACAGTGTGTGAGTGGATGGTTTTAACGTCACAACAGTTTGTAATGAACTGCAGTATAATCACTGGAGATAGTTTGGCTCAGCAGGAGCCTGACCCTGCATTTAACCGGGATTATCCCATGATCTCATTAAAGAAAAAAGCTGCTGTAGGTGGACTTGTCATACACTATCAAACTTTTTCATAATTGCTCAATTACTGGGGGAGGCCCTAGTACAGCGTGGAATTCCCAGCTTCCCCAATAAAAAACAATAACAGTTGTTTTGACTATTTTACAAGTTATATTTAGCTTTGAACTTCAAAAAGCAGGATTTGGGGTTTTCCAGTTAACTTCAGGTTTCATCTACGTGCTAATGTGTGCTATTGACTTATTGTGATCTGGAGAAGGTTATATATGAGATTAGAGATTGACAGGTATGAAATCACCACCTAATAACCAATCACCAAATAGCATCATTGATCCGTGAATATCCCTCATGGATCTAAATCCTGTTTTTTTTAATCGTCTAAACGCCGTCTTCAGCCAGGGAAAGACTCCAATCAGGTGCACTGGAAGGCTTTGGAAAATGTGAAGGAGGGCATGAATTTTAGTCTTTTAACTGTGTTCTCATAAGTTTCATAACTTTTCTTACTGATAAAGACTTTCCCCGTGACTACTCATACTATGCCATATTAATTAAGAAATAGATCAACAATTAAATAACAGAAAAAAATTATTTTTTTTACAATCAACTACTGAAATATCTGATTTTTTCACAATGGGTCCACAGTAACAAGGACAAAAGCTGTCTACGTCATAATTACACCACGGTCTGAGTAATGAACTACCAGAGTCTTTTTTTTGTAATTTTCCGCATTCATTTCTCACAATTTAAAATAGTTGTGAAATAGCACTTCTTTTTCTTATTTTAAGACATCTAACGAATTAAATGTGTACAGGGAGTGCAGAATTATTAGGCAAATGAGTATTTTGTCCACATCATCCTCTTCATGCATGTTGTCTTACTCCAAGCTGTATAGGCTCGAAAGCCTACTACCAATTAAGCATATTAGGTGATGTGCATCTCTGTAATGAGAAGGGGTGTGGTCTAATGACATCAACACCCTATATCAGGTGTGCATAATTATTAGGCAACTTCCTTTCCTGTGTCAAAATGGGTCAAAAGAAGGACTTGACAGGCTCAGAAAAGTCAAAAATAGTGAGATATCTTGCAGAGGGATGCAGCAGTCTTAAAATTGCAAAGATTCTGAAGCGTGATCATCAAACAATCAAGCGTTTCATTCAAAATAGTAAACAGGGTCGCAAGAAGCATGTGGAAAAACCAAGGTGCAAAATAACTGCCCATGAACTGAGAAAAGTCAAGCGTGCAGCTGCCAAGATGCCACTTGCCACCAGTTTGGCCATATTTCAGAGCTGCAACATCACTGGAGTGCCCAAAAGCACAAGGTGTGCAATACTCAGAGACATGGCCAAGGTAAGAGAGGCTGAAAGACGACCACCACTGAACAAGACACACAAGCTGAAACGTCAAGACTGGGCCAAGAAATATCTCAAGACTGATTTTTCTAAGGTTTTATGGACTGATGAAATGAGAGTGAGTCTTGATGGGCCAGATGGATGGGCCTGTGGCTGGATTGGTAAAGGGCAGAGAGCTCCAGTCTGACTCAGACGCCAGCAAGGTGGAGGTAGAGTACTGGTTTGGGCTGGTATCATCAAAGATGAGCTTGTGGGGCCTTTTCGGGTTGAGGATGGAGTCAAGCTCAACTCCCAGTCCTACTGCCAGTTTCTGGAAGACACCTTCTTCAAGCAGTGGTACAGGAAGAAGTCTGCATCCTTCAAGAAAAACATGATTTTCATGCAGGACAATGCTCCATCACACGCGTCCAAGTACTCCACAGCGTGGCTGGCAAGAAAGGGTATAAAAGAAGAAAAACTAATGACATGGCCTCCTTGTTCACCTGATCTGAACCCCATTAAGAACCTGTGGTCCATCATCAAATGTGAGATTTACAAGGAGGGAAAACAGTACACCTCTCTGAACAGTGTCTGGGAGGCTGTGGTTGCTGCTGCACGCAATGTTGATGGTGAACAGATCAAAACACTGACAGAATCCATGGATGGCAGGCTTTTGAGTGTCCTTGCAAAGAAAGGTGGCTATATTGGTCGCTGATTTGTTTTTGTTTTGTTTTTGAATGTCAGAAATGTATATTTGTGAATGTGGAGATGTTATATTGGTTTCACTGGTAAAAATAAATAATTGAAATGGGCATATATTTGTTTTTTGTTAAGTTGCCTAATAATTATGCACAGTAATAGTCACCTGCACACACAGATATCCCCCTAAAATAGCTAAAACTAAAAACAAACTGAAAACTACTTCCAAAAACATTCAGCTTTGATATTAATGAGTTTTTTGGGTTCATTGAGAACATGGTTGTTGTTCAATAATAAAATTATTCCTCAAAAATACAACTTGCCTAATAATCCTGCACTCCCTGTATTTAAACTTTCTTTAGACTGAGAGAAATGGGAGTTTCATTTGTCCTGTCCACTTGAGATCAAAATGAGGTGTGTGTGACCCCAGTGTAAAATGAATGTGACATCCCTGATCTGATCTTTTACGTTAACAATATCAATTCTCCAATGTCTTAATGACACGTATTATAATGTAATACTGATAAACTAAAATTATTTTATCTTCCTGTGTAAGATCATCCGCTTTGCTCCCCGTAGACCAGTCCATGTGTGTGATTGGTCAGATTCCACCTCTTTCATATGACCACACTCATAGCTGGATTGACCCCTGGGTTGACTTATCAAGTTGATAACGACCTCCATGTGACGGCTTACCATGATTGCTAATCTTAGAGTAAAGTAAGGCAAATAACAGAATGATACTGGGGCACAGGACTGAAGAAAAATTGTTAGTAAAAAACTGAAGTTTACATCACACAGAACTAGTTGGAGACAGGTTTGCTTGCTGGCTGGAGATGCAACAACAAGCCCCTGCTGAAGCTGGTGGGAAGCATACCTTAAACTGCTTGCTTGGTGGCTGAAGTCAGTCAGGCCCACAGGAGAGCCCATATGTTCAACTTCATTTTGAGGCCATACAAGTTTCAGTTTGTGTTTATTTGCTTTTCCTCATGAGAAACTAAAGACAGACGTTCCACTTCACAAATATTTGTATTTTCTCCCTTTTGTTTATTGGCAGTGAGCATGTTTTCTGGTCCCCATGGATTAACATGTGAAAACACTGCCGCTGATGTAGGAGGCAAATATCTTGTTGTCCCAGCTTGTTTTGGATGCAGCTCGAGCAGCAAATGTTCTATTTATAGGATCTATTTGTGATTATGTTATTAAATTTTCTTAATATTTCACAATATCAACAATACATGGCACTTTATTAAAAAAAGTTTCATTTCATTTCAAATTACTGAATAAATTACACGCTCAGTGCATGGGGAGATTTCAGATCACACAAGGGGTGTGTGTTTGCTAATAGTAACGCCCTTTATTACTTAGTAATAAAGTAAACATATGTGCTTTACTCAGTTGTGATGTGACACATTTGTTTCAATTATAAATTGCGCTGCCTAACAATTTATTGCACTTTATTGCAAAATTATTTTCATTTAGGCTCAACTTACTGAGTAAATTTCACTCTCATGCTTTCTCTGATGATTCTCTGAGATTTCACGTCATTCACAGGGTGAGTGTTTGCTAATAATCACACTTGGTATATCTTAGGAATAAAGTAAACACGTGTGCTTTGCACAATCGCTTAGGGACTGAGATGTGACGCATTTGTTTAAATTAGAAATTGCACTGCCTGGTTAAAGGTCGGAGTGTGCTGAAATATTTATTCCTGGTCAAACAATACGGCACATAACATGGATTTTTGTCACCATGGAATCCAGATAAATTGATACAATCCTTTATTTAATCACATGATCTCAGTGAGATTGAGGGTTTTTTTCTTAAGAAAGACGCACAACGATATATAAACTGAGACAGCCACATATTAAAAGACACTCTATCCATGATCACTAATTTAAAAAAAACAAACCAAAAACATGTGCAAGAGCAGTCGCAGATTATTACACCATACAACGCTGCGCTTGCTGGGAGGACGGCCCTACTTTCTCATATGAGAGGCAACAGTGAGCAAGAAAAGAATCACCATGTAATCTGGTAAATCGGTGTGCACTCTAATACACAGGATCCAGAAGCTTCAAGGTGGATGAAGAAACACGCACATATCATCGATACCCCAATAATCAAATGTAGACAAAACTGTGTACTGTACATTGATCTTACAACTTCTAATGATTATTATTAATGATTATTTTTAATACATTTAGAAGAATTTCAAAATGTGGAACAAGTAAAGCACTGTTGATACTTTTCAGATGCACTGTACAGTTAGAGATACTAATTAGCCAAACTCAAAAAACAAAATCCCATCTGAAATGATGTGATGATGAAATATCTGACGTATTAGATAAATTCTCATTTTAAAATCTAATTTTTGAAAAAAGTGATGAAGGTGAATTAATTTTTGAAGGCTTTCCAGAACTCAGATGCATATCGGCCAATGTTTGCAACAGCACACAAATAGAAATCAGATTTCAATTTTCTAATTTTGTAGATGTGTAAAATGGTAAAAGGGTTGAAATTTTGTTACAGTAGGCTGCATGTTTATCAGATATCTTGTTTAAAAATGTGCAAACAAGACTAAAAGCTTGATCGAGATTGTAAATGGTTTCAGTTTGTTTCAGGTCCTTTGGATCTGCCAAAAAAATCAATTCATTAAAATGTGTAAAATAGTTTTTCTTTACTAAAGATGGATAGCTGTCAGAAATGTTCTGACACACGCTACAGGCTATAACAAAGACTATTGTAATGGGGTACTTACTTACAGTATTTGTTAAAATCATATTCTTTAAAGTAGAAAAAAATCCAGATATGTCAGAGAAGTGCATATCTTGAAAAGTGGCTGTTTATATAAAACAACAGTGAAGACTGCAGGCAGGAAATTGCACAGGAAATTTGCTGCCGGAATGTTTAGACTCCGTCATTGTTATTAACACTTTAAAAAAAATGCTAAGCTAAGTGGATAGCTTCCTAAAGGCTGTCTTTGAACTGATGGCATCCAGATTCTCCACATGTGAGTACGAAGTCAGTTCAGAAGCGCATATAAAATCAACATGCCAGCCGTGCTACTTTTCTGTATCATCACTTTTGTGTTGCCACTTTGAAAGCAGCAGCTTTCAAAAGTAATAGCTGCAAACAACAGGAAGAAACAGGAAGTTAGACAGACACATGAAGGCAATTCATTAAAATGTGTAAAATAGTTTAGTTTCGAGAACAACACTACACTATGACTTCAATTTTTATACACCTAAAAAACCTCTTTATCCTGATTTGAAGGAATCTTAGGATGTCAAACGTGCATTTTCGTGTGGCTTGCTGTGAAACTTGGTCTTGATTAAAATTGAAGCAAATTGAATTGTGGTGCTCATAAAAATAAATAGTGCACTTGAAAAACACTGAAACAATGAGTCTTTCCTGAATTCATGACTTAATTGCTCAAAACACAAACTGCTTTCAACACTAACCATGTTGTAAGGACTTTCATTTTGAAACTTTTCTTTCTTCTCTTCCTTCTACACTTGCACTACAGTAGTGAGCACACAATGTAAAAACTAACTATAACCTTTCCCTAAACCTAACCAAGTTACCTGACCTAATCCAATTTTCATTGTAGTAACAATACATATTCATATATTGCAGAGACCTGTGGTTATTTTGAAAAAAAAAAAACACCTTTTTTTCTGGATAATCAATCGATATTGTCTCTGAAGACTGAGGACTTCATACAGGAAAACAATCCACCCAGCACAACTTCAAGTGATGAAACTTGCTGCAGACACCTTAATATGAAGGAACTGCTAGAATTTTAAATAAATTCCTAAAGATGTGTCTTTATGCCAGGGATTGGAATAACTGCAACCTCAGGACTGTGCTCCCAAAGTTTCATCAGCTTTCCGACAAGGAATAACAACATCCTGGACCACATCTACAGCAACATAAGGGGCGCATACAAGGCAGTGCCCCGCCCCCATTTTGGACAGTCTGACCACATTTCTGTGTTCCTCTATCCAGCATGCAGGCAGTTCCTCAAACATTCCTTCCCAGTTAGTAGAATTATTAAAGTTTCGAGTGAAGAGAATGATTCAGTGCTTCCTTTGATGCTACAAACTGGGGTGTGTTTTAGACTGCTGCCTTGAGAGATGACTGCTCTGTGGATTTAGAGGAATATGCATCAGTAGTTACCAGTTACATCCAAATCAGAAACCACGGTTGAACTGTGAGGTACGTTCCATGCTGCATGCATGCTCCACAGCATTTGCCTTTGGTGACGCAGAGGACTACAAAAACAACGATTTGACCTACGTAAATCGATCAGGGAAGCCAAGAGGCAGCACAGATTGAAGCTGGAAGGATACTACAACAACTCAGATTCTCGATGCATGTGGCAAGGCTTGCAACACATCACTGATTTCCAGCAGATTAGCAGCAGGGTCACAGTCAGCTGCAACGCGCTACCAGGCGAGCTGAATGAGTTCTACGCTAGCTTTGACAACCTCAACACCAACCAACACAGAGGGATTCTACCAGCACAGGCAGCACGGAGCTCTTCACTCACTGTGACGTCAACTGAGGTATGCAAGGTTCTGAGGAGGACTAACCCCGAAAAGCAGCCGGCCCTGACAACATCCCCGGCCGTGCTTTGAGGGTCTTCTCCTCAGAGCTGGCTGAGGTGTTTACAGACAGACATTTTCAATTTGTTAAACTTGGATTAACCTTCAAACTGCTCAGCAACTTTTACAGATGCACAGTGGAGAATATTCTGACAAACTCCATCACAGTGTGGTAGGGGAAAAGCACCACTCAGGATAGGAAGGCTATCCAGCACTGTGAAAGCAAGGACAACCAGATTAAAAAACAGTATCTATCCACAGACCATCAGGCTACTGAATCATTAATTAATTGTTGAACTGTGATTATCTTGACCTGTAAATTTGCAATTTTGTACATTTATATACAATATAATACAACTCCATACAATATAAACAAATTTAATATTGCATATTCTTTATATATTACCACAGTGACAGTGTTGCTTAACTACTTGCACTTTAAATTCTGACTACACATAAGCTACAAATGCTACAAAAGCACCTGTTTTACTTTATTTATTATTTTCTATGCTCAGAGTTAAGTTTATTCTTTATTTTAGTTGTTAATTTAGGTGTGTGAAGGGAACTCGCAAAGTAAGAATTTCATTGCTCTGCGTAACCACTTGTTTTTTGTATATTTTGTATATGTATATGACCATAAACTTCTTGAATTGTTTAATTCTCAGATGTTAAACACCCTGCTGTAATTGGGCCTCAGACACAGAAAAGGTTGGGTCATGTTTACGACCGCCGACTGAATAAAATCAAGTGAAACTGAAATGACAATCACGCAGAAGTGCTACGTCGGATCTACTGACTTGACTGCAGTATTGTGCATTTAGAGATCTTTCTCCTTGGAAGCTCTTATCCTCTCTTCTCAGAGATTATGCATGACTGTGTAGTTCCTGTGTCCTTAATGTATGTCACCCACCTGCTATACTTGATTATACAACAAGCTGCACCACTTGTCAGAAGCCTGGAAGGGAAAAGTGTGACATGCTGACAGTGACATGTGCCAAATCTACGGTATGCACTGACCTTAAACAATTAGCCTTAATTTGTTTTTCCCCACCTTACACATTCAATAAAATCTATTTAAACCCCAGTATGCTTTCACGGTCTCATCCATTTAATAGTGCTCAGGCCAGTGTGAGTAATGGAAATCTGTTATGACATTGGAGTTTCTGACCTTCACAGCCACTCATGTTGCACACTCAATGATCAGGCCTTGTGTTCAAGTCTCATCAGTTTATGAAGGCATGTGTTGAAGGAGGCAAACAAATAAGTATGGTAACATCTGTACTGCATGATGGCACACAGCAGGACTTTTCCTCTCGCTCAGCTGTCACAATACTAAGTAAGATGAAAAGAAGCAACACAAAGGGAGAGCCGGTGGAGGAACAAGGAAATAGGAAGCTGTAATGAACGGGCGACAGAGGATTTAGGTTATCATGCAAATTATTTATATATAGCAAGACGGATGGAAATATTCTAGTTTCATTCATAGACTGGGTTCAGATATTTTGTGGGGAGCAGCTCAAAAGATAATTAACCTTTGATAATATGGTTTTCCTAGTGATTTTAACAGGTTAGGCTTTCTAAAAGTGTGAGTCACATGAGTCTAAAGAAAGACACATTTTCTAGCATGTATGGCTTTCCTGCTAGTACAGGAGAGCCAGACACACAGAGTTATCAGCTATATTAACCTTTATTTCAGTCATGTGAAAAAGGAAGTTTTCATAGGATTCTATCCAGTACAGTTAGCTTTTAACAGAGCTGCAGTCAAAGCCTTACTGCTTCCATTGAAATTAAGAGGGCAAGTAGCATTCATGTGTTGCTAATAATACACACTTGATTAATTGGTTGTCAGCAAATGTGACCACACCTGAATGCTCCAGACCAGTTTTCTGGTCTGAAGCATTCAGGTGTGTTTTAACACAATGGCACAATCTTCCCAGGAGTGGGTGATTTAGCAAGTTTGCCCCAAGGTCAAAAAATGCAATATTCAGAGAAACTGCAAAACCCCCAGAGCTACATCTTTACACGCCTCAGTTAGCACGTTAAATGTTAAAGCTCATTACTGTACAATTAGGAGAAGACTAAACAAGTAGGTCTCGTTTGGAAGGTTTGCCAGGAGAAAGGCTTTTTTCTCTAAAATGAAAATGATACATGAGTTATGTCTTGATACATGCTCAATCATCCAGGTAAGGAAATCCCAAAAAGTTGATTGTGTTCATCTGGACATAGCGTTTTTAGTGGGGGAAATGTTTCGTCACTTATCCAAGTGACTTCTTGAGTCTCAGCTGACTGCAGGTTTAAACAACCTTATAAACAGTACATTTGTACAATGAGTGAAACTAGCACCACTGATGAACAATGGGCTGTCAGGTCAGCTACTGAAGAAGTCAGCTGGATGAGTGACGGAAGGTTTCTCCCACTGAAAACACTACATCCAGATGATCAGAACCAAATCTGAACAAACCACAAGGCTTCTGGAACAATGTCTAGATAACCAAAGTATTCTGGAGTCAAATGTGAGTCCAGTCAAAGTTTTTCATAGGGCTATAAGTACGCCTGTAAAACTTTCATTCTGACATGACTGTATTTGTTTTTAGGTTTATGGTTTGTGTTGGTAGGTGAAACCAGTGAAAACACACAGTTTGCAGCAGTTAACTTTAGTCGAGTAAGAAAACAGCTGACTGATTGGAGGATTGGTAGTGTTCATCTAATCCTTTATGCCGTTTGTGTCTTTTTATTTATTTATTTTTTATTTTAAATTTTACACTTCAGCTCTTATAGGACCATTTAGCATTAGTTGAATCAGTGACTGAAATACATAGTTGTCAGTGAAAACACACTGTTTTGAGAAAATTTTCTGCTGCTAGCTAAACTAGCTAGCTAGCTATTGTTGGGAAAAACGACAAAAAAATGTAAAAAGAGAAATATGATATCAGCAAAATTACTAGTTAATTAATTTGTATTGTTGCTCTACCTATTTCTATTAGAAGAGTAACAGCTGTTTTAAAAATGACTTTGAATTACAGCCTGTTGTTTGACAGGTTCGCTAATCATGGGAACACACGTCAGCAAACATCCAATTCCAGGAAAAAAATTCACAATACAAAAGAAGTAAAAGAACATGGCAGTACAAGTTAGCATCGCAAAACTGCATCTGAACACACCACAAAACTTCTCAAACATTTTCTTTGGACGGAACAAACACCTCATGCCAGTTATGATGGAGGGGTGATGATGTGGGCTTGTTTTGCAGCCACAGGACCTGTTGCATTCTTTGAGTCAACCATGAACTCCTCTGTATAACAAACTCAAATGTGAAGCCATCTGTCTGACAGCTAAAGCTTGGCCCAAACTACTACTCTACTACAACTAGAGTTGGATGTCTCGAGACCACTTTTACGTGGTCTTGGTCTCGTCTTGGTCTCGACGGACTTTTGTCTTGGTCTTGTCTTGGTCTCGCTGTCTCGGTCTTGCTGTCTCAGATCAACATAGTGGTCGGGAGATTTGCAGTCAACAGTATCCATGACACACAACGTAACGTTCGATAACGTATCATGCGCAAAAGCTTTAGCTCTAAGAGCCGTGCTTAGAGAGTGCTTTGTAGTGAATCAGAATAGTCGACTCCCATTGAGCGAGAGCCGGCTCCTCACTTAATTTCCTTTCGCTGCTCAGCTCTCACACAGCGACACACAGTGGCTCAGCTATGCTCCAATCCCTCCACATTGTGGCATTTTATTATTTCGCCTTTCGCGCCCTTCAAACACAACTAAATGCAACCCGTTAGATTGAGCAGTATGCCCGGTCAGTAAGTTACAGAAATGTCAGCGACTTCGTCTGTCATAAAGTTTGCGTTCAAAACAACATCTTCTTTCACGCTACAAGGCATTTAGGTTGCAACGCAGCACAAGCCAGGACTCGAGCACTGATGCACAAATAAGCAAGTACCTAGACAGCATAAATGACTGTGACTGTGATGCACTCACCTTTTGGTCAAAAAACAAAGAGCGTTTCCCCAGCCTACACAGTGTTGCCTTGAAGGTCCTCTCTGTCCCTGCCTCTTCTGCCCCAGTTGAGAGGGTTTTTAGTAAAGGAGGCATTCTAAGGAGACCCCACCGCGCATGTCTAGGCTATAAGATGTTGCAATCTTTAGTTTTCTTGAAGTGCAATCAAACACTGTTTTAAAATGTGAACTGTTTTCTCTCCCTCCTCTCTGAAAATATGCTGTTTGTTCATTATATATTTGTTCATAAGATATCTGTTATTTGTTCATAATGTCTGTGTTCTATTTTTCCTGCCCTACTGAACAACAGGCTTGATTTCATTGGCAGTGTGTTGTAATCTCATGCCACTGAAGACATCAAGATGCCAGAATCTTTTAAGCACTTGTTCTTATTCTTATTAATGCACAATTTGTATTGGTATGTAATATTTGTAGTTTGCATCTGATTCATGTGAGGTGTGCACATGTCTTTATATTGTTTGATTACAGAATTTTACTTAAAATGGTGTTGTTTGACTAAATAAATGTGACCATTGACTTTTAAATAACATCTGCATATCACTTTGTGTTGACAGGCCTAATCCATTTTAGGGAAGTTGATATCATACAGTGTAATTTGGCTAGTACTACTACAATAGGACATGATGCAATTTCAAGTTTATAATCTTCAGTTTGATGTTACAATTTTATCTATATATAAAGTATAACTGAAACCAGTTACATATTTCCCATTCTTTAGACAGTTGTTGGAGGTGATCGCTGTTTTGTCAGATGACTTTGGGGCCAGTCAGTACCATCATGTCAGCCCTCAAAAGCACACAAAAGTTAGTCTTTTTTGTTCCGGTCTTGGTCTTGGTCTTGGTCTCGCCTCAACTTGGTCTCGGTCTTGGTCTCGTCTCGACTTGGTCTTGGTCTTGGTCTTGTCTTGGTCTCGATACCCTCTGGTCTTGGTCTTGTCTTGGTCTCAATACCCTCTGGTCTTGGTCTTGTCTTGGTCTCGATACCCTCTGGTCTTGGTCTTGTCTTGGTCTCGGATTAGGCGGTCTTGTCTACAAGTCTAACTACAACTCTAGGACAGTGATCAGAAGCACAGCCGCAAATCTACAACAGAATGGCTGAAAAACAAATCATCCCAACAGCCCTGTCAATGTCCAGACCTCAGTGATGATGTGAGGGACAGTTAAAGTCATAAAGAAAAAGTTTACTTTGATGTATTGCTGCTAAAGGTGGTTCTGTGAGTTACTGAATCATGGTGTGAACCTAGTTTTTCACAGGACTATAAACATAATTGGTAACCAGAATCGTAATGTTGCATTACCCAGCCTTTTTTTAGAAAATGAATTGCTGTTTTAAATGACTTTACAAGCATTTACAACCATCACTTTTGAAAAACCTTCTTGACGGGTGCAATAACAATGGGAACAGAAATAAACACCCAGTTCCAGGAAAAAAAATCCAAGATCCAAGAGAACCTATGATACATCTGATGAGTGGCAGCTCCACATACTTCACAATCATGGCATAACAAAACAGACATGCTGTTCACTGCTTCAAGGTAAAAACTGGATTTTCCTGGTAAACCAAAGAATCCAATTATCACTGGATATAACTCACTGAACTAGAATATCACTCCTGCAGATGACAGCGTGTAAAAGTTTTCACTCGTGGTCCTAAAGATACTTTACAATTTAGGTTTGTGCCAAAGATTTGTTTTGTTATTCCATAATTTATCATTCAGTCTGTCTGTGTTAGCGAAACAGACGTTTCAGCAGTCAGTCTTTTAAATTGATCTTTTTTGGCAGACACATGCTACACTGGGGTCACTAAGAACATGCTGTGGACTGCACGTATAATGTTATAAGTCCAGCTCTATGCAAAACTCTGTGTGGTCAAGCTCATTTTTTTTCTGTAAATGGTACACAGGCTTACTTTTTCCTAGAGCCTCAAGAAGAGCTGAGAAAGGCTTGGCAGAAGAGCTCAGCTCACAGTAGTCTGTCACATTTTCCTGCTGAGGGTTTGTAAGAGCTGTGAGAAGGTAGGAGTTTCTCACATTTCCACAGAGGGTGAAATTCCAGTACTGATTGAAACAGTACACTGCAGTGTGGTAGCTGACCCACACTTATGGACAACAGACAGGCTACTGGTTTTCTTTTCCCCAATAGTTATACTTCACTAAGCCAGCAGACAGACCTGGCCTCTCTACCGCACCCTCTCTGGTTCTCTTTGTAACATTAGCTCATAAGATATTGCTGGATAATGGAAGATAATGTTCCACTGCGTAAATAAATTGTATACAAAGGTCTAAACTCTGAGGTGGCCAACCGATGTGTAAAACGAAACTCCATGAACCACTTTTTCACAGTCTGAGTGCAATGAATAATAGCACTGTCATCCTGAACATACCCATGCTGACGAAAAATCAACGGAAAAAAATGATCAGTAAATTCAGTATATTCAGGTTGACTCTAGACTACAAAATGAGTTCTTCATACTCACGGTACTGTTCCATTATTTGGATTCACTCTGACATTGGCAAAGATAAATGCTCACACAAACCTGGTTATTAACTCGTGAAGTTAACGCAGGGTCTCCCCTCATGTGACCACATACAAACATGGAGAGATCTTCTGCCAGCAAAGTGACCGATTTTAGAAAAAAAGAGAAAATTGTAATATTAGGAAAATACAAAGAAGTTAAACAGAATCCAGACGGCTGTGGACAAAGCAGCAACATGAGTGCGTGTGAAAGGAAAAAGTGCTGTGCAGTAGTTTAGTATTAAAAGACAGACATTTTGTGGCTTTGGCCCAAAGTCTTGCGGTTTGAACAGATGCAACTTTGCAAACCTAAGTCATGCTGTCATGTTCCTTTTAGAAAGAAGAAGCGTTCTCCTGGAATCCCCAACAAACAGGACATACTTGTTCAGCCTTTTTCTAATTGTAGGGTCATAACCCTAACATTTAATTTCTCTGAGCATTGCATGGGTTGGTGTGAATTTGCTGGGAGTCCACAGATGGGAAGGCCGACTGCAGTCTTGAATGCTTTTCACTTGTGAATAATCTTTCTCACTGTAGAATAATGGATTTCAGATTGGTTAGAAATGGCTTTGTAACCCTTCCCAGATTTACAGGCAGCAGCAACTGCTTCTGTAAGATCATTGCAGACGTCCTTCGTCTTTGGCTTTGTGTTGACACAACTGAATGTTCCACACCAGCAAACTGACAAAATGTCTGCTTTTATCGACGTGCTCACACTTGCTGATCATTTAATTAAGTTAATCAGATGCTTTTGATTTGCAGCAGCTGACTTATCTTTACTCTTTTAATTAGGAATTCTTAATTCCATTGGAAGCAATTTGCATTTTGGCTTAATGTTCATTAAATTCACAGTGTCATATATCATCTACTATAGCTCATCTGGTACAGGACCAGGTGACTTTTTATTATGTCACGATACATAAACCCTCAAAAGTAAAGAGGGTGTACCTTTGACTGACTACATATCTTTATGTCTCATTATTTAGTATGATGTGGTTCTTTGTTGGGTTTTTAAGTCTTGATTTAAAAACCAGGCAGTATCTGGTGTAAAAACAGAGCAAAGGTAGGAAAATATAGCATATCAAATTTTAGCAGATCTGCAGGGAAGAATTTGTAGGTCTGAGAGTAAACAGTAGTTTGATGATTTTGTATTTCAAATCTCTTTCAAGAGTCTCCTGTTCATGAAAACCCCTGTTCTTTTTTTGGGATCATAGTTTTGCTGCTGTTACTGAATAAATTTGGTGATGTTGGTGATGTAGGATTTTAGCCTGAAGCTTGATGTGTTAGATAGAATACTTAATTTAACACTTGCACACTTTACACTGCGTATTGCACATATGTAGGAAGTTTGATTGAATCTCAGTTTTTGCCGTCACACGTTGCTTTCCATTTGTATAAACAACAAAGTTCACTAAAGCTGCATTTTCACAATTATGATATTAGCTGTCATGTTGCTAGCCTATGCTGCATGAGTGAATAAGAAGAGACATTAACATTAATAATGATGAAATAAATAAACACACAAATCAAAAAGCACATTTAAGTTGTAAATATATATTTATTTCACTATTAAAATATCCACTTCCAAAATAGAATGGCAATAGCACATACTCCCAGGAAGGCCCTACAAATTATTGGCATAAGGCTTGTTTTCCTACATTAATTACAATCTTTCTGGCATCTCTTTTCTGGCTTAGTCAAGCATCTGCAGTTCTTCAGAAATGTACACTGGTCTAAACCAGGCTTTTGAGAATAAATACCCTTTTGCTAGTTGTTCTCCTACACAGGGCTTGACCCCCAGGCTGACACTATAGTCTTGTCTGTTGGCAGGTTCTCCTCTTTCTTGGCTTCAGAATAATTTCTTCCTTGGCGTTGTGCGTTTGCCACTGTGACATCGCCCACAGGACGACCGAACATTACTGTGCGTTTTAAGCATTAGCACTCTGCATAATGAGAATTGAAGAAATAAAATTTTAAAAAAGAATGAAAAAAACACACACAAGGGGATTACATTTCATTTTTAAAAGAAGCACTATATTTGTCTATTGCTGTGTTATGATGGCATCAAGAGGAAAGAGGCTTTTTGGTTATAAATATAAATTTAGGAATCAGTAAAGACTCATTTTGCATAAGTTCTCAAGCTCAAAAACCCCACACATCTTGGGATGACACAGACATGAAAGACTTGCAGAGCTGGATGTAAAAGCAGAGAAATAAATCACTGCTATGGTGTTCAATTTAGCCAACCCTAGCAGCTTTGTGCTGTCGTGCCCTTTGTTCCTGCATGCCGTTCTGCAATTCAGATCGATAAGCAGGTCAGTGCTATGGGCATCATGTCTGCACGAGACTGCATCTGCGATGTGTGTGTATTTGTGCCAGAGGGGGATTTTTCCGAGTCAATAGGATGTGATGGAGGAGGCTGCATCGTCACACTAAGCTGCTGTGATGCAGAGGCTGGCAGTCTGTCAGAGATTACAGACAGACCAGGAGCAGCACGGTCCTGTGTGCCGGGGTGCGGGTCTTGTATGTGCACCTCATGCTCCTCACATTTCCTCCCTTTGCCATGCTGAAACTAGCTTATCCTTTCTGCTTCCTGCTAGAGGAAGAGCACCATTTCGATAGTAATTCATCTTCATTTTTCACCCTTGCGGTTTTCTGAGGGTAAAATAAAAAGACACACACTTGTGTAATGCCTCTAAAAAACAGCAAGAGCAAATGCAGAAACCTTGTAAATTTGTTGCAACCACTGTGAAATGTTTGTCCTTTAAAATCAATTATGCTTGCTCGTTATGCATATAGAAACAGAGATGCAAATCCTCCTAGTGCTCCATTTCACAGTTAGACTGTCGAGCACGGAAAGCCATGGGCCACAGAAATTTAACATCCTTCTGAAACTGGATGGCGAGAGATATGTGTGCTTCGTGGCTTACTACAAGAGAGGTAATTCTAGGTGTCAGGCAAAAGGGGAGGGGAAGGGAAAGGGCAAGAGGGCAGAAAAGGTCACAAGAGGGGGAGGGGTTACTACTTGAAGGAAGCACGGACGGTGCGACCCTTCAGTGGCTGGGGTGGGCGGTAGTTGTTCACCATGCAGTCCGGAGCCGCCCCATCAGCGGAGAAGAGCAGGGTGCGGAATTTGGCCATCTGTGAAAAAGGAGATGACGGTCGTAGCGTTAATCATTCCTGCTGTGACTGTCACTCACAAAACACTGGCTTCCCCCTGCTCAGTCACTGAGAGCTTTTCACTGGGGAACTGAGCTTAGCAGTTATGTTATTGTTGACATTTCTTATATGCTTATTTGCTTCCTTGCTCCTAGTTACATGACATGAGAAGCTTTATAGCATTCCCAAGTCTGCAAGTATAAATGTGATGCTACAGCCAGCTGTTGTCAGCTTGGCTTAGCATAGAGCAGAATCCTGAGGTAACACATACAACACAAATTCCCCATTTGAGCACATGTGATGCTTAAAAATTAAAATGTTTGGTGGGTTTTTTATAAAAGAGGGGTCAATGCTACAGCATCTTGTCTTTGTACTAAGCATAAACTAGTTGCTACCTGGTCAAGTCAAGCCAGCAAAAACACAGTGTAAAGAAAGAGCAGCATGTCAGTTTTCAGTAACGTCTTTCAAAATAAATATTCGCTATCAGAGTAAAATATAAAGTATGTGTGAATATAAATACATTTTTTGCACCTCTTGGTAAAAAGAAGTGATTTTAGCTATTGTGTAAAAGGTTGAATGGTCAGCTTGACGGGTGGAGCCTGGCCTTGCTTGTGCCATTTTCCCAAAGGGCCACATGAGAAACTGGGACTGTTGTGGACGGCTGCACCAATGAGCTTATAAATATTCACCTTGTTGGTTCAACCCTCCATAACAGTCCCAGTTTCTCAAGTGGTCTGTTGGAAAAATTGATTGCCCATACTTGGTCTAAGCTAAGCTAACAACTACAGGAATTAGCTTTCATGCAGTACATATCTGCGAGGGGCATAATCAATCTCAGCTCTTGGCCAAAATATTTTGTATGAACATGAAACAAAACAAAAAAAACAAGTGAGTGGCTACATCATAGCAACATATGATTGCTTTTGATTTATTAACATAGGATTATGAACACAGTGTGTTTCTTCACTACTAAGACAAACTAATTCATCTGGTGGGTGTACCCTCTTATAATTAGCTGATAAATAATCAGTTCTGTGTTATTATCTGCAGATCCAGCCATATATGACCTTACATCTGAAGGTTATATCCACACAACTCATATGTTTACCCCTGAGATACATTCTCACCACCATGAAATAATCATGTGACCACGAAGACTTAATCTTCACATGGACTCAAGGCTCCATCCACTGGGACAAACCAGCCGGGGGGCTGTTAGTTTAGAGGAATGGGCGGTTAAGAGGCAAATACTCATTTCAGTGATAGCGTCAGCTGTAATTTTACAAATAAGCATAAATCTAGGTAAGACGTGTTTAGGTAACTGAAATTACAAACGCAGCACAGTCACAGTGTTTCACCTACAAAATGTGCTGCATTTGTGGGATGCATATTTCCTGTTGACTGCCCACATGGTGACTGATAACGCTGTGGCAAAGCGCCTAGTATCTGTGTGAACTCTTGTTCTCACTCATTCCCCCGGTTGGCCAAGTGTCTGCTGTATTGCATTTCTGTCTGCTGCAGAGGTTTCTTCTTCTTGTTTCAGCCCCGCAGTTAAGCTGAACAATTAAGCCCTTTATTTAGATCGTAGTACAAGAGAGGATTTGCAGACAGAGCTATTCTAGACCATGGGCATAAAGCCAATCCTTCTGCTGCAGCTGAATGGGCTCTGTTTGCAGCAAACATACCTGTCCAGAGCTGGCAGTGATTGGTTCTTTGCAGACAATCCAGGTAACGCTCTCATACAGAGGGGGTGTAGTGAGAGAGCCATCATAAGTCCAGTAGTCTAGGCAACCAGGGAGCAAAGTAGAGGGGTCGAAATTTGCAAAAGAGGTCTGCTTGCCCTTTAAAAAACACAGGGAGAGAAGAACATTGTAAGAAAACTATCAGAAAACAAATCTAAAAAAAACATATTTTATTTTTACAGAAACACACTTTGGACTTGATGGTGTCAAAGGCATCGAGAAGCTTCTGGAGATTAGGATTTTCACCACCAATCTGAAAAAGAACAAATGATGCACTGCGGTTAAATGTTTATCATGTTTTGATGTAATACTGCATATAATGATACTTTAACCATTTCTCTCACCTTCAGGAAAACTCCAACCACAGCGAGTCCATCGGGCTTGCTAGCAGCCTCGCTGAAACTTGCATATTTGGTGTTCCAGTGCACCAGATGAAGCTAGAAATATAATTACATTTACATTAAAAAAAAAATCCTCACAGTTTTTAAAGCAAAGGAAACTTTATATCTAAACTGTAGATGAAACAATAGTATAATTATTTCTATTTTTGATAACGTAAAGCAGATGTTGGGAAAATTAAAGCAATAATACTCAACATGAGGTCCAGTGACCCCAAGAGGTCTGCAAGGAAAGTAGTAAACTAATAATAATCTTGCATTACATCATTAAAAAGTACATCTATACTATTTATTTCTGCGCCAACAAAAACACGGATACATACAAAAAACATCATGTCACTCTGCCATAAAGGGATTCAGTTTTTTCAACAGCCTCTTCCTGCTGCGCCTTGGTTAATTAGCCAGCTAACTAGCTGGTGTCCATGGATACTATCTCACCAAACCACCTAAATCATGGATTAAGAGGCCTGGAGTCTCTAAATGCACCCCCCCCACCTCCCCCCTGCTATTAAAGTTCTGTTTAGGGAGTGCAATCATATGCTTCTCTGAGGTTAAGCAATGGCTGGGTGAGCAAACAGTAGATAAGGAAAAGGCAACTATTTGTGGCAAAACACATCAAACTGCAACCACACATGCTGCCAAACATGATGGGAAAAGAAGCCAGCTCCCTAATTGCTCATATTTTCCTCCCAGGCGGCCTTTCTTCTTCGATCCATTATAATTCAACCAATGAGATTTCTGTTTTAGACAAGATTTGCCACTGACAAATTTTAATGGCCTCTAATTTGCCCCGCCAACCCAATCTCTTTGTTACTGTACATCAACATTAATCAGCCATCTCGGTATTATCATAATGATCCAGAGATTCTCTACCTCAGCAGGATATTTGGTCCCAGCCACAGTATGTTCAGAGCCCTTGTCATCAGAAGCTCCCCAGTGGAAATGAAACTGCTTGAGTCTGTATAACCCTGAGATTGGTCCATCCGTTAAACCTGCAGAAAGAGAGAAAAATGGCAGAATGTGGATAAAAGTGCTTCACTGTTCAGCACTGACATAAAAAGATCTGACCTGCAAGAAAAACACTTCAAAAGCGATGTATTTGTGAACAAAAGGAAATGGAATAAGATGTGATGCACACATGCAGACGCTGTGACTGTGACACACTTCCATGGATGCAGTCTCAGTTCCTGTTGTGTCAACCCAGCTCGAACTTATGGCTACATTCAGTTCAAAGTAATGTCCAGGTATTGTAAACACCAGACCTCTTTCCACTGCTGTGTAATGTATCTATTTAAAGAATACAAAGTAGTTCAAACAGTAGCAATTAATCCTGTATATTGTTCTATTTCTGGTGCAACATCATATGGAGTCCCCAGCCTCCCAAAACAGGATATTTATTTGGCAGCTGTTGGCCTCGAATGATAAAAAAAGGAATCTGTGGCTACATGAAAAATGAAGAATCAGTGGAGCATGACATGAATGTGTTACACAGACACCTTTCTTAGAAGTGCCGGGCCTAAAACAGGTACAAGATTCTCAGAAAACATAAGAAACCAGTTTGTGTGAGCAGTAGAGATTTTATCCCTGTGACTAAGTTGATTATGCAACCATAGTCTTGATTATCCCCTATGAGAGCTACTAAAGAAAATCAAAAGAAAACAGTCATCACTCTGAAATCCAAAGTAATCCTAAACATAAGTGGAGGACATGTCCTTTTTTATGTTTTGTTTATTATTTAGAAGTTTTAATATGACCAGAATGAAAACACACATCAAATGAATAAATAAATAATATTGTACTGAAAGAGAAAGATATTAGCATTAATTTCATAGTAACTGTTTTCTGTGCACACATGGGTACTTTAATAATTAACAAAGCTCGTGTATGAGTAACCTTCCTTTTTTTGTGCTTTTGACCTCACTGTTAGCAGAGCTAGCGTGGGAAAGGTTTACCAGGGTTTAGATTACCAATTCAATCGCGCTTTGTGCTTGCCTTTTGAACGAGACCTCCGCACCTTAAGCAAATGTATTCATTGTAAAAACAACATATTTCATTTTTCAAAAACGACATAAAACCTGTGCCATCGCTAATGCAAAGAGCCTCGTGGTGTTAAGGAATCTGGGACGCATCTATATTAATATAAGCACAGTATTAATGTCTTTCTAGTCTAAAGCTTGAGTCTGTGGCAGCTGTGAAGATGACTGCATTGTGTAAATCATCCTCAGGAGCCTGATTTTTATTGTCTGCAAGCCTGGATCCAAGAATCTTATAGCTTCTCAGTCACTGTGAGTAATATGAATGTAAGAGAATGTGTTTTCTCCGAGAAATCTGAATCAGAGCCTGGAGGGTTATGACTTTATGAGTGCGGGTAGTATTAACATCACACTCACGTGAGCTGTCCGTGTCGTCCGCGAAGGTCACTTGGACGGAATGCCCGTTGTTGAGAATATCGAGGCAGGTGGACGGGTCGTACTTCAGGTCGAGCGGCTTCAGCCCCGCGTCATATGATGCTTGGCCCGGTACGATGTCAATGGGAGACTGACGGACTCCATCGGCAATAGGGAAATTTTCAACCCATTTCTGAGGTCCTGGAAATTACATAATAATAATAACATTGTATTTAATATCAATCTATAAATAGATTCTTTTAAAAATGTATTAAATTATCTGCGCATTTGGGAACTGAAGGTGTGAGCGCGTCTCCAAATATGCAGAGCAGGCTAAATAAATGAATTTAAAAAAAATCTCCGCAGTGATCCGTGAATGCACTGTCCTTCTTTCATTTAGCAGCCCGCTTGCTGGTAGGACTGGGAAGTAATATGTATATATATATATATATATATATATATATATATATATATATATATATATATAGTGCAATCAGCGGCTCACCATTGTTTGGTTTGTATCCCCAAGACATGGTGACAGTTTGGATGTATGAGTGAGCAGAGCTGTAATCCCCTAAAGCGACTCGTCCCCCAGTGCAGAGCAGCTATTGTCCTCCACCTGACAGCTGCAGAGCTTATATAGGGTCCCAGTGTGCGGCGTGTCCGTCCGGCAGCCCGGGAGGAGTTTAGATGCACCGCAACGCTGCAACACAGCGGATCAATGGATCTCTCTCTCTCTCTCTCTCTCTCTGTCTTTCTCTCTCTCACTGAATCTGCGGTGGTTTAAACGCTTCATCGGCCAGCAGTGATGAAGCTTAACCTATCTCTCGAGCGCGACGAGCGCGTGCTCACCTTTCATCTAACGGATTTTACGCGTCTGTCATGTGAGGAAGTGAAGAAGACACGTAGCCCAATGACACATTCAGACGGACAGTAGGCTACAGTCGTGACAGTGGAGATATTGCTGCAGTAACGCGCAAACAATCACCAGGTATCGATAGAGAGATAGATGGATTTGGAATAATTACACAAAAAGTTGTCGCAAACACCAGTGAGTACAAATGTCTGCAAACGCACAAAGTAATCGTTAACACTAGAAGTCCCAGAGAAGAGCCATTTGGCTTTTCTACCTATAAAACCCACCGTCGAGCCAAATGGCTGGTAGGCTTTTAGCTAATATCCTTAATCACCTGTGAACAGCTGCTTTTGTTATGTAAATAAGGTGGGGCCATGCTGAACCACTTGGAGTGGTTAGTTTCCTGAGCCACAAGGAAACTTGTGTTTCAGTTTGCCTTAGGGAGAAATCAACACACATGGGTGTATTTCCTTTGTTGCTGAGATTTATTGATAAAACAGTACAAAAAAACAACCATTTGTACACATATTTACAAATAACAATAAAAAGTGAGTGAGTACATTTCAACATTTTCAGCAATCACTCACAATCCTGGCACTGCCATGGTATCTGTAGTCTGCATTTACCACATGTGTATCTGTAGCAGTGAACACATCGCACAGTGGCATGATTGTTCTTGCATTTGTGTTTGACCTGACACGTGGCTCTTTTTGCAGGGCTAGGTGTGGAGGGTTGTGTCCGAAGCAACTGTTCTTTTCTTGCCTTCTTCCCAGCCATATGAGAGTTAGCCAACTCTCTTGCAAACTCCACCAGGAAGTCCACCCGTCTTTCCTGCGTCCCGTTGCATGCTTGATACAGCACATGTGCATTCAGTGCTGCCATGTCAATCATGTTATAGAACACGGCAACTGGCCAGCGCCGTGTTCCTCTGCGGACCGTGTACTCCCGCACCATCTGGTCCATCACATCCACGCCACACTTTGTGGTGTTGTAAAGGGTGACAGTGTTTGGCTTCCTTTTGGTGGTGTTATCAGTCTGAACCATGCTGTGCATGCTGCTAAGAATATAGACTGTCTTTTTCCGTTTGGCCGCATACGCCGTCAGCGTGGCAGCAGAGGTTGAAAATACCTAAGAAATAAGATAAATTGTTATTTCCATAGCACTTTTACACACAATGAAACACATAAACATAGAACCACAAAAGACCTGCAGCCTACCTGAGTGGTGAATTCATTGCGATTTGTGTATCTAGCGGATTGAGGAATTTCCCGGCGAATCTTGCTGACTGTGCCGAGGATGGTGGTTTTCCGTCTAAGAAGTTTTTGCGCAAGTGAAAGTGATGTGAAGAAATTGTCCGTGGTAACATTTCTGCCCTTGTCTAGGAATGGTTCCATCAGCCTCATCACTACATTTTCAGACAGTCTCTCCCCACTGGGACGATTGGGGTCCTTGCCAAGATATAGGAGGACATTGCAAATGTACTTGGATTTTAGGTCGCAGGCCACCCAAAACTTGATCCCAAACCTGTCAGGTTTACTTGCAATATACTGCAGGAAACAGCACCGAGTCTTTGATGGGAAGAGCTGTTCATCAACGGTGATATGTAGACCAGGGTTGTAGCACGTGATGCAGTTGGTGACAAATGATCCCCACACACTGGAAACTGCAGCGAACTTATCAGTCTTTGCTCGATCACTGCGGGTGGACCTGTCATCAAAGCGTAGGTGTTGCATGATGTCTTGGAAGCGGTTACGCGGCATAGTTCCAATGATCTGTGGGTTTCCCAGGTTTGCTGACCAGCAGTCACGTAGTGATGGAACCCTAGTAACCCCCCGCAAGATCAAGATCTTTGATCAAGATCAAGATCAAAGACTCGGTGCTGTTTCCTGCAGTATATTGCAAGTAAACCTGTCAAGTTTGGGATCAAGTTTTGGGTGGCCTGCGACCTAAAATCCAAGTACATTTGCAATGTCCTCACATATCTTGGCAAGGACCCCAATCGTCCCAGTGGGGAGAGACTGTCTGAAAATGTAGTGATGAGGCTGATGGAACCATTCCTAGACAAGGGCAGAAATGTTACCACGGACAATTTCTTCACATCACTTTCACTTGCGCAAAAACTTCTTAGACGGAAAACCACCATCCTCGGCACAGTCAGCAAGATTCGCCGGGAAATTCCTCAATCCGCTAGATACACAAATCGCAATGAATTCACCACTCAGGTAGGCTGCAGGTCTTTTGTGGTTCTATGTTTATGTGTTTCATTGTGTGTAAAAGTGCTATGGAAATAACAATTTATCTTATTTCTTAGGTGTTTTCAACCTCTGCTGCCACGCTGACGGCGTATGCAGCCAAATGGAAGAAGACAGTCTATATTCTTAGCAGCATGCACAGCGTGGTTCAGACTGATAACACCACCAAAAGGAAGCTAAACACTGTCGCCCTTTACAACACCACAAAGTGTGGCGTGGATGTGATGGACCAGATGGTGCGGGAGTACACGGTCCTATAACATGATTGACATGGCAGCACTGAATGCACATGTGCTGTATCAAGCATGCACCGGGACGCAGGAAAGACGGGTGGACTTCCTGGTGGAGCTTGCAAGAGAGTTGGCTAACTCTCATATGGCTGGGAAGAAGGCAAGAAAAGAACAGTTGCTTCGGACACAACCCTCCACACCTAGCCCTGCAAAAAGAGCCACGTGTCAGGTCAAACACAAATGCAAGAACAATCATGCCACTGTGCGATGTGTTCACTGCTACAGATACACATGTGGTAAATGCAGACTACAGATACCATGGCAGTGCCAGGATTGTGAGTGATTGAAATGTACTCACTCACTTTTTATTATTATCTGTAAATATGTGTACAAATGGTTGTTTTTGTAGAAATATTTTTTGGTTTTTTTGTACTGTTTTTATCAATAAATCTTTTGGAGATTTATTTTCCTGGATGATTGAGAATGCATCAAGACGAACACAAAATGAAGTTCACAGCTTTTAGCAGTTCCCCCTCCCCACACACAAACAAAGAGGCAGTTTGCAGTTAGAAATCCGCAATCATTCACACACCCCCACTCCCCTCCACAATTCTCAGGTAACGACCCAATTTACATATGAATTGATGCTAAAAGACTAGCCAAGTTAGCTTCCACTTAGCTGACAGAGGGTTAGAAAAGCCTGGGACTTCTAGTGTTAAATCGCGTGTGAAATGGCGGGGGAGGGGGGCTCTGGAATATGAACTTTAGAGCTTGTCTGGTATGATTTTCATAAAAAACAAAGTAAAAACTAAAAGGCCAATTTGCTGCATGATTTGCATGATGGCTGTCAGTGATGCAATAAAGCCGACACAATGGGCCAGTGTCACATGAGCCAGTGTTCACTGATAAAGACAAGGTGCAAATGACTGTCACAAATTTCATTAACAAGTTTTTAAATTAAAAAAAAAAAGGAAATGGCCGCTAAGCAAAAAGCATGTGTGTATTTCGAATGTGTCAAGAGGACAAAATAGTAAAATGGCACGCCAGAAATAAATGTGATTTACTTGGGGTTTTGGGGACGGGGGGTGTTACGTCTTCCTCCACATACGTCTTCCTTCATAATCTTCAATAAACACTTGCTTTCCCGTTGCTACCGCAGCTCAGAGTACAATGACATAATAAGGTTTTTCAGAACCCCCCCAAAAGGTTTGTTTTTTTGGCGCTGTGGTGGTATTATGGTGCCACCTGCTGTTGCTTCCCAGGCAGCACGGCAACGTGTTACCGGTACAGGGACCTGATCCGTGAAGCTTTGATACGAACTGATGAGTTTGCTCAGTGGTTGGGGCGACTGGCTTACCTCTGCTTCACTGATTATCTCTATCCTTCTGCCTCAGGAGCAAGAAATGATAGGACATATATCTGATATGCGCAGTTCATCAAGGCACAAAACAGAAATTAACGGCCAGTTTGCTCTATTATTATTTCAGACTATAATACATATAAATATTTAGCCTACAAATCAAAATAAAAAATAGGCACTGCACAAGAGACGTGAAGAAGGGAGTGCAGGCGGGATGGAGCGGTTGGAGACGAGTGTCATGGGTGATTTGTGACAGCAGTATAGCACCAAGAGTGAAGGGAAGATTTACAAGATGGTAGTGAGACCTGCTATGATGTATGCTTTGGAGATGGCGGCACTAACAAAAAGACAGGAGGCGGAAATTAAGATGTTAAAAGTTTCATTGGGAATGACCAGAATGGGAAATGAGTACATCAGAGGGACAGATTAGGTAGAAAAAGGCAAGGCTGGGATGGTTTGGTTTGTGCAGAATAGGGATATATTGGATAAAAGATGTTGAAGATGGAACTACCAGCAGGAGGAAAAGAAGAAGATCTTAGAGAAGACATGTAGAACATGCAGGGGGTTGGTGTGACGGGGGAGGATGCCGATATTCTGCTGTGGAGTTCCTAAAGCGAGCAAAAAAGAAGAAATGTATTTCAGGCAAAAACAAGTTATGGTGGTGTGAGATGATAGTATGCTGCCACCTGCTGTTCATTGAGACTACAACGCATGAGGTAAAAAACCCTGTCGTTATTTTTTTTTTTTAGTCCCGACGTACAATTAGAGGGTAAACAGACTCACGCATTGAGAACTAAATGAGTTTTAATTCAACTTTAATGTATTTTAAATTATCAAGAGATTTGAAAAGGTGCCCCAAACCGTATTTTATCCCCAAAGAACTTTAAAACTGTTCTAACGATTTTAAAAATAGCCTAAATATATTAGTTTAGTTCAGGATCTAATTCACAGTACAATACAAAGAAATTAAATAATCGTTTATCTCATTTGTCCTAGAAAGAAAGTCAGCTATTCTCGCGAAACAGGTGACTGGGGCGTTAACGTTACGTTTCTGTCGCAGGCAAATGACGTCACTAAGAAGGCACGGTGGTGTTTTCAAGTAGCACGAGGATTTTAACGCCACTCTTCAAGGAAGTTCGGTAAGTGGCGTATAAACATCTTACAGCTGTACACTTACGAACTGTTATACCAACATAAATAACACCAAATAAGAATAAGTCGCTTAGTTTCATCGTCGTTATGTGTACTATAACTCAGGCTAACATCTGAGGCACTCAGCTAACTAGCTGGTAACCGCACTGGATTTCAGTTTGCCTGAAATATTATTACATGTCGTTAAAGACGGTAATAGGTATTATTATTATTATGTTCCTGATGGTATTCTTCTTTGCTGTTTGTCTTAACTCTTTTCTATGCACTGCTGTATGTGTATTAGGTATTTACAATGTCTCCCTCTCACGTTGTCTAGTTGCTGTCCTTCCATGTAACTGCAACACACTGATGATACATTTACAGTTTCTTTGGAAATTCCTATAACGTTACCACAGGTCACAGACTAGTGCACTCCTAGTGCCAGTCCCGAGCCCAGATAAATGGAAGCGTTTTTATGTACCTGAGCAAGATCTTTTTTTTTCCCTGGCTGGTCTCAGACGTGCTAATTTGTGCCCAAGATAAATATTGTACACAAGATAAATATTTTCCATACTTACAGCATGAAAAGTTCCACATTTCCACCAGAGACCCAGATAATAAGTTGATTAAAGTGATTCCGGCATCTGACTTGGATGCCTCCTGGGTGCCTCCTGGGTGCCTCCTAGGTGAGATGTTTTGGGCATGTCCTACCAGAAGGACGCCCTAGGGCAGACCCAGGACTCACTGGGGAGGCTGTAGCTGTCAGCTGGCTTGGGAATGACTAGGTGTCCCCCTAGAATGAGCTTGAAGAGGTGGCCGGGTGAGGGAATCTTGGGCTTCTCTGCTTAGATTGACTCAAACCCAGATAAGCTGTATATCCATCCATAAGTGCAGGCAATAAAACGGATGAGGTTAGAGCGACAGGGTAATGTAGTGGTTAGCTCTGTAGCCTCACAGCATAAAGCTGGTTCTCCTCTCCTTAGCATGTGCCTGCAGGTTTACTTCAGGTATTCTGGCTGCCTCCCAGAGTCTGAATATATGAAGAGATGGTTTGAGCAGGTGATGCAAATGCTGAAATGCTACTATGGGGGCCCATGCTCGAGTCGATACCACCGCCCTACTCTACTGTCCTGTCAAAAATGAAGGCTAAATACGCTACCAGAAAAGAAAAAAAACAGATAAATAAAACACACATAATATCAGCAAAGGCCTTTAGCTACAATTATGCTTGTTTATTAATTAATTCCAGTTTTCACCAGACCTTGAAATCTGCATGTACAGAGTCACCAGTTAAATTGGGTGAAATCATTGTCCCCAAATAAGGTTAAGATAAAAAAATGTAAATGACAAAGCAATATATTTTTCCCCCTGGAGGTTATACATTTGCCGTTGTCTTTGCTTTTTGCAGAATTCTCTCATAGATTTCAGTTGTGCTGTGTTTATTGCTTATTACGCCTCTTGCAGAATCTGCAGTTGTGTGTGTCACCTTCACTGGGCAGGAAGAATTTGTGAATTTATGTAGTTTATAAATCAAACTCCAACATCAGCCGTCTGTGTACTGAGGGGGCTTTGTTTTTGTTTTTTGAGCAGTTTGTGTAGGAAAATGTGAATATATAAATTTATAAAACTGTAAAACTTGACTGGGGTAAAAAGAGGTGTTGATAATCAGGTGGCTTTGTAGGCACGTCTAGAATCAGGAGCAATCTATGAATCTGTGAGTGTGTGATCAGCGCAGAGACTGCCAGACAAACACAGGGAATCACTGGAGGAAGAACATGGTAGAGGAAGTAAATCATTTCCACAAACGCATCCATGCTGATTGCTGTTCTTTCCCCAGGTAAAATGGCAAAGAATAAACAAAAGGGGAAAAAACAGAAGAACGTCTTTCAAGTGGCAAACAAGCACTTGAAGAACAAGACCAAAGCGAAACCCGTCACAACAGCACTCAAACATGTAAGATCTCTTTCATCTCTTACTCCCGGTTTTGTTTTCTCTGGCTTATTGGGGTTTTTTTGTACATGTAATATGTATCCTCCCTTGTACGTGGTGTTTGTTGCATCTGCTCTAACATGATTTGCGGTATCACAGATCAATACAGTGAAAAAGGAGAAAGTGGAGAGTCTAAATCAAATCTTCACAGAAGTCCAGAGGGATGTTAAGAGCATTTCAAAGTCAGTCGCTCCTGAGCCAAAGAAACAAATACAGGTAAAGGAGGAAATTATGGACTCTTTCAGCTGTGTTTTTAAAACAATTTTATTGCTATAAACATATATACTTTTAAATTTCTTAGGTTGTCAGAGAGTCACCAAAGGAATCTGTCAATATCGACAATGCCACTCAACTCCTCTCTCAGCTATAATGGTGTAAAAATAAGTGATTACCATGAACAAAGATGATGGACTGAATATGCTCTCAAAGCATTTTGTCATTTCTCTTCAAAATGAGGACTACAGATGAGCTGACAAGAACCTGCTGCATTGATATGGGAGTGAAACCTCATGTGCAACTCAAGGTTTTTGCGTATTATGTGCACAAAGAAATCAAATCCAGTGACAGACTTGAACACTGTCAATTGTAACCTTCTTTCACATTATGCACCTTTGTGTATTTTATTAATATTCTTTTAGACTTTGAATACACATTATTGTCATTATTGATTCTCAGAAAATGCTTACATTAGAGCAGATTCAAACTGTAATGTTATATATGGCACGAACAATAAGTTAAATGAAACAAAATAAAGTGTTGATATGTCAGATGACTAATCTTTTCATTAACCGATTCTCTTTAAAACTCTTTGTGTGCCTTGTAGTCATTTTTCAATAAACTTTTCAAAAGAATTCTCCCAACTACATGAATTTCATCCTAACCTCTTTGATTTTTGTTTTTCTTTGTAGTTCAAGGTTTCAACCCCCTTTGACATGTTTTGGTGTCTCTCATTTAGCACAAATGACGACACAGAGGAGATCACTGCGACTTCTATTTGTGAAGATGGAAATGCTCGCCTCTGAGTTTCGGTACAAATGGTTCTTATATAAAATGTGACCTGCCAAATTTAGTGCTCCAGTGTGAGTAAGGCCTATATGTTTTTATTCGTTTAGAATGACCTGAAAACAAGAATATTTGTGCTTTTGCTACCCTTGAAAAACACTTTTATATCTTATATCAAATTAGATGAAAAACTGAAAAATCCAATTCGAAAGTTTTATTGTTCACACATTCTCACGTTGGAAGGTGAGAGTGATATATATTTAAACCACATTATCAAAACTTGCATTCATGATTCCCTGTAGTCCTTTAGTTTTAATTTTCAAACTTTTAAGAAATACAGTACTGTGGAAAAATCTGAGACTTTCCTGATTTTTTTTCTTTATATTTTGGTTCTAGGCAGCCAGACTTTCTTTTAACTGTTTGTAAAATAGTCTTGAGCAATAGTTATTAGTATATTAGCATGACAACTTGTTGACTTCTATTGATTTGAGTTTTAAATGGACCGAACTATACTTATAAAAATGAAATGGTAGCATTATGTATGCTTTTGATATATTAAAACGTCTCAGTGATTTCATGTGTGACCCTGAATGTGATCTCAGCTTCCAGCTGCCACTCTTCGTAAGACGCAGTTTGGTAAAGAGGTATTACTGGCAACCTAGGTACACACCTGGAGAGAATCAGCTGCAATTGCAATCTCATTGCTACATGCCGCTAAGGCAAACACACCGGTCCGTTACTTGTTAAACAAACGTTCTGCAGTGAAAGAATACAGTGATATTTTTGTCAAGCCATATCAAGCTGGGTTTTGCTGTTTCTGTGGACTGCATTATGTTGTTTGGTGTCTGTGCGATTTCATCAGCTAATAATGTACAAACTATTTGTGGGCCTCACACCGTCATTTCTATCAGAAGGGCAGCTGAAAATGAAGTATAGATTTTTTGCCTCCACCTGCAAGCAGAGAGCC
Organism: Oreochromis niloticus; assembly: GCF_001858045.2. Classification (NCBI taxonomy): domain Eukaryota; kingdom Metazoa; phylum Chordata; class Actinopteri; order Cichliformes; family Cichlidae; genus Oreochromis; species Oreochromis niloticus. The sequence goes on from NC_031974.2 coordinate 12,732,173, forward strand.
GTTATCAGTATGCTGCTGCTGCATCCCGCTGTAGCAACTTGACATCAGAGGTCATGGGTGTACGAGCACCAAGCTGATTGCTTGTCTCAGTGGCAACCTCTGAGTTAGTTGGTCAATAAATCTGGAGTGAGGTAAGAGCACAAGTGAGGCTGGTAAACAAATCTGCACTCGGCTGTGTTGACATAAATAACCTTGCAGATTAGATTTTCAAGGTGAAGATGGCACGATAGAAATACTGACCTGAGTGATGGCTTTCACTACCTATGATGAAGATGGGTAGCTCCATAACCCTCAGCCGGTCACAGGAGATGGCTCCCCCCTCCACAAGCCTGGTTCTGCCAAAGGTTTCTTCCTATTAAAAAGGAGTTTTTCCTTCCCACTGTCACTAAGTCCTTGCCCAAAGAAGGTTGTGTGATTGTTGTTTTGTCATTGTAATATTGTAGGGGTTTTATGAGTGCCTTGACTGTTTTTGTGATTTGTTTAAAAAAATGAATAAAATAGAATTGAGTTTAACTGAATAGATAAGAGTGGAAGTATTTGGAAAAGGTTGCAAGGAGATTTTTGGCCACATGGGGGCAACAGAAAGAAGCTGTAAATACTGACCTCACTTCTTGAGTTGATGTGGCAAGATTTTGAACAATGACTTGTTCTTGTTTTCACATGGAAATGACACAAAAACATTACAATTCACTGGTTTTAATGCTTGGTTTGGTCTCTACTGGGTAAAATATCTGTCTTTTTAGCAACTTCAGTCTTCACTGTTTTCATAGCTAGTTGTTTGATATGATATAGCGCCTCTGATCAATACAGCTACCTCCCTAAAAGCAGGACTGGTCACAGTGAACGAAATGATAGGAATTGCCACCATGATTGACCCCTTTCATATTATACAAATTATTTTGATCCACTTTTTTATCAAGAAATATTGATTAAGGCCAGCTTCAAAGAATTATATTTGTAAAACGGAGTATGAGCAGGAAGTATTCTCCCTTTTTTCTTCAACTGAATGAAGTGACAGCAAAATCTGGGGAAAAGCTTAACAAGTAGGACACATTTGCTCTGAAATCCATTCACTTGATGCCTTTTGGGGGAAAACATTTATTCCTAATACAGAGGAAAAGGTTTTCAGGTGGAAATGATTGGCGAGGGGAGCATAGCAGATGCAGTGTTAAAGTGTTAGCCTGCGAGCAGGTGCTTCCCACTGTGATCCAGATGGCTGCACCAGAGCACAGGCAGTGGGGTTTGCACCGCTACACACCCTGGGGACAGAGATCATGGCAGCACACACATACGTACACACATTGGATTTTTTATTTTAATTTACATGTGCTGGTGGGGGGTAGCTGGATCTGTGGGTGAGAGGACCAGAGCTGCGTTTGTCATGGCAGAGTGTGTTGTTAGTCACGTTTACTGCTGCTAGTCATGCAAAAAGTCCTGCAGAGTTCTGCTCTTGCTTGAAAACTTATTCCTTTGATCCAACTTTAAAACTTTAAAACCATCTATTTATGTAAGACCTCGTCTCCGTCTGTCTCGGTGAACCCTGTGAGACAGTGCTAATGATGGTATGTGTTAAAGTTAAAATTAAACAAGCTTTTGCTTTTCTTGAGGTACTCCTATTGTGCCATTACAGAAAGAGCACCCGGAGACATTTGATTGAAGCTGATTAGTCAGTTGCTTAATTGAATGTAATCAAAAGGGACGTTTTAGACAACCGCCAGAGTCGGAGATGTCCACAAGATGGTGCTCTGGATGGGCTTATCAATATGCACGGTGACAAGCGGGGAAGTGGATCTGTAGGTGTGTGTGTGTGAGAGAGAGAGAGGAGAGTTGGGGACACAGAGACCGAGAAAGAGAAAAAGAGAAGTGTTGGGCTCGCTGAATGCCAATAAGAAGCTGAAGGCCTATTTGCAGTATGTCATTCCCGGCACACAGCTGGGTTTTTCACTCTGATAGGACTAGCAGCAAAAGGTTACAGCACCTGGACTTCTCCCTGTGAGAGAAATAAGAATCACCGTGTTTGTCTGTTCAAGAGATGGACCGACTCGGTGTGTGTTTGTGTGTGTGTGTGTGTGTGTGTGTTCTCTGCTTGTGTTTGCCTATGCAGATTTGCTTTTCACAGCCATTTTCGGATCGCAGCGGTTACCACAACCCAGGCATCAGTCTTCCAAAGTCATGATGGCGGATACACTTTGCTTTTAATTTCTTTCTAATTCCACTTTTAAAAAGAATAAAAGCGTCAAGGATGTGCTGCACATTGTAAGCTTTGATGGCCATATGAAATATGCTTTTAAAATAATTGGACTTATTTGGTCTCTTTAAAGAGAACACGGCGAGCTATTTAAAGCAAAGCAATCAACTCTGAAATATGAAACAGGAACAATTATGTTACTTGAAAGGTCAAAATGCCAGTCAAATTAAAACATTAGTCACGATGAAATTATAAAAATATATATCTGACACGTCTATTAGGCCAATGTAATGAGCCACACTTTTTCTAAAATGTGAATGCATTAATGTATATTTACCCAAGAAATTTCCATTAATGAAGGGCAGTTTGTCATTGACTACTCTTCAGAAACTAATCCCTTTACTCGGTTGTTTGAATCTCCCTTTAATGTCTTTAAAGGCATTTTGCCAGCAAGTTCAACAGCCAAGATTCACATAATGATTAAAGTTTGCTATTCAGACCAGGGAAAGGCAGAGTAATGTCTCTACTGTGTCCTCACAGTAACCAAATATTCCCATCACGCACTCGTGCTTGCAGACTTATCTCATGTGAATCTGTATATTTTGCCTCGTTTTTCAGTGTTGAAGTCAGGGATTTGGGGCTGCTACTGTGCCCTCAGTGTGATTTGCTGTTTGATCGAGAGTCTGTGCCTCCAAAGGAAAGATTAAACCCATGCTGCAGATTCACCACTACCATCACTGACAGATATGATAAAGATAGAGCTAGTACTGTGATTTCATTCATGTTGGATCTTTCATTAATCAATAAAGAGAAGAGAAGGAAAGATACATTTGATTAACGGACAAATCCCTTTTGCCGTGTTTTAACTTGAATATCTGACTAACATTGTCTTGGGGATACTGAATTTAGCTTGTATTCGATTTCTGCAAGGACCAAAGAAAGCTTTGCGAAAACTTTATGGAACAGTTGTGATTTAAATTCCTCGTGTTTTCCGTATCGCCTTGGGTATATTTGAAGTCTTTATTAAAAGGATTTCTCACTGTGTTAATCAAAGTATTTAAGTTTTAGCTGTGACTAAATTAATGGTCTTAATTTTCTTTTAGGAAAGTCCATTTAGCCTGCTGTTTTGTACCACCTTCTTAAAACTTAGACACACAGAAATAAATTGGCATTCTTCAGTTCCTTCTGTAGAAATATATATAAAGAACAAAGCCTTTGCATCAAGGTCAGGGAAGAAAGGGAATTTTTAACACTATACAGATCCAAGCCCACTTCCTGACAGGTCATTGCCTTTAAAAAACAAGAGAAAAAGTTCATAGATGGAAGATTTACTGTTTTATGTATGCTGATGCTGATTTGGACTGGTTATATGTTAGCAATCTCTAGTTTTGATTGTTGTGCAGATTCGAAGAATCAATTTAAGAAAATCATCCATCAATTTTCTTAGCTGCTTATTGATCTTAGGCTGTTAGGTTACCATGTACGGTTGATTTAGGATTAGCAATTAAGATAATGAGCATGTATTTGGACTGTGGGGAAAAAGCTGGAACAACCCACGCAGGCACAGGGAAAGCATGCAAACTCCATGTAGAGAGTCTGCAGCCACCGGATTAAAACCTTCTTGATGTTCCAGTTCTAACCCTTACATCATTGAGCTAACGTCAATTAAATAATTCTCTTTAATTCCTGCCACACGGTTTAAACATTTAAATGGCTACATTTCCAGCAAATTATTATTTCTGATAGCCAATTCTGTCTGAATCTTTTCATTCTATATGAAGCACATTGATGATTGTTGTACTACCTGGTCATTAACAGATAGAGCAATAATCAATACAACAGAATCACTTTTGAAGACAGGCATATTTTGATTAAACACATCTTTAGAGATCTGAGATTTGTAAACATGGTATTTTTGTTTTATATATAGGGTTGCATTGCCCTGCCAAAGGACTGTCAGTGGGATTGGTACTGGTGCCATCACTAAAAGAAATTGTGACGTTCGTCACAGGTGAAACTACTTTTGAACAAATTGTGCTGTCACTAAAGGGAAATAAATATTGGAATAACTTCTCATTTCTTTTAAGGCAAAGGAAATACAGTTATTATGGTAAATCCTCTGTATATATCATTGTAATTGTATTTTATTATGTGTCCTGTTGTATATACTCTCAGTTGTACTTTGTATAATTTTATGTTACCTGTTCGATGATGACTTTCACTAGAATCTGGCTATTTGCATCATATATTATAGTCTCATATCCATTAATATTAACCAGCCCTGATAAATAAACCAATTGGATTTTTTTTTCAAAGATTAATTTTATGAGAAAAGTGATGTAGCAGTGGGAGAGCATTAATTGTAATTGTTAATTGTAGCAATGACAGGGAACAAACAAGTAGCCCAGTTACATTAATCTGAACTTTGAGGCAAGCAGCTGAGGCGACAACCAGTTGGAGGAATTGGTAGATGTTGAGTTACTGCTGACTGAAACGTGATGGAGTGGGAAACCAGAACTTGGCATGTTTACAGCAGCAGTTGCCGATGATTTTATCATCTATATGCGGACAGGGTCTCACTCTGCATCCCACATTCATGTACTGCTCAGATAGTCCCATTCCAGAAGCTGTGAAGTTATTCAGAATGTGAAAATAACATTCCATTGATGGTTTAATTGCAACCCAATACCAAACTGGAAATGAAGTGGGGTTTTTTAATAGGAAAATGCAGTACATGAATTTGCACCGTTAAGCAAAACTTCATTCAGATAAATGTTTACCTTCAGCTCTTGTTTTTTGTTTTGTGTGTGTCAAGAGTACTTTTGAACCAAAATTTTCATTGACTTTCTGGGCAGTTTTGTTCAAATGACTTTTCCAAAAATACAAACAAAGTGTGATTATCAAAGAGCATTTAAATGCACAATAAAACCCAAGGCTGTTTTTTTTTTTTGTTAAATCCAGAAAAACATCTCAAAATTGGATCAGTACAGCTGAAAGACTCCAAGGCCAAAATATGCAACCTTTGATTCTCAGTTGAGAGCCATTTGGGAGAATTTTGAAATGCAGAAACAAAGTTTTGCCAGAGTAAGCTTTTACATTTTTAAAAACTGCATAAATTACTCCTAAATTGATAAAATCTTAAATAATTACTGTTTAATATGGTCTTGTTTTGATTTTCTTTAGTAAAACTCTTAAATTTGGTCTGTCCAAAGTTTGGGCGTGTCCACAAAAGCTTATAGGGTGCAAGCCTTGGTTCTTAGCCAAGTCAACTCCATGCCACAAACTGTATCTCGATCACAACCAAATGGCAAAAACAAACAAGCCCAAGCTTCTGCAGTTCTATTTTCCATCTGCAACAAACCACCAGAGCGTCAAGCGACTGCAAGCTGTTTGGCTCGTAGGGAATGAAATAGGCTTTACACTTGAGAGAACACAGCGCACTGAGTTGCTTTTTTAATAGGATCCCAGGCACGTTGCTCAAGTCACCAGTGAGGTGCCACCTGCAGGTACTTTGGGCCGGTCTGTGTCTGAGGGACAGGAAAGGGAGGAGAGAGGAGTACGGCTCAGAGGAGATCTGGAAAGAGGAGCGCAAGCTTTGCTTGTCAGTAAAGTGGAGAGGGGAGAGAGCTTTCTGGTACACCTGTCAGACGCATGAGCAAAGTACATCTGTTCATCCCCTCCTCCTTCGTCAGATGTCACAGTCTAAAAACAGGGCTTTCTGAAAACACAGCACACTTATTTCTGCCAGCCTCTGTCACACTGTCTCTTTGTTTTTTCAAACAAATATGAGTGCACACACGCATACATACACAGACAAAGAGGAAGAGATGCAAATGGGTTTAGAGCAGAAATGCCACAATGCAAACACAGCCTGTAAAATACAACACCAGCATTACAGAATTTGGCTATTGCTGTCCAAATCCCTCCCTCATCCCTCTCAGCTGCTGTTTGAGATATATATATATATATATATATATATATATATGTATGGTGTGCTAGTGAAATCAGAGGGTGTAGCTGCAGTATAGAATGAGAAGCTTTTTTCTGTTTAATATAGGTATTTGATCTACAGTTTCAGTTTTTAAATCTTTTATGATGAACGTATGTTTGCATACAGATCATTGGATGAATACTTTTAGGTGACCTTGCAAATACCATGTACTTAATTGTATGTGAGTTCAAAACAAGCCAACAACAACACCAATGCTTTGGAGTTGCATCAAGAACGGCAACAGGTATAAAAAAATCTGTCAAATCAAACATGCGGAGCTACCTGCTGTGGCGACCCCTTGTGAATAAGTGAACAGCCGCAAGTCTCTTTTATTCTGCAATGTAACTAAAGAAGACTGACATTTGCAATGGCCAGATCAATGGAACAGCCAATGGGATATAAAGTATTGTAATCTGCATAAAAATGCAAAGGTGGCAAAGATGATATTTACTTTTATTGGGGAATTAAAAGAGGTCCAAGAATGGATCCCTGAGGAACACCTGTACTGATGGCAAAGAGACTCTACCTGAAAGCTTTGGAGAGTCTTGTCTAAGTTCTATTTGCAACATTGTGCAAAGTGTAAAGTGATATTCAGAATTACTGAGGGCTTTTATAATATTAAAGACAAATTGCTGCTGATGTTGCGCTGATACATGATCTAAATCCTGACTGCTCTGACTGTAAAATGTTATTTGACTCAAGACACAGTGTCAGTGGAACGTTTACTAGGCACTTTAAGGTTTTTGCAAGACAATTTTGAGGTGGGATGGTAATGATTTAATTCACCTGGGTGACCAGCTTTATGCTGTGGGAGAACCTGTGCAGCCTTTCAGATTTTCAACATTTTACCTGAAGCAAGCTATAAATTAAAAATATGAGCTGCAGAAGCAACGATTAGATCAGCACTCAGGAATAGGAGGGAGGAATCTAAATTGTCTTCACCCTAAGATTTGTTTGGGTTTAAAATGTCCAATTTACTGTTTACTGTAAACCTCCCTACAGCTTATTAGTGTAAAAAGAGAATTTGTTGTCAGAGTTTGAAATACAGTACTTGGTTGAGAACATAGAAGTTAAGGGTACATACAGAATTAGATATCCAATTTATAGTCCCATTTACAACTGGTGAAAAACTGTTGTTTTGTGTAATTGGATCATTTTACCAGTTTTCCTCTTGATGTTCTTTGCAATGTGCTGAGTCGCAGTCCCCCAGTTTGTCCTTCTGAGTGTGTGTGATAAATAGTACACATAATATGTAAATGCGGGTTATAGTATAAAAGCTGCTTTTGGAGATCTATAAGACAAGAAAATCACTGGAAAAATACCAGTTCATTTTCTGCTTTCACTATGTGAATACAGGCAGAGCCCTCATTTAATTAAAATGATTGCATTCATTATTGATTAAATATTAACAGATGAAATGAGGGAGGAGTCTCTGTGGACTATGATATTTGCAGATAACACTGAACTGTGGTGAGAGTAGTAGTAGCAGGTCTAAGAGAGCCTGGAACGGTGGAGGTATGCACTATAGAGAAAACGAATGAAAGTCAGTGGAAGCAACACAGATTACGTATTTGACTGAGTGGGAAATGTGGAAAAGTGAAGAGTAGGCGAGGAGTACAAGTAGTTTAAAGCAATAGATAGTAGAAAAGAGAGATAAAGAAGACAGTGAAGGCAGGGCGGGGTGGGTGGAGACAGGTGTGACAGAAGAATAGCAGCAAGAGTGAAAGGAAGGGTTTACAAGGTGGTACTGAGATGTGCTGTGTAAGGTTTAGAAAGGGTGACACTGACAAAAAGATAGGACACAGAGCTGAAGATGTTTTCAGTGGGAGCGACCAGGATGGATAAGATTAGAAATGAATATATCAGATGCACAGCACAGGTTTGGTGGTTTGGAGTCAAAGTTAGAGAAGCAAGGCTGATGGTTTGAACATGTGCAGAGGAGGGATAGTGGCTATATTAGGCAAATGATGCTGAATATGGCATTGTCAGTCAAGAGGAAGACCTTAGAGGAGGGTCATGGATGTAGTAAAGAAGGACATGCAGAGGGTTGGTGTAACAGAAGAGGATGCTAGAGCAACCTCTAGTATCCTCTTCTGAGAGAAGAAGATGAGCATTTAACTTAAAAGATCTTAAATTATACTGATTTATTAAAGCTCTACTTTTTGCCTACATGCTGAGGAGCATGGTTGTATATACACGTATCATTTATTAATATGTACAGAATACTCCACAAGTCCACAAGGACTTCAGTGACTAGTAATGTTTAAGTTAAATTTCGGCGTTAAGGTTTAGCTTTTAGCATGTCACCATGTCTGAGCCTTGTGTAGCAATTAATCCCAGTAAATGTTTATGTTCTCAGTTGTTAATAAAACCGGTGTTCCTCCAACTGTATTGTGTATGGGGCACAAAAACTGAGATCTCTGAGAACTCTTACCATATAATGTAACTGTTGTCTAAAAATGCTTTAAACTAAGATTGTAAAAATTAATTTAGAATTGAACTGCTTTACCACACCCTCAAAATAAAGAGGTTATTATAACTTAAGTTGCACAATTTTTGCACCAATTCATCACATTTCATAGTTCAGTGTATTTTTACTTTGTAGTTTTTAAAAGCTTAACTTCATTTGTATGCGTCTAAAGGGTGCTACAAATGCACAAGCAGCTTTCACCTATAGTTTCGAGAGCAAAATGTTCATGGTCCTTCAGTATTGCTTTTGAAATTCTCAAAAAAATAAAAAAATAAATCTCGTTTGGAGTTTGAAATTTTTAATTTAAGCGCCCTGAAAACACACAAGGTCACACAGTCTTCAACCAAAAAAATAAACATTTTTTAGGATGTCTTTGCAGCTCTGTGCTTGTCCTTGCCTCGTGTTGCCTCAGTTGTGAGCCAAATCTGGCTAAACCGCTGCCACATCATCTGTTTTAATCAGCTAATAAATTGGCCCCCCACCCCTGACTCCTCCCTTCCCCACCTGAAAACTTAAACTTTTAGTGAAATGTTTTTTATCTAAAAAGATTTTCTGTTAGGTACTACTCATAAACAAGTTATAGTCAGTTTGCTCAGTTTTTGGAAGGGAGGAAATTACACTGGCAAATGTCCTGAAAGTTGGAGCTGGCAGATCTTTTCACTGACAGTCAGCAGCTAGCACCCTGGGCAAATACAACATAAGCATGTGAATGTGAACATGCTGAAGAAGAGTGTTCATACAAAAAGTGCTTCTGATTTTTATCAGTTTCTGATACACGATTCAAAAACAATCACCCTCATCCTATCTGCTATCTTTTTGTGGGGTATTTTGAAGTAGATATTTGAAGTCAAAATTCCAAACAGGCCGGAGGTGCTCACAAAGAAAAGGCGCAGAACTCCTTAACTTCATATTTCAAGTTGCAGATAAAAGCACAATTAGTCAATTTTAGTTATAGGATGATTAAGAATTTATGATAAGAGCAATGATAAGCAACATCCTAATGATACATTTCTGAAACAAGATTCAGCCCAGCAGGCGAGGGTGAACGGAAGTCAGCAGCAGAGAAAAAGACAGATTTGAAGTTCTTGTTTATGAGAGGAGGTCTGAGTTCTAGGCAGGCGATAAGGTGGGATTTAGCAGGTAGGGTCACACTAAGATCAGCATGGGCAAAGTAATTACTTAGAAAGAAGTCACACAGTAATCTGCTTTGTGAGGTCCAGTTGATTTTTCTCCTTTGTACAAGCAGCGATGACCCGACCTGTGCTGCTTCTCCAGTATTCACTGCTCTTTGTGGGTTTAAGGCTCCAAATTAACTCAGCAAGATATAATGTCTCATAAGCTATACAGCTGATTTCCTCTGGACTGTATAAAGCTAACATAAAAGGTAGAATTAGGTGAGTGGATCGAATTAAAATCATTACCTTAATTAATTGATGTAACCTAACAGTAACCATGAATAGCCTGCTCTGTACCAGCCCAGCATAATGAATCACTGTGAACTTCACCACAGTACTGTGATCTAACCAGTGTAGCCTGCACTGAACAGCCTGGTATGTTAACCTTTCAATAACACAAAATTAGTATAATTCAGTTTGTTTTGCAAGGAAGTTTCACAAACGTATTCAGCTACACATCATGTATAGCGCCAACATCTGATTTAAAAGCTCTCGAACGAGGATGTTACATGTAAGATTTAAAATTCCAGTTTAGCAAATTTCACGTGCAGAGCACTCCTTACCTTTGAAAATCATCTTTCATCTTCCTCTTCTGTCCTCTCTTACCTACATCTTTCTCATTTCTGATTTTGTCACATTGATTTTTTTTCTCTCTCTCTGACAAATAGACTAACTTTACATTTAGCTCACACACTCATTTTGTGCTAAACTGAGCAGAATCAGAAATGACCTGGCTCTGAAAAAAAACCTTTACTCGGTTTATGCTTGCTCCTCTTATGTGACGCTAGCTAAATGCTGAAGTACTGCGAGCCATTTTATTTGCATCTGCACCATGAATGCATCACAGGGATGAGAAGAAAAAAGGGTGTGAGTGGGCTGTAGGATGTTTTCATTAGTTTCTTGTTACTGAGCAAGTATCTCCATGCTGTCACTGGAAGCAACTGCCAGGCTGCAGCAGGCAAAAACGTAACTAATTTGACAGTAATATGCGTTAATCTGCTTATCATATTTAAATGCTCATTAAGAGAAGGTTCTGGATTGTTCTGGCCCACTTTAAACTCTGCTGGTAGGAGGGGACACCCTGCTGTCAGGATTGGGGTGAGCAGATCAGTGGGCTACTGGATGGAAGGTGCAGGAGCTGAGGCTCTTTGGGATCCGTGGGGATGCTGCCACAGAGAAATAACAAGCAGCAACAAACCTGGGCTGTAGCCAGCAGGTGATGTGGTGCAGCTTTAAGCTTTTAAACTGTACTGATTTATTTTATGTTGCCTTTTTGCTCATATTCCAATATCCTGAACAATGAGGTGGAAATATGAAGATAAGGGAATATGGACTCACTGACATTTTTGCAGCATTTGCTGAATCATTCAGTTTCTAAGAGACATTTTTTCAGGAAAGCATTCTTCTCTCCTTTTAGAAAATGGCAGCTGCAGAAGCTAGATGTTTAAACTTTATGTAAAGTCTAACTGGTAACAAACTTTATTGGCTTTTCTAAGTTTGTACTATTTTAAGTATTTTCTTGGATCTTAGTGCAGAACAAAGAATATGTTGTACTGCTTGAAAACAAAGCTATAGAATAAAAAAAAGAAAGGCTAACAGTAAATCAAAATCTTTGTTGAATTAGCATACAGCTTCTTGGCATAACCATGTGTACTTGTGGTATTTCAGGAGTGTCTTTGAGAGCATTTTGTTCCAAGGCTGAACAGAGGTAATAGAAAATGAGGAAAGAGAGGTGAAATAATGTTCAACAAAATTCTCCAGTTGGCATCAAACCAACTGGATGCTTTTCAACTGCCAGGCCACATAGGTTCCCCACAAGGAGACAAGATTGGATCACTGTAGTTGTCCTCAATTTCATTTTTTTAGCTTCAAATAAATTGGTAGCCACTCTGTCATCAGCCACTCTGATGACAGAGGTTGTCCAGATCCAAACAGATCATTAAAGTTCGTCTGAAGCTCATATTTGTTAGACCTCTTACATTTGTTAGGTAACAAACTTTGGTGGCTCAGTGCTCAAGTTTATTGAGTGCAGTGTTACTGAAATGAAGGCCAGCACTTTGAACATAAAACAATGTCTGCAAGAAACTGCCGGTTTTAAAGGGAAGTTATTTCGCTAATTTTCAGCTCAGTGTTTTTATTCTTGGACTCTACTAGAATAGTTTTGCATTATTCAATTCAATTTTATTTACATAGCACTAAATCCCAACAACAGTGGCCTCAAGACACTTTATATTATAAGGTAAAGATCCTGGCAGTAATACAGTTTTATGACGATTCATAGTTCATTGTTTGAAACGAGGTGCTTAAACACTTTAAGCCATCTTTGTTCTGACTGGCTGCTCCTTGTAAACAGACGGTTTGAACAGCAAGCAGAAGGAAGATTCCATGTTGACAGTCTAAGCTGTGCGTCATTTTTCATATTTTTGCACATTACCAAATACACCTACCATTTCTACAGGAATGAAGATGGTCTCTCATTATACATTTTGAACCCTCAGAGAGTGCACTGCTAAAGGAAACAACAAAAAAACTATATCTCAGATTCTACAGGCCTCAGGTCAAATGTTAAATGTCAAAGTTCATGACAGTACAATTAAAAATAGACTGAACTTGTATGGTTTGTGTGGAAGGGCTGCCAGGAGAAAGCCTCTTCTTTCTAAAAAGAACATGGCAGCATGGTTTAGGTTTGCAAAGTTGCATCTGAACAAACCACAAGACTTCTGGAACAATGTCCTTTGGACAAACAAGACCAGAGTCTTGTTTGTTTGGTCATAATGCCCAGCACCACATTTGGAGAAAGCCAAACACAGCATATCAGCACAAACACATCATACCCACTGTCAGCACGGTGGCAGAGGGGTGATGATTTTGGGTTGTTTTGCAGCCACAGGACATGGATTTGCTTGCAGTCATTGAGCTAGACTTGAACTCCTCTGTATATCAAAGTATTTTAACATTAAATGTGAGGCAAATTGACAGCTAAAGCTTGGCCTCAAATGGGTTACATAACAGGGTAATGCTCCCAAAATGGCTGAAAAAGAAAAGAATAAAAGTATTGCAATGGCCCAGTTAAAGTCCAGACCTCAGCCCAATTAAAATCCTCAGCTGGGTCCTTAGGAGAGCTGTACAAGATAGCAAATACCTCAGTGAACTGTAGCAACATTGTAAAGAATTGGCCACAATTACTCCACAATGATGTGAGACACTGATAAAGTCATACAGAGAACAGTTACTTCCACTTATTGCTGCTATAGGTGGTTCTTAAAGTTTTCACATGACTCCTGTGACTGTAAAGGTTATGAGATCTCACTGACATGAAACAGTCAACTCAACAATCTGTTGCTATGAGCATCATACCACTCTCTTGGCAGTACTGCTGCTCATAGCAAGAATGCATATGCTAGCATCAATATCTGAAACGTTGGCTTTGTTTAATACAAGAATCCACCATCACAGCAGTATAAACATGACAGAAAATAAGGAAAATAAAAATATCTTTATCTTTAATGAGCCACAGCAGTTTGTGAATTGCTTGATTGAAATTATTTAACTGAAAAAAATTCACACTTCTAACAAGAATAACAATTTCCCCAAATGATAAGTAAACAGCCAATATGAAGAAACTGCATTACAGCTACAACAATTCCCCAAACTCTAATTTTGCACTAAATGAAAAATGCCATTGTAAACTAATCTCATTTGGGACTGGTGCTAAACATTGTTCTTGAAATAAAAATCTATCATATTTTTGATTAATAAATCTCTGGACAGAGCTTGTCTGCTAGAGGCACTACATGAAAGCCTTTATATTTGCTGCTGGAGAGATGTTTTCTGTTTAAAAAGGAGAAAAAAACACCCTCCTGGCTCACAGAAAGAATTTCTTTTTATGTTATCAGAGGCAGAAGCATTGTTTATATGGAATAAATGGAAGAGAAGCACGAGCACTCATAGCAACCTAAAAAATCTGTGACAGAAAAACTGAGGGAAGATTGCAAAGCATTGCACACACCATTTGACTGACAGGCAATACCTGAAAATGGATCGCTTGGCTGCTTTGAGACCAAGTTGTCACCAAAATAAATGTTATAAATAGGAATCTCCTGTCTTAAAGGCTTTAGGCTTGTAACTGGCATGATTTTGAGCACATATGTTGCTACCACTGTTTTACAGGGCTGCCAGATGAAGGCAGACACTTGTACACCGAGTGGTAAATCTGTGTTGGATGAATGCCTCAATGAGTGCGATTTAAAATCCCATCTTTCTGCCTGGTGTTTAGGCCTCTTCAGACCCTGCTGATAAGAGAGGGAAGTTTTCAGCCGCATTACAAGTAGAGAGAGGATGATGACAGCAGGGCTCACCTCACCCCAGGGAGGTGAGTAGCCCAGAGGTGTTGTGAAGAAATGGATTTTAGGAACACGGCTGTGCACCGAGAGGACCAAAATGGAGGAAAGCGAAGGCACACAGTGGTAAACAGCGCAAGACAAAATGGGAGGCACAGGTGGAGAAAGTCTAAAGATCAATACTGGTTGTCAGCAGAGAGAAGAAGAATAGAGGTACTGAACGATGAAAATAGGACATTTAGGTTGAACATAGAATATAAAGTAACGTGTATGTCATATTTATACAGAAAATGCAACAACCCTGAGTGCACAGGGATTGTTGCATTCATCTTTATGATGATTCAAATATGTTCGCCAGTCTGTTGATATATGGAAATTAAATATTTAATTTCATCCTTTTAAACTATGTATGCGGCTCCATAGTGTAGTGGTTTACACGTTTACTTGGCAAGCCAAAGGTCGCTGGTTTAGTTTCAGTAAGATTCACAAATCCCTCTTGCATGCAAGAGGCCATCTGATGTAAAACTGCCAAGTCAAATACGCAGGATGCTCTGCTGCTGATGACTCCTTGAGACAAAGGAGAAGCTGAAAGTAGCTTCATCTATCCTTTTAAACTCTGTGTTCTTCTCCTCGACGAGCTCTTGAGAGCGATATCCATTATTTGGTGCTCAGCAGGTGCTGTGCAGAGTGTGTTATTCAAGGTTATTTTGTTGGAAACAGTTTCCTGCTGTGATCAAAAAGTGTATGTATTGTAAATGGTTTCCACCATATAAGACTAGCTTGATAATTTCCACTGACTGTTACGGAGCTCCTACACAAAAGCACGATGTAAACTAATGACGTTCAACTTCTGTAGAAAATTAAAATGATTCCAGTTGTTTGTTTACTGCTTACATACACAGTGGTAATATTTTCCCTGAGGTTATCAATGATAATGAAAAATAAACGGAACCTAAAAATCTTTTTTGAATTAAAACATTTACATCATTTTTACCATGTCTGAATTATGGTATATATTTTTTCCTCCTCACTTCCAAGACTCTGAAGAATGTATGGAGCATATGGAGTGTTGAACATAGGATCGGAATTAAGAACTGGTACTTATAGTTACCTGGTTTCCAGTAGTTCAGTTCCTGCCATCACAACTTTGGCACCTGCACAGACAGCATGCTAACTTTGCTATGGTGCATGCTAACATTAAGCTAGCCAAGAATCCAGAGTGACGTTAGAGCTGAGTGAATCCCGAGCCCAGCCCAGCAGCCGCAGCCTTAAATTCAACAAGTAACAAATGGATGAGAAGTTAGGTTGAAGCCTCCATTTCTACCTGTTCATGTTTCTACAGTAGACTCACCGCGACGATCACTTTAAAGTCTCTTTGCGCTGGTTTTCATCTTTGTCAGCTTTGTGTTCTTACTTAAAAACTAAGAGAAAGCTCATATCTGTGTCTTCATTAGGATAGGGATTTGTGTTGGTGTGTGGGACTGTAATCTGCTTTTTTTATTGTTAAATGCTAATTATGAGACAATGCATTTTCAGGTCATTTTACGGAGAAACGCGAAAGTAATGTAACGTGTAGTATAATAAATTACTTTCTCCTGGTCGTAATTAAGTAAACAACTGCAATACTTTAAAGAAAAGTGTTCTGTGTAATGTGTGTAATAATGACTTCTTTTAAGTATCGGTCCCAACACTAATCACAACAAAGATGGGAAACACGTCCAACAGGCACAACCATTTGGCCACACAGCATACAATTTATTTCCACGAATGTAATGTTTTTGTTATGCTGCTTAGCGATGGTGGTGGCCAATTAACTCAATCAGAATCGATAAGAGAAATGATTGGGAATCAAATCAATATGTGATATTGATATTTTACACTTTTAAATGTTAAGGAAATTGAACATCAGAACTGCCCCCACTTAAGCCAAACTGATAATAAAATAGCATCTCAAATTAATCTGAAACATTGCATTACTGATTAGCTAAAATGACAGCAAAATGTACACCATACATCCAGCCATTAGCTTTAAATGGACACAGCAAGAGGGTCCTGGGCTTGAATCCACATGCTGGCTGTGGCCTTTCAGTGTATGGTTTGCATGTTCTCTTCATGTACTCTGGCTTCCTCCCACAGTCCAAAACATAATCTGTGGTTCTAAATCAGTGTTGGTATGAATGAAAAAACCAAAAAAACCAAAACCAAAACAACAACTTAAACAAAACCTTACTAATGAAGTCCTTTTGGAAGCAAGTCTCAGTTCTTGGCATCCCTTATGGCAGCCATTCTGGGCTAAAAACACATTCCCCAGCTTAAGTAAATTGGGAGAAAGCCATAACCTACTCAGTGGTCACTGGGGCACAAGATAGCACACAGAGTTGATAAAAGCATTCATATAAAAGTTTGGTGACTTTGTCTCCGAACGCACTTTAATAAGACTTTTCCTCCAAAGTTAGATTTGTACTCACCGAGTGCAGTTTTATGACATTATGGCTTTATTTATGACTCAAATCAGAGTGCCAGTCAAAGGAAGTATTCTACAGCAGTAAAGACAGATAAATATTTATTTTGTAAAGTGCACTCACTTGTGGTTGAAGGACAGTGCTTCAGTTCACATCAGAAGACCCTTTTATCCATTCAACAAGCTCATAATGTAAACTAATGGTTTTGGCTGTAGGAGAACCAGAGAGACATTTTGCTATTGAAGGAAGTTCCTCACTGAGTGAAATGAGTAAATCTTTAAATGCTGGGGAAATACACACTAGTGGGTTCCTTTTCATTCCTTTAGCAGATACGTTGGGTCATCCTTTAAGAAGGGAAAGGAGAAAATGTCATCCCATAACACGCTGGAGGCGCAACATTCAAAGTCGATGCACAGCTCAGCTAAGTGTAACTATTATTTACTGCAAACTTTATAGCCAGTGATCAATGAGTAGACTTGAGGTTGATCTTCCAGGTGAAGCATATAAATGGTAGCGATATTAAAACACAGCAGACAGCAGACCTAATATTGATCAGATACATCATCATGCGTAGTCAGACTAGAGGACTTCTCTAAGAGATGCTGTTTTATTTTCTTTGGACTCTGCTCTTTTCCTCCTGCCATGCAGCTCAGTGCTCAATATTGTTTGGCCAGTATATCCACTATCCCTCCTCTGCACATGCTCAAACCCCTCAAGCTGAGCTCTTCCCTCTGATATACTCATTTAAAGACTGGTGCCACAAAATTGCTGGTGTAAAATCTGAAACACTGATGTCATTGGCATGTGCCACAGCAAGAAGTCCACTGATGACTTTTAATTGCAGATCACATGATTTATTTCCCTTTTGAAATTTAACCCACATTTAACTACATTAAAGTTAAATACGAAAACAACAACAACAAACAAAACATGTAGGCTGGTTCTCAACCGGCTGGACCAGGTATATGACCGCAGACTCCAACCAGATGGTTTTTTTCTGAGCCATTTATTCAAACAGCAGCTGGAGAATAACAGACTTCATTTACAAAGACCATGAATTGCAGTGTCATGTAATTTGTACATAAAATATGTGAATAAAGTTAAAAAAGACAAGTAAAGCCAGGTTCAGTATTTATTGTCAGTACTCTTTACTTCAATTCAGGGTCAGAGCTGTAAAGCGATGATTCCTGTGACTTACATTTTGATAAAAGGGAAACATCTGGGAATAAAATGTACGCGACGAGTGAAATGTGTAGAACTCAATTCAGTTTTCTGTTTATGTCTTATGAATGGCAGCTTCTCACTCAGAAGAAATGTGAATCTTCTTAAAGCTGATGTTCAACAGTTCAGTTCTGAATGAGCAGTTCAGTTTTCAAAAGCAAATGTGCTTAGTTAGTGAGTAAGTTGCACTCATATGTAAATGGACACTGATCATTAGGTAACAGAAGATAATTTGTTACATGCAGTATAAGTTTGAAAGCATTAAGGTGCTTGACTTTGCCTTCTCCCTGCAAAGGATGAGAAGTGTCAACCTAATTTTCAACATGATCCGAGAAATTTAAACTGGCTGTGATAAATTAATTTTCTCTTTATTCTGTAAATGGAAGTTTGCAGTAATTATAAAAATTGGTAGTTTTGTTAGAAGCTCTTGATACTAAAAGCTTACTCTATGATTTTTTTCCATATTTTAGACTTTTTTCTTTATGTGGCATTCTCTGTTCAGTATTGGTGTCATGCCTGCCTTTATCTTAACCTGTTTCTAGCAATTTCCTCTGCCACACCAACCCTCTGCATGTCCTCCTTCTTTAAATCCATGGACTTTTTCAGCATCCTTTGCGATATATCCACTATACCTCCTCCTCACATGTGAGCTGTCTCCTCAGATGTACTTAATTCTTATCATAGCCATTCTGGTAGTACCAGTGAAAATCTTCAGCATCTACAGCTCACCAAATCATACTCTCTTCGTATTCTCTACCTTTACTTCAATTCTTGCATCTTCAGTTTTGTCTCCCTGTGATTCGCACAGATGTACTTTCATTCCTTTTCTCTCCAGACCATACCTCCACCTCTCCAGGCTGTCTTCCACCTGGCCACTACGCTGACTACAAATTAGTGTTGTCTGCAAATATCATAGACCTCTGCCTTACTTCATCTCTAAACCTGTCCATCACCCCTGTTAGCTCAGAGCAGATCTTTTGGGGTCATCCCAACCCTGCAGTGTTGGAGCATGCTTGTGTACTCCTGGTTCTGGTCCCAATGCTGGATAAATGGGAGAGTTGCATCAGGAAGGGCATCTGGGGCAAAATGTTTTCAAAATAAAACATGCAGCTCTAGAATAATATGTTATGTAATATATTAATTATTTGTATTTTTCAAACTCTGAAATGCACAAATGCTGACGTTGAAATGCGTTGCATTACAATGCATACTGTAATGCATTTTTGATTTTCGGTAAAAATGCTATATACAGTAGTTACTGATCAACACTCCAAGGATCAGTGTGATATCAAATATAGAATCACAGCAAACATAACTCATTTCTTTAACAATGTAAATTAATCCGTGAACATGCAACAATAGGAAAAAGAACCTCTGCATTACACTGCCTCTCAACCCCATCTGTGGTCCTCAGAGCCACAGCAGAAGGTAGTTTCTTTTGGCCATACAGTACAAGTCTCATCAGTGCACGCACACTGTATTTCCACAATTCTGCTCTCAGAAGGCAATCTAAGTAATGAACTGTGCGAAAACCCATCTGTATTCCATTTTCAATTTGGCACATCTGCAGTGCCATTAATGATCTCGCAGACACGTTTGTATGCAATGTGATTTGCTTTGTTGTATCTTTCCGCAGCAGCACACACAACTTATCGATATGTTGAATCACGAGATTGGATTTGGAATAAAGTTGAGTGCGGCGTAATATCTTCATGAACAGGACATTTAGAAGCCATTTTTCACACACAATGAAAAGACTGGAAAACAATGAAATCATTAGTTCTTAAAGTTAAAATGTGTTTTAAATAGCTACATTTCCCAGCGGAGAAAAAAAACACGGAGGTTTTCTAGACGATATCGTCAAAAAATAAAAGATCCAAGGCGTAAAATTATTTTCAGAAATGATGCCTTTTCGTAGAGGCGGCAAAACTGTTTTATTTGTTTGTTTTTTTATAGCAGTGTGGTATTAGCAACAATAGTTACAACCACAGCTTGTAAAGTAAACAGTGCTTCATAAAGAAACTCAATTCTAAAAGAAACTAAAACACGGCTGTGGGTATGTTAGTGAAGCACACTAAATATGTTGAGGCTGCTGAAAATTATCCAGAGTCAACTGCTTGTTATCGATCTGTTTATCTCCAACTGGATCGAGTGAGGTGATATAGTTAAATTTGATCTTTAATGAAGGCAGATAATCAATTCTTCATGCAAATAAAAAAAAATATAATTAAGATTTTGTGTATCTCAAACTAAGCAACAGAGCTGTTATAGGATAATTACTTTTGCTGAAGAAATGACAAAATAAATTTAAATTATTCAAAATATAATAGAAATATAATTGGCAAAAAGGAGTGTGTTTTTTTTGGTTTTTTTAACCGTGTATTGAGGCAGAAAAAACCTGACACTTATAAAATTGTCATGGTATTTTTCCCTCCATTTTTTCAATCATCTGACACAAACAAATGAACATGACCATTTATTTGGTGTAGTGTTTTCTTCCCCTCAATGAAGACTCCAGTTTTCAGTATTTGATTTTAGTATTTGATTTGAGAGAGCTCAAACTTCACTGTCTGCCTTCTTTCTGGCAACATTTGGTGCTTTGCAGACAGTGAAATGTACATTTCACTCAGCTATTTGATAAACCAGAAACAGACTGATGCTTTAAAGACGTGTTTAGCATGTTAGCATTGTCTACAAACCCCCCCACAAACAAACAAAAATGAGCTTTAAGATTCAAGAACACTACTGTATACAGAGACTTAGGTGAGACTTAGTTGAGATTTAGGTGATAACAGCTTTTAACTAGCCAACAAACATTTGGACAATGAATGACCATTGCTGTGACATTCATTCAAGCCATGTTTGAAAAAATATCTTGTGCCAATGGTCAAGATGCTATCTGAGGCAGGTACTGTGAAGCAAGATTAATGGGTTCAGCTATCCCAAAAAGTTGTGGCTTTCCATTTATTTGGCTAGATCACCATGGTAATTAATACTGTGAAAGATTCACTGTTCATTTTAGAATAAATTGTATCTAAATCATGTTTTTCTACTTGATTTGACCACTTAAAGTGCTTTTCTAAGCCTCATTCACATACACATTCATACATGTGATTCACACACTCGCACCCCAATGGATGGATCAGGGCCAACTAGGGGTTCAGGGATACTTTGTCGTGTAACATCTGTTATCTCTGGCTGTCTTTAAGCCAGCTGATTCAAGGAACACCTGGATATATTGAACTTGCTTTGCAGTACACCTACATCAGGAAGATAGTTTACCATTGAAGATAGGATAAGCTTTTGTTACAGCAATGACGATAGTGATATACAGCAAGTAGAACTGAATATTTCGAAATCAACAAAGCAGAATTTTTCAAATTAAAGAGCTTATGAGGCTCTGCCAGGCGGCTCCATTGTGTTGCAAAGAATCATTGCATGTGTTATGAAAGCTTTCCTATATCTGTCCTTGTGTTAGCAGAGCTGAATCACTCTGTTAGAGAAAGTGCTGCGTGGATATTGGTGAGAATAAAGCAAAACGCCAAGCAAAGGTAAAAAGAAAAATTGAGTTATGTATCATAAGGCGGGATCACACTCAAAAAATCCTTTTCACAGCACTACATTTCATCCTACTGAACTAATCAGCCATCATACTTAAAATTAATATTTTAAGTGAAAGGGATAATAGGACAGAGGACATAAAAGCTTACGCTAAAACTTTAAAAAGTGTTTTACAAAACACAAAAGAAAAAAAGTAAATTGAATATTATTTTTTGTTATTAACATGGCAAATTATAGTTATTCACTTGTATGACTGAACAGAAAATGTAGTTTTAGTGGTTGAAAACTATGCTTGATGAATTTCTGACTTCTCAGAGAAGTTTCGTGTGTCAGCTCAAATTTGGGGATAAAAATGTTCAAAATTCAGTTTGTTATTTGGCTAATAAAAAATAAAAATAATATTTAGGGTTTCAAACAGATTTTTTACATTTTAGGATTGGTGGTCTATTAAATTTGTAAAGCCCTGTCTCTGAATGTCGTAGCCATGTTTTTTTTAAATGTTCATTGTCTTTTTTTACATAAAGTTGATATGTGATCTGTACTTTTTGGTTTGTATTGGACCACTAGTGGAAAGCAAAACAGCATCCCCTCTGGCTGTTCCACAACAGCTTCAGCCGTTGTCACTATCGCCTCAGTGTTGACTGGTTATGAGTGACTCCTTTTCCATTAGAAATACAGAATTTATCCATCCCAATGTTTAGTGTTCAGTGCAGCTTTAAAGCGGCTGTCATATAATATATATATACAAAATAAGCCTAAGCCCACCTTCACTTTGGAGAAATCCATGATTTGTTTTTTAATGAGAGATCATCTCATTTTAGAACCAACTTCATCAATTGATTTTTTCCACTAGGTGTTTTGCAAACACTGCACCGCAGAGATGGAAGTTGAAAACAAACCTCATTATGCCCCGTGACACTGCAAAGCGACTGCAGGTGTGTTTGTTTTCGTTGGATGGGGAGGGTAATGTGAGGATTTGACCTGCAGTATTCAGTAATTCCAGCTACACAGTCTTAATCTCATCTCATTTAAAGCTCCCCTTTTCCATCAAAACAAAAGAAGCCATCTCACATGGAGCCCAAATTGATTATACCACATCCCCTAATTCAAAAAAGTTATTAAATCAGACCAGTATTCTAGTCATTCTCATAAAGCTGTAGGCCATCTCATGGATGCCTCCTCCTCCGCTGCTGGATTCTCCGGAGCTCACTCCATCACCTTCCCACAAAGTCCTCCACATTACCCTGAGCAGCTGTTTGGGAAAATCAAATTATGCACAGAGATATCATTTAAATTCAGCAGCCACCATCACTGTTACCCGTGATTTATTGATACCTAGGAGCAGGCATTAATATTGTAGTTGTGATTAAGACTCATCTGACTCGGTTTATGATCTGCACCCATTTTGATGTCTTTATTATCTGCCCTTCAGTCTGCAGGGAGGTTAATCTTGTGTTGGAACCAAACTGTTTGTCAGACATTTGGGGGTTTGTACAGTAGGGCTTCCCTTGTTATGCCTAACCTTTCAAAAGGTTGCAGTGTTTCATTTGACATTTCAGAAACAGACCATTTGCCTTGACAGGCACGCCATCACCAAATGACAGAATTATTTTTCTCTGAACTACTGCTAAACCTAAAACCCCAAACATTATGTAGTTTATTGGTTTTCCATGACGGTTATGTTATTTAATGATATTTCATGACCAACGTTCTTTATGAATTAAATAAAATAGTGCAAGAATTTACTAGGAGGGTAGCCAGTCAGTGAAGTAGTATTACATGTTAGTAAGGCTACACCTATAATTTCTTAATAACACGTTTTCTTTTGAAAACACTTTTGGACAACCCAATAAAAAATGGAAAGTTAAGAATTAAACTAATTCTGTCTTCTAAATATGTCAGAATATGCAAAGGGTTAGCCTTAATATGGTCAGGAAACCCAGTAGCAGCATATTAGAAGTTGGCTGTAAATGAGGGGTTTCTTAAAGGGAGAAGAGCAGAAATGGCTGAACCAAAGAGCTGCACTGAGTCCCAGTATAAGAAAAAGAAGGATTATTATCGAACAAATGAATCATGCAAAGCTGTGGTAGTAGTACAAACATATGGTGCTTTAATTGAACATAATGGACCCGCTTTAATTTCCATTTCACTCTGACCTGCATTGTTTCCAGCAACAGAGACAAGCCTGCTGCATACTATCTGCACACCACATGCATAGTTGTGGTGAGATGTTTACATACACTCGTCATGGGCATGAATGTCATGACGATTTTGGGCTTCTTATTTTTTTTAAACTGTCATTTAAACTGCAACTCTGGTTTATCTCCTGAAAAGGAGAAGTCACACAAACAATGTGCATCTAGCACAATGACCCTCTATTACAGGTAACCTATTCAATGAAACGGGATGAGTGAAGAAACCTCTATACCATAGGGGTATTTATGTTGTGCATTTATCTGCTTTTCCAAAAGTGGTAAAATATTTAATATGAGGTTAAAATACTTTAATTGAATAAAATAATATTTTATATTTATTATTATTAATTATGTTTTCCAATGTTATTTGTATCATTTGGGTTTAAAGTATCAGGACATAATACAAAAGCATATAGCCCTTAAATGTAAGATGAACAATAACATGTGACATATCACATGGTGTCATTATTCAACCAAAACTAAGTCAAAATGCAGAAGCAGAATGTGAACAACTAAGTGCATGCTTAATGCTTAAAAGGAATTAAAATGGAAGGCACCAGCCAGGTGCTGCTAATAAAATGTACTTGATTATCTGATCATCAGCAAGTGGGAGCACCTCTATGAAAGCAGAAGTTTTGACAGTTTGTAGGTCTGGGGCATTCAGGCGTGTGTTAAGGCAATACTGATGAGGAAAGACTGCAGTAATCTTCGACAAATAACTCTTGGTGCTCATTACTCTTCATAAGGTAATTTCCAAACTATTTCAAATCCATCATTCTACCGTTTTAATCAAAAATGTAAAATTTAAAATCAATTTAAAACAGCTGGCAATTTCCCCACTTGTTTCCCAGTAAATTCACACTGTCAGACCATGAAATGCCAAAGCTAGAGCTCAGACTCTACAGGCCACACGTCAAATGTTAACGTTAATGTCAGTACAGTCACACCAACTGTCAAGCACAGTGGTGGGGGGGTTTATGATTTGGGTTTGTTTTACAGCCACAGCACCTGGGCACCTTGCAGTCAGTGAGTCAATCATGAACTCATCTGTATACCAAAGTTTTCTAGTGTCAGAAGTGATGCGATTTGTCACAGCTAAAGCTTGTCTGAAACTGGGTTATGAAACAGGACAATGATCCAAAGCAAATATACAGCAGAATGGCTGCCTGGGCCATTATAAGACCTTGGTTCTTTTCTTTTTCAAAGTCTAGAATTCAACCATGTTGAAAAGCTTTTTCAAAAACTTAAGAGAGCTGTGCGTAAATGGATACATTCAAACCTCAATGAACTGAAGTAACGTTGCAAAGAAGAGTAGACAAAAATTGCTCTAAAATGATGCAAGAGACTGTAGAAATAAAACAAAAAGTATCTCAGAATTTTATCATTAGGCATATCGTAGAAACATGAGCTAATTTTATTTGATGGTTTTATATTTGAGAATTTAATAAGTCACCAATCGCATGAGATGAGATTATTTTTCTTCTCATTACTGCTTAGATTAAAGTAACTCAAAAAAATATCTTAACTGCAGGGCAAAAACCTTATCTGGGTAAAATGTTTTAATCCCATTATATCTCTTGGCACACCCAGCTTCCTTGGTGGGTGTGCTTTGCGGTTACCCATCACCACATCCAAAAAGTAGTGCGATACAGGGTCCTGGAATACACCTGCATGTCAAAACACAAATAAAAATGCAGGTCTTGTGTGAAATAGCTTTAAGTTCAGAGGGATTCTTTTGAAATCAATCACCTCTTATTCAAACCAGTGAAAGCCACAAGGCACAGATGAAGAGTCTTTCAAAGAAAAGAGCAATCATAGTGACTGTTGTTCTCTCACTGACTCACAGTGGGGGATTTTCTTTTCTTCTGCCTCCTTATACAATACCACAGCCTAAGTCCTTGCACTGCCTTAGTCACTGCGCCATCATTCCACTCTGGCACTATTGATTGCATCAAGTCCCTCCAAAAGAATGAATGGAATAACTTTCCTCTCTGTATCCATTTCCTTTTAAACTGATGGCAGAAACACAGAGGGTGTGGGGAACGCTGGGCCAAGGAAACGAGGCAAAAGGATTGGTCTGTGTGGATTCCCGCTCTACTGATCATGTGCATTGACTGCCAGGCTGACAGTAACCGCAGACAATCATCCTCATCCCCTCTCCCATCAACCTCATCCCCTCTCCCATCAACCTTGGTTTGGCTCGGCCAGCCACAGCCTGCACAGAATCAATCAGCACTGAGATATGGGCAGCCGTCACGGTGGTGACCAATTTTGGCATGCAAGGCTTTCCCTTAATAGACAAAGAGACGGAGATCAATAGCCAATTTGGCCTTGGAATGAGGCTGGACTGGATCAAGGAAAATTCATTTTCTTCTCCCCTTTTTTTTCTGGAGAAGTCGGGTAAAATATGACGAATATTCACGACGTGTACAGTAAAGAAGTGAATCATTCATCTGTTTGAGTACGGATAACCTTGAAAGCGAAGTCAAGACTGAATTTTTGATCTGAGGTTTTTCTATGTGGGATATATAATGTGCCAAGAAAATGACAAGGATTTTAATACATAGAGTATGTTTCTCCTATTTTCTTTTGTTGCCTTTACTGAATCCAGATTTGCTCATTTTCACCAAAAGCAGTGCAAAACTTAAACCTGGAAAGTAACTGAATACATTTACAAGTAGTGTATTTAATTTTATTTTACATAATTTGACCTTATTTGAATAAATTTTATTTTTCATTTTTATAAAATCAAACCCTAGCTGAAACCAACCTTCTTTATCATCTCATTTTGTTAATTTACATTTATTATTTTCCATCTTCTTCAGGTTCATGTCTGGCATGGACTTCCAACTTCATATAGACCCTACAATATTAAAAGAAAACCCCAACAATCACATGATAACAAATGAGCCCGCACTTGGCAAAAGTTGGAAAGAAAAACTCCCTTTTAACAGGAAGAACCTCTGGTAGAAACAGGCTCAGGGAAGGGGAGCTGCTGGGACCGATTGGGGTTGAGGAGAATGAGAAGAGAGCAGATGAGTTTCCATAGAAACACAAGGCACAGCTGGCGGTAGTGTATTGGCCATTATGTGCCAGTAGAATACAAAAGAAGAAGAGCACCATTTACCTTTTTAGTTATATAATTAGCGTTTGTATTTCCAATGACAAGCTAAGGTAATAGATTCTGTATGCTAATCAATAGCTCGGCATGCTGGTGTCCAGCAAGTCTATCAGTTATTGGTGCCAGCTTCTCATTGGTCAAATCAGTAGGTGGCTTCACCAGGGATATAGCCTCCTCCAGTTTATCAGTAGTATTATTTTTGTCCATGATGTTGTGCCATAATGTAAAACTGGTTGATACATAGAGTGGAAACATGTAATGGTTGTTTTGAGGATCAGAAATTTTCAGCTCTCTCAAGCTATCAGGTTTCTCCTGAAGGGCATAATTCAGGTGGAAATTGTAACAGTTGTCGTAAATGAATAAAGAGCTTGAGAGATGGGTGTAAATCCTGCATACAGCATTTCCTCCATACAGCTGGCCAAGCCGATAACAGCATGTTCAATTCTACGTTTTCTTTTTTCTCTCAGCCCAAAAGAGTTAAAAGTAGCCAATATTTCATATAAAGAAATAGCAACTAATACAGATTCTTGTTCCCAGAACTCATTAATGCTCTCAGATGACTCGGGTTTCTCTTTTTCCCCCTTTCACTTTTAATACTTTACATACATTTTACTGGAAACAGTTGTGCTTTCTTCCCTAAGTAAGAATTTTAATGCAGTTCTTTAACACTGGTATTGCTTTTCCCTTCTATATACAAACAAATAATTATGTGTTCAGTCCACAGTTCTCGCTCTCTTTGGAAACACCATCACTGCCTCTCTCATCCTATTTTAAAGTTTTGTCACAATGTGAATTATAATTATAGCAGTTGGGACTAAAATGACAATAATTTGTGGTTGTGCATGAATGGACAGCAGCCTCTCGAGAATGTAATTGGAGCAGGAGCGGATTCAGTCACGAAACCTGAAGGGTTCCTTTTCTACCCATTCACTGCTCATAATTATAATGTGACAATTCTCTCTACTATGTTATAATTTTCCCATTGAGATGCATATTAACTTGTTTCCATTAGGAGCCTGTCTCCGTGGAGAGTTATCTGGGGGTGATATAGCTCATATACAGAGTTATCAGTGGGGAGAAAACCATGGCCTGCAGGCGTTTGAGGTGTTCACGTCTTCTTCCTCAGGCTGTCCTCGAGCCTCCTCGGCCTCGCCACAGAACAAAAGGATGGATTCAATTATGAAGTGACACCTCGAGCCATGTAACAAAAGCATGCTGCTTCGAAGGAGATCACTCAAAATGTATCCTCTCTCTTTATCTCCTGTCTGTCTTCCTGTCTCACCCCTGTCTCTCTCAAATCAGTGATTCCTATAGAATAAAAAAAGGAGGAAAAAAAACACGTGTCTCATCTCTCACACGCAAAGGGCTCCCAAGGTCATCATACCCTGAATGTGACAGGGAACTTTTCCTTTGGATTAAACAGTTTTATTGATTCAGAGCAATTAGTGCAGAACCGAAGGGATAACTCAGCCCACACAGCTGCATAGGTAATGAGGATTACTCCCTTCTTGTTTCCAGCAGTCAGATATGTTCACTGCATAGAGAGATGTGTTTTAGCCTTTTTTCCACTTTCTACACTGGCTGTTTTATTTTTTTTTTTGCTTTTCACTTTTTATCGCTTGTTTTACTTATTTAGTATTCTGCATTGAATTTCAATTCTGGCATCAACTGCTTAAAACATAGAGTAACAAAATTGATATTGCCATTCTGTGTTTAGATGTATAAATAGTATTTACACTGGCTAAGTGCATATAGCGATGTTTATAATGGCAAAGCCACATGGGGTTAATACCTGACCCTGCGGTCCCCCTTTTAGAGTCTTTCAGCTAATTCTGTTTGCTTTTAAAGCCCATATTTTCACTGCTTTTTACACTCTTACCATACCTCAAGCAAAAGGTCATAAACTAAGAAGATGTTTTTCTGTGTTGGCTGAATCCTTAAATAGATGCAAAAACACCAACTTTACACAGAGATGAGTGGGTACAAACAGTTGATGTGGGAACGGCGATGTTTTAAAAAACACAAAATATAGAGAAAAGTGTTTGCCCCTTCCTGATTTCCTATTTTTTGTATGTTTGTCACACATAAATGTTTCAGATCAAACAAATTTAAATATTAGACAGAGATGACACAAAATGCAGTTTCAAAATGAAAGTGTTTATTATTAAGGGAAAAAAAATAAAAACCCACATGGCCCTGCGTGAAAAAGTGATTGGCCCCTAAACCTAATAACTCGATGGACCACCCTTAACAGCAACAACTGCAATCAAGTGTTAACGATAACTGGTAATGAGTCTTTTACGGCACAGTGGAGAAATTCTGGCCCCTTCATCTTTGCAAAATTGTTGTAATTCAGCCACATTGGAGGGTTTTGGAGACGAAGATGCCCGAACCACTTCACTGGCTCCTTTCGATGTGGAAGACTAACAGCGCCGGAAAAAGCTCATTTCCACCGATTGCATCTGTAGTTTCATTCTTTTTGTCACTACCCAGACTGGAAAAGGGTGGGGTGCCTACTCTGTGTTAGGGATGACCTCCTGCCGCAAGAGTTTAACCATCTCCGGGTCTTGTTTATGAGTGAGAGGAGAAGGGAGCGGGAGATTGACACATGGACTGGGGCTGCAGCTGCTTTGATATGGATGTTGCGTTACTCTGTTGTGGTAGAGAGAAAGAGAGAGCTGAAAATAACATGTGCACCCAAAATTGCTGAAGGCTTTATTAGACTGAGCACAGTCATTACATTGAACACAACAGCAATAACTTGCCATCCGGGGCAGAAATATATACTTTTCCCTGGTGACTGGTGGAACCAAGGATCACTTAACAATCTCAGGGGCTGCATGATTTCACTGACTTCACATTGACAAGTCATTGCCAGCTCTCATTTTTTCCTGTTTATTCCCTAGCAATGGGAGGTTGTCAGGCAGTTGAGAACTGGTCTTCTAGGCCCGTGTAACAGGTGTCTTCGAAAAAATCAGAACAACAAAACCAACCAACACAAATATGATACGAGAGAAAAAGAAATGACAAAAGCCACAAAGACAGATATGTGATTCATAACAGTACATACTCGAGTAGTTAGCAGTTTGAGAAACTTTAATAGGGATGTTTTGTTAAAAGGGTCTCTGATACAGGTGCAATGTAGGCCAGATAGTCTTTATAACCTAAAGATGACCTACTTGCTTTTGCAGCTTTCCCCCCTCTGCTTTCAGTGATATTGTGTGCAATTCACATCAGTTGCTAATTTTTATGCCCTTCTGTTGGTCTACAGTTAGCGGTGATAGCACCATCAACAGCGGAGAAAAAGAGGCCTGCCACTAAGTAAACAGAAACAGATACAATACAAACATCTTAAATATTAAAATAACTTGGCTTATAAATTTTAATGAGAAAATAAATGCATTTTAGCGAGGAACACAGAGCGTAAACACAACTTTTGTTTGTTTACAGGATAATACCTTTGGGCACCTTTTAAGCTCACAGGATATAAACTTCAAGCCTGCAGCCTCAAAAATAGTAAAGGAGCACAATTAACATCAAATCAACATCAAAACTCTTCTCAACAATCTTCTCAGATATAACCCTTTTAGCACATGTCTACAAACTATGTGAATGCATTCTGACTTAAACTGACTTCTACCTCAAGTCTCCTGTTTTATAATCCTAAATAAATATTTCTCCTTTCTAGAGTAAGGTTTTGCCAATAACTATTTTAGTTATCTCCATTAATTATCTTCCATGCAGGCTTGATTATGCTCTGGATCCTACCAGTGTTGTGATGATTAAGTCCCATTTCCACTTTCACAAAGATTTGCTTTTGTGAGCATGTTGTGAGAATTCAAATACTCACATACTCGGCGATATCATTGAATTCAGGTGTTCCAGTCACTTCCATGGCCACGGGTGTATAAAATCAAGCACCTTGGCATGCAGACAGATGTCCAAACTTTATGTGACCTTCAGATTAGGTCAAGACAGTTGTGTAAAGGAGCTTCATGGGATGAGTGTCCATGGCCAAGCACCTGCATCCAAGGCTTACATCACCAACAGCAATGGTCTAAAGCAGGGGTAGGCAACTCCAGGCCTCGGGTGCCGGGGTCCTGCAGGTTTTAGATATCACCCTGGGTGAACACACCTGAATCAAATGATTAGTTCATTATCAGGACTCTGGACTCCTTCAAGACATGTTGAGGAGGTAATTTAGCCATTTGAACCAGCTGTGTTGGATCAAGGACACATCTAAAGGACACCAGCACTCGAGGCCTGGAGTTGCCTACCCCTGGTCTAAAGCATACTGCCACTGAACTATAGAGCAGTAACAGAGATGTGTTCTCTTGAGTGAAGTATCATGCTTCTCCATCTGGGAATCCCATAGAGGAGTCTGGGTTTGGGAGTTGCCTGAAGGACTTGTCTGACTGCTTTGTGCCAAGTGCAAAGTTATGTGATGGGGGATTATGGTGTGGGGTTGTTTTTCAGGAGTTGGACTTGCCCCCTTACTTCAACTCTTAATTACTTGCTCCCAATTTTGTGGTTGCAGGGTTGGCTCCTTCTTGTTCCAACATGACTGTGCAACAGTGCACAAAGCAAGGTCCATAAAGACATGGATGAGTGAGTTTGGTGTGGAAGAACTTGACTGGCCTGCACAGAGTCCTGACCTGAACCTGAAAGAACACCTTTGGGATGTATCACAGTGGAGACTGCAAGCCAAGCCTTTTTGTCCAACATCAGTGTGTGACCTGATGAATTAGCTTAAAAAATTCCCATAATAGACCATTCTTGTGGTACTACCATGCCATGAGGCCCCATGTTGTGCAAAAAATTATTAGGTTAAAATTCACAGATGGCTTTCCTACTTACTGTCAAAAAGCAGTAATTACAAGACTTTTAAGGGAAAACCACTCGGCCAAGTAGCTGCAATTAACATACATTGATATTTAGTAGCTCTTAGTTAATGGTGAGCAGGTGCACCTAAAGTTTCACTGTGATTAAAGTTTATTAAGTTTATTTTATCAAAGTTCTTAACCCTTGTATTTTAGTGAACATTGAAAATGAATCTATATGACTCATTTAGTCATTTTTTCACCATCAGATTCATCGGCCTTGGCTCACTTTCTGTGAAGAACATGACGAAAACATATTTTCAATGAATGCACACTGTAGCCACCCACTCTCCTACATATTTACATTATGTGTGGTGTTTGGGTCCACTCGGGGTAATAAGTGTGGAAATTGTAGAACTGTTTACATTCACTCTACCCTGTTCTACCTCAGCCTGTTGTTTGTGTGTGTGTGTGTTGGTTTGCACATCTGTGCATGTGTTTTGTCTTTCTGCTCCTGCTATTCCTGCAGAAGTCTGCAGCATTATTACATTTCAAGCACCTACACCTGTCACATTGCCACATGTTTTACCCTCTATCTTGCAGGAACCATTCCATAGTTTCCTCACACTCTATCTCAGCTGCATATTGCAGAGAAATACATATTGATGCCAGTAATGGTCAAATTGAAAGGTCCTCTTGCCAAGGAATGAACCGTCCTGCACAGTTCAAAGAAATAAACATCATTTATGGTGAAAAAGTTTAATTTATATTTGTTCAAGGTAAAAAAAAATTCCACCCATGTCTTGAATATGATTCACTTTCTTTTGTATTACATTTTAATGACAAAAAACAAATTGCAGTTTATTCATAAAATGTGATCTAACAGAAATAAAGTCCAAATATGAGTGATATATGTGGTCTATATCACTGAAGTAAATCACAAAACTGCAAAGCATTTTTACATAAGTTGTTATGTCTGTGTTGATTCAAATGAGCTTTTTATTTCATCTTTGACTTTCTGTCCTTGTGCAACAATTGTGTCTGCTGAAAAACTGCAAATCCAGACTAGACATGAAGTGTATTCTCTAACACGACTGTCTTACCCTGACCGTCACAATTCAACTTGCTCTGCAATATTCTCTCACAATGCATCACCTTGTCATGTTTTCTGTCTTAAATTACTCGGTGATTGATTTCATCTAAAGAACTTGATGACTTTTCCGTTCAGGGCTGGGAGGAATGATTGGTGTTCTTTGTTATTGAATCAATGTAATTTCATCCAATAGACTTAAAATTGCAATGGTAATAAAACAATTTGGAAAGATATAGTGTAGCACTGAAATGCTTCTAATCTTGACAGCAGTGCTACATCTACATGAGGTAAATGTCTGTTCACACATAAGGGAAGTAAAATTGCTTAGCAACCCGTAAAAAATGATCTGGCTTTGATGAATCAGCTAGGAGGAAAGGGTTAATTGTGTACACTGTCAAAACGGCAGACATTAATCCCCCACAAAGTGCTCAGGCTGGCCTGGTTATCTTTCTACCCTCTAACTGAACCTAATGACTTTGCAACACCTCATCTGTCACTGCTGTCATAACTTTTACTGATTTCATTAAAGCCTCTGCAGAGATTAAAACTGGGACTCTTCATTCTGCCTTTGCAGCCTGACACATTATTGGCAACGCACGCAGATTAATTTAAATATTTTCTGAATCAAAAAGTGAAAATATGCTCGTCATTCCCCCTCTAAGCTAACATAATATAAATGTTAATTGAGATTTGTGCAGTGAGCTGAGAAAATGGATATTTGCAATAAAGCAAATGCTCTCCAACTTTTGAAATGCAATACAGTATTGGCTTCTTCTGTGCTGTACATTTACAGTACACTAACTGAGAAAACACATTTAGACAGAAATGAAAATATATAGTTAGGATGGAGCACGAGTTATCAGTGAAGTGCTGCTTCTAAACAGGCCCTTCTTCCATTGCAGTAATCACTTTGACGGCTGAGATAATTTAAAGATTCAATTTTATACTGAAGTGAGCTGGTCAGCTGCTTTCTTCCCAAACAACGAGCGACAAATTCGAAGAAGTGAAATTAATATGTCGGCAGCTACGAACACACGTGAGCTGACGGTTAAACCAGACTCGGTAATAGATTTGTTTAAATTAAAAATATATATGCACGTACAACACACACACACACATTTCCAGAGCTGCCTAACAGGCAACTCTCCAGCAGCAGCAACACCACCACCATTAATTTTAATCTATTTTTTATTTCCCCAGCTGTGAAAATAAAAAATTCAATATTGCAGAAGCTTAACAGCTCCACTGGAATTAAAACTGTGTAGTCAGTTTTATCCCAAGGCTCACTATCATAGCTGAATATCGCCTTTCTCTCCACGGCAGACGTTGCTGTCGTTTGTGTATAAATGAATAAACTCTAGTGCATTAAGCAGGGGTGAAAAGTTTTCTCATATATAGGTTAAACAGAAACAGCTGTGTGCATTCATGCCAACCGCTGGTGCTGTGGACTTGGTACAGCGGGGTAATTGTGTGTGGCATTGAAGCTGGCCCTCATTAACCTTACTGCATTACCTTTTACTGTGGATAAATGGAGGGCTTTAAATCAGCCATCTGTTGCTGCCCAGCTACCTCGCCAGAGTGGAAGTGACATACCCGAACCTTTCAAGGACATTAGTGTTGTAGACTAACAAGGAAGGGAGCTTTAATCAGACACAACAGCCCTGCAGAGCTCAAGCTGGTTGATTCTTAACATCTTTTATCTCACAATACTCCCTTATGGAAGAATTTGCCTTTATTGCAGCAGATGTTGATTTTTTAACTAATTGCAGGGCTTATTTTTAGAGAGACGCCCCTTGTGAGTGGATGAATGCAGCATGACTGTTGCTGGTTTGATTTGAGCAACACAAGGGATGGGAAAAAATGATTTGGGGGAGTAGGCACAATCAAAGAAGAAAACTCCATATGGACTAAAAACCTTATTCAACTGTGAAAAGGTTGTCTTGCGGAACCTATACATTTTAGTAGACGCTGCTGTTTACTCCAAAGAAAAATAAGAAAAAATAAGAAAGTGTATTCCAGCTATGACTTTTCACAGTTGGAGGATGAGCAATGTGATAATGTCAGCCAGTTTTCTGTTTCGCCCTGCTGAGTTCTGCAGTCACACAGTG
This sequence comes from Oreochromis niloticus, assembly GCF_001858045.2. Lineage (NCBI taxonomy): Eukaryota > Metazoa > Chordata > Actinopteri > Cichliformes > Cichlidae > Oreochromis > Oreochromis niloticus. The sequence goes on from NC_031974.2 coordinate 12,766,918, forward strand.
TGGACTCTTGTTAAAAACAAGGCCAAATCAGGGTCATAATCAGCCTTGGAATCACGTTGTATGTTCCCAAGTGAACCCCAAGAACTGGACTGTTTATTAATCTGAGTGAGGGCAAGTGTAATGAGTTTGGAGACTGCTGCTCGACCACAGGACACAAGTTTAAGTCTCATATGCCCAGCTGAAGTGTCCTTGAGTATGGATGGGATTTTTCAGCACCTCTAGAAACCTTTTTTTCTGTTTCCCTGAACTCTGAGCTAAAAATATTTTCCTAAACAAAGACATGTATTCCCTGTCTCATTAATTCATCCTTTACTTTACAGATCCTGAATACATTTCCATCATTTCCTGAATGTCAGATAACTTTTTAGTTCTTCAAAAAAAAAAAAAAAAAAAATTCCCCATTTTAGTTACCCATCCATGTCCAAGTATCAAAATCAGCAAGCATCAATATGTAACATATGTATGGTTTTTATTCAGCTATGAGTAGGTGTTTTTTTTTCACACCCATATACAGTTATGTGGAAAAAAAGAGTTTCCACAGGACCCTTTGGTAGCTCGCTGAACCACATTTAGCTGCAATAACTTGAAGTAATCATTTTCTGCTTTAGTCACTGAAAGTATTTTGCCCCACTCTCCTTTATAACATTGCTTCAGTTCACTGAGCTCTGAAGTTTGACTCGGCCATTACAACATCTTGTAATTCTTTTTGTGTTTAGCCACTCTGTTGCAGATTTACTTCTGTGTTCAGGATCATTGTCCTGTTGCATGGCCCAACTTGGGCCAAGCTTTTTCTGCCAGACAGACAGCCTCAGCTTTGACTCTAGAATATTTTTGGTATATGGGGGAGTTGATGGTTGTCTTGATGCGCTAGTCCTGTGGCTGCAAAACAAGCCAAAATCCTCACTACTCCACTATCGTGCTTCAGAGTTGGCAATTATGCTGATATATTTGATTTAGTTTTTACCTGATATTTTCTTCCACATTGTGTCAAAACATCTTCACTTTGGTCTCATCTGCCTTGTTCCATTAGTGTTGTGGTTTGTTCAGATGCAACTTTGTAAACTTAATGTAAGCTGTGCCGTTCTTTGTAGAGAAAAGATGTTTTCTCCTGGCAACCCTTCCAAACAAGCCATACTTGTTCAGTCTTTTTCTAATTGTGCTGTCACGAACACTAACATTTGACGTGTTAACTGAGGCTTGTTGAGTATAAGATGCAGATCATGTATTTTTTGGATTTTCTCTGAGCACTGCATGGCCTGACGTTGGGTGAATATGCTTGAATGCCAGTCTATGCAGGCTCAGGAAGACTGCACCAGTAGGGCCACAGTCTTCCTGCAAAGAGTCCTATGAAAAACACTTTCTTTCACATGCCTGTAGTACATGCTTCATCACCATTCATTTTTACCAGTTCTATACTAATGCAAATGCATTTGGCATTTTGGAAACCTGCCTGTGAGACATCTCTAGAGTTAGGGAATGCAAAACATAGTTCAGTTTAAATGTGAATCAAGTTTATATTTAATTCTGAACTAAAATTTTAGATCAGAAATTAATTTGAAACGGGTCTTACACCCTTATTGTCACCTGTTTTCAAACCCTCTGTGCCAGAATTCAAATGACCTGCCAGCGATGAACATGGAGCCACACTTAAATTGTATTTATAAAAAGCTCCCAGTTGAAGGCACACAGCAATTTCAACTGGCAGCCAGAAAGACCGGTGCCATTAATGAAATATGACAAACTGCCATAATAGTGTCCAGTTTTCTGTTGACTGACATTAATTTGACATGTATTCAAACAGTGTGCTGTATGACTTGTTAAAATGTCATTGTGGTGACAAGTGCGGCACATACGCTGCATAATCAACCACAAATCACGATTAAATGAGAAGTTTGAAATGGAGAAGGACACGGTAATGAACGCAGAGAAGGAATATGAAAGAGACACATCTTAATGATGCACCAAATATTTACAGACATCTGTAAACCATCTGCAAGTAATTATCACATCTGTTTACAATAAACGCAAAAGCTTTCTTTGTCCTTAAGTTCATATTTATTTGTAAAAGGAAACAGGTGCTCATTGAAACATTTGACTAGTTAAATGACACAAACAGGTTTTTTTTATTGTTTGATAACACAAATTTTTATCTACAATGACAATGAAGTTTCTATTCATACAACAGTTATAATATAACGTTTTATACATGAACTGAAAATACAAAGTTACAGTAAACATGCCTTTTGATAAAAATATTTTTACAAAAAAAATGTACATTTCTATACAACAGTTATCAGTTACACATCTCTACAAGTCCCACGATTCTGGTTTAAACCTGCAATTACTCCAACAAACTCTCAGTGTATTATTTTTGATTATTTTTAACTTTTAAAATTCATCTAGCCTTTTTGAAATAAACATGATAAGGGCTATTTACAGCGGAAAGAAAATCGAGTTGAGCCAAAAGTGTTCTAAAGTGACCCAGATAAATTACGACAGTTAAAAGCAATGAGGGTTTTTTTCTGTGTTTTTGCAGAATATTTGACACGTCACCATACTGTCCATCAAAAAACAGGCTACCAGCAAAAAAAGAACCCAGACAAAACCCCCTCCCCCAACACAAACAAACCAAAAAAGAAAAACATGTTGCAAAGCCATTTCCTTTAAACATGTTCGGGATACAAAAATAGTGCTAAATATTACACATTATCATCATTCACCAGATACTTATTTTCAATGAGCTTCAGGATAATCTTTTTTTGATTTTATGCATGTTTTTCCCCAAGTAGCCCTGCCAGGACTAAGTAGTGTATTTATAATATTGTGCAAAGTGACTTTCCATTTTCGAAATCTTCTGCTGAAGGGAGTTTATTCAACCAAATCACAAAACAAAATTTGCTTACCTACTCTTGTTGGCATGGAATTTTGATAGCCTTGGTTTGGTACTTTCAAGCTACAATAATTTTTGTTTACGCTTTTCAAATCACTGAACAATTAAAATCAATTCGAATACAACCAACACATTAACTGGTATTCATAGTTTTTGAGAACCAATATTTTCTCCACAGTCAAAAAAATAATTAAAAAACACCACAGATGAGTGTATTTTTTAGAGCAATTATGACACTGTTTTTCAAAAGAATGCTGAGTGATGAATTTATATTTTATCTTGATTACACCAGGGTCGATCAAACCTTTAGCAATTCAATGAACACCAACTTAAAAACAAGGTTTCAGCGTTATCAAGAAATGATTGAGAAAGTCTTTTGTATTATTAACAATATATTAATTATTTATAACCAATTTCTAATTTGGTATTTTGAGTGAATTAAAAATGTCTTATATAGCCTTCTTATGTATCCAGGATGCACCTTTTTAGTAGCGTTACTCCAAACAATAATCCTTCTTCATCAGGGAACCTTTAAACTATGCTAATAGCTTTAAAAGAATATGTACCAGCTGATCACTTTGTAGCATCAAGTAGCCGATGGAGCAACATGGTGCTAACTAGCTACATGGCATTGTTAGTTATTATAGTTCAACTACTAATAAGAACTTCAACAATCTCAAATATGTATATAATATACCATTTAATATAAATACAGTGGGCTGAAACTGACCTGTTTTCTTCTTACTAACATTAACTATATCATAAACATATCTAAGAAAGGGGAAGTTCTTATTAGTACCTTTGATAATTCAGAGGTTTAGCACCAATCAGATGGTTTAATTCTGGGATTTTAAACTTATTTTACATTGTGGGCCACATACATCTGAAGTGGGCTGGACCAGTGAAACTACATCATAAATGTATAAAATTACAGAGGAGGTTCTGGCAGTTCACTGCCCACGCTGTCCTGTAATTCTAAAAAACCAAAGTTTTCATTAACTCACAAAAAATGTCCTTTTAATTCAGTGGACTCACCAAGGACTGTTAATTGTGTTTGCTAGCAAAAAAACCTGCAAAATAAAAGCTCCTATGGGTCGGATATCCTCCCAGCATGCAAAATGTCCCACAAAGCTTTTATAAGACGAAAACTAAAACTTTAGTGAGAAAAAAGCGGGGATGCCAGCAATAAAACGTGAAGAAGAAGAATGGAAAGATTGTGTTATCCCATCATTCTGTTTGCATGCCGATGTGTAGCAAGAACTTGTCGGTATCCAAATTCCAGTTTAAGGCTTTTATATTTTAATAACTTAAACTACAGTATTTTGAAATCTGGAGTCAGGGTGTGATTTATGAAACAAAACAGAGGTGTGGGAGTTGTTTGTTTTCCCCATGAAAATAATGAATGTATCACAGTGGTCCTATATACTGAGGACCACTGAGGCCAGTTAGAATATTTAGTACTGCTGTCAATGTAATGTCCATAGAACAACGACAATCATCCATTTAAACTACTTCATTTACAAGAATATTAATGGTGAAATTAATATGTGTAATAGTCTCTGTCTCATGTTTTCCCCTTCGGACACAGGTGATCAACTCAAATGCAAGAACACAAACGGTGAAAGTTTTTAGTCAAACACTGAAACACTGAAAGTTTTTAATGTAACGAAGGTGTGAACAGAATCTTAGCCGATATGCATCTTCATGAATGCTACACAGCAATGAACTGAGACACCTGGGTCCCAACAACAACCTCCTCCCAGCAGGAACAGCGTCAGCTTCTTATTGTTTGAAATTACACTGCGGTGGTTACATTTGAATGGGGGAAAAATACCAGAGTAAACTTGATTTGAATAACTAACACGCTGAACGCGCTGACATCCATTCACTCGCGACGTAATTCAATTTGCAGCAATTTATGTATAATCAGGTAAATTATAATTGCTCAGCTAAAGCTGAAACTATACATAGATTGTTATGCAATCCACATAAACAGTTGAAGAAATTTCAATGTTTTCTTTTTTACTGTTCATAAGCTGCACCGAGTGAGCGGTCAAATCATCTCAGTGCCTAGTGAAGTTGTTTTAATGGAGCATTACGCTTTATTTCAAGTTCGATTATTCCAGAAATTTCGGGGTTCTGAATCAAAGATCTCATCCTGAGATAGTATCAAAGCCTGCCAATGTTTAATTTAAAATCATAACAAGTTCCACCATTTCAAAAAACCTTTCTTTGCTGGCTCGACTAGATAAAATGGAATCAATGCAGGATGCAGAAGGAGAGGGTGAAGGAGAAAGGCGCTGGCTCCTGAACAGCAGCAGTCCATGTTGGGATGCACAAGCTGAGCGGGGAGGAGTGCACTGAGACGTTAGGGCACTGCTCCCTGGCAGGAGGCCTGTGCCAGTGTTGGCTCTCTACCACAGGAAGCCCTTTCTGCTTCTGAAACTTGGCAGGAGTTGGAATATATGATGGAACAGCCCCACAGGGCATTTGTGTGATAAATGGATAAAGCTGGATAAAGTTATGCTCACAGCTATTGGCTTATGTATGAGTCAAATCCGAAGCAGACGGCAGCGATGTTTCATTCTTTTGCTGAATTTCCTACCACGGTCACAGATTGTTCTGTCATTTATTCATTTGATATTTGAGCATAAACAAAAATTCTTTGAAAAACAGAAATTACAGCACAAGGACATTTCATAAGAGCAGTAACAATAGATCAAAAACATTTCCATCTTTGAACATAATTTCATTTAGAAATCCAAATAAATCCTTTTATTCCTTTGACTTCGGTTTGATTTTTTTCAGTTTCAGGATTAGAGTGCGAGTTCTTCCAATGAAATATAAGTTGCACATGAAGTAAACTCCGGCCACTGAATTAAAATGGGTCTTGAATATATTTTCTTTAGAGATCATCACATCACATTTTGTTTGAGCTGCACAGTCAGGCATCTAAATGTGATCCGGCGTCTCTCATACACAACTTACAGTCCTGAATGGGTGTCTTGATCCCTTACAGATCATTTCCTGTCTCTTGAAGGTGATGATGAATTCTAATACCACCGACCAGGAGCGTCTGCTTCCTCACCCTAAAGAGATAAAGGAGAAAACTTATGAAAATACATTACAGAACTGCGTCTCCTCCTCAAACATGGTGAATGCTTATAATGCTGTAAATCTGATGAGGATTAAGCTGAATTTTAAGGCTTGTCCATTCTGAATGGCCTCAGAAATATCTTGGGAAGTGCAGAAATATTTCCTGGTAGCTGGAGCTGCCTCTCTAATCCTTCTGGACATGACTTATTGAGGTTCTTCTCACTGTGATTTGCAATCCTTGGTGGGCCTGCAAGCTACACATTCATATATTCTCTCGATCCTCGGGTGGGATTTTCAGGTTTTTAAATGTATGTGCTGTGAGGAGGTTGGGTGAATTGGCCACTGATGGAATTTCAAAAAGGCAGACATATGGAAAGAAAATGAAAAACTCAAGTGTAACGTGGTTTCATAAGAGTTGGAGAGGGGAATAAGCTGTTGCCTAAACTGAACATTTTTGCCTGTACATTAAGAAACTGTAGCTACATAGCAACTACATAGCATATGCTCATTTTGTTTGAAATCCTACTAGAAATCAAACAATGCAAAAGCACACAAATGATTAGCTTCATTGAGCACAAAGATGGGGAACAGAGGGAAATAGCTAGTCTTGTCATCAATGGCAATGAGAGGGATCAAGAGGCCTTTATTGGCAAATAATATAAGCTCATGTAAGCACAGAGTCCGGAAAGGTAAAAAGTAGTGCTGTCAGCGGTAACCTCGTTAAAATGTCGTTAACACCATAACCGTATTAACGCAGCAAATCTCCGTGAATGAGTTAGCGCGGATTGCCCCGTGCGTGGGGTTGCATAGAGCTAATGCGTTAATGAGCTAACTGCGCTAACGCGTTGACGGCGATCCGCGCTAGTTCGCTAATGGAGATTTGCCGCGTTAATGCGGTTATGGCGTTAACGTCATTTTAATGAGATTAACGCTGACAGCACTAGTAAAAAGTTAGAAAACCAGGAACACATGCAGCATAACAACAGGGAATATAAACAGGTATCTCAAAGAGGAGGCAGGCTATGAATACAGTGAGGCTTTGGCAGCATGTGACCATCAGAAACATGGACAGGTCCATTGTCAAAAACCCCAGCTATGTTAAGAGTAACAGGGTATCAGTGCTCTGTCATTAAGACATGGACGAATCACACCAATTATTATTCCACTAAATTAATATTTAAATGTTCATAAGACCGTTATAGTTTATATTCTTTCAGCTGCAGCCCTTGGTAGGTGTAGCTGGGAGTACTCTAAAGGTTAAATCGAAAAGCGGAATTCAAATGTAGCCTTATACTATGTACAAAATATGATATAATTCAAAAGAGTTACAACGAATAAATCAAAATTGGTTCCAAAAACAACAGAGCTCTGCAGCCTCTAACGAAGAGAGTTCGCCTTAAGTCATCCAACACCAAAAGAAGACTAACAGAGTTAACTCCGTGCTACGTCTACACTGAGCTACTCGTAAACACTGCCGCGCACCCATGCTGTGAAGAGCTAGCTAGCACCAAGCCAACTGATGATGTGGCTGCATCATTACCCACACCCTGAGAGGCGAGAAGCAGGGAACTCTTTACCTTAGGCCTCACCATTCATATCCCCTTTCACAAAATTCAATTAGATGAATGTTGTTTATGGGCAGTTCTGGCCCATTGGAATGTCATTATTGCTCCGTCTGTCGAATTTGGTATTAGATGCCCTTCAGTGAAGCTGGTCTTCCAAATGTCACGGAGCTTATGACTTAGGAGATGATTAACGAATGTTTAGAGAAGCTCAGGACACAGTTCAGCAGCTACGGTTTCTAATGAGGGCTGGATGTAAGGTCTTTAATGAGGGCAGGCTGCAAGAGCCCCCCCAGAACCTTTTGCAGTCTTTTATTACGACCTCACAGCCGCCATAATGGACACTTAGATCAAATAGAAATCTAAAGCTCTTACCTGATCTCAGTTGTCAATATCCGATACGTGGTTTTCTATCTGTAAAGGAGAGCACATAGAGGAGGTTAACATCACAGACATGATACAGCCTTTTTAACTGAGCACAGAGGTTGTATTTAATCTTTTCTAAAGGTCACTGCTGATATACGCTCAACAAGAGCAGCCATGCCAACCTGCAGAACAGTCTTTGTAGCACATTATCACAAAGTATGATCAATGTGACCTTCAGGAAACAAATAAATCTCTTCCACCATGCCTCTGAAAAATAATCTCTTCCATTAGTGAGGACACGGAGCTTTCATCTAGGATAGCATGGCCATGTTCACCTGCTGGGTAATGGCTAATAAATAAAGCATAATAAAGAAAACAAGGCCAGTGAAATCCAGATAAAACCAGTGACAATTGTTTCCGTGTCACTACTTGAACTTGACGATTGTGAAATGGAAAACATATTTAAAACGTTCAAGAATACCGTGTATTGAGGATGCTTTGAATAGGTGAAGCCAACATGCATTTTGGTTTTGTTCCCCGGGACCTTCACCATACATCACATACATCAGTCTCTTTTACTTAACAGCAGTCTATTTTTCAGCTGAAATCACTGGCGTAATAAATGTGCGTCTAAGCCACAGCTGACTGAGATCAACTGGCTGAGTGAATACAATCAATATAAGCATTGTGGGAACTATCGCGTCAGCGGAAAGACTGATTAGTTTCAGTTTTAGATTTTCCTTGATTGGAAATAGTAATCTTTTTGAATTGTTGGTAGTTTGAAACATAAACATATAAATGCCTTCCTTACTTTCCACCACCTTCCACACTGGTTCTAGGGGTTTTGACCAGTTATGGCGTTTTTATGATATTTTAATGAAAAGATTGCTACAACTACACAAAAGATGTACTGTGGTGTTTCATTAAGTAATCCTTCTGTTATGCTGATAACTAAATTACGCTGTCACTGGCTAATGTCAAGTATTTGAGCAATGCGTTAAAATGAAGGTGAAAATAATTTTGCTCAACAGACTACACACGTCTACGTCTGGGTTCGATTTGTTGTACATTCAGAGATGCTCTTCTTCATACCTTGGTTTTCAAAGTGGTAATCTTTTACTGTTGGCTTCCTATCAGCTTGAAGCAGTCTTGCATCAACAAGTTATTTCCACCAAGAGAACTGACACTCTGCTGATATTTTCTATTTTTCAGATCATTCTCAGATCAACCCTAGTGATGGTTGTGGGGGAAAATCCCAGTAGATAAACAGTGTACAATACTCAAAAGTCTGGCAACAACAACCATATCACATTCAGACTCACTAACATCACTTTTAGTGCTGATACCAACATGGATATTGACACTTTACACTTATAAAGGCAGTTTATGTAGGAGAGAACAGTGTGTGATGACTTCTGAGATTAATCGTCATCAATCTGAAAATCACACATTTGAATGACCTTCAAATCACTGTGATTTTTGCTTTCTACAATAACTAATACAACAATGTACACTGTACATCAGAGAATCTAGACAACAAAACACACCTTTCAGCTTTTCACCTATTTTGAAACGATTTTTTTGAGACCTAAAATGTCTCTAAAGGACTTTGGGACAGCTTCTGTTGTTTACTGAACTATGAGGATAGAAACAAAGGATTGATTCATCACTGATACCAATGCTGGCGTCAATACTATTGGTATTTGGACTGATCTGCCCACCTCTAATCACCTCTCTTTCCCAATTTTGACTCTCGGTCTTTACTTCAGCAGGTGGTCTTGACCATTTCCACATGCCTAAATGCACTGATGTTAACAAGCAGGCATCTATATATATATATCTATATAGTATAAAACATAGTGTAATATATAATTATACAAAACCGACAAAAGTGATAAGTTTGTTTTTAGTCAGATAAATTCATGTTTTTATATGAACCCCGCTGAGAATTTGACATTTTCCACTAAATTATTATTTTTAAATAATCCTAATAATTGAATCTCTTTGTGGGATCATCTTTTGTTGGCTTCTTCTACTGACCTTGTGAAATTTGAACTGAACCTTCACTTCACGGTTGGACCCACACCACTTCATGTCAAGTCTGTCTTAAACGCTCTCCTATGTGTCTTGAGCCCACTGCTTTAATTATAGCCTGTAAGCATGTGTATGTGTGTGAGCCTGTGCCTGTGTGTGGGCCTGAGAAGAGGCTTACTTCCACTGTTTCAGCCAGGGTCGACAGGGAGAAACTGTCAGTCCGGACGCCCTCACCATTCACTCATGTGAAGCCCCCGCTCTCTTAGATCTGTGGCCATGAATAATTCTGGAAAATTAACTTTCAGAAGGCGAAGACTGTCTGCCCACTTGAGATCTCCCAAAGTGCCTTGCTTTCTTCCCCCCTGTCAGGCCTGTCAACCGTTTCTCTTACCAGATGGTGGCTACCTTCCTCGTCATAGTCATCCTCGCCTCCATCGGTCATCTCTCCCGCCTCTACGTCCAGCGCCCCCTCGCCGGCCTCCTCTCCAGAGTTTTCTGCCGTCTCTGACACAGACTCCTCATGCAGGGAGTCGCAGTTGTCCTCATATTTTCTCTGAGCCTCTGAGCGAGAGAAAGGAGGCCACAGTGAATGAAGTGAGAGTGTAAGCAGAGCCTGTATTTTTCTTTGATAATAATAGTAGTGGGCTGCCTTTTGCTGTTTTCCCAGTTGTGCAGAAACAGGCCATGGTTCTCCTTACACTCAACTGGAGTGAAGTAGTTTGTCCCCAGCAAGCAACTGGGTGACTAACACTACTTTTTTATTTGAAGCAGCAAAGCATCAACATTAGGGTCAAAATTCTAGCATTTTACAGTGTTTAGTTTTTACAAGCATGACGTTTCACTTTTTTCCCCCAATTAACAGACGTATGTAGAGTTCTTAACAAATTTACGAGACCGCCTGTTACATAAAAAAAAGCAGGAATGCACGTACGTTTTGACAACAAATTTTTCAAAAACTGCTAAAAAATTATATCACTTTTATCATTTTTAATAACAAATTGAATTCACGTTTCTATTTGAACACTGGACTTCTCTGAGAAGTCAGAAATGAATCAAGAGTAACGTTAAACCACTCAAATTATTTCTGCTCAGGAATGTAAATCATTTCAAAACTTAAAAAAACAAAAGCTTTACAAGTGCTTTACTACGTTTTTTTTACTAAATTGGAAAAATTAATGAATCTAAAAATAATAATATAATTTTAACATTAAAAATATCATTTTGAGTAAAGATCTCGTATATACACATGGATTAATGATCACAGAGACACCAAAAAATGAGTTTTGGTAATTACAGAAACTGTTAATTTAGAACAACTGGGTAATGTTACAATAAATCTGTTCAGTACTCTACATGCTGAAAGGCACTGCTGGTAACATGTTTTTTATTGTGCAAGGGTTCAGACAAGGCGTTGGTACTCCATGAATAGCTTCTTATAGAGATCAAACTAAATTTTAGGGGATGTAACTGCACTGAGACAGAACACCTGATTTGCATTTAGATGGAAAAGGATTTAGATTTAAATTTTGTATAGTTTGCATTATTTAAAACAAGCTCAAATATACAAACTCCACTTTTGCTAGCTAGCTACCAACAGATGTGTCAACCCCTGGATTTGCATACAGCTTAGGCTTCCTGTTATTTGCCTCCATTTTCATCTTTTCTTTATTTATGAAGCCAGTTCATTTAAAGCTCCGCTATATGTGCATATTTAGGTTACAGTGTCGCATGTCTGCATAAAATTATCCAGGCCACTTAACATTAGGATTATTTATTACACAAATTGTATTTGTTTCAAGATGTATCTGTGAAAACACATTTTATATCTTATTTTGGTTTCTTTTTATGTTAAACCATCATAATGGCTCTTTAGTGTAGTGGTTAACACTTTTCCTGAACAAATCAGAGATCCCTGGTTTGATCCTGGGAGGAGACACAGATCACTTTGGGATTAAGTCAGGATGCACATCCAGTGCAAAGAGTTTGCCAGATCCAACATGCAGAGCTGCCCGCTGTGAGTAAGCGGCCCTTTATGAATAAGGGATCAATCCAAAGTAGCTTTCTTTATGTATGCAGCTTTACACTGAATAGCCAAAATGTCTGTGCAGCCTAGTTTAAAACGTTTTACACAAATGTTTTGAGACCCCAGCCCCAATATTCTCCTCATATCATAGTTTTTTATGCTTTATTTTTTAATCTTGATGTTAACTGCAGAACTTTATTCCCGGAGAGCACAGAGAAATCAACATCCGTGTTTTGTCTCTGACTGCAGCCAGTTTTTCTGCACCTTAAGAAAAAGAACTTCAAAGGTTAAACATCTGGCGAGCCGTGACTTCTTGATGTCCGTTTTAAGACTGGCTACCTGTTGCTTTTTGAATTCATTAGAAAATCTTTTAAAACCTTAATTGAGGCAGTCTGAACTTCTATTCAAAAACAGAACAAGTGAGACAGACAAAAGATGATTTGTAATAAAAATTTAAGGATATTTTATAGCAAAAAGATGGGTACATTTTGTAGTAAATTGCCTCCGGTTTTTCATTTATCCGCATTAATTTTTCATTCTCACTGCTAACAAGCTCCACAGCAGTTCGCCTAGAACGCAGCCGGGAGCCGGGTTGATTTACTCGGTCTTCAAGTGCCGTGGAAGTATAAGAGAGAAGTTGAAAAAAAGCCACACATGGTGACAAATGTGCAACATGCACTTTATGGCATGTAATTTAAATGACCTTCACACTGAGCTGCACTCTGAGGCTGTCCTGTAGTGAAGGGCACTGGTGAAGACCTCTCATATAAACCGAGTCAGCATGGTGTTGACGCCTGTCTGCTGTTATGACAGAGAGCTCTGCTGCTCTTATCTCCCACAATGTCACTAAGACTTATGACCAGTCTATGCTCTTAATTTCCCTCCCTTAGTGGCTGGTGTCCTTTTTCCCTTTTGTTCCCGTCTAGCTCAGATTCTGCCGTCTGCTTCTCACCGGTTTCAGCTCTCTGCTGCTTCTCAATCTTCTCCAGGCGTCCCAGCAAAGAGTCAATCTTCATCTTGATCTGAGTGAGCTCTCGTTTAATGGTCTGAAGTTGGTCCGTCTTCACTACTGAGGCACAGAAATACAAAAAGGATTTAATTTGCATACTCATTGTAATGATACACAGATTGCCTGCCTCCATCATATTAATACTCTTAGTCTCGAGTTTTGGATGTCATAACATCACTCTGACTCACACTTTCCTCAGGGAAGAACATCTCAATCTGGCCAACTGAAAGCTACCCTGCTAAGACTGTGGACCTGCTGCTTTCAATTTGAAGATTAGTGCACGGCTTACGCCCACCATGCTGTGCAGTGCTGCTCGAGTTTTACTCAGCAGTGCCAATATCTGAACAAACTGTGTGCGATCGCTCAGTAGATATTAGATGATGTTATTAAGCATGGAGATGGCGTGCACCTTAGGGTAGTACCTGCTTGGCTGAGTGCATATTGTACATTTGGTTAGTGTTATTGAAAATTCATCATTTCCTGCTGTTTGAAATGGCTTAAGTGTTCACAGCGTGAAGCAGCCAAAGGAAATGGGCTGTATTTGTATCTATGCTGTTAGCATAGACTGTAAATGAAAGATGGACACTACCAGTACCAACCAGGCTGTTTTGCAGCCATGACAACTAGAAGTCTTGTCACAAAGGAGGAGATCCATCCATCCATCCATCCATGCATCCATCCATCCTCTTCCACTTATCTAATTCAGCATTGCTGTGGGGCTGAACCATATCCCAGTTGTACTGGACAGTTTACCAGTCTATTACAGGGCTAACACATCAACAATCCCATTCACAACATTCACATCTATGGCCATTTAAGAATCTACAATTAGCCTAATAAGCATGTCTTTTGACTGTGGTTGTCATGGTACAGGGTCTTTGATGTTCTAGACTCATGATTCCAGTTTGTTTATTATTATTTTGATCATGGATAGTGGGTTTTCTTGTACTTGTGTGTTTTTGATGATGTTGTTTATCCCTGGTGATTCAGGTTTATTTTAAGTTGTTGAGTTTCCTTAAGCTTTTCCCTCTCTATCTTGTCCTCAGTTTTTTGTCTGTACCCCCATGTCGCTCTCCCTCTCTCCACGTCTCACTCTCTCTGTGTCCCTCTCTCTCTTTGTGTTTCTCTGTTTCTCTTACTCATGTCTGTGTTTTGTCTCCCTCACCTGTTCCCATGTTCCTCTTTGTGTTTTATCCTCGTCTCCCCAATCTGTCATGTGTTCATATGTTTACTTATCCCCGTTCTAGTGTCAAGTTCACGTGTTTGTACCACTTCCTGTTTTATTTTGATAATCCTTGTCTCTTGTGTATTGTGTTCAATTTGCTTTCCTTACCATGTTAAGTCTTTTGTTCCCGCTGTGTACCAAGCTGTCTCCATTGCCTGAATCTTCCCCTTGTGTATATATTGTCTCCCCTTGTCCCTCATCAGAGTCTCATCCTCCCTTGTGTCCCCCAGGTTTCAGGGTTTGTTGATATTTCCCAGTTCAGGTTCCCTGTTGCTTTTTGGTTTTTCTTGTTTTTTGTATCACCCTTAACCAAAGGAAAGCCGTTTTTTAACTAGTTTCTGTTATCTTGTGTCATCTACATTTATGCCTCATTTCCTCTCCACACCATCTGCAGCCCGCAAATCCTGACAGTGGTAAGAAGCCGGAGTACCCAGAGCGGACCCACCGAGGCACAGGGAGAACATGCAGAGTCCACACAGATGATTCCATGTGGAGAATCTAAATGCAGGACTGCAAGGCAACAGTGCTGACCACATCATTACTGTGCTGCCAATTTATGCAATGTAGTTGTTTTATTGAATCAAGTAAAAAACTAGCTGAGGCATATCGAGACCATAAACTCTTCAGGAAAATGATTACTGAGGATCAAGAGAAGTAATTTTCTCATAGCCCAATGAAAGGATTCGCCCCCTCATGGCAATCAAAGAAACATTTCCATTCCTGTACTCGAGGAGCTTTGGTGTTGCTGAGCTGGCTAGTGCTTTTGGCCACTGCTAAAGTTTTTGCTGTCACTCTAATTGGTTTGTTTTTGTTAGCCTGATGATGGCCTCCTTCACTTTGACTGACAACCCTTTGTAGCTCATACTGAGAGCTCCAGTGAACAGCTACCCAAAGCAAATTCAACACTTTGAATAAACTCTAGGTTGTTTATCAGCCTATTTTTATTGCTGAATGACAAGGGAACAGACCCCACCTGGCAATAAAACCGCTTGTCAGTCAAATTACTTTTGAGCCTGAGAAAAAAGTTAATGTAATACTTTTATTAAACCCCTTTGAATTGAAGCTGAAAGTCTTCACTTTTTGACTCTGAGTTTCAATCCACTATGGTGGTGTAACAGACGTGAAATCACAAAAATCAAGTAATTGTCCAAACACTTAAGGAGCTGACTGCATGTCTATAGCAGACAGACTAATTGCTTTTCAAAGAGTGAGAAAAATTCGGGGACAAAAAAGGAGCCATCAACGACCCCGATGAAGGCCACGAGCTGAGATGCATCGCACTGTTTCTACAAGGACTCTTAGACATCCATTAGCAGCTAAGCACATCAAGAATGCCAAGATTACAGTTTCTAAATATTAAACACATTTAATTAAATTCTCTGCCTCTCTTTTCCAGGAAAGTACTGAAAACCAGTAGTTCTTATAAATTCAACAAATCTAACTCAACCCCAATCAACTGAGACTTTGCACCTCTGAAAATGTTTTCCATTCAAATTAAGCATTAACAGCTTCCAACAGAGGAATAGAGAATACATGAAAAGAAAAAGAGTTTACCTTCCCAGTAAAAATGTAACTTAGAGTTGTGTAAAATGATCTGAAAGTTGGAACACTTGAATAATTGAATTCATGTATTTTATCTTACTGCAGATTCATTAGTAAAACTGCAACTTCTTCACAGTTGAATCCATACAAGTTTAATTTATGCACGTGCACAACTTCACATTATTTCGTAAACAGTCAGGGGCCTGTGTCATAACACGAAACTGTACTTTTGAATGATTAAGTAGGCTAAAGCGAATACTTCTGCTCGTAAGGTAAACAAACAAAAAACCCTTCAAACGATATCAGTGTGTTTCAAAGCCACTTTTGCATTTCACACGCTCACAGTTGCGTGATCGTTGCTTCACTTATAGAGCCGCATGAGAAACAGGCGGCACAATTTTCCCTCCCACAGCTTCTGTTTACTGCCTTATAAATAATTGCTCTCCCCTACCTGCTTCGCTCGGGGTCTAAGTGTTCGCTGCACAATACACAGCTGACGTTGGAGTAAATGAAGTGTAACTCTATCATGTCAAAGTTTGAGTCTCAACCTTGATATGTCATATGGAAATAACAAGTGCCGAATAAAAAAAAATAAAAAATCAACGTCATAACCAATTCAATCTGGTCCGTCTCACGGCTGCTGAAATGAGGGTGTACTCCTCAGCAGCTTGAACTGAGCAGATTAAAGAATTTAGACCAAACAGTAATAAGATAATCTCATTCCTTACCCCTCTGAAGCTGAAATGTGTCATCTTTTGAGAGGAGGGGGGAAAAAAAAAACCAGACACCAGAAGTTGAGAAGAAAACATAAAATTCTTTTTGACACCTATCAGATTCTGTCAGGGCTGGAAAGAGGACGGATGAGCGCTCCGTAAACACACCCACGAATTCCTGTAAAGCTTCAGCTGGAAAAACCAGAGACAGGAGAAGCACGCTAAATCAAAAAGTAACTTGTCTGGTTATCATTGTCTGCATGTGGCTCTTTAAGTTGGCTCCTGTGATGTACATTTACGCCCACATGCCATCACAACGCGAAGCCCATCCAGTGTCTACGAGCTACTTTGAACAATCTGAACTAATGCATAAAACATAAACACCTACACTTAGAGAAGATGTCAGTGCGTGATAATAACAAAAAATACAAAATCCTGACATATTACCTTGTGGTAAACTAGATTCCCCCCGAAAAAGACTTTTTAATCTGTCACCAGAATTCGTGCTGAAAAACAAACACAACAACTCTCCCTCCAGTAGGATCCAATTCACACTACACAATATTTGTCAACGTGTGCTTTCTTTGAATCGAAGCGGTATGATTAATGTGTCCATGAAAAAGAGTGTGAGCCCATGGTGACACATTGGAGGCATTAAATAAGTAATGTGTCAGGAAATCCCAACACCTATTCTCATGTTGTTTTGTAAAGCAACCTAAAATCTGTGGACGAGCAGAAAATTGATCTTTCTGAAGGTAAAAAAAGGGGAACAGTAGATACGCAATCATATCTCTACAGGGCACATACTGACGTATCTCTATCTCCTTCTCGGCTTTACCTCCTTCCATTTGTGCAAACCAACATCGATGACTAGACACACATATACCACCCACTTCCCTATTCCAACATTATCTGAGCTCACTCTGGGCAGCTTCCTCGTCGTCCTTTGATGATAAGAAAATGTGGAACAGTTTCTAATTTATCGCGGCCTCCAGGCCTTTTTTCCTTTTGTGCTATCAGGCGCATAAGCTGCAGAGAGAAAACATGCCCGTCCTAATCCAACATTGTATCATCAGCGCAGCATCTTTAGATAGCTCGAGTTAAAGGGAAAGGCTGGGGAAAAAAGCCATTGTTATTTAATAAGCATCAGGAAAGATTTAGGGAATGAGTAATGGGTCTAATTTTAGGACCTCATGATGAACGGCAGACGTTTTATCTTGGGGATAGTGAGACTCTCTTGAATCACTGGTCTATGAAGATTAAACTGGACAAAGAGTTTTAGGGCTGGTGATGCTGATGTCATTTACCGGGTTTTAGGACATTATCCTTTAGTTTTAATTACTGGAAAACAGTGATTTTTCTGGAACATATGTACCTCTTCTTAACCACATATTTGTAAGTATTCAGTAAAACTGCAGTAAGCTCGCTTGTGTACACTCCCACATGGACTTGGTGCTTGGTTTGTTTAATTATTTAGGATGGTATCCAGTTAAATCCTCACCCAAACTGTTCAGTTTGAAAGCGTCACAATTTTGGCTGTGCTCGGCAGTATAAGTTCCCAATGTCACTCTTCGACTAGCTGTTTTTTTTAACCTTAGTTTTATATGCAGAATAGAACACAAAGAAGAATTAATTATGTTTTTTTAAAACTCAGCTAATCTGAAAAAGTAAAAAAAAATCCCCTGATACTAGAAATCACAGTGACATTCTGAAATGTCTAGCTCAGGCAGACCGACAGTCTGAAATCCAAAGATTTTCAGTGTGTTATTATAAAAGGGTAGGAAAACCTGAAATTATTCCCATTGGAGGAGCCGGATTCAGTGAAAGAAAGAGTGGCTTTAGAAGAGAGGGGTGAGAGTGGGATATGAACACAGTACAGAATCCAAAAGCTTCATTCATTCAAGTTTTCGCCAGCACAGCCAATCAAGCCTTAATCCTTCAAATGTCTGTGCCTATTAAATATTTTAAATATCTTCTTAACGCAGACAACACACGCTACATGACAATATAAGGTTTATTATAGTGATTACACGATTTCCTCCAGTGACAGCAGCTCCAGTTTCTTGGGGACTTGTTTGTGCAAAATGCATTGTGATAAAAATGAAACAGCAGGAATATAGTTGTTAAAAAAATCTGCACTGTGCTCTAACAATGTAATTCAATGATAATGTGACTTGTAGTGAAAAGGAATGCTGAAGTTTTCATATCGATTACACGGTTGCTGTACTGGCCTGCTTTGATCTGTACACTCCAATCACTTAACAACAAGGTTATTTTTGTAACATTTGATTTTTGTATCATTGCTATTGAGTTTTTATCCCTGGTGCCTCTGAGTTTTGTTATCTAGATTTATTGTTCATGGTTTCTTGTCTGATTATGTTAATTTTGTTTGTTTGTTTCCAGTCTGCATTCCTCATCAGGTTATATAATCTTTAGTTAGCATCATTTGTGTTTCCTTTCTGTCTCCCCAGTCAGTGTTTAATGTCTCCATGTTTATCTCCTGTCACTGTGTCAAGTCCCCATGTCTTTGTCCTGGTCTCAGTGTTTGTTACTTCCTGTTTTATTTTGATAGTCCCTCATCTCTTGTCTCTTGTGTTTAGTTTTGCTTCCCCTCGTCTCGTTAGTCTGATTCCATTCATCTGTGTTCCCTGGTGTTTCCATCTCTCTAATTACCTGCTGCGTATACACTGTTGGAGTCTCCTTTTGTTCTTTGTTGTGTTGTCTCTTGTGGTTGTGCCCTCACTGAATCAAATGTTTGATTTTCCTAGTTTTGGTATTCTTGTATTTCATGCTTTATTTTAGTTTAATAAAACCACCTTTTAGTATACTCCCTCGAGTTTGGGTCCTACTACCAGCCACACAGCCTACTGTGTGACAGCTATAAGTGATTCTTTACCTCCTTTAACTGTAAAATTGAAGAGCATATACCTAGAATTTAACTCCAGACGCTTTAATATTTATCTCACCTCATGCCTTATCCTCTTAGGCCTCAGTCATACAGGTCTATAGACCAGGTGAGTGATTTCTGGAGGTAGGTAAAATTGTAAGATTGTTTTGGCCACTAGCAGATTCTCATGGTTATCTGTAGTTTGAAATGTGTTGGTTGCAACCGAAAGCCACAACTTTTAAGGTGAAGTTGAACATTGTCCGTTTTAAATTTCACTTTGTTAACAGGGTAATTAGCTAGTGTTTGCAGAGAACTTGGTATCTTCTGTGCAAACTATGGGTGACAGTGGAAATCTGTCAATCACTAAAGCAATCACAAGGTCTTCAGGGCAGCACTGTGCTTTTTGTGGTCATTTTCACTCATCCAACAGTCCAACACTGTTTTGCTGAACCTTGTGGCAGTGGTTAACATGGATGTATACAAATAAAGGGCTTGATCTGAGCTTTCCCAGTTATGGACTTCAAATCCAAAAAGTAGAAAAGTTATAGCCAAAATCATGGTATTCACCACTCACTTGATCTTTGGTATACTTGATTGAAATTTTAAGCTTACTGTTTTTTTCAGTTACTATTTTAAAAGCTACTAGGCTGATACATGTTTTTTTTATTATCAGGATTTGCAAATTTCATTTTGATTTATTTGCACAAACTAGGATTATTATTATACATAATTTTAAACTCGATACCACTACCCAGAAAAATAATCAATACCATTTTCAATACGAAAAATAAAAAAAAAATTAAATGGATTTTATTTTTTAATAAATACTACAAAAATACCAATAATTAAATGGTTATTAAAGTATGAAATACAAAATATTTTAAAGCTAAACTTGAGATTGCGATTCCTGTAATGGAATTGGTTAACCCAAAAGTATGTAAAAAATTCCCTAAAACATATGTATCCTCATGATCCAGTCATCTAATGACTGTCTCCCACCCCAACCCACCCCGAGTAAATTACTGCTTGTGTAGCCCATGTGGTTCAAGCTGCCCACACTAGCCCACCCTTTTGCCTGGACAGGCTAACCTTATTTTTCTGTCCAATCTATCTGGGCCACAGTCAATACAAACAGTGATTTTTCATGGTCCTGGCAGGGGCAAATTAGTCTCCCAAACATACAGCACCACTGCTTAGACAGAGAAGAGAATTCATTGACTCTGTCCAAAGAGAGGATGGGAGATGGTCTTTTTTTGCTCTTCTCTGTAATACCAACTGCAGCTGGGTCCTCCTGACAGGCCTTACCAAGCTGCTCTCGCTGATAACACTGGCTAGACAGGCAACAATGAAACAAACACTGTAACCAATTACACAGGCTGCGGATAGAGACAAACGTTTAGAGAAACACAGCTGACCACAGCTCCACAGAGATGGCCCCAATCTCACTTTAATTACATTTAGGACGTTATAGTGCATCACCAGTTAATCAGAGCACCAAACGGGATCCAGATGGATGCTGGGTGACAGGAATAGCACTGTTTGCTGAATGGGTGCTGCTTGGAAAGCTGGGATTATATTTGCGTTTTGCTCTACATTGCAGCGTGGCTCGCTCTGAGCTGCTAGAGTGAAATTAAATAGCTGTTTATAGAGGCGCTTCGCAAGGAGCACAGCTGAATTATGCCACTGCTCTTTATTCTCTGAGCCGTGGTTTTGAGATGTGCATTAAGCCGTCAGACTCAGAAAGGACAGAATACCATTAGCGTAATTAGGCTGTGCTCTGTAAAAAAAAAAAAAAAAAAATCAAGTAAAATCTGACGGGTCCAGTGTAAACACAAGACGAGCAATAAAGCACCTTTGTTACGTACATTTGACTCCGGCGGAGGAGGATGATGTGGGAGGTCTGGAGGATGAAGACGAGGAAGAGGAGGATGTTTTGATGGGGAAGGAGGTCTTCCCACGGCGGGAGGAGGGAGCGAGCACCCTGGAGCGTTTCAGCGGGATCACAGCTCTGGGTGGGGGGGCCACTCTGCCATGGTAGTCAAAAAGCCTCAAGAGAAGAAAAACCTATAATATTACACTCGGCTTCTTACGCATTTTCCATAGGCCCTATAGCAGTCAGAAAATGTTCATCTAAAGGGTTATTTGATTTATTTCACCACTGCTTCTTTCCAAAGCCCTCTCGCTATTTCCACTATTGAATCAGAAGGCAGATTTGCTATGGATTACTCGAGTTCCTTCTCTCAAACAGCACAGGTAAAACAAAAGACAGATGTTCCAGTTCAGTTTTCCTGAGATCCCCATTTCTGTTCCACTAAAGGGTGTGTTGCATGCATGGAAATAATCCCTTCACATATATAAGAGGATGAAATGGAGAGGGTGCTTAATGTCAAATAAAAGTGTCAGCTTTGACTGTTCCTGGTGACACCAGATTGTCACAGCTCTCAATGTGAAGTTTGACATTTAGAAAATAGAAACTGTCTCTGCAGATAAGCACTCTGATCATTGGTGGATAAATATGAGACAAAACAAGTGTTTCTTCATCAGCATGTCGATCTGTTCAGTCTGCACGACAAGTCGACTATTTCAGTGTACCTCTCTGGGAACGTGAATAGAATTTAATAGGCAGGACAAGTAGGGATGGGTATTGATAAGATTTTAACGATTCCGATTCCATTTTCGATTCTGTTTAACGATTCGATTCTTTATCGATTCTCTTATCGATTGTTATTTTTAAAAAGGAGAACACTAAGGTCGATTAGCTTAGAATTTTGTTTTATATCTTCTCTTTGAACAAGATAGAAATTTAGGAGTAACATGGCCTTACAAACCCAACAGTGAGATCTTAAGAGATCCACAGCCTACGGCTCTTCAATGGGGTGTCACAGGGTCCCCAGGAAAAAAAAATGTAAATGTAAAATAATAAAATAAATATTCTTCTGTAGCAATAACAAAGTATAACATAAATTATTCTGTAGCAATTACACAAGAATATCCAGTAATGTCCCTGCCTACAATTAAACACATTCACTTACCATCTGCTGTGGCAAACGGGTGCAAGGTTTTTACCACAAACTTAGTCACTGCTCGGTGACATTCAGGCCTGAAAAGAGACGCTACCGGTGGACTGCAGGGACAACTGCCAGCGAGCGCCAGCCAGACTCTGTCTGTCTGTCTCATCATGGTCACCTAAATGCACAGTAATGGCAGGTTTTGTAATAAGGCAGATCGCGCTAACATAACATGCACTGTTAGTTGATTATTTACCTGCCGCATTAACGGGAGAGGACGTGCAAACGTTACCGCTGCTGCTGCTGGGTTGAGATTCATGAGTCCGGAGCGGAATTAAAAACACGACATTCATTTAAGGTTATCGCGTGTTTTGTGAGCAAATGCTTTTGCATATTCGTAGTGTTTCCTCCCTTAATGAAATATCTACTTTGCAAGTATTGCAAGTTGCCCTGTTGTCATCCGTTCTCGTAAAGTATAACCGAACTTTTAAGCGTTTGAGCCACTTAGGCGCCGTGTTTCCTGCCAGGTACGCTCCGACGCTCCGCAACGTGGTGACGTCATTCGGGGCGACTGGAATCGATAAGGGAATCGTTTGCAAAAATGGCAAACGATTCCAAGGAATTGAAACAGTGGGAACCGGTTCTCAACAAGAACCGGTTTTCGATACCCATCCCTACAGGACAAGTGTCTCAAAGTCTGTTTTACTGCCCATTTGCTAAGACCCAGAAGAGATGTGAATAGTAATTATTATCACAGAACAACAGCTCTGTAAAGGTTTGAATTCTCCACATTTATATGGCCATAAACAATACTCAAGTAGGCTGTGGCATTTAAGTCATGCTCAGGCCTAAAGTGTGACGAGAAAGGCAGGATGGACTCATGGCTTGAACTTTGTTCATGACAGATTCTAACCCTACCATCCAAATGTTGCAGCAGAAATCAAGACATCAGACCAGGCAACAACTTTCCAATCTTCTACAACCCAGTTTTTGCAGGTGTGTTAGAACCGTATCCTCAGTTTCCTGATCTTAGGAGTGGCACCCAGTGTGGTCTTGTGCTGCTGTAGTGCACCTGCATCTAGGTTCAATGTGCTGTACATTCAGAGATGCTCTTCTGCATATCTTGGTTGTAAATAGGGTTTATTTGACTTAACGTTGCCTTCCAGTGAGCCTGAAGCTTTGTAGCTTTTTACAACAAAGTAACAAAGCATTTTCACCCAGAGAATTTCTGTTCACTGGATATTTTCTCTTTTTCTGACCCTTCTCCGTAAACCCTAGGGGGGGGTTGTTTGGGAAAATCCCAGGAGATCAGCATTTCTACAGGGATTACATGCACCAGCCCATCTGGCACCAACAACCATACAATTTTTTTAAGATTTATTTTTGGAAGTTTTAGCCTTTATTTCATAATACACTATGCAGGGCAAAAGAAGAGCATAGCTTGAACCCAGGTTAGAAAGTTGCTTTAATAAGTAGCTAAACAGGTGTACCTAAAAGTGACCAATGAATGCATTTCAAACTGGAAATGTAAATACCTCTACAATGTAACAGAGCAATGCAGTTTTTGTGGTGTAGCCAACATGTGCACAGCTAAAGACCATCATCAAAATATTCACAGGACTGCTAGCTAGCTATAGTTGATCAAATAAGGTGGGGAATTTACAGTTTCAGAAGGTAATCCTGCTACTGTCACAGATTTTACTTTCTAATGTGAGAATGCAAAGCTTGACAGATATTACAATTAAACTGAGTCTATAAGATTTCTGAAATGTTATATCTGATCACATATTGCTAAAAAATATGAATGGTACCTACCTGCTGTAGAAATCATCCCTGTAGTACTCGTAATCAAATTCATAACCACTATTAAAAAGACAGAAGGGGAGCAAGGCACAGAGAAAGACAGAGAAAGAGAGAATGCGATGGATTGTGTTAAGAGGAGCATTTCAAACCTGTCAAAAGTAAGCAGATAAAACACAAACTGTTCCGACTCGAACGGACATGCTCTAGTAGACGCCTAAAGCCCATCACAGGTTAAGCAGTAAGCCTAAGCCACGCTGGCATCCAAAGACCACAGATCAAGAAAAGATCAACAAAAAGTTTCAGAGAGCCAATACAGTCAGAGTCAAAAAGAAAAAAAAATTGTTTTTTTAGACCCTAGAGCTGAAAATCGATGTTGCACGCTCAGGATGACAACTGATTTAGAATTCAGGGAGAGCAATAAAATAAAGAGAAGCGGCGAGGAGAAGGACTTGTTTTGAAATGCTGCTATTCTCACAGGAATTTTAATGTATTAATGATTAATGTATTACTATTTCGATTTAGAACAGTGTAGTGTTGGTTTTTGCTTCTCCGGATCCTGCTCCATAATTACCATATTACACCCTGACGCATTTCAACTGCAGATATAAATTGCAAATGAGGTTTTATAATAAACAATGCAAAGACTAATAAATTAGTGTAATATTACTGTAAAAAAATTAACCCACAATTCACAAAAGTGTAAGCTATAAGCTTTGCCAATGAAAGCGTCCCAGTGACACTTTCCCAGAAAAAACCTGCCTAGACCTCTATCACATTAGACTGCAGTAAACAAGCGCAGCTTTGATCTGTTTGTGACCAGGAGATGTGTACGGGGCAGAGAATCAGGGTCATGCTTAATGAAGCTTACATAACAGTTTCTCCTTTGAGATTTACAGGCTTGTGCTGAAAAAACTTCAGTCGACGTTTTAAAACTCAATTAGAACGAGGGGAAAAAAAGCGAACATAATAGGGATCCTCATATTTTTAATATTACTGCACATTTACATCAGCTGGAGCAGCAGGATGTGAAAGATGATTAATATTAATGATAAGCAACTTTTCCAGAGAAGGAGCATGCTGGAAGAAGGGCAAATCTTACCTGTAGACAGCTGAGAGCGGCCGTTTGGAGCCCGCTTTGGGCCTGTATGGCTTGGGCTCCCCGGCCATGTTTATGTCTGTAAAAAGACAAAGAGAACGACTTCAGTCATCAGTCACATAGTGGTGTTTTTACTGTGAATTAAAATAACATACAGAACACCTATTGTAACTGTGTAATTTAAGGTGGTGGCAACTTGTCTCTATGGCCTGTATGGATGGTGCTTTTGCAACTGCCAGCAACTGCCATTAACCTCCAGCAACTACTCACCAACTGGTAGGGGAACAAACATTTTATTAATGGTTGACATAGTGTAATGAACCAGTCTCTAGGCCTTAACCCCAAATTGCCAACATGAGTGTCACGTGTCCAAAATGGCAAACAAGTTAACGCCACATGGTTAGCGAGAACATGTCCTGTAAACCTCATGATTTCATTTTTGCTATTGTGTTCACTCTGAAAACAATGCAAACTGAAATACAGCTGCACAAAAAATACCTACAAGCATTAGCTTTTATTCTATCAGGGGATTACTTTAGGACCCTATGTCTAGTTAGCTATGTGCTAAAGTGAGCTAGGTGCTTTGTACTATAGCTAAAGCAACAGCAAAAAATAACCGCGTGGCTCACAGCTTTCTGACTTTATCAAAATCAAAATATAACACAGATAAGATGCTTTAGCCTAACTTACAACAATAAAATAGCTTAAAACTCGCATTGGTGTATTTGACTTGAGCTTGCAGCACAAGTAAGGATACTGACTGACAGGAGTCCACATTTTTCCCATACGCCAATCTTCTGAAAAGTTTGTTTGTGTGGTTTCAGCAGTTCATAAAAACTTAGTTCTGGATTGTTTACCCTCTTGGTAGTGCATTCCACTACACTGCAAATCTCAGGCACTTTTCAGTTTGTTGCTTGCAGACAGAACAGACAAAGAGGCACCTTCATACAACACAAAGTCAGTGAAACGCTGTGTATTGCTTACCCTCAGGTGTGGACCAGACTTAATTGTAGTCTGTCTCTATGTGGCAAGCCCAGCTATGAAAACATACAGCACATAAGGCCAGATTACAGCACAAATGGTAGAAGTGTGATTTCTTTCTCTCCTAAGAAAGCAACTACTCCATTATGTCTGTATCTGTATTCGGAGCGATACTATCTTATATGAAAACCTTTAATTTTGTGCTTATACTTGCTGGCAACTTAATTATACTGTGTCAGATACTGTTTTGCTATCTGCTCATAACTGTTAAAAAGGAGGTTATCTTACTCTCTGTATGAATAAATCAATATTCCCTTCTGAATATTATCATGCAGTATACAGGATATCACAGAAATTCATTCAGTGTCGGTGTTTCCTACGCTGCGGTGTAACCTAATTTAAAAGCCAAAAACTGTGCCCACGAAAGTGAAATAACTTCCTTTCTTCAAACATCCTCACATCGAGCAACGGCTTGTGATGGTGGCACACAGTTCAAAGCCATGGCTGAGCACAAGGGAGCATAAAAGTACTTCATAATACAGAGATTTAAAAAATCAATTTAAGCTCTTTGGAAGCTCTGTGCTGTTTCCGCTGCAAAACTTAACTTTTCATGCGACATTTAAAAAAAGCTGCAGTACCGTCGAGTAGACTCACTAAATTCGAGGTGCACTCCGAGAGCCAATTTTCTAAAGGCAAGACTTGAGACCTTGCTGCCGTGCACTGGAAAGATTACAAAACAAAATTGTTGTTGCAAGGCACAAGAAAATCCTTGAAAACATACAAACAATAAAAATGAATAAACATTAAAAGAAGAACTAAAACAAAAGCAGAACGTTAGGAGGGCTTTGATTTATAGCCGGCTGTTCGTGCTTTGCGTAAAAAATTTTTTTACTATCAGACGTAGAGGTTTTGTGATCCAGCCAGTCAGTGATGCAGAAATTTTCATATCACTATCTGTGCATAGCCAAGGGTGCTGCAAGGTCCTCATATTTTGTGAAGTCTGAGTGGCTTCTGGGAGACGAGCCAGTTGGTCAAAGTAAAGCACCAGAAAGATGAGGAAAATAGTCCAGGAACTTTATGGATGCAGATATGAGGTGATATTTCTGAGGTGAGTGAGGCTACAACACCTTAAAGTAACACTTTCATGTGAGGTCTAGTATATAAAGTAGCTTTCCAGAATCTCATCCCACTCAGAGGTTATTAGTCTTCTAAAAATGAATAAAAAAACATAAAGGAGGGTGAAATAGATGACTTGAGGCGAAGAGTGAAAAAAATTTCCATAGTCTGACCAAAGGCGGAATAAAAAATCCCATCATGTGCTTTTTTTAATATCGTCCTTGATATCACACAACGGTTCATGAGCATCAGCATGCTCAGCAGTAGCAAGGCATTAGAAAGGCCATTTCCTTACGACTGAGAACAATGCACCAATCAGCAAACGCCCTTGAGAGGATAAACCCAAACCCCATTGTGAAGAACCTTGGCTAAGTGCCTCGTAGGTACATAGATCACTTTAAAGGCACTTTCTGACAAATTGTTGTTTTTTGCATGCGGCCATGTTCTGACTATCACTTTGTCCCCTCCAGCAACACACATTTACCTAAATAATTTATGCATCTGCTCTGCCCCCCTTCTTCCCAACACCAAACAAGTGGAAGCACCCCAATCCCCGGGAGTGGAATTGCACTGGGGTGAAAATAAGCTGCTGGCAAACTCTTGCCTCCTTCTCCCAGAGGCTGCTCTCATGAGAAATAGGATTAAACCCTGGTATGTTTGTATGCTGCCTACTTAGACATGCTAAAACACAGACTTTTTACAGAAATCTGCATGACCAAATGAGTGTGTATTTGTGTGTGTGTGTGTGTGTGTGTGAGAGTGTGCATACTTGACAGAGTATGCTGGGATTGACCATGATGGTAACCTTTGGAGATAATTACACTTTTGCTCATCAACCTGAAGGTTGACTTACAAAGAGATCAGGTCCAAACCTTTAATTAGCCCACAACAGCCCAACTAAATATAATTGGCATCTAAAACCTGAAGTGATAAAAAAAAAAATCTCTGACAGCTCTGTTTTTGTGAACCATTATTTTTGATTCAGTATGGTTTATATGCAGTACAGTCAAATCCATGCTGTTCAGTCCCTGACAGGTATCGCCACTGCTAGAGGCTAAAAGAGCCTTAGCCTATTTCGACTGAAGCTGTCAGTACATGTGTGGTTCAAGCAGAGTCCAGTGGAGCAATCAAAACCACATTTTCAGTATGGTAAAACTTTAACTGTTAACTAACACAAAAACTGCACACTCTTTGATTCGACATTTTAAGGCTCTTTTCATAGATAAATACCATTATTATAATCAACCTTGTGGAATGTAATACATTTTTTAGTGAATTTAACATCTTTTTAATTTGAACTGTTTGTGGAACCAAAAAATGGCATTTGAAGACATTTTGGGGAATTGATATAAATCAAATCAAATCAAATCAAAGTTTATTTATATAGCACATATTAAAACAACAGTGTTGACCATAGTGCTTCACAGTCAGTCAAAACACAAGACAATTAAAACAAACAATAAAATAGGACAACAAACAATAGGTAACAACACAATAAGCTAAAATCAGCCAACTAGTTAGAATCAAAGGCCAAAGTAAACAGATAAGTTTTAAGACGAGATCTAAAAGACTGGATAGACTCGGCCATACGAATATGTACAGGGAGGTTATTCCAGAGTCTAGGTGCCATGATCGCAAAGGCCCGGTCTCCTCTCGACTTCATTCGAGACCTAGGTTGTGCAAGGAGCAAGTGATTGGATGATCTAAGCGCTCTGTTGGGATTATATAGGTGAAGTAGGTCAGAGAGATAGGTGGGCGCTAAATTATTCAGAATTTGAAAAGTGAACAAAAGAATTTTAAAATCTATGCGATATTTAACAGGGAGCCAATGTAGTTTGGCTAAAATAGGAGTTATGTGTTCATGGATTCTTGTACCTGTTAAAAGACGCGCAGCTGCATTTTGAATTAACTGAAGCCGATAAGAGAAGAGTGTTGGAGGCCCGAGTAGAGGGAGTTACAGTAGTCCAATCTGGATGTGATAAATGCGTGAACAAGCTTTTCAAGTTCCTTTAAAGGAAGGAACGACTTTGCTTTGGAAATCTGACGCAACTGGTAAAAGCTGTTTTTCACCACAGTGGACACCTGCTTCTCAAGTTTAAAAGAGCCATCCAGGAATACTCCGAGGTTTCTTACAGTGGGCGAGAGATGGCTAGCGAGAGGGCCTAGGGCATCAGTCAACTGGTCTAGCGGGGTGTGACTACCAAAGACTATGATTTCGGTCTTATTCTCGTTTAATGTAAGAAAATTATGTGATAACCAAATTTTTACTTCATGCAAACAGTTGAACAGAGGTTGCAAAGAAGCAGACACATCGGATTTCAAAGGTGAATAAATCACTTGTACCCACTATTCAGGCATTTCATTAACACCACGATCGATTATTCTGACAGTGACTCTCCCAATATTAAACCTACCTGTATCGGTGAGAGAACCATGTTCTTTAGGATCTTGTCAAGTTCGGGACCTTCTTTCAAGGAAATAGCAACCAACTAAATCTTCATAAATCCCATCTGTTCTTTGTCTTAGGGATATGTTATCAACTTACAGTAATGTCATTAATATTGAAGCATTTGTTCATATGTAGAGTTAACAGTTAATGGCTCAGAATTATTAGATCAGTGTTAAACGCTGCAATTCAACAAAGATCCATACACCTTCTACTTCCAGCATTTATATGTTTCATTTTTTCAAATACTTGAAATGTTCACATTTGTTTTTTGACAATAAACTCAACCTTGTACATTTCAGACAATTTCAGCTCCTTCTTCCTGGAAGGTTGTGTTTTTCTACTATAAATACCTTAAACATGTTTCATTGGGTTCAAGTAAAGCAACATTCTTGGCAGGTCATATTTCTTTTTTTTTCCCTTTTCTTTTTTTTCCCACTTTTTTTCTTCTTTGTGAACTCTGGTGTAGTTTTGGCATTGTGTTTTTGGATGGTTATTATGCTAGAGCATTCGTCTTCTGCCAAGTCATTTTGTTAGCCAGAACCTTGGTGCATCCACAGGCATTCTTAGTGCCATGTGTAAATGTCATCTCAGAAACACCGTTTGTCCTCATGGTTCTCCGTATGGTCACACTCCCACCTCTGTGCCTATCAGGGTTATGAATTCACTGCAGTAGTCCTTGGCCAGGTTCACGCCAAACATGTTCGACCTCATCTGAGACTCAGAAATTCATCTTAGTCTGATCTGACTAAAGGAGGGATTCTGAATATTTATCAGGCTTTAATCTTTAATTGAAGTTTAATCTTATAGTTTTGTGCCAAAGAGCAAGCCAGGGAATTTTTTTCTTGGATACTGTCCAGTATGGTTGATGTTATGCAATGTCCTTTCTGCTTTTCGAACTGTCACAGTAACTCTGATTCTCACTGATAACCCTTGTGCCAAGTTTCCTCTTGCCTGTCTGTGTTTCACATCTAGATTCTAGGATGATGCCTGATTAGTAGTTCTATAGGTTATTTTTAGGCCCTTGTACTGCTGCAGCTATGTTTTAATTGACTTTTAGTTATTTAGTTTAATCATCATGTGTTCTTTTTAATTCAATCTTTATGAATTCAAACAATTCTTCAATTTCTCTGCCAATTCCTTTATACGTGGAGCCATAATTCACAGCTCATTTTATAACTGCGGTTATGCAGTTGGGCAAATAAAAAAATTACTGGTGCACTCAAATGCATTTCAGTGATCACAAGTTTTCTCACATGGATGTCTGTGATAACAATGGTATTTGGGTTTATTGCAATGAGTTTCCACTTTGCGGTTTTTATTTGCAGTATCAGTACGAGGTTTTCATTGCTCATAAGTAAAGAGAAATACTTTATGTGCCAACTGATAAATAATGCAATAATTTAGAGGCTGAATTATAAATTATATAACAAATCTGTGCTTCGCAGGATGGAGAAAATTCCAACAATTACATGAACTTCTATGAGCAAGCGCTTTGATAACAGTAGGAAGGGAAAAGGAAGAAACCTCCAGCAGAACCAGGCTGAGGGAGGGGCAGACACCGTGACCAGTTAGGGTGAGGGGAGGAAGACATGGAAAAAATGCCAGACATTTTTATTGATGTATTTCTTAAAAAAATTAAGCTTAGTGTGCACATTTCTGTAGTGATCTGGAAATCTGAGACATGACAAAAAGTTTACATACTTTGACAAGTATTTATGTAGTGCTGTTCTAGTCTATTTGAGCATTTGAGGTGCTTTCTGCAATCCTTATTGACCCATTCATACAAGCACTTTCAACCCAGCATCCACACACTCACACTTTGATGCGTTTGGGAAACTCCGTGTTCACTATCTTGCCCAAGGTTACTTTGACATGCAGACTAGTTTAGACAAGAACTGGGGCTCAAACCTTTGACGTTCCATTTGGTTGACAACTTGCTTGTTAGCCACAGCTGCCCCATACCTCACACTAATTTATTAAAGATCTTGATTATAAAAATGTTTCTCAAAAGGTATTGATTATTCAAATATAATAATATGGTCTTGCTTTAAGTTTAAGGACAAAATTTGTTTTGATATCTTGTAAGAATGCTGTAACACTGTTTCAAGCTTCGGCTGGGATCCTATAAGCAGGCAAACTGACATATTTTCATGTTTGCATCGTCACGTCTGTATGTGGGAAGTGGACCTGAGAGGAACTAATTGCAATCCATGAGCCAAGATCATCCACTTTTAGCAGAGCACTTTGAGTTTGTGTAGGACTAAAAAGTCATTTTAGTATGAATGAGATGCTCAGTGGCTCAGGGAAAAGAAAGCTGTGCTTTTTTTCTGTTCTCTTTTCAGGTTTCTCACTTCCCCAGTCTGCAGCTTGGTCATCCGTGGTTGGAGGTGGAGCTGTCCGTAGTGCTGAAAGACTTACAAAGAAGGTCTGCTCAGCCTGGGCAACAATTTAAAAAAGAGGGTCTGACCTTGCAGCTGTGCAAATGTACACATAATGCAATTTCAGTCTTTCAGTGCTGAAATTAATTATAGATATATTTAAGCTAGCCTCCAATTCTCTATCTCTAAGAGACGGCGCGTGCCTGTCTGTCTGTAGATACTAAAACAAGCATAACCCAGGTACGAATAACAATTTAAGGCTACATTTTTACTGACTAAGGAATCGGGGGGAAAACAGGGCTCTGGATGTAAACTGCAATGGAAAGACAGAGGCACGAAGCATAAGTAATCACTGAAGACAGACTTGTGTTCCTCTGTCAAGAAAACAAGGATCCGTGACTCCCTGAAGGAACCTGCCCGTGTGTTTTATTGGTCTCATTTGCTGCCTTACATCTCTGTCTCCCTCAGACTACTCTTGCTCATGCCTCCTGTTCCGCCCTCGGTCTCACCCTATCACTCAATGTGTCTCTTCGTCTGTTCCCATCCCCCTCGCTTTCCCTCCCTCTATCACCTTCCCTTTCCTTCCACACGAACTCGCACAAGATGATATCTAACCCACCTCGCCATCCGTCACTTTCTCTCACAGCCCATATTTCTTCCTGTGTCTCTGCGCACTGCGAGGAAGCTCATTATGAGACATTTCAGTGCTGAGCATCACCTGTGGGGTCCTTTCTATTTGACACCTGTGCCGCCAACGAAAGCTTCACAAGTCTTATTTCTTCCCCTCCTTTCATTAGCAAGGGATGAATAAGCGGAGAGCAATGGAAGTCAAGGCGCTGAATAAATCACTGCTATAAACTAAGCCATATGGCAGCATATTGTACGAGAATGACTGGGAATGAGAAAGCACTCCTGCGAAAACTGACAAGACCCAAAAAACATAAGGAGAAGAATATGAATGTACTACTGGAATAGACGAAAATCTGCTGGTCCTGTTGAAGCCAGCAAATCAGACTTTAATCTCTCTGCCTCTCTAGTTTTCTGTTGCGTCGTAAAAAATGAGACAGTGTACCGTTTCTTCTGCTCTCTCGATCTTAGGGAGGAGAAAACCAGCTAATAGCCTCAGGCTCTGGAAGAGGAGAACTAACAGGCATGGGTAGCAGGGGTCAACACAAGGTCTGGAAGAGGCAGAGACAAGAGTGTGTCTTGGTGAGCCAAAGAACCTTTCTGTATTACTGTGGGAAGAGTGCTGGAAGATTGGCAGATTCCTGAAAATAACTGCCTTCTGCAATGTACTGTTCTCATCAGCCATCTCTGTGTGCTATTGGTATAGTGACGATTCAGCCCTCCAGCCTTCAACAGCTCATTTGGTACAGGTGTTTCTCTAAAACATGGTGGTAAATACTATTGTCTAAACATATGATAAGTCACATCCATCAGTGTGATCAGTGCTAATTAAGATAAACCTGCATTCCAGCTACTCATTAAGCTTACAGCCTTAATGAGAGCAGAAATATGGCACAAGCTCCTTTGACCAAAATGCACTTGGAGTGAGTCATGCCTTTTAAAGCGCGCACACACAAACACAGCAACAAAGTGGTAATTTGCATGTCAAACTACCTTGTGCTTGGGCAAAATGTCCTTTCAGCACTAAGAGAAAACCCAGCAACCAAAACACCGCTGATTTTGTCGGTTTCCGTAGCTGCAAATGACCTGTTTGGACGCCTGCTGTGGTGCGGCACAGAAGCTATAATTTAGAAAACAACAATTGATGAAGCAGTCATTACATGTGTGGGCTTCCATACAAAGACTGCAAATAAACAGGCAGAGATTCAGTATTTGGCTTAAAGACATATGGCTCCTCGCAAACATCCTATTTAGTAGCTGTTCAAGTAAAGCTGCTTATTATTTTGTTTTTTTGACAAGATATAATTTCAAGAGAGCATCTTGATAAAGAGCCCATATTTTTGGCCCAACAACTGGCGCCATTACCCATAAGAACCTTTTCAGATACTGTCACTACAGCTGTAAATCGGGCATTCAGAATTAAGTCGGCTTTCTGCATTAACAATTCTCCAAGGCTTCATTTGGCATTAAATTCTACCTGAGCAATTGCTGGTACAAGCAAGCACAGAAATCGCATGGCACAGAGTGAAGAAAGGAGGAAATCAAATGCATCTCCCAAGTAGCATTATATTAAAAATGCCCAAAAAAGAGCTTTGAAAACAAAAGCAAAGAAAGAAAACTGAGAGATTATAGCAGTGCTGTTGCATGTTGGGATTAATGTTCGAGCTAAATGGTAATGCCAGGCTCACAATGACAATGATTACATGCTCAGTTACCATCTCAGTCACACTGCATGCTATCACTTCCCAATTAGCACCAAAACAAAGTAGATATGAGGCTGATGCAAATGTTCAGTCTCTGAAGACTTTTAAAAAACACAATGTTCAAGTTCTGCAAATATTGTCTTATAACCACATTTAATGGGCGTAAAAACTGGCTGCAATTTGCTCAAAGTCTTCATGTCTGACGCCAATTTGGTGACAACAGCACAACTAATACTTGTATTAAATTATAGTGAATCAGAGATTACCCTGTGTTCTGGGCAGTGTAGCATTTAGAGATGAAGGCTATGGCAAACTAATGGAAGTAATGTGACTGCTCTAAGTTGAAGTAAACAGAAACCGAAGCCCACAACATAAATCTGTAGGATTATGCAGAAGCCAGGAAAAATAAATCATTGTGCTTTGTCACTATGCTCTGTCGCAAGGATCAAATCAGTTTTGCTAAAATTGTAGAGCTCTCTCTGACCCAGCATCCTGCTGCCATTGAGGAACAAAAAAGCCTTTTTTCCTTCTCATTACCAAAAAAACTTTGCTGTCCCCTTTGAGTTACAGCGCAGATGTGTAACACAGGCTGAATACAATGTGCACATATCAGCAAGGACCTTCAAGAAATGAGAAATGTGGACTTTTCCAAAAAACACAGATGATAAAATTCCCTGCATGCCAGGGCTGATGGTTCTACATCACATCTGGCAGGTTTTTTTTTTGCTCATTCTTGAGTTATTTTATTTCACTTTCCTCTTCTTGCAACGGCAACTGTCTATTTGATGAGATAAAAATTAAAGGCAGAGGCGAGACAGAGAAAAAAAAAGAGCAGGACACGGAAGGAGCTGCCGATCATCTTCTCACGGATTGAGAAACTCTGGCGCCTATCTCCCCAATGACTCAATTAATTGAACAAAGTAACTAATCATGCAAATTGTGTCTCGGCAGGAGAGACAGAAGCAAAGACAACGGCAAAAATGAGGGAGCTGAATTAGCGGGTGATGGACGTGCAAAAGGAATAGGTGGGAAAGTGGGAAATTCATGTTTCCAGCAGATTACATCTAGCTGTCTTTGGTCCAACTTCACTATTCAGTGAGTCCAACTGAAAGGAAAGGAAGGCAGGAGGTCTGAGATATAAAAATGCTGTACTGAGTACCAAATCTGTGTCTCCGTAACCAGTAGGTGAGGTCCTGTCAGTTGCAGGCATAATAAATCTACAAATACTCCTAGGACGTTTTTCAGACGAGCAAAGACGAAAGAACTGACACAGGCCACATTACAGGTACAAGATTTCCAGAAAATTTCAGAGTGAATTACAGTCAAATTTGTCACTGCAGTGGATGAACAATGTGCCCTGACAGCCTTTGATTTTCACAAAGGTCTAGCAGCTCCTTTCAGACACAGACCTCATATATCTTTATCTTACTGTAGTTCTCACATATTAGCCGCGTTCTTATTTTTCTGTGCTGCCCGTGGATCCATCAATCAAGGTCACAAGACACTGCCGTCCCCTCAAACGGAAATAACCCTTTACCTTTTCCTTTTTTTCTAGGCAGGGAAGATTTTAAGAACTGCAAATAAAAAACAAAACAAAAACTTGTTTACAGACACCTCTCAGCAGAAAGAAAGAAGCAGCAGGCTTACATTGTAGTGTTGTCTAATTACATGGAAAAAAAGAGTAGAGAGGAGACTGAGGGACAATCTGCATATCAAAGGTGTTGTTCTAGGAACCTTTGAAGATCAAACATTGAGCAGGGCTCTTCAGGAGAACCATGAAGCAAGGTTCAAGGTGAGGTGATGCGACTCTACATTTTTCTGTTTGAATTTGGCATTTGGCAAACTGTACTCTTATAAATTATCACATGTGTCATTTAAATATAGTAATTCACACATACCATAAGAGGATTTAAGTTTCATTAGTTGCCCCCCTTCAAGCATGCGTTAAAACTTACTGACTGGATCTCAATTTGCAATTTTTAAATGTATGGCAAGAATTGGAAAGTGCAAAGTTGAGTTTCCATTGCTGTATATGAAACTTGCTCCTTTACAACTTTTAATGTGACACTAGCTTCATCACAGGGGCGAAGTGATGAAATCTGTCTTTCTCCCAGAAGACAAATTTTATTCTGTAAAGAAGCTAAATTTCATACTGCATTAAAGTTTAAAGTGGATTGCTTGCCTGATAAATGGCTTCATTGTACATATTTAGCCCCAGAGAGGTAGCCAGAGCTTAATTTTGCTTTTGAATCTAAAATTCAGAAAATGTGACTTACTAAATTTTTCCTTTAGTACCATCAGTAACTCTGGCAGCGCATGCACCGAGGCTGCAGATCTTCCAGAACTGATGGGGGCAGCACATGCCTATGCACGTGCTCATCTATCCTTACATGCTTAAGAAAAATGCCTACAAGCGCAAGAAAAAACTACATACATGGAAAATGGCAAATATTGTCACTGCCGCAATAGCTGCGCCCCGACTCGTCGATAAGAACAGCAAAAAGAACTGGGTATGGAAGACTATTGCTATTGTCAAATCAAATCTGCACCACAGGCTAAAATGTTTGCAGTGAATAACTTTATATAAATGCTTAAGCTAACGTAATGTAACTTAATGTAATGATATAATACATAAAAATAAAAATGACTGACGAATTAAAATAAAATGACTATACCTCAGCCGTTTCTCCCTGTTTCGCTTCCTTAAGAATGGCTTCTTCACCCAATGTAATAATGTTATATCTAGTAGTAACATTAGTGGGGTAAAACATTTCAGTTCATGTCCTAATTTTTTTTCTTTCTTTATCTTTTTATGTGTAGTATCACATTAGGTATTGAGAATCTACTGTTATCAGCACTGGTTATTAAATGTCCAGTATTGTAATGTCTCTGTTTAGCCACACTTAAGTAAGAAATGATTAAATTGTTAGAAATTCATTAGAAAAAATGTTGTGAAAATTTCATCCAGGTTTCTACGTCATAAGTCATAAAATCACTCCCTTGATTTGTTGTTAATAGGGTTCAGATTACATTTCTTTGAATTTTGTGAGTACAGATCCAAACAGCCATCATTCCATCCTCTACCTTTTATAATACATGCTGCCATTCACGAAACGCTTATTTGATCATGACTGATTAGAGGATTTTTGTGGACATCCCATTACAAATGCAGGCGTCTGTTCTCTTGTAAACTCTCATGTGTGACTTTCAGCCTGCTTCACTGCCTCGCCGCCCGTGTCTGCTGCTGCATGGACCAAAGTCCAAGGAGATCAGCTCATAATCCCCAGCCCCTTGAGGCACCCGCAGAACAGATAAAGGCATGGCATTGGTTTGAGATCACATCCCTCTGTGTGACCTGTAAACCTAGTGAGCTGTCTCATGAAAGTCAACAATGATACACTTCAAAAAGCGGACGATCCAGGCTGCTGGATACATGAACATGGCACAGCGAGGGAGCTTAGAGATGAAAAGCGAGGCATGAAAACAAACACCAAG
Organism: Oreochromis niloticus; assembly: GCF_001858045.2. NCBI lineage: Eukaryota > Metazoa > Chordata > Actinopteri > Cichliformes > Cichlidae > Oreochromis > Oreochromis niloticus. Next base: position 12,804,921 of record NC_031974.2, read on the forward strand.
CTGATATTCACAGCAGAACAAGTTCACGACAGCTGTTAATAATCGGGATATCGCCACTGACTTTCCCTGCAACTAAAAATAGGGACTTTTAGCTCTTTAGTGTTAAATCTAGAACAGAAATCTTTGAGGTGCTGCTTTCAAATTCCCAGTACGACATTTATATTTCATTTTTAACCAAGAAATAAAGTGAATTACTGATTTGGGGAAATTTGACAGGCTCATTGCTGGCCTACAGGCGTGAAAATATGATGTAATTTTCAAAACCCATGTTGCTCATCCCTGCATAGGTACTACGAGTGCTCCGTGCCGATGGATGACAGAGAGAGAGTCCTCTAATTACTTCAGAGCATTTGCCATGACACTTGACAGACATTAATTTCGCCATTCGTCAGACTGGTACATACAGGCTGGAGTCATAGCTGTCACTGTACATTTGATCCAGTATTAAATGGGACCTACTGTGCACACTTTCCATTTTTTCTGGCTCTTTTATTCTTTTGGGTTTCACTACAATACATCAGCTGAACAGCTCTTGTGCTAGCACGAGTGGGTGGATGAGAGGCAAAAGAATGTAAAGACCACTATAAATCTTTAAGGTAAAAAGGCACTTGCACATGCGTTGTGCAGGTAGCATGCAATAGACCTGAACAGGGAGACACTCATTTCTAGCTGCACATTATTCTCTGAATTCTACTAGAATAGCTTTGCATGATTCAAAATCCTTTGTTATACTGGACCTTGGTGCAGCCTTTCAGCTAATTGCTAGTTACTGTGATTGGTTGCCCTTGCAAAGACGTTTAAGAGGCTATTTTCATTTGGAGTTACCGGCACATTTACTGATCTCATTGATTTAAACTTTGCCCATGTTTTGAATAAACATCCACTATTGTAACAGTATATGTACAGGACTGTGCAAAAGTCTTTAGCCATCCCTCATTTGTTACAATTTTACAGGAAAATGGGACATAGTCAAGCTTTCTTATAATTTCTTTGAGTAGTCTTCATGGATAGCTCGCCAAGGTTCTTGAGGGCTATAAAAAGCTTTTCTTTGGATATTTGCTGCCCTTTGTTCTGTTTTGTCTCAATGATAATCCCACACTGCTTCAATACTGTTGATGTCTGGGCTCTGATGAGACCAATGTTTTATTGTTTCTTTTATTTTTTTTCCATGTATGCGTTTGCTGCATTGGCAGTGTGTTTGGGAACATTGACATTCAGAAGAATGAAGCTGTTCTCCATGAGATGTTTTCCAGATTTTACTGCACGGTGGATCAAAAATCTGAAAACTTTTCTGCATTCATAATTCCATTAATCTTGACACGATTCCCAACATCACTTTGTGAAATGTAGTTCCAAACCATGACGAAGTCTCCACCATGTTTTGCAGATAGCTGTAGACACTCACCGTACGTCTGCCTTGACCTTCTTCATACATACAGATTTGGTGGTTTAAACCAAATATTGCAAATTGAGATTCATCACTCTCTAAGACCTGTTGCCACTGATTTTCGTAAGCAGTTTGGCAAACCTCACCCTTTTCTCCCTGTTTCCTTTTGTTAAGAGTGGCTTCTTGACAGCCACCATTTCTGATGAGGCTTCAGTGAACAGGAAATGGATCAACTGAAGGATCAGATGGATGTCAGAGGTCCTGTGTCAGGTCTTTGCTGGATTTTTTTTCCCTATTTCTTAAGAACATGACTTTTAGATGTTGTTCATCTGCCACTTCTTCTTTCATCCTTTACTTGTTTCCTCAAGTTTTTTTTGAAGGACACACTTCACACTATGCCAGGTTTCCTACTAATAACTCTCAGGAATGAAATGTTGGTGCAAAAATAATATTTTATGCCTTTCAAACTTTCATCTTTGCCATTTTTTGCAGTTTCAAGTAAAGAAGTGGATCCAAATCACGTGTTTTCTGCAACAGGCCTAAAGATACAATTTAAAACTGCTTCTTTGCTAATTTGGTGTTACTTGTGGACACGACACTGGTTCACCCCTTGAGCCAGGAGTCTTTTTCTGCCTGAATCATTAATAGGTCAGTGCTAAGTGGCTTAACAAATAAAGAAAACATTGATCTGAAAAAGGTCAGGTGCAAGGATGGGACTAAACTCTGGAAGACCTTCAGAAAGCCTGAAGAATTACTGTTGAACACCACTTTAAAAAGTTACAAACAGTCTCCTCGGAGGCAAAATATAAAGAAATGAGGGGTGGCTTACATTTTTTTTGCACAGTGCTTTATAACACAAAGTAATGAAAACAAACAGTGCCCCTTCATTAAACGCCATTCATCAAAGTGTGTTTTTCTAAGTCGTTTTCTTCACACTAAGAAAAAAAGAGGCATTTGGCAGCATCCCCTCCCCCAGAGCCTATTAGGAACGTAGACAATAATTAGTAGGATTTTCTTGTGAATGTTGGTGTTTTCTCTGTACATCAGCACTCTTGCACATGTCTCGTGCTTGTCTTTGTGTGACACTGATTGGTGCTTTTCCTGGCAACAGTCCAAACAGCCTTTGCTCCACTAAACAAGCGTGGTGCTGCTGGTGAGAGAGACGAGGGCTCGGGGGTGGGTGTGGGGGGTTGTGTGTTCGTGTGTGTGGGGGGTGACATCTTGTGACATCTCTGTCACATTATTTCATCAGCCACAGAGGAGACTCATTAGGTCCTTTCTGACAGATAAAATCACATCTCCAGCACAGCGCCGTGTGATGCGGTTCCTATATTTAAAGAAAGGTGTGAAAGCACAGCTGGTGAATTTTTAAACTTGCATCCAAGGTAGCAAATAAAGTATCTGGAACGGATTATATTCTGTAATTGCTTGTGATTTATTCAAGAGAAGCAGAGCAACGGACGCTTAACAGCCCCACCAAGGATTGTGTTGTGCATGATTTGTATTCCTTCCCATGGACACGCAAACTGAAATTCTGGGTAAAATGGAGATAAACTGAAAAGAAGTCTAGTCTGGAAGGCAGGAAAAAAAAAGACTCTCACACACAAACTCTTGACACACACAAGTAGAAAAAAAAAAACAGCTATCCTTGACACATGGTTTGAGATACATGGAGGACATCTGACAGAAGATGTAACAGCCTGCCTCACTCGTCCCCCTCCTCCTCCTCCTCCTCCCCAGCATCAGCAGCACGGCACACGCATAAAGGAACACAGTAACATCTGCAGCACATGAAAACACATTTCTTGGTCATACGCGTCGGCCTTGAGTCATGTTCAAAAATTGCAACAAACACAAGAACATCTCAAAGTCCAGACACATAAAAATAAAGGAGGAAAGGAAGTTTGCTTTTGTATTTATCAATATTCATTTCCACGTATCACATATCAAAGTTTCCCACTACCTTTATGGAACGTGTAGTACAAAAATAAATGTTTAATACATACAAGCGCACAGAAAACAAATCCCTGAGGTTTAGAGGGCTTGAACCCCATTTGATCTCCAAAGATTCCTGGCCTGCAAGACCTTAAATATTTATGGACTTCAACTCAAATACTCCTGCTATTGCCCACACTCACAAAAAAGTGCCTGAGATGCTTTCTTTTCCTAATCAAATTAATCACAATAGGCAACACCGCAGACACGGAATTCCCTTTTTGATAAAGAAAGGGACAATGTCTTTTTAATAAATTGATCAATACACAAATCCCTGTTTTAAAGCTTTTATATTTTCAAAATTAAAGCTGCTGACGCCAATAAATAAATAATAAACTGCTAACACATTCCAAAATCTGCACAACTTCTTTACAGCTATGTGTCAGTCACTCTAGCATTGTTGCTGAATCTGCGGTATATGTTGCTTTTTAGAAGAAAAAATCATAACAAAGATGCACAACATCCTTTCTACAGTCACATCTGCATTAATAAGTTACAGCAGTCCTCCAGTATATTTTTTTGATCATCTCTTTCAACCACCAGTGCTTGCAAGTGATCACGCCTCAGCACACTGAGCGTGTGAATTTGCAGTTTTTGGTGTTCCCATTTCTGCAGAAAGGTCTGATAAGGCTGCAGGTACTGAAGAAAAAAAGGAAGGATACTGGACTACCTGTCCAGTATCATGAGATGCTTCCCTAAGAAAACTGTAGTTTTTCTCATATAAGAACATCTTTTTTTTCTGTCTGACTTTTCCAAAGACTAAACTCAAATATAGCAGCACAGAAAAAAAATCCATCCTGTAAGTCCACAGCCGCTGGCAGTCTCTCACGGACTCCCTGGCCTAATAGCTGGCAGATACAGTCCGGAACAAGCCCTTAAACAAGCTCTTCAACAATATGAGCCCACATATAGACTCACTGTCTTTTTTTTTCTTAACTGTCTCCTGCTCTTTGTGCACCTGGATTTCTTTGCTTGTTCTCTCTCTTGACACTTACGCCTTTGTGCTCTGCGTCCAAATTTGGCTTCCCTCCCACACTGTCTACATGCAAGCTGCAAATCTAGAAAGTTTTACAGCGAGATCTATTTCCAGCCACTGCACAATATACATTTCCATTTTCTCTGTTGAAGAGAAGAAAAAAAAAAGACCATAACGTGTTCTTTCTATACAGTGCACACCAGCCACAAAGCAGCACTTTAAAACCTTTATCGCACTCCATAGATGTCTACCAGACAAGGAACGGGGGCAGATCACGGTATAACTGACTGCGTGCACTTGTGCCAAGAAGTGCCAACTGGTAATTAGTGAACCACTGGTTTGCCACGTTGTACTTAATTACTTGTTAAGTCATCTTTCCAGTTTCTTGACTGAGGCAGCGTTGCTCTGTGGCAGAGTATGAGTGCGCACACAGCTCTAACAGCCTCGCTTCAGGATGTATAATACCAACTCTATTATTCTGTTACAGCATAATAACAGCAGCTAATTATTATTTAATCTGCTGATTATTTCCTCAGATAACCATTCAGTCTAATCCTCTAATCAGGATGTTTCTTTTCCCCTGACCCACAGAGACCCACGGATATTCACTCTACTGTCACATGAGATACAGAAAAGCAGCAAATTGAGGTAATTAAAAAACTCACACTGGATAATGAATGACATTTTTGCTAGAAATAAAAAAAAGACTAAGAGAAGAGAAGACAAACCCCTAATTACCCAGATAGTTTTCCATTTGTAAATTGTTTGCCCATAAGCAGAGCTTGATTCCGAAGCAAAATTGCTCAGTGAGTTTAGACATCATACTGTGAATGAGCCCAAATGTTTTCTTTTCTCACCTCACGGATGCAGAAATGAACGGAGATCATACTGAGTGCGCACAACAGAAATCTATGTGTTAATATGCAAAACACCAGCAAGACAAAATTCACATGAATCTGTGCACTCTGGAGCACAAATGGTGTTTGTTGCAACTGCAATAAATCACTGGTTTATAATTATAACTGTATGTGAAATGAACCGCCGAAGCTCATATCCTTGATAACGCATTTCTTGGCAGTGTGAGCAAACTTCAGCAGAATTAACAGGCTGTATTTCAACAGACCGAGCAGCGGAGCAGGTGCAAAGATGGTTTTGAAAGAAGCAGCCAGGGCTCAGCAGGTGACTTGATTTAACACTTCATCATCACAGGATCAACAGCAGAATGTAATATGACAGAGCCGATAATTGCTTGCTGACAAACCTGAAATTTTCTATGTACGATTACATTTCATGCATATTCCAACTACTTGAATAAAAGGCCCTGCGCTCGCTTTAAAGCGAACGGGTTGCATCTTGGCATGCACGATTCACGGCTTAGTATTTGCAACTTGTATTTTTATGCCAAGCACAGAGCGACATCAGCATAAAGAAAATGTCCTCGGTGTATCACGAAGCCCGAACGATCTGTGTAAACTTACATCGATGATTGCGACGCTTCCCCTTGTACATGGTCATTATGTACCGGTCCAGCTTTGCGCTCTTTCAGATACTTGAGAGGCAGAGGGCGTAAGACTTCGGCGTGCTGCGATACTTTCTGACTGGAAATAAATTAGCCCTTCAGACGGAGAATTGGAGGCACTTCTTGAGCGAGGACCATACCATGCTTAGAGACGGGAGGGGGGGAGCGGGCTACAGTGCACTCTCCCCCATACAGACATCAGAGCCGGTCAAACAAAGTAAATTAGGAGAAAACAGCCGGGAAGACAGATTCTGATAAACTCCTTTAGTTTATATGGCTATAGAATAAAATGCAACCTTTAGATTCACTAAATAAGCAAGTAAATCTTCCAGTTGTGCCAAGTCTTTGGTATTTTGACTAGATTTTTGAGTCACAAAAATAACTAAAAATCGTTTATTGTTTAGTCATTTAAAATTCGAATTTGGCAATACATACATACATATACATATACGTAATACAAGCTGTATTTTTCGTTGCTCTGTGTAGCCTATAAGATTAACATTAAAAACACTAACAAGTGGGAAAAACACTGCGTATCCCCTTAAAATGCAATGATCTGCTGGTTTCGTGTGAACGATATTCTGGCACGTGCCAGATCACCAAGACAACAGCAGCAACCTCACCAGCAAGACAAGGCATCCCACTAAAAGCTGATAACAATCTCAGTGGGCATCTATGGGTGGTAAACCCCCGCCCCCCAAAAAGTCCTATGTCCATTGCTCATTGGAGCAGAGCTGCTTTAGGAGATCCCACAGTACAAAATATTGGGTACCCAGTTTAAATATTGTGACAAAAGGCATGTACGATTAAAAGCATTATTAATTATCCCTTAATAATGAAAGTGTCCACCTTAGGGGGAACATTTTTAACATTTTCAGAGAGCTTTCCAAAGGTTTCAAAGATAAGACTGAGCTTTTGTAGAAGACTTGATTTAACAAGACTTGATTTAACAACTGTGGCTGTGTGGTAAATTATATTTTAGCAGTGACTGTATGCTTAACACTTCAGTTTTGGATTTGACATTGTGATGGCACTACAGTAGGTCCTGGACATTTCCCCTGAGGGGATTTCATGGTAAGCCATTTGACAGATGTCGAGACATTTTTCCTATTGGCACCATGCAGGGAAATTCTGCTGATTAGGAACTGATATTGTGCTGGACCATAAGTGCCTGCAGTCAGGACCAAAAGCGGACCTAAAGACTGTGTATGTACATAGTTACCAGGACGTTTCCCTGTTAGTTAAGTGCTGCTATGAAGACTTTGTTCACAACTGCTATCCTGATGTTTTGAAACCAAAACATACCAAAGGTATACTCATCTGTACCCTTTTTCACTTTAACTGGGACCATCATTTACAAAATTAGTATCATGCTCTACTAAAAAAAAGTCAGCGAAACCATAAACTAATCAGAAAAGTGCTTATTTCGGCTTTAGATAAACAGAGCCAAGAAATAATGTTTCCATGGACCTTTAACCAGACTTAAGTACTGTGATCTGCTACTATTTATATCATTATTGGACAAACTTAAAGATCTTCCAGTCTTCCTTGGCACACCCTTTAGGCACTTTTTGGGGCGTCCTCGTGACCTTGTTCCCTTTGCCAGTTTGCTGAATACCAGCTTCTTCAGTTCTGCCACAATCCATTCAGCGGACATAGCTCAGCAAGTGTAACCGCTTTGTCCTGACTGTATTCAAACACTTGGAAAGCTTCAGGACGTCAGTTTCGAGTTTGTTATGTGTTGCCAATACTTGAAGTTCAAAAGGCAGTGCAGCGAGCATCAGTGGAATGGCTCCAGGGTTTGAAGATGCCTAGTTAGGGAAGACCATGTCTTTTTTCTGTACAGAAGAATACTAAAGTAACACAGCTGCCTTGTAAACGGTTAGCTTTGTGTAGATGGATAGGTCTAGCTTTTGTGTTGAGAGAATCGAGGATATATGCAGCTTTGCTTATTCTTTTTCTTAATTCATGGGATTAGATCGCTGTCTTATGTTATTTAACTGCTGAGATAGGTAAATTTATGTGCCTTCTTGAGCTCATCAGCTTAACCCAGCTAACTAACAGACTCACATTGATGTCCACATTGCTAGCATTACTTAAACTTATGAGCCTTTAAAATGCTTCAGGTTTGTCCGTATGCTGGAAATAACTGAATTATCATTCATTCAAAGCGCACAATGTTGCCATGGTACATCCTTTTTGATTTAGCACAACAAGTAATATTCACACTGATAGTTATCTTACACATGTGCATTTACTGACACTGGCATAAAAATAATAATACACTCACTCCACAACCTCTGGGCAAGCTTGAAAAAGGTGCATCTCATCTTACTTGCAAAGGGGATTGTGTTGCTAAGGAGACAAGGGTAAGGAAGCAGGATGGATGTTGATTTTGTGTGATTTATTCCAATATATTACTTTAGTGTTGTGTGGGGTAAAAAAGCATTGCGTGCCCCCTCGTTTTTGGCTCAAGATGAATTGTTCAGTGAGAGAGAGAAAAAAAGAAAAAACTCTGAAAACTAAGATCATGGAAGAAACAGAAATTCAATCAATATTGCTCCACTCTGAAACTGCTGCTGCCCTAACGTGCCCCACGGTGACAAATGGTCTTCTTTATATTTTCACTTTGAAACCTAGAAATGATGAAGACCCTCAAAGTAGATCTTGTGAAAATGGGCAAATCAAATAAATCAATATAGGCTATGATTAGTGGTTCACACTGAGCTGTAGGTCAGAGTCATTTGTTGGGAAACCTTCAGCCCTGTGAACCTTTTTTTATAGTAAAATGTTTAAAAAAATAAGATTATAAACCATTTCCATTCAACTGCAACTAGTGACGAGAGAACCAGATAGGGCAGCGGGGACATCTGCTGTCCATGATGGATTAATACAACAAGAGTACAACCTGAAAACTCGGCTAATCAAACAGGTAATAAAATGAGATTTTTTTTAAATACATAAGGCAAGCACTAGAAATGCACTCCTACTTGACTCAAGGTCTTTTCATCGAGCTTTAGGAAGGATAAATATCTGGGCAAGGCTAAATTCCACATTTCATGCATTTCTTTTGCTTTTTCATTTTATGAAATACCTTATTTTTTAATTAAATGCGTCTTTGTTAAGCACACTTCAGCAACCTTGTGGGTGGTGAAAACAGCAGCATTCCCCTTTTTAGAGCAGTCATGAACATTCACATTTGATGTTTGAAGTTTTATGTCGAACACGTCAAAACTGCAGCACTCTGAAGCTGTTTAGTAACTAAAGTCTGAATAGCAAGCTCAACAAGTTGAAGACCTTAGAAGGTTTAAACAAAATGTCTAAGATTTCTATGAAGTTAGTAAAGCCGCTTTAATGTATTAACAAAGGAACTAATATATTTCTGAAAGGAGTTCAGATAAAATCTTTTAATTTTTTATTGCCTTTCTAACTGTTTCTGTTTTTCAGCCACTAACTTGACTTTAATTTTGTAGGGTCATTTTTAACTGGATATAGCTGAGCATTAACTGGATGAATGAGATATTTCTTTCAGAGTCAACTGAAAAGGACTAGGAGAGTGAATATTGCCCCAGGTTTTTAAAAATGATGTTCACCTTGCAGCCTATTTGCTGCAAGTTTAAATAAGCCGAAAAAAAAAGCACCATTCAAGGCAACTGGATTACACTTTTTATCTGAAAAAGGACACAACTTTATTATATATGCATCTGTACACAGGACCAGAGAGCTGCCAAACCCTTCATAGGGACTATCTGTCTTTTTAAATATTAAGCTGCAGCACTGTTAACAATATTGCACCTTAGTGCAGTTTAAATCCAGTTAAACTAATTTCATAACATTTCTGTATAAAAGGGAAAGATAAATGCAATTACCAGCAACTGAAATTGGGTGTAGTGATTTCCTAAAGAAGACGAATATACCCCGTTTGCAGGAAACTCATAAAGTCTTCATAGCACTTAGCACATCATTACCCTTTTTAAGACACAAAGAGCTCAGTAGAATATGTACATGCATCAACCTAATCTAAAGTGCTCTGGATTCTGAGACAATCTCTGCTGGCATTTGAAGCACACCGCCTGTTAACAAATGACCCTCATTTATGGCTGAGATGGAGGATGCCCAGGGGGGAGATTTTCTACATGATGGATACAAATCTGCTCAAGCCATCACATCTCATTGGCCTGTGACTTACAACCTCGCTTAGCTCATTAGACAGCTACTGCTTTTGGCACTACTGAGTAATTGCAAACGTATCTAGTGTGTCAACTGCTGCAACTGCCTAGCAGTCTGTGACGAGAAATTATCTCTTTGTGCTAACAGTGTGTTTACATGGCTTGAACACCTCACTTGTTTGGATTCAGTCCAGATCGACAAACCCCTCAGACAAAAAGAACAAAAAACAAAAAAACGCAGGAGAGATGAAAATGAAAATTTACAATAAAAAAAGACTGCCACATTTCTGCATTGTTAGCAGTGCTTTTATATACATTTCAACACGTCCTAACTTTCCTTCTCCAAGTTTAGGCATGCGGATTAACCTCCTTTTACTCAAAGGGCCAGCATACTCAAAGGGGATTTATACTGGTAGGATTAATGGAGGATTATTTGCAGTGAGATATACTTTAAAACTCACTTTACAAGCTGTATAAGGAAACGGGATCCTATACTACATATTGTGTTATATCTTCAGAAGTACAAACACAAAGAAAATGTCTCAACTAAACGAGAGCATCCCTCCAGTTCAAGTGCTGATTGTAACCCACACCTGAGAAGGAAAATTGCACACTCTAGTGGAGAGTACACAGCATAACAGCGATGGCTGCTTCTCACGAAGAGATTTGAAGGAAAAACAGACTTCCATGTTAAAAATAGAAATGACATATATGTTTCTGTACTGTGTTTGGCTTTTTGTGGAAATTCTTTAGCGGAACATCAGACCAGTGTTATCAAAAGGCAGCTTTTATCTGGTAATGAAAGTAATGATCACGCAATCGTGATGATTTTGTAAATGTGAGTGTGTATCATTTTTGGTTATGGTACATGCAAATAAACCTGCCTTCAGTAACATGTCCTTAGGCACTCAGTGTTAATGGGCACACACCACGGCCAAATTCTGCTTTCCTATAATTTCAGTCTAAGTAAACAGAAATCTATATTTGTACAATATTACTGACCAAAATCATGGGAACAGTATGATATGAATTATTCTTTATTAGGGGAAAGACAAGACTGCAAAAGTCAAGAGCCACCCATCATTTCTTTATATTTTGCTTTCAAGGAGCCAGATCAATTTTCCAGTCTTTTTGGAGAACTTTCAAAGTTTGTCTTTTGGCGTTGGCTGCTTTTCCCCTAATTTTCAGTCCAGTCCTCATACCTAATATTTTTAAAAACCAATGTTTTCTATTTTCATTTTTTAATGCTCATTAAGTCACTTAACATTTACCTATGAATCACTCAAGCATAAAAGAGAAACCTAACTCAAGGCATGAACCTGCGTTGTGTCTACACATAACAGACAACGTCACCAAGAAGCAATTTTAAATGGTATCTTTTGGACCTATGCTACTAGCAGCCTGTCAGAAATACACATTATTTTGCTTTTTTCAGTTGGATCTATAAAAGCAGTGTGACAGGCATAAAATAGTGTTTTTTGCTCCAACAAAGTGATTTCCGAGGAGCTATGTAGACAAAAACGTGGCATACCTCTGCATGGTGTACAGTGTGTCCTTTTAGGAAACTGCAGGACGAGTGTTAGACCAAAACATTAAAGTATGTACAGAATGGTGAACAGTCTCTGAAAGCTGTGTCATAAGAAAGAGGTAAATAATTCAGCAAAGACCTGACAAAGGACCTGAGTAATGCATCTGGCCCTTCAGCTGATCCATCAACGACGGTTAAGGTTAATCTGAATTGTTTTAAGTTAATTTGGCATCACATACCCACTTCAACAGCTCAGTTATTTATGCATTTCATGATATTTTCTCATTTTTCATATTGTATGACACGTTGGACTCAAGCAAGCAGCACCATCTACAATTCAGCATGTGATATCCTTATATAATCAATCTTTGAAAATAATGGATAAAAAATCTGTTTGATTGCATCATTGTCACATTTTAAAGAAATATAATTTACTTAGTTTTAAGAGTTTCAATCATTTGTGTTTTCTTAAATGAGTCTTCAAGTGTATAAATATGCTGGTCACAGAGTGTCCTAATAGATACATCCAAAGACAAGATAGTAATCGCATTACTCGAGTATGGTGAACGGCAACTGCAAAATATCATATCGCAGATCTAAATTTGGACAATCAGTGTTTTCCATAAAGGCTTGCCATCTGTGGAACACACTTCCAACTGAAATCTAACTGATTATAGATATTAGTTCCTTTACATTGAAGGTTAAAGGTTGGTTAAAAGGAAATCAGAGCTGTAGTCATTTTAATTAATCTTTTTGTTTGTTTTTAAATTATCTGTTAATTGTAGCAGTATTCACGGTGTATTCTGGTTTCATGAAAATGTATGTTTTAACTCTGTGTATTGTGAATGTAAGCCCAACAAGGGACAATTGTTGGAAATTAGCAATAGCTATAAACTTACGTGCAGTACATCAGTTTCACGTTTTATACTTGGACTATGTTAAACCGCACTGTCCCTTTTAAATAAAGAATTATAACTACTGGGAGAAATGCTGAGGTATGCCAAATACTGAAAATCAGTGGTAACAGGTCACATAGAGCGATTCATCCAAATTTGAAATTTTTAGTTCAAAAAGTCGAGCAGAGAGGAATAACAGTAAGTGTCTATAGCCATCTGTAAAGCATAGAGGTGGTGCTGTCATGGTTTCAGCTGCATTTCAACAAGAGATGGACCGATCCGATATTACATATCGGTCTGATACTGACGTAAATTACTGGATCGGATATCGGAGAGAAATAAAAAATGTAATCGATCCATTAAATATCAAAAAAGCACCTCACAAAACTTGCAACACCGAGTAACTCAGCTCATAACCGTAGCACGTCGGAGCAGTGTGCTCACGTGATAGAGCGGCAGAGAGAAGTAAAGCAAGTGTGTAAGTTCATCTCTGAATGTTTGTAAAGCATTCCCATGTTAAGCTTAACAACCGATATATGGAGCAACTGCCTCTCTCTCTCCCTCTCTTGCCGCTACTTCAATCATGAAACTGATCAATGATCAGCTGATCAGCTTTTCTGTCGCCAGTCCCTCTCTCTTCTTTGTTTTTGGCCCACTTTGCACCAGAAAGAGGAAACCAGCAGCTGAACAACAGCAGCATGTTTAAGCTTGATAAGGTGTCGTTAGAATTTATTTAATATTACTTTCTACACCAGGATCCTTTTCTACGTAGCTGACGGCTGATAACTGTGCAGGGGCGGATCTAGCAAAGTTTAGCCAGGGGGGCCGATAGGGCATTAACAGGGAAAAGGGGGCACAAAGACATACTTTTCTTTCTTATTCTCATTTAAAATGTCTAGCTTTTAATAAATAATTATCCGAATCTTACACCCAAAGTTTTAATCTGATGTAAAATGTATAGAAGTCAATTACTGTATATAGTAACTGTTAAGTCGAATATACCCTAGTAAGCTATAGTACTTTTTCCTTTGGGAAGATACCATCTGTGCAGTCTGCAATTCTGTTGAAGAAAGATGTTGAATCTATTTAATTATTCTTGAAAAATAATTTATTTCTGTGCATTTTTTTTCACACTGCATCAAATTAAAGTTGATTACGTCGATTAAGCATCATGAGGTGGGGGGTGGTTCCCTATTTTCTTTTGCTGGGAGTTTGCAACCCTATTAGTTAGGTTGCTTAATATTTCCGCTAAGTACTCTTTAAAATACCAGAATAGGGAGGATGGAGTAGGTTCAAGTTTATTAGATTGATCAGTGTTGCTGAACTATGAAATATTTTGGGTGCAGTGTATTTTTTACATACAGGTATAACAGAATAGCTTTAGTGTTGTTTATTTAAACTTGACTATGAACTTATACAAAATGCAGCAAGATATTAAAAAAACAGTTTTATTGATTAAAAAACACACTATATCGGATTCATATCGGTATCAGCAGATATCCAAATTTATGATATCGGTATCGGTATCGGACATAAAAAAGTGGTATCGTGCCATCTCTAATTTCAACCAGTGGTTTTGGAGAAAATTGAACCTTAAGACTTTTGCACTGTACTGTGGTATTGGTGCCTTTCTTGGATTAAAAATACAATTTATTCATTTATGTGCTCACTTTTGATTTTTGCTTATACTGGGTCACAGCAGGCTGGATGCTGGACACTATCCCAAATCTTCACCTGATATTTTGCTCTTTCACTTTAGTCTTTGTTTGCACATAATGACATTTGAAAATCCATTCTGAGTGGATTGAGCTAAATATTACGACATTGCTAAAACAATGAACAAATACTGATTAGAAATCCATTATTTTATTTCCTGTTGTATTAAGGAGTATGCAGAGGTTGGATTTTATCCCAGGAAACCAAGAGCCAAACGTAATACAAACACTGTATGGCAGAATAATACAATCAATTCAAGAGAATTCAAGTAATGTAAGACGTGAAAATATTCAATCCAAAACCAACAACAAAGATCCAAGAACTTCTTGCATTTCGGTGGTGACAGTAACTAATAACTAAAAATAATAAAGAAGAAACCAAACATTTTCTGTACAACAAGCATTTTTTTATGTCATCTGCAAAGGATTTGATTCTAATACTTGATTAAGTGTGAGAAAATCTTTTAAGTCATCAACAGAAACACATTTAAACACCATTTTATTAAATTCTTTGCTAATTTGAGGCTTTTAAAGAGCAAAACTGTTCAACCCATGCTCTCATGTACCTTCATTTAATCATACATAGATTAATCTATTCATGTGATTTACATCTATCTAGCTTTTCTCAAGTAAGACCTCATTTGGCTTTTATTTAGGCTCTAATCTGCATGATCCCTTCGCTTTTATTCTCACTCCCTCGCTCACCCACTCAGTTAAGTCTCTTTTTTTCCTGCTTCCTGCTCTCTCTCTCTCCATCTGTCAGGGTCAGCAGAGTGCAAAGAATCACATTAAGAAGTATTCAAATGTTGAACTAGTTGCAATTGGTATTCATACAAGCATTAAAGACTGCCAAATCTAATTCGGCTCTGACGCTATCAGCGCCACAGATATTCACCCAGTCAGTGGAGATAATGCAAACCCCACAGGGTGGAGGGGGTTAGAAAAATCCAATACAAAGACAATAATGTCTCCTGGATGTAATGGAGCCAAAACTGTCTGAACCATTGCCTACAGAATGATTTTGGGCAAAGCGGGTAGAAGGGGGTGAATTTCACTTCATTTCTTATTCTACGTACTGCAGCTGAGATTAACAAGGCTGTAAATTCTTTCACATGAGTTGGAAAGTGGCGCTCGTAAAGAATAGAGTGATTAATGTCCCACGGATGATAAATGGCAGATTGTCAGGTTTGCTTTTTAGTAAAAGACCTTCACAAGTACACTTCAGAAGAGCTCTAGGACTTGTAGATTAAAACTGAAACTGAAAGTATGAAGGTGTCCTACATCTGGAACGTAACTTTTCAGAAGACTAACTGTAAGTGCTCTTGTTGATGTTTTGGCAGTTTGCTGGTCTGAGGCATTCAGCTGTGTGTAAACACAATGCTACAATCTCCTCAGGAGTGGGCCTTAAAGCGAATTCAACCTAAGAACAAACCATGCAGCGCTCAGCGAAACTGCAAACTGAAGCATGTTAAAAGTTGAAGTTTACGACAGTAGAAGAAGAAAAAGCCTGAACAAGCGTGGTTTGTTTGGAACGGTTGTTTCTCGCTAAAGCTTAGGTTTGCATCTGAACAAACCACAAGACTTCTGGAACAATGTCCTTTGGACAAACAAGACCATATGGTCATAATGCACAGTGTCACATTTGGAGAAAACCAAACACAGCATATCAGCACAAATACCTCAAACCAACAGAATACAGTAGAATAGATTAGACTAGACTAGATTAGACTAGAATAGAATAGCTCGTTATTGTCATTGTACACGTAGAACCAAATTGTGTGGTTTTTGTTTTGTTTCAGTATGGCAGTGGAGGGGTGTTGATTTGGACTTGCTTTGCAGCCATTAAGCTGACCATCAACTCCTTTGTACACTAAAGTATTCTAGAGTCAATAGGAAGCCATCTGTCCAACTACTCGTTTGGCCTAAACTGGGCCATGCGGTGAAAAGGGATCCAAAGCAAAGCAGCAAATCTACAGTGCCACAGTCAGAATTGATTTCTTTATTGAAATGCTGTATGAAATGCCCACCAGCCTTGATGAACTGACGCAACGATGTAAAGAAGAGATGACCAGAATTCCCCCAGAATAATACAAGACACTGATAAAGTCATAGAGAAAACAATTACTTCAGTTATTGCTGCTAAAGGTGATTCTACAAGCTACTGAATCATGGGGTGAATCACAAGATTTTTCACATGACTGCATATTCACAAACTTCAGCGGGTGTTAATAAATAAATGAAGAAATACATCAAAAAATGGAATCAAAGTGATAACATTGAATACAGTGAAAATAAAAATATATCCAAAGACATAAAACAGTAACTTATGAGAGCAGCTCAGTAGTTTAATGGCCTGATAGAACTGTAGAACATCTCAAATACACAATGTCAGTCATATACAGAGCAATAGAAACAACAGTTGACAACACTGAAAAATGGGCAGTCTGCATTTAGATATCTTTTTTGATATCTTCTCTTTGCTTGTTTAAACGAGACTTAAACTGTGAGTACAATGAACTGTACTCACAGGTGCTGTGACTTGGTTTGTTTCTGTGTCTAGCTGTGACAACAACAGCAATTGTGACCTGAAGTTAAGACTGCCTGGCATGATTACCTTTTTTTTTTTACCTATTAATTCAAAATTTCATTTCTGAGGCAAAGAAAATTTCTTTCTTTGTTGTTTCTGTTTTATTTTCCCCAGTGGGCTACCAAAAACAAAATCTTAAGTCTGAAACATGCAAAGAAATCAAATTTCTCAAAAATGCTCACTAACAAAAACTGATTATAAGTACAAGAAAAACTACACATACAAAGTAGTCATTACTGCAGCCCTTGTAAAAACTATAATATATATGCTAAAAATGCAATTCATAACTATAATAGTGAACTTTAAATAATCTTGGTAATTGAAATAACAAAGTAAGCATTTCAAATGATAACGATCTGTGAGCAGATATGCATTATTAATCTTTATGATTACAACTCCTTCAATACAGTGCAACAATAGTTTTAGCCTAAATATTAATAGCTTCTAATACCAAAAAGGTTGTTTATTGTATAAATGATGTAGCCTACATACAGAGTAAAAGTACAGAGTAAAAGAGACTACATTTATGGTTTAGGTTTTTTTGTCATTAACACAAAACATGCCTCTGTATTTGTATACTTACAATGACTATCCACATTGAAACATCATAACTACTGTGCAGGTCTCGCTGGTGCCACCAACTCAGTTCTGACCTTTCGGTAATGGACATGGTCCCTATGGGGCTGTCCTGTGGCATTTGGCACAGGACCCTGGCAGCAAATTGTGTGGGTTGGGGTGTCAGGCCTTTGTGGATTCAATCTGATTGGATCTGGGAAATTTTAAGGTCAACACCTTTCCCATTTTGGGCTCTGAAGCTTTTCCTTTGCAGAGTGTGTCATTCTGCTGGAGGAGACTGCTGCTCTTTGGGGACAGCCCTTGCCATGTGGGAGTTTACAAAGGCCTGTACTACTATGTGGAATTGTTGAAACTCCAGGTTTAACCCTGGGTTTGTAGTATTATAAATGTGGTTCATGGTAACTCAAGCTGAAGACCCAACCTGCTCCAGAGCAGATTATGTTCTAAGATCAACAGGTGCAAAATCAGCACCCACTGACCAGTGACTCAAATGCCATCACCATTCCTAGAAGATCTCTTGGACCCCTGTGCATAGATATTAGGAAGTTTTAAAAATGTTTCTTTGTCTTTCCCTGATGAATATTAGGAAATAATATTTATGCTTAGATTTAGATTTTATGATTCGACATTTAAAATTAGGAAACCTATTTGTATTTGTTGACCCTATTTTTAAATTGCAAGTAAGTTAAGCCTGTTTTAATTCTGTTTTCATTTTTACTCTACACCTTCTCCATCCTACACCACCTCTGAGACCTCAAAACACCACCGGAGCTGCAGCTTAAAGGAATAAAAGCTAAACTATCTTAAACACATCTAAACATTAATTTAATATAATAACTTAGTTACTTAGTTGACTTGGTTAGCATTCAAGTAGACTAAATTTATTACTATCTTTAACAGTCCTATTGACCAAAGTGCTTAAAAAGCACACATATTCACAGTGCTTTATCTCCTCCTATGTGATTACTTTCTTGTCGTTGTTTTAAAAATATTTTAGTTTTATCTTTCTTCTTCTTACTCTTCTGCCAGTGGATCTATCCATGTCACTGACTGCTCAGATGCCAGCCTTTGGGAAACCCAAAGTTGACTTCTCGAGTTGATAATTGCCTTCGTGTGACCGTTTAGCCTGATTTGCAGCGGTAGGATAAGAGAGGCCAGATAATGGAAAGATATCCTGAGTACAGTGAAGTTGCTTCACTGTACAGGATCCTGATCTTTAGCAGTGTTTCGGCATGTGGTACTAGTTAAAGTAACATCTGCATTAAATTAGTCCCCAAAGTCTCACAGCAGATGATGACATTGTCACAAGATTCTCAGTGTTTTTCACTTCACCTGTCTCCTGTCAGTTCTTTTAATGTTGTGGCTTATCACTATATACGCTTCACCTGCGCAGATGTTTGACTCTGACTTGTCAGTGTCAGGCTGATCTGACAACGCCACAGGAGTGCAGTGAAATTTTGAAGACCCATTAAAAAAAATCCTCTGATTATAATGACATTTCATTAGAAAAACAAAAAAAATCCCCACAAGCTAGCAGTGCGCTTTTGAATAAACCTGTAGATTGAGACACAGAAGACTAACTTTTCTCTCAAAGCTGTTCAGGAAAACAAAAAAAATGATTGAATTGATTGAAATAAAACCTTAAACATACAGAAAAGTTGACACTGTAGATCAATGCGTGAGACAAGATTGCATCTTTATAAATAAGGATGCTCGTCCCAAACGGTAATAACCGCCGAGTTCCACAGTGTGGTGCTCAGTGACCACAGACTGACAACGTGCCTTTTTAGACAGCTACTCCTGATTCCATGATCGTCATGTACTCGACATACGAGGAGATGAGGCTGACGCTGTCCTGACCCATCATTTCAAACCAAATTAACACTTGATGAATTTCCCCTTTTTCTTATAACAAGCGCTCATCTTGGTCAGCGCTCAAATTTCATTTGACAGGATGGCTCCCACAACTCAAAGTAATGAAAGCAGCCCATCTTCCCCTGTTAGATGAGGTGCATAAATACAGACACAGCTCATTAATAATTCTGTCACACAGGTAGGCTACAGAGGAAACAGTGACATACTTTACAGCTCAAGTCTAAAACCCATCTGTGACAAGGCCCACTTAAATATGTTTGCATACTTGAATGGGAAAACAAAGACACTCAAGTCCTTGGTACTGATTTTACATGAAGTTTGCACATAAGAGTATTGCTTTTTAGTCATTCTTATGCTCTGATCATGCATTACACATGAATTCTAACCTGCTTATATGAACATTCACCGCATAATTATATCCTTTCAGTTATAAAAACTGTCCCTGCTTTCATGCAGTCATTATCTTTGTAACTTCACCACTTCTTGCGTTTCCACCAAGGCTACAGGCTAATAAGGATGTGTAAACAAGCTACAAGGAGTAGTCAAGGTCAGGATTGCTCTTCAAACCAGCTGCTATCTATTGAAAACAGCCCTGCCCCCCCTCGCGTGTATAAAGCGTTTGTCAATTTTTCCTTGGAGATACAGCGCAAACATCTCGGTGTTATGCTTCCGCCCCCTCAACAGATGGAAGAGACGTTTGGTCATCCTGTAAGCTCAAAGCAGTGTGCAACTATTAATGAGCGTGTCTTTGGTTCCAGGAGCTGGACCCCTTATCCGAAATGAGTTTCAGTGAGCGAGGAAGCCGTTCAGCGTCTTAATCCAATCTACAGTGATTATGCAAAATATTCAGAACACTTTTAACAAAGAGGTCAGTTCAGGTAGAAGTCATTATCCCGTACTGATTTCCTTAATTAAATCCAAACCAGTCACAAAGGAGGAGGCACCGATAAAGGAAAAGAAGCTGAGTTGGAGAAAAGACGTTAAAGCTTAAAGATAAGTAAGGCTGTGCAAAAAAAGAGGGGGAGGGGGGTTCAAAAATACCAGACGGAAGTACCAGATGTTTTGGTTAATCACTGTATATTGAATTAGACAAATGTTTGTGAATGAATCTTTTGTTGGGAACAAATCCGAGCTTTCTCAGCTGCACAATAATCCTTCGAGCTGTGCCCCTTAAAATAGCACAGGGTTCAGGTCTGAGAAGGCCAAGTGGCCGATTTTGTTATGCACCACTGCTCTGAACAATGGCTCCGAGTACCTTGGGTGGTTACGGTCTGACTGTAAACTGTGGCTGGATGGTGTCAGAGGTTACTCCTGGCTGCAGCCGATGCGACGCTTTGAGTGCTGTGAACTTGACGTAGTTAACCGCCATCATGCTCGGTGTGACCTTTACTGGACAGTGGAGCCCAAGGCTGGGTCCCGTCCTCCAGCTGTGAGTAAGAATTCCACGCTAACAACTGGATGCCATGAGTCACGGGCCCTCAGCTTTGCAGTGTAATTAGGATGAAGGAATAAGGAAGGGTGAGAGAGCGAGGAGATGGAGGGAGAATGAATGCTAAGTCAAATAAGGAAATGTGAGAGGAGAAGTAAACACATGAGAGAGCAAGATATTGCTCAGGGCGAGGTTCTGGGCTGTTTTTTAATGTTATTTTGTTTATACTGTCCATCTTCATTCAGGGGGCGAAGTCCCCAGCAAGTCTGTCAGTGTGATTTTTAATTCATGCACTAAGCAGGGGGAGTCAGCGGGGTCATGCTGCAGAGTCCTGTGAGCATGGGACCACAGAAACCCTCCGGGGTCGCAGTAATTATCACTGCATGTATAATCACAAGTCGTGAACCATTACTCACGCAATACGTCACCTTTTTGTCGCCTGGATTACTCTTTTGTCATTCCGCCCGAGGTGCACATTGACAATTACGGCATGAATTAAGAAACAGACATGACTGACTGGATCAATTATTATGAAGTGTTAAAGGGCAGATTTTCCATTCCTGGGGTCTGTGTCACATCTGTTATGGGAAGCTGTCTGTTTAGCTGATGCTCTGTGGAAAGGTTGCACTGCAGTGGTCTCTGTCAGCAAGACCTGCTGCAAGGACGCACTTGCCTTATTGAGGTATTATCTCTCAGCTTTCGCAAAAAGAGAATCTGTAAGAACACTAATCCCACACACAACACAGCTTTTATTGCACATGGCTAAAACTCCTGTAGCTATCTGGGTAAAGTCAAGACTCTTTATATTAGCATGTTTCTTCTAAACATGTTATCTAATCCAATAAAATTGCATATTATTACTTTTTGTTCTTACGTGAAATTCCAGTGCTCAGTTTCAGCCAATGACTCCTTCATTCATAACCATCCTGTCTGCATCGGCATGCCCTAAATGTGAACCCAAATTCAACAGCACACGGGCACTTTTGATTACGCATAGGAAACAATTACCCGACAGTGCTTTTTTTCTTCTTCGGTCCAAAGCTACTCCCGCTTGCTGTCTTCCCTCTCTTGTTCTCTGCAGATGGATGCAATATTAATGAAAGCATCCAGGATGCTTGTTAGGCTTGAAGTTAATCCTGTTCCTCACTCTTCTGTGGAGTAAGGAGCAGAATGAACTCACAGAGGTTTATTTACTAACTGCTATCAGCTATTTTTTTTTTTAAACTACACATGCTTAAAAGATCCCAGTCAGCGAAAGGATGACATAGAGAGTCACAATCTAAGGTGGCTGGTTGGTCAGCTGGAAGATATTAAGATAGAAATGTACACTGACGTACCTTCAACTGACTCACGTCAACATTGAGGGTATACTTCAGAGCCTCTCATGACCAGTGGTCACTGGAGTGTTTCTCCAACGCTTGTGTTTTGTTGACACTTGCTCTCTTATTGTCAGTCTCCTTCTTAAGTGGTAGCCTTTCTCTTAACCACAAAGCTGAATTAATATAATGCATGATTGTTTTCTATTTTACATGAGCTATGCATAATCATATGCTCTATTTTGTTTGTAATCACCATACAAATGCTTAATCAAATGCATTTGACTTAAATACCAATATTCTGTTAACTTTAATCCTTAATAAACATGAATCAGTAATTTTGAGTGAAATGCAATGTAAACATATAAAATCAAAGGTTTAGCTTTTCCAATAATTATTCATTAAGGAAAATATGCTTGATATAAACTGAATGTATACCAATCATTAAATTTAATTTCTACATACATACAATTAATACATACAGAGAAAAACCCAACAATCATATGACCCCCTATGAGCAAGCACTTTGGCGACAGTGGGAAGGAAAAACTCCCTTTTAACAGGAAGAAACCTCCAGCAGAACCAGGCTCAGGGAGGGGCGGGGCCATCTGCCTTTGGGGGGAGATTATTTGGCCATAATCCATCAACTTTAACATTGTATGTTATACTTATCTAACAGAATTGGATGGAAAATTTACATGTAATTAAATTAGTCAGCATTTTGGACAGAATTCTTCATGCTTTTGCTCAGTGCTTTTGATCCGTATTGAAGTGAGACCACACTACAACCAGTGTGGTCTTCTGCTACTGTAGCCCAAGCCAAAGCTTAGCTGTGCATTCAGAGATGCTCTTCTGCATACTTTGCTTGTAACGAGTGGTTATTTGTGTTACTGCTCCCTTCCTATCAGCTCAAAACAGTCCAGCCTTTATCCCTTTACCTCTGGCATCAACGAGGTATTTTCACCCAGATAACTGCCGCTCACTGGATATTTTCTCTTTTTTGGATACTTCTCTGTAAACCCAAAAGGTGGTTGTGCTAGAAAATCCCAGCGGATCAGCAGTTTTTTTTAATGTTATATATAATTTTTCTTTTATCTTCTTTTTTAAAAATATGATTTTTGTTATATTTGACAGTTTTGCAATTAGCTAATAGCTGAGCATATACTGCATTTTTCATTGTGGGCATTCTACTTGTGCTGAGGTAGCGGTTCTCTTTGTTTTGCTCAAGAGCACTTTAACAAATGGGGTGTGGAATGAAAACCCAAACCCCATACTTGTCAACACACCACCACCCACCAGGATTATAATTTTTATAGAATATACTATCTGAGCTGGCCTGCTGATCTCTGGTGAAGAAAAATGAAACTTCAGAAGTAAAAATGAATAATTTTGCCCGTATTAATGATTAAATCAATACGACCACAATAGTCAAAGTAGAAGTGTTAAAACTAATCTGGTTTCTAACCTGTACATATGTCAATAAGTGCCTGGACCACACACACATTTTCCCACACACAAATTCTCACTCACAGCTTGCTGAAGCCCACTGAGCCCCATGCTCTGACTCTGATTCACAGCTCAGTGTTTCTCTGCCTTCTGAACCCAGATTTCTAATCAGAGAATTAGCTGCAGTTTCCTCTGCCAAAATCCACACAGTAATCCATCTCACTTTGTCCACACTGTGGCTCATGCCCCACTAAAGCATTTGTCAGTCTGTATGAACGAGGGAAAGGGATGGAGAAGGGGGACAAACAAAAAGATAGAAAGAGATCCTGGCAGCTGGGGGAAATGTGATTTCCTCGTTTCTTGGGTGGCTTTATTAGAGCGTATTAGGTGCACGATTACAAACTTTAAATTTCTTATACTTTGACTGCATTCCAGCTTGGATAAACCCTGGGCCTGGCCAGGCTGTTGATTTCACATGAATGTATGAACGTGAGCCCGTACGCTTTGTACCTGGTATTTTGTCAAGCGTTGGGTCAGGCTAACTGCGCATTCAATGTCCGGTCCAGTCTCTCAGTGCGTGATTAATGAGAGAGGAGACAGATGACGGCGGTGCATTCTAATCACATACAAGGACAAGGAAAAATACCAAAAAGAAAGGCAGAGAGGGGCTACGAGAGGAAAGAGATAGAAATGGATTTTATATTGATATTGCAATGTCTGTTAAATGGTTATATTCACATTAAAACATTTTACTGAAAGAAGCACAAATGAATGGCTTCTATCTGCAAGCACATACATAACTCACATATTAACACATGCACATGAACTGAATATTCTTACAGCCTCAGAAGCAAACATAAGGAGATGAAGGATACAGGGAATGCCTTATGGGGTTTGATTTGGCAAGACTCAGTCCAGTGGATCAGGAGAAATTGGCCCATCTCATTGCATACTGCAATACCCAAAGGGCCTCTCACTCATGACTGTTCATGCTTCTAAACCTGGCTCTCAAAATAAAGTTAGTGAACTGTGCAGTTATTGTAGACATAGCTGGAATTATCTATGCAAATTTCAAAGCAAGACTGAGCCTCCTGAATGCTAATAGTGAATGATGGAAAGAATTACAGCAGCCAGGTGGGTAAGATACAGGAGGATTGGTTTGGATAGACATTAAAGGAAAAAGAAATCCCTCCTGGATTTTCACTTACAGTGGTAAGCCTGTAATATTCAGCGCAATCAAGGAGTCACATGCATTTTGTGTAAAAGTGTTGAAATGTTTTAAATTCATCTGTTTTATTTTTGTGTGTTAGTTAAATTTCCTTTTTTCCCTATTTTTGTTGTATAGTATGCCGACTTTGAATCTCTCTGTTAGACAATGAGTGAAGAGAAAAGCTATTTCAATGCTGAGGGACAGACACCAAATACTGAATAGGCTGCCTACAGATGAGCAATAATCTAACAAATTCAATTTATATGAACTGCATGAGATTAGTCTAGACTGTATTAAATCAGTTTTAAAGCATGTGTTTTGTGATAAGTGAGTGCTAAAGTGTAAATAGAAAAAGCAACATTAACCATGCATGGATGGCCTTAAATGCTAACAGTGAAAATGCTAACATGCTAATTTTTACAATTGCTAATTGTTTTTGGGGGGTTAGCTTTTAAGCATGTTTATTTGTTTATTAACATAGCAAACAGTAGAGTTTGCTAATTAACATTAAACACAACATACAAATAAGGCTAAGAAAAAGTGAGCCAAATTCATGCTAGTTCATGGTTCTAGATTAATTTAATCGTGGCTGCAACAGTAACTTCAATGGAAAAGAGCTCTAAAATTAAATAAATAAATAAACCGGATATGAAGTTAGATCCTTCTGTTGTCTGTTAGGTCTTTGCCATTTCATGTTGTCCACATAATACTCGCATAAATTTTTATGTTACATAAAAGCATCACATCATGCTAGAGCAAGTATGCAGGACAATGAGACAAACCCCGAGATATGTGAGCAAGAGCTGCATGTCAGTCTCCAATGACGATTTAGTACCTATAAAGGGATAAACGGAGGTACTCACAGCACAGTACTTTCCAAAATATACAAGGAAACTACTCCTGCTAAAGGTGGAAACAACAAACTTGTTTCACCACCTGAGGCAAAAATATATCATGTGCAACAAGGCCACGAAGGGCTCGCAAAGAGGAGATACGAGCAGTTGCTGATGTGCAACCCAAAAATAAACAAATGACTCACCTGAGTATGGCTGGAGCAATCGCTAGTTGCATTCCATGTTACAGGAAATCACTAATGTGCTTAGATGGTAGAAATGCTTTAAGCGACTGGTTAAAAAACTCAGCCCTACAGTAGATACAACATCCCAGGCAAAAAAAATATGTTTATCATCAAATTTTATCATGTGGAGGCCTCCTTGGCTTTTAGCTTGAAGCGAGTTTAGTTATGTTTTACTTTTCACTTACAGTTTCCAGGGAAAACACTACCTAGGCTACTTGTGTTCTTACATTTGATGCTGTGTCCCTGTAAATAATGCAGTCTCACTACAGTTGCATTATAATGCAAAATTCAATGGCAGTGTGTTTGAATTTCGCCTGGTATATTCTTAATTCAATTCAATCTCATGTTTCCATAGTTTTTATTTTGTGAAAGGTAACACTACTAAAACTTTAGCCGCTGCACTCTGTCAAGCATAATGAAGGAGGGCATTGTAAAGTTGATTGTGACTATGAAAAATATAGTATTTGATGTAATGCCAATATTTTAAATGTTGCTGTTATGCTCTTCTGCCTCATGTTGGATTTTAATAGGTTTGTTTCTGCATGTGTCTCATAGCTACATTCACATAACAGAGTCTAACTTAAAGGTAGTTTTGATGCTTTTTATCGTTAATGTCAGAAGCTTTCAACTGGCCACCAGTGTCCTGTTCTGACCTCACAGCAGTCTCGCCCCTTGATTAAAATAATACATTGTAAAATGCCTTTAGAAGAAGTCCCCTGTAGGCGTACCCCTAATAATCAAAAAATAAAATAACGCCACCTGTATTTGTCTATTAATCTCTAACTATCAAAATTAACCCAGAAAAAAAGCAGCTCCAGTAAGTGTGTCTGCAGCCACTGTAAGCACTACTCCCTGCATGTTCTCCTTCTACCTGTCCCTCCTCACTCTTCTCCCCGCTGTAGTTTACTCTCTGTGTCCGGTGCTGCTTGCTATGCATCATGTTGGCCCAAAATGACGATTGATTGCAGTGCCACTGCTTTTGTAATCCGCTTAGGATGGATTTTGCATCTAAATCACTTTATTATTTATGTGCCTAACTCTTGCCAATGCCATTTGGAGGCGGTATGATTGGTGATCCATCAAACATTATCCTTCACTTTGGTCATTAATATTGTAATGGGATGGACCTTCAACATGAAACTTCCAGGTGGAATGCGAATCTCTTCAGGGAGGGTCAAGCTACTTAAAACAGGAGTCAACAGAAGAAAGATTATCAGGTGTACTCGCTACCAGGCAGGCTCTCCAGAGATGTTGTTAGCCTGCCCTCTCTCTGCTGTCTACCTCTCTCTCCTCCACTCCTACGCTCCCAGCTCACACAGCAGCTTGTGTCTTCATACATGGCCTCTCTTAGAAAAATATAGGATGTTATTCTTTCATTGTCCTTTTTCCATCAGGGCTTCAATCACCACCTGCCAATCACACACGTCTGCTGCTTCCAGGCACACACTTAAGCTCACCGTGCCACGTCAGGACACGGTTGAAACAACCACCTCTGTAGATGAGAAAAACAAGAAATGATAGATATTCATCTTACCACATAAAGGGCAAGTGTGATATGCATCGCAAACATTTGATGCGAATACTTCAAAGGAGTCTTATATAATCAGCTTTTTTATGAAAAGCTTTTCTCTGAAAAGTTTCAAAGACCCAAGTTTGATGTTAACTCCTTGCGAGTCCTTCCACTGAATGTTAAGGTAGCGTAAGGGTTATTTTCAGCGTGCCGTATTGAAACTCGGCACCGCAACGATGTGGAGGCTCCGGGGATGCTGAAACGGCTGAGGGCAAAAAATCTGTCGCTCGTCGTCTCCATAGCAGCCCCCTGAGCCCAGAGAAGAGTGAGGCCATACAGATAGAGCTGATACCTCTCAATGGGTGAGGAAGGCAACTGCTCAGATGCATTTGAGGTTCATGGATGCCAGCAATCATCATGTCACTGAGTCACAAGAAATTCTTCCAGTCAGCTTTTAGCCAGAGGGCAGGGAAGGCACAACAAGTAAGACGAAGAGACATTTGTACTTTACTGTATGTCCCCCATTCCATGTAGAGCAGCTGACCTCAGATAACTCTAAATACTTGAGCGATTGTCCTATGAGGGATTTTATTGTCATCGTGGAGAAGAGTTTGCATGTTTCAGAAGAGTGTTCATACGATTCAGCATTTCTGTTATGCATTCAACAGATGAAATGTGTTTTTGTAAAAGGAGCTGCTAATACTGACAAGTTTCCCGCAGTTGTTTTCAGTGCTACTGAGTCTTTGATAACAAATTTACTGCTTTGTTTAGTCTCTTCATTCTCATTCGCATTCAGTAAAAGCTACAGCACTCTTCCATTGCCAGCACCAGCAAGAAGAAAGGCACAGCTAGCAATTGGCTTGGTAAAAACCAAACACAAAGTCAAAAGGGAGGTAATATTAGGCATGGTCAAAAAGAAGCAGGACTTACTGTGTAACAACCTCTAAAACGGAATGCTATATACATTTCATTACTTCGTGGTGTTAACTGTTAATTGTTAATTGTTTCAGCTCCATGGAGAAAGGCACGAAGCAAAACAAATGAAGGATACTGTGATATATATATGCAAATGTTCAGTTTTATTCTTCTGTGTTAATTCAGACTATCATCCCACCATGCTTTCCCAAAAAATAGAAAAACAAAAAAACTGAAAGGTTGCTGATGTCTTTCTTTTCTTTTCTTTTTGCATATTTGTCATTTATCACTCTCAAATGTTTCAGATGATCAAACACATTTTAATGTTAGACAAAGACAAAGCGAGTAAAAACCAAACTGTATTTTAAATGGTGATTTCATTTATTGTTCTTTTATCATTCAAACCTACCTGTGTGAAAAAGTGATTGCCTCCTAAACATAATAACTGGTTGCGCCACCCTTGGCAGTAAGAACCGCAATCAACCATTTGTGATAATTGGCAATAAATCTTTCGCAGCAGTGTGGAGGAATTTTTAATTCATCCACACTGGAGGGTTTTTCAGCATGTACGGCCTGTTTAAGGCCATGCCAAAGCATCTCAATCAGATTTAAGTCCTGATTGTGAACAGACCACTCCAAAACTGTTTTTTTTTTTTAAACTGGGGAACCAGGGCACGTTCACCCCCGTTTCAAGTTTTCTCCATGTGTGGATAATGGCTCTCACTGTGGTTCACTGGAGTCCCAAAGCCTTTTCCAAACCGATAGATCTCAGTGACTTTCTTTCTCAGCTGTTTCTTTAGATTGTGGCATGATGGGTTGCTTTTTGCGATATTACAGCCTACTTTACTTTGTCAGACAGGTTCTGTTTAAGTGGTCTCTTGATTTAACAAGTCTGGCAGTAATCAGGGCTGGGTGTGGAAAATCAAATTGAACAAAAAATATGATTATTAACAGTTAAGTCACGATTTGGGGGAGGTCAGTTACTTTCACATAGGGCAAATGGTAAATGGTAAATATGTCGAAGAATAGGAAATCAGGAAGGAAACACATACTTTTCACAGCACTGTATATTTTCTCCTTTTGATTTTGGCATTAGAGCTCCACCATTGCACGTTTGATATGCACAAATCAAGAATCCTTTGCTTTAAATACTGCCAACACTGTGGCAAGGGAGGTTTCTTTACTTTCTAGTGTGTACTGGGACATTTTTTTCAATGTTTCACCAACAGAGGAATAGAGGAAAGCGTCTTCGTGTCTGATCTGATGCTATATTAAACATCTGCGCTCGTGCGAAACGAGAAATTTCTTCATGCTTGTATCTGCGAATTGCACAGAGATACAGCGCTCCACTCAAAATAGCATCACACGTACTATTATTTGGTAATGATTGCTGTGCTCAGAATCCTAGATACGATCTCATGAACTCCTACTCATATTTGATAGAGTAATGGAGCATCCATTTTTCATTCTGCAGGCGAGGGGAGGACGGTGCTGCCAGCTGTGCGATTTTAGAATTTTTGCATTTGCTCATCGGCGGTTTTTCAGCTCCACACACACACAAACACACATATGCACACAAACATATAGCACACATACAGTCTCATCTGCAGTGGTGGCAGCAGGCTATGACCTCTGACACTTGTGTATCAGCGAGCGCACAGATTAGTCATCACCCTGGGCCTGCGCAACTGAAGTGGAGCTGTGCAGTCGAAGTATGATGTGATTATTCCACTGACCTCTTTTCCAGTGACAACTCCCACTTCAAAACTGTGCTTTTTCAAACATTCCTCTCCCTCCACACAAAGATTTGTTGATTCTTCTTGCGCGGGCGGTCAATGATAACAACAGACATTGTCAACAGTGGCTCAAACAGCAACACACTTGAATGCCGGTCCTTTAGTAACAGAGCAATGTTAGAGTACCTGTGAAGCTGACGTGCAATCAACTTGCAGGTAATAACCCTTTAATGAAATGTTTTTGCACAGGAAGCCGGATGCTTTGTGGAGGTCATCCTTCAACACGAAATCATTATGGGGCTGATTCATTTCTCTGCCATGTTAATATAAAAAGCATCAGCTTGGCAGGATGAGAAGAAGGGTGGTCTAAATTGTCAATTAAAGATCTATCTTCCAGTCTTACTCACGCCACATGATTTGCAGACTGAGTGATAGCAGTGAAGGCTGAATTGTCTTGCTTCGTGTGAAATGAACTCTGTAGTAATGAAAATACTTTTAGTTATAATTGTTTTCTCAACCAAAAACAAGCATTCACACATGAAAAAGAGTCACCTGTTTAGCATTAAAGTCACAAATGAATCAGTTTAACTCTTATTAGGTCTTTGGTGGATTGCTCACATATGGTTTTGGCTCTGTCGGGTGATCAACCTGCTTGTGAATGGTTTTAATAACAGATGTTTTTTTCCCTGCTAATTCACTGATTGTAACATCCATAACAATAAATATCAAACTAATGCACATCCTCAAGAGCAAAAACACATTAGCACATTGCAAAGAGGAAACACTTTCATGAACAGCTCAACATCTTAACAAGAGAAAAGCTGCTGAAAGAACCACATACATAGACTTTTATAGGAGGGTGCGAGAGTCAAGTCAGACTACCGGTGTCAGACTATTGGTGTTTTGGTAGATATAAGCTGTGTCGAAAGGAGGCGGATCAATAACTTGTCTGGTTGATGCAGAAGAGACACAGCAACTTTTAAATGAGCTCTGCATTTTCTTTCATTAAATCTTCCCTTTTCAAAAAGATTAGAAAGACCACTTTCAAGTCCAAGCTGACAATCACGCTGTGTCCTTCTCTACTCCGTAGTCACAGAAAAATCATGGCGGAACCAAAAGTTTTGTCTTTATGATGCAACATCATAAAGACACAAAACTGCAAGGTAACCAAAGTGATCATGTAGGTCTACCTTATTATCCACTATTATGTCCATCTCTTGGCTTTGTATCTATGTTCTTTTATGGGTTCAGTTATTATTGTACCTCTTCAATCTTTCCGTAGGGAGCCTCATGTTTCTTTGTAATGAAATAAGAGCCTAGATGACAAATATCTCATTTTATAGAGAAGAGGCTTTCTCATGGAAACCCTTCCAGCCACGCCATACCTGTTCAGTCATTTTTAGTTCATTGTTATTAATTGTACAATGCACTGAGTCTGAGTGAAGGAGAGAGATCATTGTCCTGTTAATTTGTCCCAATTTTGGACAAACTTTGGCTGTTGGTTAGATGGCCTCACATTTGACTCTAGATTACTTTGGTATATAAAACAAGCTGAATCATCACCTCCCCATTACTGTGCTTAACAGTTAGTATGATGTGTTTGTGCTGAAATGCAGTATTTGGTGTTTGGCCATAATGGACAGCATCGAATATCCAAAAGATATTCATCAAGAAAGTTGATTCAGCTGCAACTTTTCAAACCTAAGCCATGCTGCTAATTTCTTTCTAGACACAAGAGTAGAACAGGCTTTCTCCTGGCAGTCCTTTGAAACGAGCTATACTTTCTCCATCTTTTACTAATTGTGCTGTCATAAGCTTCAGCATTTAACATGCTAAGTGAGGCCTGTAGAGCCTGAGATGTAGCTCATTGAGCAGTCTGAGGACTGCACAGTCTGACCTTGGGGTGGTACATTCACTGGAAGATTGGTAATTGGTATGTTTTCCACATGTGAGTATTCTTTCTCACTGCAGAATGAAGCATTTCTAATTGTTTGGAAATTGTCCTGCAACACTTCCCTTACCAGATTGGCAAAAACGATTCTTTCTTTAAGATCGTTTCTGGTGTCTTTCCTCCT
Source organism: Oreochromis niloticus (assembly GCF_001858045.2). Taxonomy (NCBI): domain Eukaryota; kingdom Metazoa; phylum Chordata; class Actinopteri; order Cichliformes; family Cichlidae; genus Oreochromis; species Oreochromis niloticus. The sequence continues at coordinate 12,836,859 of NC_031974.2, forward strand.
TGGTAATGTGTTAACCCACATTTGAATGCTTCAGACCAGCAATCCAGACAAGCAAACCACTAAAACGTCTGCATTTATAGAGGTGCTCACACTTCCTGATGAGTAATTATCAAGTGCACTGATTAGCAGCACCTGACTGCTACTTAGCCTCTTAAAGTCTCTTATGGAAGCTGTAAGAATGTATTTTGCTTTCTGCAAACTGCTTCTGCATTTGGCTTGACTTTTGTTATGTAAATAATGACACAGTGTAATATACCATGTTTTGGAGTTCATCTGAGAATGCATTTAGTTAATTTTAAGATGTGCTAAGAACTGAAAGAAGGTTTAATTTCTTTTTACTGTTATTGCATTATGACTAACACTCAGTAAAACTTGCACATTGCACTCACTGCAGAGCCCAGGCTCCCTAGTTGAAACACTAAACTTGCTGCAAAGAATTTAATCAAAAGGTCTCTTGCTCGCCTGCCTGCATGCACAGCATTATCTAGTCATGATCATTTTAAAATTATGTTTGATAGCAGTAGTGTCTAGGAATGTGCTCCGCTGTATCTTTGCAATTCATCCCTAGGCTTCACAAAGATGTTTTAACAAGATAAGGCCCCAGACAATGCCCTTCAGAGACAAAACTTAATTCAAAACTGAAACTTAAATTGTAGCTTTGTTTGCTTCTGGAGTGAAGACACACAAAACTGTATAACAATGATTCTTCAGTGTTTTTCTAATTTGGTTCCATTTGTCTAAAAAGTTAACTTTTGACTCACGTCTTTTGATTGCTTAAATACTTTGCCTGCCAGCCAGGAACAAAATGAATCCAGATATGAAAACTTTTCCCACTCACGATCCACAACCAACAACAACAACATAAAACACTAAAAAGTGCACGCACAGTAGAGTAGGAGTGCTTGCACAGCATATTGGAGGTGCATCCCATGCCACATAATAAATTCCATTCCGCTCTAAATAGTATGTGACAAGAACTTTGACACACTTTCTGCAAGTTGATGTTTAGTAAATGTTAAAATCAAACTGTGCTTACATCCACTAGTGGATCAGTTAAATGATTCAGCAGGGATTTTCTCAAAAAACAGCATGACAACAAACACAGACATTTCAGCATTTAGGAGCCAAGAGAGGCTCTAAACTAAAAGTCTGAAAGATGCCTAAGGCAGTTTTTGTTCCCGAGAGAGACAATCCATTCCTCCAGCAAAGATCAAGCCTCTGTATTTCAAGAGGAAAGTGTTCGTGAAGTACAGTATAGGCTATATTTCACTGGGCTTTCATACTAATAAAATCTGCATAGCAAACGATAGATACCTGAGAGCAAAGCGGAAAAAACAAAACAAAAACAAAGCAAAGACTCACCAAGAGGCTGTCCAGCAATGATACGGGCGTTTTCCCCCGCCACCGCTGCTCGGGCGTTCCTTTCGTTCATGTATTGTACAAAGGCGTAACCCTTGTGCACAGAGCAACCCACTATCTTGCCATACTTGGCGAAGATGACCTCTATGTCGGTCTTCTTGACGATGGCTGTGTTGAGGTTGCCAATAAAGACTCTGGAGTTGAGGGAACGAGGGTCATTCTTGTTGGTCACGTTGCTGGTCTGAGTTTTACCAGTCATTCTCCTCCAGTTGCCCTCCTGGGACACAGACAGAGGGGGAGGGGGAGAGCTTTAGAGGACGGGCAGGCCAACTCCAGCTAATTCTGCTCCAAAGGAAGTGTTTAATATAAATTTTTTAAATACAACATAATGACATAGATAGTCAAATAAATAAGCACAATTATAGATGGAACTGTTGTCGAAGAACTCCAAGAACTAATTCAGAATCAGTAAAATATCTAATAATACTCTTAAAGAAGTCATTTCATGATTGCAGAGTTGTCACCAGTTACCTAACTGCTGCTTAGAGATTCACAAACACTGCAAGTTTAAAAAAAGGAAAGAAAAAAGATGTCTATACCTCAAATAGTGGTTTAACAACTGACCTTTCTTTACAGATCCAAAGATTGAGCTGCTTAGTTGGAAAACAAGTGACAGCACAGTTGGCCAGTTATTCTTTTAGGACTCGCAACAACACTAAATTTAACCAATTCTGAATGATGATCATTGCTTCTTCATCACATACATGTGCTTCTTACTTACTTGCCCAGCCAGCTAGGTGTGCTGGTTTGTGACCGTGGGTAATATGGCATCATGGTTTTTTAAAGATGTTTCTCAGTCAGACAACTACTTTAAAGAGTAAAACACACACAGAGTCTCTCTGTGGTTCCTTCAGCTACTGACAGCATTGCTGTGAATGGATGTTTTACTGACCCAGCTGGGGGCATGTGATTGGCTGGTGACAAATCCACTGTCATGAAATGTGACATGAAATATAACTAGATAGAAAAAAGATGAAGTAAAAGTCAGACTTCTGGAAAGGAGATTCTGAAAAAGATATTTTACATACACTTAAATTAACTTCAATTTAACTTGAATCATTTGACATTTATTTACTCATATTATTACACACTGGAGCTCCATGAAACGCAGGATAATTACTTTTTTCCAGTAATACTTTATACTAACCATAGTTAATGAATGGAAAATTCATTTTTAATTAAAATAAAGCTTTTACTGTTAATGAAATTGCACCATTATTTAATGCTTACACATCTTTTAATAATAATTGTTATGGAACTGATGAATGACGGCCTCTGTTAATATTTAGAGTTAAGTGACAGTAACTACTTCATGTTTAACTCAAAAAAGTAGGGCAACTTTCCAAGTATTTCATAAATGTGAAGTAAAGGCAACCATGTCAACTTTTACAGAACTATCTACATGTTTAATTAGATTTTAGATCTTTCAGTGTAATTTTGGAAGGATGAGCAATTTTGAATGAGGAACACAGATTGTGTTGGGACAAAATAAGCCACTCTGAATGGATCAGGGCAGAGAGCGCTGGGAGATGACAGGATATGAATTGGAGCCGGGCCTGAATTACTCTGAATGCATGAGCTTTACCCCTTCCACATTCATTCTGACAGGTGGAGCTGGACTGATGTTTCTAAGCTCTGCAAATGGTTAATAAATACAATATAGATCATCTATAAACGCAAATTGGCTGTCTATTATAACTGTTAAAACTGTTAGTAGTGAGACAACTGTGCGTGCTGTAACTACATGGACTTTGTGTTTGCTTTTGCTTTTACTGTCTGTTTGTTTTAGATAGTTTAGGTGTCAAACCTACTTAGTAGCTTTAGGATAAGATTGTGGTTTAGGTTAAATGACACCAAGAAGGGAGTGAGATTGGCCTTACTGTTGTTTCGGCACAGGTCCAATGCTGTGTGTTATTATATGTACCAATGTTATCATATTAAATTCAAATTATAGCTAATCTTTAGTAAATAATAAACCTAAATGACTTGTTTGACAGCAACATATTATTTTCTTAAAGCTTCCTAAACTTTTAAAGTTTTACCCTTTTTCCCAGTTGGGTTCTACATTTTAAATGCACACCTTCTTGTTGAAAAGGCTGTTGTTGTTGAAGGTTTCCTTCTCTGTATGTAAAGTACAAGGTCACTGGCCAGTCAACTGCTTACCTAAGCCACATTTTGCATGGTTGAAATGCTACCACTGGATGATTGTGAGGAGCATACGAAGGAGCAACAATATGTGAATGTCACAGCAGTTCTCTCCGCTTTGTGAGAAACGAAATACAGTAGCTGTCAGTGAAAAAGCTTTGCTATCTCAATACCCATATTGTTGCATCCCTAATGCTTTGTGTGCCATTTCACTGATCACAGAAAGCGTGGGCTGTAATTCGTGTTACAGTTTTATTCAGACTTTTCTGTGCTGTCAAGTTATCAACGTACATTAGCCTCAGCTTTTGTAGGCCTCCTCTGCAATTATTCCTAAATGACCTTTTCATGGCTTGAATGTTAGTTTTCATGAAAGATGATTGGTCGCAGCATCGGGGCAATTATGCCTACCCAATGAAAGGATGCACTATTGAGCGATTATTGTTGTATGTTTAATTACGGTTATCAAACGGCAGATAGGTAAATTGATCCCAAAAAAATTTCCCACCAGTTTTTCCTTTGATTTTCTTTTCACTGCAAGCATGTCGTTTTGTTTTTTTTATAGCTGGAAAAATCCCGGTTTTCATTACAGTTTATGTTCCAAAATGGATTACAGTTAGTCCATTAAATACTGTGAAATATTGTGACGAAAACACTGAATATTTAATATTTGCCTGCTCTGCGTCGCTGTCCCTGACACACTGTGATAACAACTATTCAGCTTTGAGACGAAGAACCTGAATAATGGATCCAATCCTCAGTAAATAGGATTAGTAACCAAGGTAACGCTGATGTTCTTGGAATATCGTGCACGAACACACAAGCGCACACACGTATGCATTTCTGACTGGCAGTCTCTTTCCCTTTACCAAACATAATTCCCAATGCAAACGGCTGTAGATTCCTATGGCGCGGCAGCTTTGATTGCCCACTGTGTAGCGTCAATCTCTGCACAATTACACAGTGTAGTTTTATTGTGATGTGCTGTCCTATAATAACTTTGTTCGGCAATTGGCTGTATGTGGCAGGAGAATAATTCTGAAAAGGATGCAATTCACACACTGAACCCACAGTAGATAAAGAAGAAAGGTGCCCAGTCAACCAGGAAACTGGAACAGCCGTGCGATTTACAGAGGAAATATTCTGTGTCATGCATCCATTACACCTGAGTCTGGGATCAGGCAACACACACTACCGCTACTCTTTCACTTGGCAACACATGTTTTATGTGTTATATCACCTAACGTCGGATGTTATTTCTTTGACTATTTGCACCTACTGTGGCTGCACAGCAGCTCGTGTTTACAGTGCTGCATGGATGTGCTGTTTCTGCACGTGGCCACATGTGGGAATAAACTCCTGCTCACCAGTCCTCAAGTGGCCTTGTCATTTATCAGTGGCAGACACGGAAAATTGATGTGGAGCAGGCACACAGATATGCATGTCTTAACTCAAACGAGCACCACAGTGACCACCTAACGCTAGTTCAAAACCCTGGTCTGACACCCCTGCCATATGGATGTTCATGGACAGGTCACAGGGAACATGACAAATCAGTGGAGAAGGGTTAGGTTGCCTCTCTAGTTCAATAAATCAGGAGTGGATACTGACCTTCGGACCACTTTACCCCTTCTTACTGTTGTATTTCATGTTGTCTTCTCTGTTGTTTTCTTTAGAACGGGACACTAATTTATTCCATCAGTGGTTTTCCTGCTGACCTTGCCTTTTAGTATATTTACAACCTCCATTAAGCTTCTCGTCCTCTGAGGTGATAGCATCACGGGGAGAAACATGGGAAAACAGCGCAGGAAATGATAGTCAACCAGGAATGTAATTGGCAAAAGAATTGTTTTAGAGGACCTGATATTTGTTATCAAAAAAGCACAGAAACGTGCTCTGCAAACTGCTTTTAGAGGAAAAGTAACGAGCCGGTGTTCAAAGCCCACTCTTTAAAAATGATTACAGCTTCAACTGTACTGCCTTTTGACAGTTAAGAGGTGAAGACAGATAAGTCTTCATTTTCACTTTCATGCCGGCGTGGTCGTGTCAGAATAAGTGCCACATTTTTCAAAAGGTGGACGTCTCCTTTGGGAAAGAAACACTTTGATGTTCTGGCATTACAGAAAAGCGCAGAATGCTTTGCCTTTAATATGTTTCGAAAGAGAAGCACAATCTCATGGCAATGATAAAGACATACAAATAAGGTCAGTAGAAAAAGCATCAAGGTTATGTAGTTGACAGCGCTGCTGTGTTGGGTTAGCTGTTGAGTGAAAAAAGAAAGGGTTTCATGCAGAAGTAGCCATATTACTGAGCTCTCTCTTGCTCTGTAATGCATTGTGCCTCGGTAGACAGGCTCTTAAAAGGTTGTTGTTTGGCTCTGGCCACCTGCCTGATTTATAGACATTTTTTTTCATGGAGGGAGGGAACTCATTGAATTGATTCCTTTTGTAATTTCCTACCACTCCACCACTGTACATTTCTCTTCACGATGCCTCAGCCTCTCTGCTCTGATTGTTGCCTAGGCAGCTCGACGGGCTGAGGAAAGGCCGGAGAAGCTGCTCGCTGAAACAGAACAGAGAAAGGTAACCCGATACACCTTTTCCAAAAGTGTTGCCACCGTGTACTGCAAAGTTAGAATAATTGCTTTAAAGATTTCTTCCATTTATATCTTGACTTAAAATATGTCTTTCTGCCCGTGAAAGCAACAGCAACAAGTGTGAAAAAAAAATCCTATTTGTAAATCAACGGCTCTATTTGTATTGTAGGCCGCAGAGTATTTCAGTCGTGCAGCCAGCCATAAATATGTGCACTTTTGTGAAATGTGGTCAGAGGCTGAAACGATTCTGATCCAAAGAGAAACAGCACTCCCAACATTTTCGCCTGATTTAAAGGTGAAGGAACAGTTGCGGAAATTAAATTTGATATGAACAGAATAAAGGCCATAAACACATTTAATGCTATACAGCACTTTCCACTATTCTATTCGCATCTTAAAAAAGGACTCCAGTCTCCAAGATAGGAAGCCATAAACCTAATTCTCTCCACATTTTCAATCAGCTGCTGCCCTTTGGCTTTATGAGTCAAGGTACACAGTGCCGGCCTCAACTTCAACTCTGCTACACCGCTACTGCAAAGACCTATAAAAAGGAGGAGGAGGAGCCATTCTAATTTTGCTGGCAAAGGGTGTTTGAAGTGCTATAAATGCGAGATAAATTTTGTTCAATGGGACATTTACACAACCTCGCTGTTTATGACTATCACAAGTCATTGTTTTTTTGTTCTCTGAGCAGTTAATTGCATGGGGCAAGAGAGCAACATCTCTTAAGGTAAGAGAAGTTTTTGACTGCTAACCTAAACCATGAATGGGATTTATGGTTTGAAATATTTAATTACTGTTTTCAGAGGCTGCTAAATCATTATAATCATTATAATCTCATCTTCAATGCTGCCCTTAGCTTTTTAACTAAAATTGGAGGATGATGTAAAAAAAAATACTACAGAGGGTCTGTAGCCTTGTCTTAACCCCATCAACCAGATTTTCCCCTCAATGTCATGTGATGTGTGACTGAGGACCCAAATGCAAACTGCTGAGATGAATTTCAGAGACAAAAGATGAACTTTTTTTCAGGTGGTGCAGTTGGGGAAGAGGGTCAGAAGCACAGTATGACACCATAAGGAAATAAACCAAAATATAAAGAGTGAGACACAAATAACAAACTTTATACACAAAGAGGAGCTAGGTTTCCAGTGACAGAGAGCTGAAGGCTAGGGATCCCAGAAGACTAAACTGGGAGCATAAAGATAAAGCAACCAGGAAATACCACATGCACAAAGTTGCAGAATTCAAAGAAACTCAACATCCAGGAAGGTACAGAAAAGCAGGACTCAAAATTAGGCTTAAAATAATAACTAGAAATAAGAAACTAATTCCTGAATCCAAATAATAAAGAATACTAAGCTTAAAATGGAGAGACAAAACCTATTTGCCATGACACTGAGTAGCTGGTGGAGACCAAAGCAGAGCTAAAAGGATAGTCATTGTTTTACTTACGTTCACCACCTCCTAATATGTTAAATAGGTGTTACAGTTCCAAGACATGACCTAAAATCAAAGCTCTTAAATGAACCCCATTCTAATGGATGAAGTGCATACATTAGCTCTCTGCTCATGGACAAACTTTCATCAATAATGACGTCTGTTATGCAACCTGTTTTTCATAAATTACTTAACTTTTCCTCTAGTTTTCATTTACTTGTGAAATGAGTTTTAAGTGCAAGCAATGACAGTAATGATACAATACTCCTATCTGTAATTTATGTGGCACAGCATGCTTTTTAAAAAACAGACTGTGGTTACTAATTTTTATTACTTTTTTTTTGTTCAATTTATGCTTGAGCATTTCTTTCTTACTTGGGTGGTTATAGGCTTGGAAGAAAGACTATGTACCTCATACATCTTATCTAACTTCAATACCACAACCCTTCACAGCGGGCCCCTTTTCCTCTTACCTGCAGCAAACCTCATTTCACTACAAATAGTGGCTATATGCGTCGCAGCGCCAACCATTTTTATTCCCCTGAACTCTGTTCTCAGAAAATTCATTGACTATTAGAAAGCCTGGAGGAACGATACAATTAGCTAACATGCAAATGGAGTCATTTCTCAGTTGGCTCTCATTCACCTGCACGAGAGTGATGGGTAAAATGTGATGGGAAAAACTCCCGTGTGCCGGGGCATAGCAAACATTGGATGATATACAAGTGGAATTTCTTATTATCCAGGGGGAGTCTGCTGTTTGTGACTGACAGGGGAACACCTCAATTGCACTGACAAGATTTCATTTCTTTCCATGGTAGTATACAGCTGCACAGAGTTAAAACTAATCTGGTCAAACACAGTGAGCTCTCGAGCGCAGCATAGATCAATCTCTGTCTGCTCTTAATCCAATCTGATTGGTAAGAATAGCATCGGGGTGATATAAAACCCACTCTGCATGATTGTTTTGAAAGCTTCCTCTCCACTATGGAACATAGCTCCACGGGATATCTAAAAGCTTTCTATCCACAGTGCAGTTGGATGTTTCCACCTCCTCAAAATGGGCAAGCAGAAAAATAACTTCAAAAATCAAGACGCTTCGGAAGGGGTGGGAAAGAGCCGAAATCATTCACTTTAGTACAAGAAGCAAAATAACAAAAGAAATCAATCACAGGTGGAAGAAACTACTTGCATATACATACATACATTATTGTTTATAAACCAGAGGAATTCATCAAGTCTGATGCGCTTGTGAATGGAAATTTCTATCTGTTAGGCGTAGTGGAGTGTTAAGCTTTACATAACAGAAATAGAAACACAGCAGTGCAGTACGTAAGTACACTTAAGTACGTTAAGCCGGGAGCAAACATTAAAATAAGCTTAAATAAACTTTCTGCTCTGAGTGATTTTCATAAAGTGGCATTCAAACTCAGGAAATATTTGCACTAGTTGTATTTAGTCATTAAAAAAATGAAGACATTAGCCATGCCACACTTTACTTAATGTGGGCTGGATCTCTATATCCTCTCGGCATCATCATTTAGGCTACCACTGTGTGATACAACGACCAATATTCATGCCATGTGGAACTATTGTTGTTATTATTATGCCATTATATCAATAAATCTACTTACTGTAAAAAAATAGAGAAGACAGTTTCATATATCAAACCACATTCAGCACAGTGAACACCAGAACTCGTTTTAATTAATTTAAACTTTCTAGAACTGTTTTCTGACTTGTGTCCACTTTTGGACAAACATGGAAATGAGCTGAAGTAAATTTATTGTCAACTTTAGTTCAGACAAACAGTTGTCTGTACACACAGCTTTGGAAAAAAATGGGTACAATAAGTATTGTCCTTTTACATTTCCTACTTTTCCTTTACCGGATGAAATATGCAGCTCTTTGTTGTCTCAAACTTTGCATGTCTGCTGTCGATATGAACAGGTATTGTACAGTAGATTCTTCAAATGAGAAAGCTGTCTCCTATGAGAGATGTGAAAGCGAACCAAAACAATAAAGCTGTGGCTCATAAAACCTGCAACTGGAGGATGACATAAAAATCAGCAGAGCTGCGGGAAACTGCAGGCTCTGGAGATACTCGTCTGTGAATTCACCACTACAGGCAACCACGATATTATCCACTGTTAATTTAAGAAAGACGATTGTTTCTGGATTACACTAACGGGTACTGAAAAGGTTGGCAAAGAAACCGTGGAATCTGCTCAAATCTGCATTTCACTTCAGCACTTCCTTTGGAATTACTGTAGAGAAGACACATTGGCACTTAACGACTATTGTGTTGGTTGTGCTTTGCTAATTATCTTTTTATATGCAACTGCATTTTAACTATTGCTATACTGCATTAAAATTCACAAGGGTAAGCTAATAAAATTCCAACTGACATTAACCCAGAGAGTGTAAAAATGCTCAAATATTGTAAAGCTACTCTTTGATTTGGTGGATCTAACCTATTTGGCCCGATGACCGTTCTGTTTCCCTCATTAAATCTGGATGTGTCATCATTAGCTCTCCGGGTTGCAGCTGCAGCTGGGACAAATTTTTAATGGGGCAAATTAGCATTTGTTAACATCTACTCTGCAGGAGAAGTAAAACACAGTCCCAACTCTTCATTAGCAGAATTAATCTTAAGTTTTTAAAGGTGTTTGGTTTGACTGTAATGAAAATACAAAGTGCAGCCTGGGTTTTAGTACTGCAGCCATAAAGCAGTATGTTTTGTCTGAAAGAGAGTATTTCATTGAATCTTGTTCTTGGCTTGCTACAATTAACAGTTTGCAGAAGGATATTTCTTATTTATAGGCGCCCCTATGCGCTGCACTAGCTCAATAGTCGGTATTGTAAGAGGATGACAGGCAATTTTTGAGCTTCAAAGGCTTGGCAACAGCTCAGTAGAATTTAAATGACCTTAAAATTCACAGGTTTCATTTACAGAATTATTATGCAGAAAGGAAGGAATATTATCTGTATAATGTCATCAGAATAAGCAAATTTTTCACCTTTTATGCACTTTGCTCTCATTGTTGGCCTTGCATTTGAATATACAGTGTCCTCTGTTCTTGAGCCAAACTCCAAAGGGTGATAGGGAAGATATATTTGGCATCGCCTCTTCTCCGGTGGTGTTACAGAGCTGCTGGTCAGCCATCTGCAATCTAGCTATGACCTATGTGTCAGGTCCTTTCTGGTATCATCTGCCTTTGCCTATAGCACCGCCTGGCGCCGAAACTGTTGCATAAAGAAGATGCTTGGCTGTTGCCCCGCCTTGGATTTGTTTACATATTTCTGCTGGTGGTAAACAGAGTGTGATGGTTTGGAGGCACTGAGAGGCAAAGTCCTGCTGTCCATCGGCTGTGAAGTGCAGCTGGCTCAACCGTACGTTCACACCGCAAGCAACACAATCAATCAAATCACCGGAAATTCATTAGTTTCATATTGAGTTAAGCAGCCAGAGACATTCAGCCTAGACGTGGGGACTGGGCCAAGAAAATTTGGCCATGTTTTTCCTTTATGTGTTCATCAAGCTTCAACGGGCAGGTTTTATGTCTTCACTGTTTCCAATGTCAATTTCATTTTTATTCATAATCTCTCTGCCTGCCAAGTGCAGAATGGATGCAAAGTTTATTCTAGTCACTTATCACTGTACGCATGACAAGAATAAATATTTCAAAACTATTGGTACAACCAAAGTTTGCTAAACTAGTTGTTTGTTAAATCGGACCCTTTAACATGCATGAAATGAGAACATGAGTAAATACAGCCTGAGCAAGTTGTCACATTGTTCCATTTCCTGTGGTCTCGCAAAGAAGGAGATACTAATCAGTGAGAATAACCCTGACAGTTCAGCATGAAGGGACCTGTAGGATATGTACACTGAAGACAGTTTGAAACACTCTTCAGATGGACTTTGATGATACAAATCTTCATAGTTGTCATGTTTATGCCTGCGCCGGCACCATCCTCTCATTGCCAGGCTAAATGTTCAAAGGTAGCAGAAACTTTGTGTAACTCATTGACAAGGTAAAGCAAGAGAGTAAGAAAAAAAAAACTTGCATCGCAAACTTCAAAGAACCCCCCAACACTTCAAAAGCTTCTTCACGGTTCGGTGACTAATCTTCAAAGTCATGCCAAGGATTGAACTGATAGTGCCGCTGTGTATAGCAGGTACAAACATCCTTGTCAGTGCCACTGAGGTGTGAGGTGTAGAGAAAGGGAGAGGAGATAATGCCGGAAGCTAATTGAGACAAAGTCTGTCCCTCGCCTGTGTGAAATACAAAGCTTCTGGCTGCAGACATTTGGTAATTACAGCTGCTTGAGATCAGTCAAATGTAGTCAGACTTTTAGCTAAAATAGGGAATTATTAGTAATTCCAGAGGTTCATCCCAGTCATTGGAGAGCTTACAGTAGATCTATGTTATCTTTTTACTACCTTGTGCGTCAGAGAAATCTCAAGAAATAGTTGGGAGGAAAATCATGTTGAATGACACATCTTTAGGGAAATGTTCATTAGGGACTTCCTACAGTCTCTCTACCTGCACCTGTTAAATCAATATTCCCCTACTAATTAAAACCGCATGTGTCAACTGCATCATTCTCACACAGGCTTCCTATTTCGTCTTTGCGCGGCAGAATCGTGAAAATAATGAAATATTTCCAGTAACAGTATGGTAGAATGGAGTGAACACCTGGGTGTAAGAGCTAGAATATTTCATTACTGCATCCTTGCAGGCTTCTTTCAAATGACGAGACAAAATCACTCATGTGTCTAATTGGTGCATATGAAAAGACTGTAAATATGAGAAAATTTGTTTAATGCCATAAAGTCTTGATGACTCATCCCACCTTAAAACAAACTGTTCATGAGTCGCTCATATGAGAGGCCACTGTTTTGTGCATTTTGTGAGAAAATACGTCTTTTGTCTGTGTCACATCCGTGCCTACTTTTCTGTAAGCCCCCCATGATCATTGCATAATAGTCTTAGTCAGTATAAAAGCTAGTGAACTGAGAGGTAGTTCTTTCACTAACACTGTAGATTGTAAAGCTCTTTAAGGGTTTGTGATTTGTAACATTACATTAAAAATGTGTTTTTGTCAGGCTGCTTATTAAAAACAGAGGTAGCCACAAAAATGTCACCCAATGGTTTGTGAAGCCCCATTGCATAGCACATAGGTCACCAACATGTTGAAGTGGGAGTGTTAACATTTGGGTCATTTAATATCAAATCAGCGTGAGCCTTCTGCTCAGTCATCTTTGATTTGCCTAAAAATGTCACGTTTCAAAATTTGGAAATGTTTAATGACTGCTGTGAAATTTTATCCTCATATATCAAATACTTTTCAAGATATATATTGGAAAATAAACCATCAACCCACTTTCAGCATGCTTTTTTCACACTTTGAAATCGGAGGCCATGTTTGAACATGAATATCAGAAAGAGTATTAAGGATGAAAACCTGAAATTTTCTCTGCCCTTTCTGACCATACAACTCAGGATCTCTGAAAGCAGAACAGATACATCAAAAATGTCTGAATACTGGCTAGTTCAAATATGAAAAAATAAATAAATAAAACAAGATAACTAGTAACATGTTGCATTATATAAATATAACAAGCTATACCACAAAAATAAATCAATACATAAATAAATACCAGTAAATCATCTAATCTCAATATATTAAAGTTATAGAGTTTCCAGGTCATTTCAAACATGGCCTTAAATTTCAAAGTGCCAAAGAAATGGATCTACAAATTGTTATTCAAAAAAAAATAAAAAAAATAAACAAAAAGTATTTAATATATGAAGCTAGAATTTCACATCAGTCATTATATACATCCTGACTTTGGAGCCTAAACTTTTCAGATGTGAAAAGCTGAAATGTTCTAAAACTTTTTATGATTTGAGATAAAAGACCCAAACTACTTCCCAAAAGTAGAGTATAGACTTCTCAAGTGGTCTGTATCACATAGCCAGCGTCGGGGAGTAACGGAATACATGTACCGGCGTTATGTATTTAAAATACAAAATATGAGTAACTGTATTCCATTACAGTTACCGTTTAAAAAGGTGGTATTCAGAATACAGTTACTTTGTTGAAATAAAGGGATTACACGGTGGTCTTTTCCTGTTTCATTTGTTAGGCTATGCTTTCTCTATTTTTGGTAATTCCATGCCGGTGGAAACCCAACAAAACGTGGATTAAGAGGCTCAAATGCCTGTATCTCAATCTTGCAGCCCATGTCACCCCTACTTACGGACCACAAAATGACGTGAAGAAATATTTTTTAAAATTATTGTTCAAAAAATTATTTAATATGAAGGCAATAGGCAGAGTGTTGCAGGCATAGCCCTAAAGAATCTAGCCTCATGGGCAGTGTAGCCCAGTTGTAAGTAAGCTATTAAGACTCGACTGTACACTGTGTTCATGTTTTCCTCTGAAACAATAAGTTCCGTTGGAGCAGCCTTTCAACGCCTCTCTCTGTCTCTGGCTCGTAAAGTTGACCCAGACAACAAAGAAAAGCTAGTTTTTGGTTACGAGCCCAACACGGAACCCGACGTATTAGCCAGAGGTCCCTTTACTACGGTTTGAAGCCGTGAACCTGTTTTATATACGCGCGGAATATTTTTCTATACAAGATCGCTGCAAAAAGTGCACCCTTACCTAATGTCCACCCTACTGTTACTCATTTTATATTAAGATTTAAAAATCTAGTTGGTATTGGTATTGCAAGTATCCTTCAGTAATACTAATAAATCACACAGCAACAGTACATTCATGTAGTTGTAAAAAGCATGATAATATATTAAGTAATCCAAAGTATTCAGAATACGTTACTCTCACTGAGCAACGTATCGGAATATGTTACAAAATACATTTTGGGGCATGTATTCTGTAATCTGTAGTGGAATACATTTTAAAAGTAACCTTCCCAACACTGCACATAGCACACCAAATTATTAATCAGATAATTCTATTAAAAAATGCTTCAAAAGCTCACACAAGTTACACAACAAGTTACAATGCTGCCAAAGTTAAAAAAGACGAGTAATATATAAAACCAGCTCCTGTGCAGGTTTTCTGACGGGGTAAATTAGCTAGTTTTTGTAGCTGGCTGTGAACACACATTTTTTCTGTGGTAAATTTAGTCATTTTAACATGGGAGTCTGCTGGGACTGACTTGTTTTTGGAGAACGTCTGAAGTGGCCACTTAAGGCTTGGAGGTTGCCACTTGGGTTTCATACATGGAAATTGAAGCTCACTGTGCAGTGAGTTCTGATGAAATTGCTCTCCATCAGAGCAATATGCACTCTGCAACATTAATGCTGTTTTCCTATACAATGCTTTATTGCAGTTATCATCAATCATCCTTTCAAACAAAGTTATACAAAGATCGTCACACAGAAACAGAAACATATTCACAATGAGTTTAGAAAATCACATGTTTGTATATTCACCATTAGGTTTCTACAAATCAAGCAAAATCTAAGAACACTGCACTGAGAAATGTGGACCTTTATGCAATTTTGCAAGGATGAATGTGATCTAGACAAAAGTTTAATTCAACTGATTTTTCTGTCATTCTAAAATATGCACACCAAAGTAGCCTCATGTAGTGAGAGGCCTCTTGTGAATGACAGTCTCCCCCCTCAATCGAAGGACACTTAGTAGATCCTGAATTTAAATCTGAACCAAGATAATCCAGGAGTCCCCAAAAAGCCACATTTCTACTACAACTGACATGATGCATTTCATAGACTCAGTAATGCAGGTCATGAATTTAAATGCAATGCAAAGGAGTGTATGGCAGAAGAAAATAAAAAAGAGAACACTCATGTAAACACAGACAAAAGCAAAAACAAGCAAACATAAACAAAAAGAGAAAGCAAATGATATGTATTGGGAAAACTGAATCTTCAACATCTATATTTAATTGGCTGGCTGCATGTGGTGTCGCCACTGAAATTGGCTCCCACCCTCTCCATCTGTAATTAGACACTTCATCACACCCCCACAAGCCTGTACTGCATTTGTACCATAACAGTAAAGCACAATTAAAACAGTCTCAGTGTTTGCTGACAGCTATAGTCTTTAAAAGTTCACTGGCTACCTAAACAATTGAGAATAAAGAAGAACTGCAAAGACAATAAGATAAAGGCAGTGATACCTTACTTAGAGATTAATGTCTCTTACAAATGGGCAATGCAAACACAGTTTCAGCAGGTAGTAATTTGCTTTTAATTCTTTCTACTCTGAAACAGACAGCTCAATTACCCCAGCCAGTAACTGAAGGCACAGATGCAGATTTTTAAAACATTTGTTACTTGGAGCCCAAGGGAACCCTTAAGGGCCTCCCCGGGCAATGAAGCCGTCATCATGCTTCATGAGGTGTAGCAGTTTCTTTTCTCGTCTTGCTCCGGCATATTTCCATTTATCACGTCTACTGATGCGCAGTGTAAGAGCCACACACTTCAGCAAAATGGATCAGAGTGTAAGGGCTTTCAAAGAGAGGGAGACATATTGAATATGCACACACAATCATGCATGCTTTCTCAAACGTGTGTACCCCCAAATAGAACGCAAACATGAGGACATGGGCATACACAGACTCACGTGCATAAAGTCAGTCACACACTTGTACGCAAACGCCGCAGACATAAAGGCAACGGAGAGCCTCACACGGCAAGACGATCACAGGCCTTGAAGTATAAGTTTTGACAGTTTGACAGCATATTCGGTCTTTTGTGTAGCAGAGGAGGCTTATGGAGTCTGTCTGCTGCCCTCAACACTTCTTCTCCTCTTGCATTAATGAAATAAAATGCACCATATGCCTTTATGCACCACGCCGACGAGCGTGAGAAACTTCACTTGCATCAGACAAAATAAACAATACACAAAAATAGACATTAAAAAAATACCATCTTAGTAGCGCGCTTCAAAAAGCAGCACTACCATATGCATTTGAAGGGTTTCTTTTCAAAGTAAGACATCAATCATGCATGGGGTAAAATGACACCTATACTCGCTCAGAGTGACTGCTGTCACAAAAAAGGCTCAGATGTTACTAAAAGGTTTAAAAACTCCCGTCTAAGGATTTATTTATATCTAAGCAAAGTATCACTTCCGTCAGAAATAATTACATGTAAAACAGCCTTTGAAGCACTTGTAGTGACTGAAAGACTTCAGATCCTTTTAGCAGCACGCTGGATGACATGTAAGCCTTAAAGCACTGTGCAAAAGCCTGGCCACATAATGACATTCTAGCTGTGGATGAACGCTCACATCCTCTTAGGAGCAATACATGAACTGAGACGCTGAAATGGCATAAGTTCTTATGAGGGGAACGTTGCTTTGAGGGAGATGGGCCACCTTTAAATGGAAACAGCACTGGGGCTGCTTTTCATCTACTGACAACTGTCATCGGCCCATGGGACAAATATTTCCCACTGTCAAAATGAAATCCATCTCCATATTCTGCAGACAGAGCAAAGGTTACTTACATGACTTCTGTAAAAAAAAACAAAAAACAATATTAGTGGATTAAAAAACAAAAGCAGAGATCGGTGCACACTGAGGAAAATGTTGATGCATGGAACCCTATCCAAGAAAATTAGACACTTTATACCTAGAAAACACTAGCATAAGTTAAGGTGAATTAAAGTGCTAAACCTTTGATCTTGTGCTCTCTGTCACCTTCTCATGCTTTATCACATCATCCCTTTCTTTACTTGTTTGTTGCCGTGAGAGACAACTCATACGCAGCCCTAAACAATGTCTGTCACATTGCATTATTACTGCTGATAGAGTGCCGGATGAATCGTCATACGAATAAAATGCTGTGCTACAAGAGGGCAGAAGAGGTCACAAAATGATCAAAGAATTGTGGGGAAATGGATGACAGATGGGGTCCTTTTTTGCCTCGCAACACCAAGCCCGGAGCGCTTAAACCACATAGATAAACAGCTTTTTCATGGAAGAGTGAATCCTGTTAATTTGTGGTGGTGGGAGAGTAATAACAAGTATTACACAATAATAGGTTTCCCAGTGTGCTTTCTCTTTTTTGCCACCTGAAGTGTTTTTTACAATCCTGCAATCAGGATAAAATGAATCACCCTAAAAATCAAACTCCTACTTATCACACACTGTTATTATTTCCCTGGTTGCAAAGTTCTCGATATACTTTAGAAAAACTATAAACACTGTCATGTGATAATCACCGTGCGATGATTCCCTACTTTGCCTTGCAGAGCTGAAGAGGATTAGGCCTGAGTTTCCTTAGCTAACCTAATGACATGTATGACAGAGCTGCAGGCGGCTTAGTGTTTACTGCCTCACATTTCTCCGAGGAGCGCCAAGTACAGCATTGACAGACCTGATGTTTTTCTCTCAATCACCTTTGCTCCTTCTCCAGTTAAATCACTGATACCTACTGCACTGCACCCCTCCTTCAGTCTCTGCCTCTCTTTCTGACTGCACCACCGACTGACTGGTGTGCTTCATAAAATGTAGCATGTGGCAAACAGTGCTTTAGCTTAGATACAGTTTGGTTTCCATAAAAGTCACTGTTAGAAAACTTGCCTGCTGGCAAGAATTTTTAATAATCTCTAAATAATCTGTTGACCATATGAGATGTATCATTCTGCCCAGGCTGAAGGATGGTCTAACTCTTCAACTGATTTGTCCGGAAAGCTTTATTAAGGACTGAACACATGTGAGTGCAGCTAAGTAAACTCCATATCTGTAATGGACTTAATGTAAGAGAAAAAAGGATTAAACTCAGTAGCACTTCTTTACCAATAAGATAAAATCTTGGAATACTTTAGTGTCTGTATAATCTCTATGTAAAGATATCTGCATATAAACATGCAGAATGTGTAGGCAAAGGACTATATTTTTAACACCAAAAGCTGGTTTAGGTTTGTGTAGTTATAATCCAAGTAGTTTTAACCAGTTATGTTTGAGAAGTGTTTTTATTGTATGAAGTGTTTCTTAAAATGCAACCTTGCAATCATAGACTAAATTGCCTCTCGAATATTGCAGGGCTTAAAACTTATACAGTGATATGTACTCACTGGTTGAACCCCGTTTGCCTTCAGAACTGGCATAGATTCAAAAAGGTGCTAAAAAGCATTGCTCTGAGATTTTGATCCATAGTAACATGACAGCATCACACAGTTATAGTAGGTTTGTCAGCTAGACATTTATGATGTGAATGTGCAATTCCACACATCCCAGAAGCGCTCTATTGCATTGAGATCTGGTGATTATAGAGGTCTTTTGAGTGACCTCATTGACATGTTGAAGAAATCAGGGGAAAGGCCATGATGAGCAAAAAACCTCAGGTAGTCTGTGGATTTTAAATGATGCTCAGCAAGACAGCCAACTTCAAGCATTGATATATAGCAAGATGGATACACGCTTTCATGTTGTGTGCATCAAACTTGCCCTTTGGAATTCTAGCCTTCAGTTACCTATTCTTTGTTGTCAGGAGCGGCATCTAGTATTTTCTTCTGTTGCAGTTACTGCTGCTTCAAGCAGCCATTTTCCTCTTACCTCTGACATCAACAGGGAATTTTCATGTAGAGAACTGCCACTCACTGGATATTTTCTCTGTTTTTGGATCATTTATTTGTAAACCCCATCAGTAGTTTCAGAAATCCACAGACCAGCTTTTTTGGCACCAACATTCATGTCATATTCAGATTCACTAAAATAATTTCTCTTCCCAATTCTGATGCTAAATTTGAACTTCAGCAGGTCCTCTTGACCATGTTTACATGCTTAAATGCACTGAGCTAGCGTCATGTGACTGGCTGATTAAATATTTGCATTAACGTGCAGTTGAGTAGGTTTACCTACAATGCTTGATGACTGTTGTTGTGAAGTTGCACTATATAAATACAGTATATAAAGGTTGTATTCCATGGTAGTTTTTGTCTGAAAGCAAAAATGACAAGTTGCTGCATCGTTTGACCATATTTGTTGCAACATTTATTAGCCACATGTATTAGTCACAACACATAATGTTAGTGGCTAATGGAAAAAAAATCAGCTGATCTTAACTTGCTAGCGTTAATTTGAGTTTTCATGACAACTGTTATTGTACCTTCCTTACACTAGCTAAAAGTTGTTCGGTAGTTTCTATCATTGCCATTAAAATGCCAAAGTTGTTATCACTGTGGGTAAAAAGTAAGCCACGCCACACTGGGGCATGTAGTGCACTGTATGTGGCCATACTTGTCATTGTGAACTCACTTAGACCTCAGTCACAAAAGCTTAGAGTCTGAGTGACTTCCTGGCAAACTTTTACTTTCAATGTGAACAGTTTCTGTTTCTGGTTTGTGTTGAACTTCCATTTCACTTGGGAAGTAGTTTGCAAGTGTTTGCAGACAAGTTAGCATCTTCCACACCAACTGCTGGTGGCTGTGGCAACTTGCTAACCCCCAACCTCTTTGCAACCACTTTCATGCCGGCAGATCTATTCACCAATGGGTCAGGAAATACAACTGTAAAAAAGTTGGAGCAAGATTTGAGACATAGCATGAATCATCAAACGCTAGTCGATAGATTCCCAAATCAGTGACATCAAAGAATAAAATCAGTATCAATGGCGTCTATGTATAAAGAAACAGCACTTTGTCAACAATCTCAACTAATAAGTCATTGAAAATTATAATATACAATTTAAATATGAAATTCAATAAATAAAAGTTAAAAATCTGCATTGCAATGTTTTAAGGAAGGAATCATTTTAGCAAGCTCAATGAATGAGGATGAAACACTGTTTAAAAGTGCACTTGAACATATTTTTAGCCAAAGATGGAATTACTTTCTTGAACCTATTAGCAAGGCTAAAAATCTCATCAGAAATGGTCCACCATTTGTATGCATTAGGAGACATGTTTGCAGCCTTTTATCCCTGTTTTATCCTCGTCCAAGTGCTGAGTGACATTTCTGGCCTTTTTGCTGCTAAATGCCCTTGTGCTTGCTGGATAACCACTAGTTGTGTCTGTCTGCTGTTTTCTCCTGGGCACGTGGCTTACACGGAGTTCTTCAGTTAATTTTTGGTCAGAAAATTATTGAATCACAAAGAAGAGAAAAGCTACTTTGAAGTGAGATGAATGAGTGTGATATTATGAAAGCATTTATTAGAACAGCTTTTCTTGGTTTTACAAGTCAGATATATAAAATCTCGGCTGGTTATTTATGCACCCCTTAATTTTAAAATACAACTGGCCTGATGTCACAAATTTTCAAGTCTCCCACTCACAACAGCAACTTTCCTGTAACAAAATTTAATAATTGTAATAATTTGTAATGACTCTTAGGGAATGAAAAAAACAAGGTACTTCACTTTGTCTAAATTTGATATATTGTGAAAATGAATTTAGACTCTAGCCTTCCTCACAAACTGGTACTTCGTCTGCCAGTCCAACAAGAGAAAAGAAGACAACCTGACAGATATTTGGTGAAATGCTTGAGAACGATTAAAGCTTGGAAACACAAAAACAATATTGTCGAAGTTCTAAAACAGCTGTGCGTTGCTGTAAATATGGCTATGCTCCTTTTGACACCACTGTCAGTTCAGATTACCACCTAAAAGATGTGGACAGTCCAAAACAAAGTGTGAGCACCAATTCTGCCATCCTGCCTGGTTGTCAGCAGTCTTCACTGATAATAATAATTTGGGTTATGAAGCAACAGTATGAAGCAATAACTGTAAGTGTTTTTTCCCCTCAACACACTTGGCAATGGTAAATCTTGGTTATGAGCATTATAATAACAAAGGCGACATTTATATGCAGAAGGCATGTAATAACTTTCTCCTTCTACTAATGACTCACCCAGAAGCGCATTGATGAAAGAGCATTCAGGTGCAATAGACAAGCAATGAAAGAGAATATGATGAAAAATACTTAAATGTCACTTTTATTTGCATAAGATTACAAACATAACAAAAAGGTTTTCCTTCCTCTATGATTGGTTTCGTTTGCCTGCTTTTATTTCAGTTGCTGGCACGTTTTTTCTCACACTGCAGTAAAAAACCTATGCTGCTAAATTAGCAATTACTACAGAGTTATGAATAGTCACTGGTAAACAGAATTTACCTGATGACACTTGGGTCACACTGCAGCTTTCTGCTGGCTTAATACAGCCATAATTAATAGCTTAAAGCTCCAGTAGTAATAGTAGTGGGCACAAACACACACACAAAATCACAAGAACTTGAAAACAACCCTCCTCCTGCAGCTTTACTAAGCCCTTCCTACCACCAGACAACTGCACAGCTTTTTTATTATTAATATTAAACATCACATTCGTCACATCCTTTATTCCAGCTTCTATTTTGCTCCTTCATTTGCAGTATTTCTTCTGTGCTTGTTGTGAATTAATATACAAGACAAAAAATGTTTGCATGTGTAACAAATGTGCCCAGTTTGTTAACTGCACACCACTGTACACCAAAACTACTACCACTACTCAAATTACCTAACAAATATAAATGGTTGCAGTAAAATGAAAAACAGAGTGTTTTAGGATTATTTGTAGGCAGGCTATTCAATCAAACACCAACTTTTTCATGTTGACAGGTCCACAGGTTTGGCTAAGGTAGAATGGAGTCAGGCATCAATGAAAAAAGGATGTAAAACAAATAGAAACAACCCCCTGGACGTCCTTATGTAGGACAGGTCCATCTAAATGGCTTAGTTTGTTGTCATGTGGGAAAATCTCTAAAGAGGCTGAAGTTGTAAAGAGGTCATATTTCCAACTTAAGAAGGGGTGAACGAGACCTGCTCACTCTCTAGAAGAGATGCCTCTTCTCAGGTCATAGCCTGGTCTCTCAAAACAGGGCAGTGAGCATATTAGAAAAGGTAAGCAAGTTATAAGTGTTAGATTTCATCAGAAACCTTGACAGTGTGTTGGACTCTCATAAGTAATAATACATTGATTTAAAACCAAAAATAATAATGCTTTCATAATAATAATTTAGATTCAATGGATTCAATACTCCAGCAGTTTGTAATTATGTTAAATGAAATGCTACATGCATAAACAATATAAAGAATAAACCACATCCACACC
The DNA here is from genome assembly GCF_001858045.2 of Oreochromis niloticus. Taxonomy (NCBI): domain Eukaryota; kingdom Metazoa; phylum Chordata; class Actinopteri; order Cichliformes; family Cichlidae; genus Oreochromis; species Oreochromis niloticus. The sequence goes on from NC_031974.2 coordinate 12,859,555, forward strand.
AGTGATAAGAGGGTTTAATTTTCTGTAAAGCTGATAAAGGGCTTGGCTTCCTTTTATAAAAATCATTTGAAGTTTAAAGATTTGCTGTGGCATCATATCAGATGGGAAACTAGTCAGTGCATGGAGGATAGACAAGCAGAATAAATGTTAAAAATAATCCCATGTCAGGTGGGAAGTTCCCTAAAGAGGACACGACTCCTGCTTGTTCAAGATGCAGTGAAGGACATTTGCTCATTTTCTGCATGTGGGGTCCCATTTCCAGGTCTTACCCTATTCCCTCAAACTAGGCCAGCATACGTGTTGGCTAAATGCCAGGGTATTGATTTTATGGCAGTTGTGAGAGTTGTAACAGATTTGTAAGCAGCAGACTACAGTTACAGCTCCCATTCACCCTCAGGCTTGACATACAGTATGGACTCTTAAGCATTTTTCGAAATTGTTTTCATTGTAATGTGCTTTTTTTTACTCTTCCAATGGTTCCACAGAGTCCCATTCTGATAGATTTAACTTCTCTCTGGGACAAATTGCTTGCACAATATTAAGTACAAAAGCAGCGCTGCCTGGCTGTTGATAAATTATTCAGCCTTTATTGTTATACCTTGTTGCTTGGTTTGAGAACTCTTCAAATCCCCTTACTTAGCTTTATATGTTTCAAAACACACCAGCCAATTAGGGGAAAGAAATAAAGGAAGGGTGGCTTCAGATGTGATATCCAGTTGTATTTTGGATATGTTTTTTTCCCTGTTGACCTTGTTTGTAGCCCAGATTTTTTAAACTTTTATGTGCTTCTGTTTTTCATTTTAGCTATTGAGTTTGCCCATAAAGGACTCTTGTAATGGAAAGTTTGCATAAAAAAGGACCAGAAGTTAAAACATGCAAACGTGTTAACACCTCAATATCAAGACTCTCTTTTTTCAGATGTAAAATGGTATTCATATCAGAATCTTTGTATTGTAAGTAAAAGTGGGCAAATAAGCATAATGGCTGTTCATTTCACTGAAAAGAATTTTATGGATTCAGAAAAGTGTGTTACTCCAGCATAATGTTGCCTTTAACACTTATGTAATGTAAGATCAATACAAGGTAAATTCTTACAATAACCAGATTTTTTTTAAATGGTATAGCCATGTATGCCAATACTCATTCTATATGGATATTAAGAAAGACACAGTCACTGACAATATGTATGAGCAGTCAAGGTGAAGTCATGGCAGTGCACCCTCTGTCAAATGGTTTTATATATTAAGACATACTAAAAATGTTCTTATCAAGTCTTAAAATTAAGTAAATACAACCTCAGATGAACAACAACACATGACATATTAAGCTCTGTTGTCATTTGGTAATGTGCTGTGTTTAATTTTCTCCACATTTCCACTTTGCTCTAATCTTTCCAAAGGACAAGTTTCCAGTAATGTGGTTTGTTCACATCCAGCTTTATAAAGCTAAGTCAAACTGCCATGTTCTTCTTAAGGAGAACAGGCCTCTGCCTCTTCAGTGTCCTCTTCAGTGTACTGTCATAAACCTTAACATATAACATATAATTCAGGGGTCTCAAACTTAAATGAGCTCTGGACCACTGCTGGCACTGTAGTCTCATTCGAGGGTCACTTTAGTGTTTAAATGCATAAAAAAAACCCAACCAAGAAAACAAACAAGAAAACACCCACAAATATTTCTGAAAATGTAGTGTTTGTTTTTTTTTTAAATTTCTAATATTGTATTAGATATTAGGTGCTCACAGTTGCTGATGATCACTCAGTGCATTTAGATTATCAGCGCCAGGCTGCTAACTCCTAAAGAAGCAGGGAGGGTGTTTCACATACTGCTTTTACATTTTGGCTTAATTTTTATTAAATAAATAGCAACACAATAAATTATATGACTGATTGTACTGACCTAATTTGAAGTCCTGCAGAGGAATAGATTATTTTTTGTTATGTCCTCATACATAAAATATTAGAATTTAAAAGAGGTGTACTTTCTTTTTTACCATGACTTTACACACGTCTGCAGGATTCTGACTGTGAAACAGATGTTTTGGACTATCGCACTTAAATCAAACACATAGTTAATGACATAATTGTTTTTTGAGTCAAACGAAATGCCAAAGTGGGTTATTTATTTAAAATGGATTAAAATGAAACCTTTTCTTCACGGGGATGTTTTGAAACACTTCATTTGTTCTGTGTAGGGAATCACAAAAGAGATTCTTGAAATTCGGCTGAATTTACTTGCTTGTGTCCAAAGAGGATATATTCATCAACACCCAACTGTGTCTCCAGATGCCGCAATCTTTACACTTATGCTGGTAATCAATATGAGTGCTGAAGTGTGCTGGTTTGTGCTGCTGGGTCATGTTTACTATGCAGCGTATGGCAGACACAGATCTCTATTTGCTGGCGTAAAGAATTCTCTCTGAATAACACGAAGCAGACAGAAACTGCTGCTGTTGAGCAGCTTTGTGTTTCTGTGAGTATCACATCTGTTCAGAGGGAATGCATGCAGTTGAATGACATCATAATGTCATATAATCAGATTATATAACACCCAATGAATATGAAATTACATGTGGACATTTCCAGTGATAGCACTTATATATTTAAGTGTATATCTTTAAAACCCCATAGGTTTATTTGCATTATTATACACTCATGCTGCTTGTTTAATTTACAAGTACATGCTCATCATGTAGTATTGTTTGCTCTGCTTGTTGCTTTGTTGGCAAAAAGATATACTTAATCACATTACCAAGAGTGAAAAAACAGAAAACATAGGCATTGTAAATGTTTATATGAATAAAGATAAACAAGGGACTCGTTGTGCAGGAAAATGTATTTAGCTCTATGTATGATTAAGGGAAAATGTGAGCCATCTGTTGTACAAAATAAGTATACTGCTACACTCATCATTCAGACACTTACCACTCCAGTTAAGTGTATAAGAAAAAAAATGCAAGAGTTTGTTTGGATATGCACCCTTAGAGTAAAAGAGGATCTCAGAACGGAACTTTAATTATGGCTGTTATAGTTTATGTATTCATGTCAGTAACATGCACCTCAACAAAATGGATATAATGGCATCCTGGAACAAAGGTTTCTTTAGGGTGGACATTCACATGACGCAACATCCCATTGCTTTTACATTAAAGTTTTCCTGAATTCTCTGAATACAGTAAACCTGACTTTGTAAGTTAATATGTGAAATTATGTAAATAAATATTAAATAAATATTAATGTTCATAGTAAATACCACAATTTGGAAATATCAAAAAATCTGTATCACAAATGAATATATTACATATATGCTAAATTATACTACGCCTTTATAAGCTGGTATAGTTGCTTAAATGCAACAAATAGGTTATTGCGGCACCATTGGTAGGTGGCTGCTGGGCAACATGATGACATCATAATATCCCATATGGATAAGAACATACAGGATCCTAAGATGTAACTATGCATACACACTAGCTTTATTTAATAAATAAGTTTAAAGATTGGGACAAATGCATTTTTGTGTATTAAGCTAAAGTTGCTTACATATTTTTTCTTCTTTTTTTTGCTAATTAATTTTTACTAAAAGATTACAAACAAGAGAAAACAGCAAGGATGCCTTTGTCCAAATCTGCTAGCAACTCTAAAGCTTATAATGAGCTCATTTATCTAATCTGTATTCAGACCAAAGTATAAAACTGACAGGTTGGGGTCTTGCAGAGAATTTGATGCTATAAAGGTTGTCTTTGATTTTCCTTAAGTCTTGCCAAGCACACGAGGCGTGTTCCAGGAAGTAAATGCACCATGCTGTTGACAATAGCAATAAATACAGCATGTGGTTCTGTTGATACAACTAATCATTTCTAATCAAACATCTTTGTTTTGTACTGAAAAACCAACATGATTAGCTAGCCGTGCTTCATTAGCTTTGTGCTGTCTTTAAACCTTTATGCTAAGATAACACTTCAGCTTTTTATGAGAAATATGCAATGCATGATCTCCCACACACTGTGAAGTAAGATTGAACTTGACATAATATCAACGGTATGTGCAGTAATGAAAATTCAGTAACATTTAGACAATTTTTAACAATGGGTAAGTGTCGGGACAGAAAGCTACAAAAGTCAGCACCGAGAGAAGTCATTAGTGTTGTATAATAAGTTAGTACCACCCTTTTGAATCACTATTGTAGTTATTTTTTGCTATAGGATAGTGGAAATCTTCTAGTCTTTTGAAATCCAAGACAGGAGCTCATGAAATATTTATGGATCCGAGCAAACAACAGGATATGTAATTATCATCAAACACAAGAGTACACAATGGCTGCAATCAAGCCACTTCTGTCTCTCTGTCAGTCAACCCAAGGGAAAGGTTAAGTTTCCCTCCTACTCCACTAATTTCTGCTGACCTTTCCAGAGTGATGTCTCTAACCCAGTAAAGTTTCTCCAAATTTCTCGATACGTATTAAATCAGTCATAATACAATCAGCGCGAGGACTGTCTAAAAATAAGCAGGCTCCTGATGGTTTGTGCCACACTCCAGCACCCCCACAGAAAAAAAGGAGTCCTTAACATATTCTGTTGAAAAGTGTTGCCTGGATGAGACGATGACACATCCTGCCACGTTACTATGACGCTGGCAACGATCCAAAGCGGCAGACGAGACTTGAAAGCACAATAAGGCCATGAAAAACCATCTTGAGAGTTTACATGGAGATTTTCTGTTGCTTTTAATGTTGATTTACCATATAAGAGAGCATGATTCAGCACTGCTTCAAAACCTTTTGGACTTTTTTTCTGGCTAAGCAGACAGTTTGAAATGAAACGAAAAATACTACCGAAGGTGGATTTTAAAATTGCAATTTGTTATCCGAAAGGTAAAAAAATGCATCAGTAAACATAAGAGGACCACATATTTTGTCTATATTGAGGCGCCATTGGATACTGCATATGTAAAAGCTCTATAAGAGAGTTTTTATGTGGTGCATTTGCAGGATTGATTTTAGACTGGAGTGGGCAGTCGCACAGATGTTAAGTGGGAAAAGTTTTACAAATATATTTCTATCAGTGATCAGTCAGATATTGAAGTCTTAATTCCTAATTACATTATTGTAATTGTCATGCATAGTGTTGTCACCGGGAGAGAATACTGATCCAAAGACTCACATTTTTACATTTTCCTTTCCCAATGAGAGTCTTCATAATTATATAAATAATGACATACAGCATCTTCCTGTATCAAATGTTATCTTCGAAATATGCTCCAGCATCAGTTTGTTAATTGGCATAGTTATTGTCATGAATCAGTTAATTGCTGACACAATCTGTCAATCTAATCTGCAAGAAAAAAAATGTGCAAAAGCCTGTATATTATATATAGCCTATATAATTTACACTCATTGATATGCTTGTCACCAAATGCCTCTGACACCATCTAACTGTTAGACTGCGGCTATAGGTTTTTCTGTAGTTTAAAGCTAAATGCAGTGCATGCTGTAATTTAAAAATGTAAGTCAGTACCGAACAGGTCTGATAGAAACAGCAGATAATTTCATTGACTTGATAAACCAGAACTGGGTGCAAAAGTTAAATAAAACAATGTAGTTGCAACGGGCATCAAATAAGAAATGAGCTGAGGTAAAATCATTAGATTTTATAAGAATGAGGTGATTAAGATAAACAAAGTGAATTTCATAGGCTCATGACCAGGCTTGCCAAGACATAAATGGAAACCAATACTTTCACAGTCCAGACTGTCTGATTTAGGCTAAAAAACCCCCAGAAAAATCATTAAATATATTGACACTTTTTATTTTAAAATGTGTTCTTCTCTGCTAATTTACTCGCTTAAAAGCAGAGAAAACATGATTTTGCAGAGAGGTCAGAATACCTATCTAATTTAATATCTGGAGCCACAGAGGTTCAGCCGTGGATATCTAGAAGGAAAGGCCAATCCCAGTAACCCCTCTGGCACATGTTAGACCTGCTCTTGGCTATATTTCACTCCTCTGGGTTGTAGCACACCACTCAGAAACTATAATGACCCTCCATGTTGAAGTGAAGTATTCCTTGAGTCTTCAGCTTTCAAAGCCCTTCATTTAAGGGCTTTCAAGCTGATTTTTATTGTCACATCTTAATAAAATTGGTCAAAAAAGTGTATCTTGACGAAGCTGAATCTTTTAACCTTTGCCCCTTAATGTCTCATTTGCAGTACTGTTTTTTACACTTCAGTGCATTCCTGTCATAGCAAGAAAAAACTCTGTTTTTCTCTAGTGTAATATGTCAGGATTTCTCACTGGAACTAATATACCGTAGGTGTTGTAATAGACCTTATCATTTCTGAATATTTTTATTCACTGTTAACCACAGAGGGCTTACCTAGTATAGCATAGAGACAGCAAAAGGAGCTATGCTGTCACATAATAACTATACAGAGCTATGCTGTCTCTGTAATGACAAAATATAGCAACAAGCACCTTTAGCTCATAATTAGCCCTCTGAGAATATGTAACTTTTAAAAAAAAATACTTCTCACAAGTCTTGTCAAACAGTGAAAGTAATCATCCTGGCACACATCAATGACTTTTCACATTTTTCTTTTCCAAAATATCAAATTAGAGTACTAATATGATAGTTTAGAATTCAAAGGGTCATTAAATAACTTCCTGTTAATTTTTATTTGCGAAATAACACATGATTTTACAGGAATGCATCATTCTAAACTCTTTTTCTAGGAAAACGGAAAATAGCAACAGTGAAATGTGAAAACATACATGGAAATACAGTGTATAAGAAAAAAAAAACAGATTCTATACATTTTCAATGAGCTCGAAAGTCAATATTTGGTATGACCACACAGTCTGAACCCTTGTAAACAAGTTTTCCTGTAATTTCTTTAAGCAGTGTTCAGGATTAGTTCTCCAGGCTTCTTAAAGGACATCCAAGCTCTTCTTTGGATGTTAGCTGTTTGTTCCATTCTCTGTTAAGATGATTCCACACTGCTCCTGTAATGTGGAGGACAGGGCTCTGGTGAGGCCAGTCCATGACTCATAGTGTTCCACTGTTTTGTTGTAGTTGTTGTTGTTTTTTTAACTATCCAGGAATGTTTTTGCTACATTTATAGTCATGCTGAAAACTGAAGCAGTTGCCAGACAGATGCTTTCCATGGTACTTACAGTACTTTTCTACTTTTCATAATTCCATCAGTTTCAAGAAGATTCCCAACACCACTGGCTGAAACGCAGCCCCAAACCATGACAGAGCCGCCTCTATGTTTTAGACATGGCCTCTTTCCTGTCCTCCTCCAGACATCCTCCCATCCTTAAAAATGGCTTCGTAGCCACACTGAGATCATTTCCCATGAGGCTTTGGTCACTTCCCTCTTTTTTTTCACCAACTGTCCAATTTCCTCAATTTTTTAATGGACAGAATTGAAATAGAATGGAATAGATTTTGACGTCTTTTTATGCTTGAATTATTCATAGTCAGTGTTAAGCGACTCAAAAAAGAAAAAAAAAGCCTTCCTCTGAAAATGGTCAGGTGCAAGGAAAAAAACAGCCAGTGTGCAAAGAACATAGTTTGAAATTGCTCAAGACAACTTAAAAAAATTACAAGGCAGTCTGGCTTCTTGGAAGCAAAAAATAAATAAATGGTGGAGGGGAGCTCAAGACTTCTGCACAGCCAGAAGTCAGAACAGCTCATTCATAACTTAATCGCCTAAATATAGTGTTTTTCAAATAATAAACTAGTACTAGTACAGCATCTTAGCATAAACTGTGAGTCAAAACAAGGTATAAAGTGGAAAACACAACACTGCAAAATGGTACATAAACCAGGGTCTCCTCTCTTTCATACTAATGACTCATGAAACCCTCCTTCCTCCCTGTTAATGCACAGTGCCTTGCTCTTAAAACGTTCAACAATAAAGTTGAAACAAGGAAAACTTGTGTGCCAAAGGTAACCAAAAGAATGGCAGCATTTATGTCCCTGGTGTGAGAATGACACATCACATCAGTCTAACTAGATCCTTTGATTTATGCTAAGTTATAGCATCTGGTTGTTACAGAATTAAACGGTACAAACATGACAAACATAGATCGGTCTTATCAAACATTCAGCAAGAAAGTTAATATATTTTTCCTCAAGTTATTTTTTTTCTTCAAAAATCTCTAAGAAGTAGACAAAAGTGTAGCACTGATAATAGATCCAATCTCCAGCTCTTATTCACTAATTGAAGCAGTACATTCATCTGGATGACAAATGAATGATCTAAAAACCTACACAATTGGACATTCATCACACATCTATCGAGTCTCCCTTTAAATGAAGTCTAAAAGAAGAGCTACACTTTCGCTTTGAGTGAAAAAAGCCAAGGAAGAATATTATCCATTACACATTGTAAGAACTGTTGCATTGTATTGCAGTTTGCACCACTGTAGCCTTCATGATCACACTTTCTGCTTCTTATTAAAACCATAATCAACAGCTTTCCATCAGCTGACAGCTTGGAGGTGTCCCACAGTGCCTCTGAACTGGAATTGATTAAAAGAACTTTGTTGGATTTGGAGTGTTTTCTCTTTGCGTGTGTGTGTGTGTGTGTGGTTTTTTGCTAGTAAGAAGCTGTAGTCAGTAAGGTGTGGAAGCATGCATCACCAATCATGAAATGCACCAGCAGTGTAATTTATAAATCTATGCAGATACAGCTAAGGGGCTTTGGTTAACATTTAAATTAAAAAGTGAAGTGTGACTAGAACGTTTCTAAACCTGTTGCTTTGCTCGGAATGACACGAAAAACAGAAAAACATCCGGTGCGATGGTCAGCGGTGACTGGCCATACTGGTTGGAGCTGACAGGAAGGTAAGAAGTACCACAGATAACCAGTTTTTACAACTGTGTCCCTCAGAATGAACAACACCTCCAGCTCTGAGGAAGATGGGCTTCAAGATCATACTGGGCTTCACATCTGTCAGACGAGAAATTTGAGATATGGTGGTGCTCTGGTACACCTGGTACACCAATCTGGACAGCTAAAGCCTGCACGGGTTGGAAGCCAAATGCCTTGTTTCAATAGTCTAGGATGGTGGTGGTTTAATGGTGTGTGGGATGTTTCTTGGCAGACTTTGGGCTCTTGCTGTAGAATTCTGCTTTATTTTAACCTTGCTTATGACTCTGGGTGTCATATAAATTTTGCACTCTTGACCTCCACTCAGGGGATTTAGGGAAATGACTAATCTGGGGGAACTTGTAAGCTGATCCGATCACGGCAACTTTTAGCCGCACACTGGAGTGAATTTTAAAATGGACTTCTCCTTTTTACACTGATCCATTATCATTTGTATGTCACTCCGTGAAAGCATTATTACTCGCTGTAAGCTTCGCTTTAAGGCCACAAATTATCCATCTTCTTATGGTGACTGGTTTCATGAACATGACAAGAGAATAGAGGACTTCAACGGCGTCCTCGGTATTCAGATTTGAATTTAATCACCACCTTTGGCATGCTGTCAAACAGAGGATTTGGGGTATGAATTATTATGTGATGCAATTATTTCAGCATGGATCAGATGAATGTTTACAGTGTCTCGTGGATTGTGTGACACTGATAGTTCAGGTGGCTTTGAGAGCAAATAGATGCCCCACTTAGAAAAGTGTTGCTACTACTGGGCTAAATTTTCATCTCCGGCCAGCTTTTCTATCCTCGTATTAGTGCAGAAGCAAAGAATAATGCAATTTAATGCCCGAGCCTTCTGATGTAGTGCAGCTGTTTTGTAGTTATTGCTTGGGCAATTGGGTGTTTAATGCCCATGCGTTCTTTGATAGAATATGCAAAAAAGATTTTAGAAGCACAAAAGACTTACTAATTACACCATGTGCTCTTTAAACATTGATCTGGACAATTTGAGACTCGCGGCACCATTACCTTCAACTTTTTTTTTGCCCTGCCATTAACTCTTGTTATGGCTTTAATAGCATCTTAAGCCACTTTCAACCTCACTGCTCCTCTTTGCTCTTTGTGTCACTGCTTGTTAATAGACTTACAGTGGACGAATAGTTCGGAGCCTTTGCTTAAGTAAACTAACGAATGCTGTATCACACTGTAAAAACATTCTCTTTCACCTAAAAAACCCTGCATTTTCAAATAAGACTCCACTAAAAAATTAATTAGAATCAGGAAAATATTCTGAATATATTAAAGGTATAGTATGAAATGGCTTATGTTAATTTTTAATTATGTTTTTATATTTTAAAGCACTTCAACTAATAGTGATTGTAGTATGGAGAAATCTGCTTATGATTGCTGCTGAATCTAAAAATTCCAGCGGTAATGATTAACCATGATTAAAATGACCAGTGTAAATTTAGGAGCACATCCTGGCGTGTGTTTCTACACACATCAGCCACCATACACTCCATCTCAAGGATCTAAGCTGATCTACTGGTGCTGTGCCACACACCCATCTACAGGGTTTGCAGAGAGTGGTCTGAAGAAGACAAAATATCCAGTGTCCATTCTCTAGATGAAAATGTCTGCTGATATCAAAGGACAAATGGCTTCAAGCTTCCAGGAAAGCAACAGTAGCTCAAATAACTGCTTGTTACAATCAAAGTACAGTATGCAGAAGAGCAGCTCTTATCCAGATACCACTCCTATAAGCTAAAAACAGGAAACTAAGGCTAAATTTCCCACAAGCTCAACAAAATTAGAGAGTAGAAGACTGGAAAAAAACATTCTTTGGTCTGTTGAGTCTCAATTTCTGCTGTGATGGTTGGGCCAAAATGATCCCTGCTATCCAACATGAAAGCATCGATTCATCTTGCATCAACACTTCAGGCTGTAGTTGGTGGTGTAAAGTTGTAAGAGATATTTTCTTGACTCACTTTAGGTCCTTTAATACTAACTAAGCACCATTTAAGTGCCACAGCCTACCATCTCCATCCCTTTTTGACCACAATATACTCATCACCTGGCTGCTTCCTGTAGGATAGTGTGTGTGCAGGGCTGGACTGGGACAAAAAATCGGCCCGGGCATTTTGACTAGAGACCGGCCCACCAGGTATTATGGTAAAAACCATAAAGCCTTTGAATGAAAACAAACGGCGTTGTGACAGTGATGTACACTGTCTTGTTGGTATATATGTATCAATCTAGAACTTAACTTAAACCTACACCATCCTCCCTATTCTGGTATTCTAAACAGTACTTAGCCGAAACCCAAAGACTGCTTGGTTTACCTCCTGAACTTTCTACAACACATGGAGGAAACCTGAAATTAAGACAGAGAAGACTAGAGGTGAGACATGACCATTACTGAATATTAAAAATAATAAATGACAGATTTAGTGATATTTTCATAAACTATTTATTTACCACATCAATAAACAGCATGGCAGGGCAAAATATTTTTTCTAACATGACAACCTTTAAAAAGTGAAAGGAGACAGAAAGAAAGGTGAGAAAGAATAAAACTTCCTCACTCAAAACTTACCATCAAAACTTAATTTTGATGGTATTTTACACACAGTACTGGTACAGTATCTAGAAAATGTGGGAAAATACTGGCATCATATACAGTACTTACTTCTGAAGAAATTATGTTGGGACCCTGAAAAAAATTACTATGTACAATAATGGATTTCTATACATTTGACATCAGATGAAAACTTTGGTTGTATGATTCAGATAATTATTTGTTAAAAGCTAGAAATTTTAAATGAGAATAAGAAAGAAACATATTTTTTGTGCCCCCCTTTCCCTGTTAATGCCCTACCTGCCCCCCTGGCAAAACTTTGCTAGACCCGCCCCTGCACAGTTACCAGCTGTCAGCTACTTAGAAAAGGATCCTAGTGTTATTTGTCTCTCAGAAACAGTTCATAACTTCCCTTCAAGCCTTCATCCCCCCAGCATACACCAGCTGATACTAGAAATATATATTAAATAAATTCTAACAACAGCTCATCAAGTTTAAAGGTGATTCTGTTGTTTAACGCGACCTCCGCTGGTTTGCTCTTTCTGACGCAGAGGCAAATCGCGTTGCTTTTCACCTCAACTTTAAAGTTCGACCTCCTCGGCTGTAATTGGTCCAGCCCAGAGTCGATCATGACCAACTGGCCAATTCACCACTATTCATTTATACCGTTGAAAAAATAAAAGAAATAAAACCCCATCGGCCCATAAAAACGAAAAATCACGAGCGGCCCACCGGGCAAATGCCCGGTATGCCCGATGGCCAGTCCAGCTATGTGTGTGTGTGACAAAGCTCGGGTTTCTTGAATATCTTATACAGTGACCAGATCTCAATCCAATAGATTTTGTGTTGTGGTCAAAGGGGGTCACTGGCATGACAAGCAACTGTGTGATTCTCCCACGTCAATACTGACCAAAATCTCTGAGGAATGTTTTCAGCACCTTTTATTGATTTAATGCCACAAAGAATTAACAAGGTTTTGAGGGCAAAAGGTTCTAACACACCATTAGGAAGGTGTACCTAATAAAGTGGCTGATGAGAGTTTGTGCCTTTGGGATTTAAAAAAAAAAATTGTATCATGAACTTGTCAGCCTACTTCTTGGAAAACCTTTCCTAGTTTTTCTCAGGAATTGGCAAGGACAATGGGAAGCTCGTCTATTTTTTTTACTTACATATAAAATTAAAGTAAAAGTATTGCAAATACTCATTTAATCATAAGCACGTACACTTTATCTTATCCCATCACACTTTTTTAGTTGATGCTGGTAAAAATCTGTATGTCAAAATGAGAGCGATAAAGCTAGATCCCTTCAGAAAAAAAGAAGCTTAGAGGAGAGAGCGAGTGAGACAGTCAGTGACAGAGACAGATTGTTTCTTGTGTGCTTGCATAGAAATGGATGGAGTTAAATTGGTTGCTACCTTGCCCATCTGCCATAACAGCTGGTGATGCTCTAATATAAAAGGGAGCAAGAAAAAAAACATAGGCGAGCCCAAAGGCGGTCGTTCTCATTTCTCTGAGAACTAATTAGGTGTTTTCATAAATAAACCGAAGCTATACATTCATATCGCAGTTTAAGTTGATTAATTGGTTAGATTCACCAAAAGCATCTGCCGTACTCTATGTTACTGTCTAGATTTGTTACATTTTGTTTTGTTGCATGTTCATTACATTCATTCCCCCATATGAATCGGACCTAAAATAAACCTAAAATCTGGCAGGCTAATCACTTTGAACTCTTCTCATTGTTTAACACAGTCAGGGTGTGCCTTATCTGCAGATGCTGTCCTGGGGTCCTGAATCGGAGCTTACATGGGAGAAGTGGCTTGGCAGTAGATGAGACAGACAGCTAAATAATCAGCCTGCAAGACCTGGCAGTGGAATGTAATTACTGAATGAATGGACAAAGCATCTGTCTTTCTGGAGGCTTCTGGTGAGATCTCTGAGGATGGGAAGGGAGGCAGCATTGTGGGGAGGAGTAAAGAGAGATTGAGGATAATGTGATGGGAAAGGTGAGGAAACGAAGGGCAAAAGAGGTGCAGGGGACCTCTGAGGGCATGTCCTATCACATGCTGTAGTCTCATCATCTGTCTTGTTTTAGGTGTACAAGAACAAGCTGCACACAGTTTGGCCGGCACTTGTGAAAGCTAAGTCATGTCGCTTATAATTTTGCAGAATAGCAAAACGTCAAGACGTCGATATTTTTATCTTGAAGAAAAAAAGAGAAAAAATTTGCTCGCTATTGATTTGTCGGCCTTTTGAATTTAGCAGCGCGCCAGGTAATGGTGAAAGATTTTTCACTCAAAATATTTTATATTGTCACCACACTATTGTCACCTTTACAAGGCAAAAGATTCACTAATGATAACTAATGAGGGGATTTCAAAATAAAACTCCATACAATGTAACAAATGTAGTTTGGAATTTAAATAGTATAACCTTGTGGTTTCTGCCCAGTCTTGTACAGAATACAAATAATGAAAGCTTTTAAAGCTCTAGAAGAAACACTGGGTTACTGCTGCATGTGAGCTACAACTGCATTATGGCATACTAACACTTGCAGCATTTCATTCATACAACACTTATTTAGTATCTTAATGAGGGTTAAGCAATAATGAACATACCCTCTCTGAATAAAAGGAGTACTCCCTTTGTAGAGCCTCATTTACACTGCTTAAATATGGCAACACCGACTAAATCCTGTATCCAAGTAGAGGAGTTGTAAAAGACGTCACTGGGTGGAATTATTAAGGGGGAAACTATTAATATATATATATATATATATTTTAAATCAGGTTGTAAATGATTTTTATGCTTTTAATTGGGAGATTTCAATCTCAATTATCCACTAAAGAAATCACAGCTTATGCACCTTTTGTGTTGTCTTCATTGTTCTGAGGCTTGGACAAAAGCATTCCATGTGTCTTAATCTTTGAATTCAGGTGTTTTTAGTTCAGTGTATAAAATCAAGCACATGATCTTTAACATGATGATTGTGAAACAATTCCCAGCAAGTCATGTGAAAACATTTCTTCCCTTCTAGACATCCCACCGTAAACTGTAAGTGATACTCTTGCAAAATGGAAGTGTTTAGTAACCACAGCAAGTCAGCCACAAAGTGTCAGACCCTGTAAAGTTGCACAGTGGAGTCGCCGAGTGCTGAGGCACGTGGTGCGTAACACTCGCCAATCCTCTCCTGACTCAATAACTGCAGAACTCCAAAACTCCTCTGGCATTAACATCAACACAAAAGCTGTGCACTGGGAGATCACCCTGGTGAGTCTCCATGGCTGGCCAGCTGCTGTAGGTGTAACGTGTAGGTGAACCAATATTTTTGTCCACCGCGTCATGCACTCCCTGTTTGTAGGAGCAGATTGGAGAACAATCCCCTGCAATCCTCGTGTTTATGCCTGCCATGAATGCTGTTTCACTCAGGACTATAAAAAGAATTTGAATAGAGTGCAATTATATTGTTGCTTCCAAATTAAATAAAAGTGCCATAACAAAACAAATAAGACTGCCAAATGGAACTGTTCAGACCAGGGTGGATATTTGTTTTGTGTGTTTCTGAAAAAGCCACGCACTCTGCGGCCGGTTATGAACTCTCCAAAGTGGTTTGCTTTGTACCAGAAAGGTGAATGAGTGTTCTGCTTTCATCTAACGCTATTCAGCTCTACAGCGCTGAATAGTCTTCCTGAGATACTTCCAAAATCCATACAGACAAGTCATCTCGGCAAATACACATTCTGACCCATAAACCATGAAAAATAATAACAGTTTGGGCTCAAGCTGCACAGTGAAATTTCTCAGTCTGTCGGCCTGTTTCTATAAGTCTGGTCTCATGATGATGATTTTCTGAAGGGTTATTTCTATCCTTGCTATTGCTCCACAGATTTCCATATTACTTTCAATCTCTGAGCATATAATTAATTGGAAAGTGAAATTGCTTTTCAAATTGTTTCAACTTCCATTGACTGACCTAATTAGTTCAATGATTACACTCACCAGGAAGAGATCCCTGCCTAAATGATGGGACTAATTTGAATGAATATTTTAAGCCCATGTCTGCAATTAATGTAATTTACATATGTAATGTGTCTGTTTGATTACTTAATTATGTTTGTATTCCCTGACGATGTCACTGACAGGTGTCTTTAGAGTATAGCAAAAATAAAGACAAATCCAGATGTCCCACTTCATTCAACTAGTTTGTCTTGCAGGAGCTGCAACTACCTGCATTACAGAGCTGTCGAGTTCCTGTGGCTTGCAACAACTTTACATCTACCCCCGACAAATTTATTCACTGTCATCTGCAGACTCACTGAAGAATGACAGAAATTGATTTTCCTTGCAGTTAGCTCCCCATGGGTCTAAAAAGATGCAGAAAAAGAGGATAAAATAATACACAGAAACTCTTTCTTCTAGTTTAGCCATCTGGTCACAAAAATTTTAGAAAGCCGCTGTGTCAGAGTTTTGGAGTAAAACTGAAGGATAGTGCAGAAGGCGTTTTAGTCTTCAGCTAATATTGTGACTTCCTAATAATCATGTCATGTAACACCCAGTAAGAAAATATCTGACTTTTGCTATGCAGGTTCACTGGATTTTGTTTTTTTTGGAGAAAAGTTTGACTTGAAATGATCTGAAAGATTTTAGTTGAATTACAAGCAGGCTATGTTCAACACCACTTTGCAAGAAGCAATCCTGCTTCCACAGGGACTCTAAAATTATGAGTTATCTCTGTGGGATAACAACATTTGCTTCTTATTTTTCTTTTTGCATTAAATAGAAAAAGGATTGATGCCGCTGATTTTTGTCTGTCACATACACTTAGCTTAGCTTAGCATAAAATCACAACACCCAGGGGATAAAGTGGAATTTGGCTACTTGAGGACGCTGAGATTGGGTGCAGTGTAGGGAAATGACTCTCTTCACAAAATAAATTGTCACAAAATAAATTGCACTGAGTCCCATTTTCTTTATGGACAGGCTTTGACCAGCTGCTGCTGCTCTAGAGGTTTACTGCTCTTCAGTCAGATTGTTGTATGTTATATGAACTATTACTACTATAAAGGTAGAATTTGGTAAGTCATACTAAAGAGCATCATCAGTTTAGATCCAAATTGATGACTGGCAAACTCCTCCTAGAAGCCTTAGACCAAGTCCTCTTAAATGTCCTGTAGGTATTTATTTAGACAGTTATTTTTAAATAACAATTAACTTCAATGGCAAAAAGGACATAAAGAAGGTAAAGAAAAAAAATCTAAAGGTATTTTAGCATGCCTTTTTGTCATAGAAGGTATACGTTTACTAGCATCTATACAGATTGCAGAATTACCAAACAGTCAGCATGGACACCACAGAGCTTCATACTGCCTTTCACCAGTGCAACACAATGCAGCACTGTAGATTGTACCATAATACTGCTACTCAGCTCAGCATGAATTTGCATTCTGGTAAAACATTCCAACAAAAAATGAATATAATTCAATTTGTTGTGAAATAACCAAACAACTTCAGCAAAATATTATATGCAGATCCAGAAACTGATATTTTAATAATAAAGTAACATTTATTTGGACATGACATGTAAGTTTTTCCCCTCTAGCTAATGTCACTTGCCGAGTAGTCATTATCTTTGAAAATAATCTCTCATTTTCCTTTAATGTTCTGTCTATTTTAGATCACATATTTTTCCCCCTCATACAAAATACAGTGACTGGACATTTAGCTAGCAGACAGACTATAGCCCAAACTGCACAGATGCAGTTTTGTGTGTCTGTTGTACAGTTTGAAAGGCTGAGTTTGATATTATCTGCCATTCACAGAAATAGTAACTTTGTTTATGTTGTAGCGGTAGGTAGTGGAGAACAACATGGCAACTTTTCTGACATCTGCATGTATGAATGCATACTGGGGAGTGTGGACAGGACCAAGGGTGATATTCATTTCTCTGTGGCCTAACCTGGAAGCAAAGCCAAGCTGCTTGATAAAATTATGTATTAAAATTCGGATTAGGTTTAATTCTGGAGCAACTGGAAGGTTCTGGAAGTCCGACTCATTTTAACCCCTGAATATACATAAGTTAGCCCAGCTAAAAACACCCAGTAAACCCCTAGTTCTCAAACAATATAAGCCAGAACAGTAAGGAAAGGACATAATATTATTCTGGCTTGTTTTTACTCTCTGTTATCACCTTTTACCTGTGCTCGACTGGCCATCTGGCATACTGGAACTCCCCCGGTGGGCCTAACGTGACTTTTTGGGCCAACACAGCTGTCAACAAAAACGTCAGAGTGCCAAAATGGATTAGACTAGGGAGGTGCTGGCAGTGGTGTTGTACACAGTTAGAAGGACAGAGAAACGGAGAACTTGGAGGGGGTTAAGTAAAGCAGAAGGTAATGGGCTGTCTACCTGGATCAACAACACTGTATGTCGGGAGAGATGAGATTAGGATTATTAGCAGGGTGATACTTGTCTGGAGTGCCAGAAAATTTAAGCTTAAGTTCTATTGGTGAACAAAGTGGCTGGTTTTTGAAAAGTTGTGTTAATGACATAACTGTACAACCAAATATGCACTCTCTCCATAACTTCAATTTGGCTAGGTTGCCACTTTGGCAAATAAGTAGTTTTCTGCTCATAATGTGTTTGTGTGGATGTCAGAGTATGCTAGCTAACACGCTGTGCAAAGTGGCTAAGACAATTAGTAAGCACTTGCACAGTGTAAAAAGGATGCCACAATTTTGTTAACCACCATTTATCAGCATTAGCAATGGGCCAGCTGGCAGCTTGCTGTTCCCAGCGATGTTTTGGGATGTGAAAAAAACCTCTTAGGATGCAAGATTTTGTGTGGCTGTGATGGACATTATATGGAAGTAAAATCGAGACATTCTTGTCTTTATTTATTCACTAAACAACTATTTGTGCATTGTCTTTACATCCATTGTCATGTCAGTGTGAGTGTTTTGCGTCTCTCTGACATGATCGCACCACTTTTTTTATGGATTTATCAAACAAGTCCCCCGCATTTTTATTTTACTTTTATGTTGACAGTTCATTCACTTTATTTTTTTTCCTGCTTTTTAAGGACTTACCCAAGCAGGAAATGCTCTGAGTTAGTGAGACATACTGTACTTCAACCTGAAAAGAACAATTATTCGATCACTTGTTTATTACAGACACATCATTACTTCTTTTAAAATTCTCTCAGTACAGTACAGGTATTAGCAGAGTCACTTTCAAAAAATGTTTCCTTTATCTAAATCTTAGTCTTCTCTTATTCAATACACACCTTTAGTGCTTTTAAAGGGTGGCCTGGACGGCATGCATATTCAGGGGAGCACAAACATGGGTGGCATGTTATCGATTGTGGTGGGCTGGTACAGGGCAAAATGCCAGGGGCGATGGGGTCTGTCAGACAAGCCCTGACAGACCCGCTGTTATAGAGAATTTAAATGTTGCACGGGCCCTCACAAGTGGGGTTTTCTGGCCATGCTTATGAATAAAAAAAGGAAGCTTTTTTGTAGTTTATGACCATATTCTGAATTTAGGGCAGGTGGCCTTGCATCCAGGGCACCAAACCAAGAAAATACACTTGCCCAACAAAAAATTACAAATAAATAGATGTTAAAATCCCTCTGATTTCTTTATTATCTGTTATTCAGACAACATCAACATCAACTTTGATTAAAACAATTTTTGAATGACTTACACCTTGTCCACTAGAGTCTGCTAGAGTCCGCTCGGGTCAGAGCAATGTAAATTTAATGGTAGTCCGCATACCCGCCTGTCTTTTTTGACAGCATGTACCAGTCCGCAAAGAATTTATATCACAATGCACCAACTACACATGCGGCCCAGGTAGCAGACTTCAAAAAACTATAACAAGAATGATTATTCTGTTATCCTGTCTTCAGCTGTCCATGTCTGTATTCACAACAGAGTATAATCAAGGCATTATTTTTAAAGCATCTTGCTGATTAGGGATGGATGATATGTCACAAGTACACTTTGCTTTAAAAGTTGAGAAGCACTGGCTTACAGGACATGCAGATGCAATTTAAAGTCTCTTGATGAGGCTTTAAATGTTCTCTTTTGGTTTTTCCACATTGCTATATGCTATCGTTTCCTGTGCAGTAAAACACTAACTGGGCAGCAAATGGGACGTAAATATAATCCAGAGAATCATGTTACTCTTACGAAACAGCGGAATTCGTAAGTAAGCACATTTATATCCACTAATAATGCCAGAGCAGGCTATTCGACTGAAGATTTCATTTACCTTTCCATCAAGACAAATATCCAAACCACATCTTTGCACGCTGATGGGTGTAGGCGCAGGGTGTATATTAGAGAAAATGGATGGAAAAGGAAGTAATGGCTATAATAACTGCTGTTATTGCAGAGAACATACAGCAATGTGCTTCTTGATTTCCTTTGATGTCAAAACCTGGGGGGAAAATCAATATGACGAATGAAGCCTTATTTACACATGCCACCTGATAGACTGTGGCTCGCTGCAAGATGTCAACAGGCCATTAATGTTTCAGGAGATGATTGCTTTTTTTTGTTTTTGTGGCTAAGTGGGGAATTAAAAGACAGCAGTTCTATTTTTAATCATAAACCCATCAGTGAATAGGGCAACATTTTAGGAAGACAGATGTTTTTGTGGTTTTTTTTTTTTTAGTTAACCTCAATCCGAAGAGGATGCAGTTGTGTTCAGGATGCATATTTGCAGGGACATGTGCGTGCACGCAGCCGGTCACAGAGCTGGGATTATCACTCATGGGTGGGGCTCACTATGACAGCTATTCTTTGCAATGAAACCAAGCTGATTTCTGCATTTCTTCCCTTTTGCTTCTCCTAGTTAGTAAAAGTTCTGCATAACTTAACATCATTTAAATAACAATGTGAGTGCTTACGTGTAAAAAGCCCCAAGTCTGTCCATATGTTGTTGTAAGTTAAGAATTATCTGTCAGCCTGAATCAGACTTTGAATGTGGAGAGGAATACATTTTCACCATCACCAGCAGTCCCCCCGATACCTCTGACTGAACCGTTTGTTGAGAGAAACATAAAAGGTTTGCTCGGTGGACATGTTTTTGCCCTCAGGGGTACACAAACTCAATAGCTAGCTAGCTAGCTAGCCATCTCTTCTTGAGTGCACCTGTGCTTTCCTAGTGGCACACACTGAAAATTGAGGTCATGATCCCCACGACTATGTGAGTCAAGATGCCTCTATGTTGGAATATCTCTCTTTCTTTTCTCTGTTTCAGTTTATATCTCCTTGAAAATATCTATCTGGGAATTTCCGTGTACATTCTTTCTCTTACTGAGGGCATACACACATTTGTGTATACATACATTTGAAGGGTAAACTGTACATGTGCATTTGAAACCCATTTTTCAAAACTGACTTTCATCTCTTGTGTAGATCTGCATTATTGCCTCACTTAAAAATTATCTAGCCTTAAATTTATATTTCTAAATTGAAAATCTTGACCTACATATGATGGTTGTAGAGTATATTAGCAACTTATGTAAACTACAGATTCCTTTTTTTCCCCAAACACATGCATTGTTCATTATTGTCTGCAAAAACACAAATTAGTATATTAGAATATATAAGCCAATAATTTGATAAAAATTAAAAAAATAAATGGTTTGAGTGAATGAGCTGTGCTACGCCCTGTGCAAGAGTTTTGAATGTATCTGACCAAATTTAATAAACAAGCTACAAAAGTAAAGATGACGATTTGTTGTTAGAACAACAAATCACAGAAAAAGTATAATCACTTTATGATCATTTTATTTTTCTCTACCCTTTAGTGCCTGTTGTATAACGTGATCACAGCTTTTCGCTGTCTATTCTATATTTGGATATAAACTTCAAAGATTTGAAACCTCTGACTCCTGTTTGGAACTCCCTCCCTCCTTTGTGAATGTGCCCCGAGGCATGCAAAAAGGCCCCCAGTACCTCTGAACATAAGATGAAGACATCCAAAATGAAAGAAATGCAGAATGCTTTGAGTTATTTGTGGTTGTTTTTTTCCTGTTAATTTGTTTGTCTTTGTAGTGGTTTTGTGTCTCTCCATGGTCAGTTTGTGTCTTTTTGTAATAATTCTGTTCCTCTTTGGTTGTTTTGTGTCTCTTTGAGGTTGGTTTGCATTTTCTTTCCATCTTTTTGGATTATTTATGGTTGATTTATGCCTCTTTGCAGTTATTTGCGATTATTTTTTGTCCATTTTCAGTCTCTTTAAAGTTATTTGATTGACATCACAAGAAAAATTCCTTCAAACCAACACTGCAGCCCCAGGAGAGCTCTGACCACTGGTCCCTAGAGATTGTGCTCTGAAGGCCTGTTCACCAATTTATCCATGCTTAGGTTATATTATATTGTTTGTTGTCTCTCTATGCTCTTCTCTTCTCTCTTCACTTTCTGCTTACCCCAATTGGTCTTTGTAAGAGGGATATTTTTCACCCTCCTATTTCCAGCTATTCTACTATTATTGCACTGCTATGGTAAAATCTTTACTTTACAATTGAAAGTTCCCAGAGATGACAACAGTGAATTGATTAATTCAATTAGATCAATTAAAAAAAAAGAAAAAGTTTCATGCAGACCTTATCAAAATAATATTCAGTGGAAATAAGCCTGTCATGACAGTGTAGGTACGGCACAGTGTAATGTATCATGTATGTCGACACTGTTGTGTTTAGACTGCCAATACATCCACGACTGGTCACAAGCAGGTGAGAGACAGCTGAGGCCAGCAGGACAACAGCGAGAACAGCTGATCCCTGCAGAACCAGCTCGGAGCTGACCCAGATGAGGACTCTCCACTGTAATCGGAGTCCCTGAGGTAATCTAGGCAAGACATTATCTGCATCGTTGCTTCTCTGCAGCATCTGGAGGGCTCTGCCACCTGCTTTGGAAGGGTTCATACCACTCCTCTGCCTCTTTTTTTTTGTTGCTTCTCATTTGTTTATTTTTCTGTCACGCACTCAGCAGCAAAGAGCACACAGTCACTTAGACATGCCAGAACTCATGGATCAAGTTGTCAACTTTATAACCTCGTCTCTTAACTGAAACAGCTTTTCCAAGATTCACTCTTACCAGTAAACTATGCAGTTCTTTGAATTCATCGCCGTGGGCAATGCTCCACTGCTTATACAGTAGGAAAAAAAAGTTCTTCCCAATTAGATGTTTCTCATGCATAATGTTCCTACGCTTAATATCTTCATGCCCAGGTCATCTTTAGATTGCAAGAAAGCACTTGCTTTTGCATCCCAATGATAAATCAATTAGTTGAGCCTTAGATGTTGCCTATGGCAACCAAGAATCTCAAGTCTTTGAATCTCACTATGCATTTTGATTTTAACCTCTATAAATTGACCTGGGAGACCTTAGTCTCTGGTATTTCTGTGTTTATCTTTTTAATGCTGCTTTTAATATTTTATAGTGGCGTTTTTGGGAGAGTCTTATGTTTATTTAATCTGCAGTTTTTTCTGCTTTTTTTAATGTTTCAGAGAGGTAAAGAAAATACTTCATCATCATAGGACAGAGAAACTTTGAGTGCTTTTCTAAATATTTGATCAGCTTGTCTTTTCCTGTGCCACTGTTCTAGTTTGCTACTACTCAACTTAATGTGGATTGGCTAGCCTGATCAGGAGAAGCAGGTTATCAGGAGGGCTGAAGAGAAGAATTTCTGCATAATGAAAGTATAATAAATGCACACAAGCAAGAAATAAAAGCTAAAATCTTGCTCCTGCCTGCACTTAAAAGGACCAAAAAACTGGTAAAACTTTATGCATCAGTTTCCTTCTCCTGCTCTTTCTTTACAAATGTATGTCTAAATTTGTGTATGTGCAGATTGAGGTCATGTGTATTGTTCTTTTTTTTGCATGTCCTGCCAAAATATTCCAGCCACATTTCCATAATTCTATATGTATCCAAACTGAGACCTTCCGTTATTTCCAGAAAAGACGTGCAAAGCACAGACTAATCATCTTTGGCTCGGTCATCCTTCTGCCTGAGGGTTAAATTTTAATGATGATGTTTGGCACACTGATGTGAAAAACATGTATTAAAATGCCAAAAAGTTAAGTGTGATGAAACAGGCTTATGTATCTACAATGAGACCAACAATTTTCTGAAATTACAGTTTAATTAGGAGGGGGTGGGGGAGAAGATGCTGCTGCAGGAAACTCTGTGACATTTTCTTCTAAAGACATAATATTTATGCTTCATCCATATCTAATTTAAAGCCTAATTTTGAATATTTTGCTCCTACGTGATACTCCTGCTGAATGGAATTTAACACGTACTAATTAGAAAATTGTACTGAATTTTTAAGCTTGACCTCATGTGACCTGGAAGCTATCATGTAGGCTGGATCAATAAATGGACAGCGCTGGGAAAGCAGTATAAACTGTACTTTCCTCATGAGCGGATCTTCCAAACACTGACCTTTACACCATCTTAGCTCCATGTCCTTTTGTGAGGTTTGTCCTAATCCCACAGCTCTAAACTTATTTCCTCCCTAAAAATAGAAAAAGCAATTCAGAAAAAAATAGAAATGCTTTTTGCCTAACTGCATGGATACTGTTGTTAATTGCTCTACACATCCCAAATCTTAGTCTATGTCTAGTTTCGTTTATTTAATCAAAGGAAAAAAATATCACTGTTTTGCGACTGATCCCATTGTCTTCATAAGCATCAAGTTAAAAGGGCGCACGCCCTCAAGACCGAATGTCAGTTACATGTAACTACAACAAAACTTTGCTTTCATGCGAGATTCTAAAGTTACAATCAGGTCTCAGCATGTTGGTGCAGAAACCTGATTTCAGTGATGCACAATAACTCAGATGGTTCCCATAATAGACACTGGAAAGTCATTCAGCCCTGACCCTTTTCTTCAGATATGGGTTTAATTGCCCAGAATATGAAGTGCAAGATCCCCTCACTTATCAAATTAACAGCTCAGAAAAGGACAGTAAAGTACTTAACACTAGTCTCAGTAGAATGAGTCATGGCAAAGGTAAGCTGTTTATCTGTTTAAAGGAGGGGAGAAGGAAGCGAATGCCTCATTGAGAGAAATAAAACACATCGTAAAACACTCTTTTTACTTTGGTACTTCGTGTTATGTTGATATGGTTGACTAGCTGCCAAAATGCAGATGAAAGACGCTTTGAGTTGATAATAATATGGATGCACTCCTGCGAGTTGCCTTTACAACTATGCGATTGCTAAAAAAATCAAACTTTGGGAACAACGAGTGCCTTGCAGACTTCCTTGCCCCACATTTTTTCTTTCAGGTAACATAAAGACTGGCTTTTCTTCTTTGTGGTAAAGCCTAAGAAGAATTAAGGTATTGCTCACACTTAATCACGCTGTCAAAATAACATTACACTAATGCGGTAAGGAGAGGTGCTCTTTGCCGTATGCTTATTAGTCAAGAAGGAGAAACGGGATTTTTTGTATCTACTTGAATGGAGCAAATCATTATTTATTGTTATAGCACAATAATTATCAGAAAGACAATAACCATTTCTGTCAGGCTCATTTTCTAGATTGATTTATAAAGATGGAAAACAGCAACCAAACTCTTTCCTATGTGAGTAATGACATATGGAAATCCAATTAAAACAATGCAGAGATTAATTGAGAGCTTCACTGACTGCCACAAAAAAAATGTTAAGATGAGAGCAAAATTCAGACCAGCTTTGCAGCTGCCATACTTTCAGACAGTGGCAAGTCATACTATATGAGTGCCTTTATGGTTAAAAAAAACATAATTTAAGTAAAGAGCTACTGCTGCTTCTTGAAAATGATAAAACTTGTTTCATGGTCCCTTTTCAACACTTTAAAAGGCAAAACATAAAACGTCTCAGTCTGCTCAGGTTTTGTCCTCCTTTAATGTTGCTTATTATTTCATCTATTGAAAGATAATACTAAAGCAACATATATCTGCACACACACACACACACCACCACCACCAAACCTGCATTCACTTTCATGCATCCCCTAGTTAAGCACATGCTTAGTGCACATAGCTGACTCTTGCGTGATGTTTTATTCATGGTAGCAGAGATATAACCACACATGAGCTATCATACTTCTCTGTGAGACTCCTGTGCGGTTCTGGCTTGGCCCAGATAACAGAAAACCTGCCTGGAGCACAGACACAACACTGCAGGACGTAATAGAAGCTATCATAATGCTTAGCAGGAGAGATGTCTGTGGAGCTCACACTGTGGCGGTGTGGCAGAAACAACTCTCAACTCAGGGCGTGAAGACATGTTGATGTCTTGTGATGTTGTGGTTTGAGGTTTGAAAGCCAACAGATGGATTGATTTTGAGGGAGTGGGCTGATTAAAACTTTTGTGCACCGAAGATAATGAAGACAATTTCTTTGGAACGTTTACAAAAGACTGCTATTTTACGCAGCTAAAAATGGACTTGTGTGAATGGCTGTGTGTAATTCTGCATAGATAAACTGGAGGACAGTGTGACACCTTGAATAAGTTACTGAAAATATTATCTAGAAACAGTGAAATGCCCTGGCTTCAGGCTAAAATACAGGCCTTGAAAATTAAAGTCATTCTTTCACCTAATTACTCGGTGTAAGAGTTTAATGTGTTCATGGCTTAAATGAGTTCAGTGACTTTTAGAAATTTTTGAAGGAAAATGTAATTAAATCGTGGCTGCAGTGCAAGAACTGACGGTACACTGATTACTTGTATCTGAATCTAATTGTTCGATTCAACTGTAATTCTTCTTTTTCAGTCACTGACAGACTCTGTGGCAAATTCACACCTACTCCAACACCACAGCCTATAATATATTTACTATGTGTCTACAAGCAAACACTTACTCTCTTCCTAGACTCTTAAAGCCGTTTCTAAATTGGCTCGCAAATTGGACCCCATTAAAATCTCCTCATGCTCTTTATCTACATCTCCTTTATGGTCTACATAGATCTAACCGAAGGCAGAGAAATCAATACTTAATAACAGCCTTTCAATTCTCAGCAACATGTTTAATCTTAATTGCTCTAGTCAGTTTGCCTTATTAACAATCCTAGTTTACCTACTGCGTTTTTCATCCAGTAGTTATTAATGTTTCATTTCACCACATTAAATTATTCGGATTCTGATCAACTATGCAAGCCTGTTTAATGACACCGGGACTTAACAGTCTACACTCAGACTTAATGGTCCACTCCCCTGTGTTTTATTGGCCTGCAGTATTACGCTGACGAAACCTCTGTTCTGTTAAACTGAACACATATGAGTTAAATGGAGCAAACTGATGAGATCTGATGCACAAGCTTGACTCCTTTCTTTAAAAATGGAAACTCCAAAGGCAGAAATGATTTAGATCAGCCCGGGAAAAAGTGAAGAGTAAGTCAAGTAAAGATGGTGGATTTCTGCTGAGTACCATGACTTTTTGGCTATGAACCCAAACCAAAACACACACACACACACACACACACACACACAGCAAATAATTTGAGTAACTGATTGCAAGCCTTGCTCTTTTCTAAGATTCCATGATATCTGTTTTCACTTTTATTTTTGCATTTCCTGCAGCACTAATAATCTGAGGTTAAAACTGCCTCTTGAAAGGATTATTTCACTCTAAGTCCTCTTTTAGTTCATTTCCTGCAAAATCAGATTAGAAAAAAAAATCAGAGTATTTATGCATCCAGGCCCACAGAAAGCGGATTTCAGTTTGTGGAAGACTAAGAGGGGCACTTAAGTGTGGGGAGACATTTGCCTATGACATACTGCAATGGAAACTGTAACCTAATTATTTCCCTCAACTTGGTAGCCAGCTGCAGTTTAAAGAAGCGTCTGCTGCAGTAAAGGAATTTTGTTATTTCCGCTCCTCCAAATCGATATATGGATAGACTTTCGATACTTGCATTTATTGCAGTGCATCCGTCCTTGCTGTATCTACTTACATTTCGTCTTCAGCTTGGACGGCGTGAAGATTGTTGAACTCACGACAAAGAAAACACTGTGTTCGAACGAACTGCGTGTGATTTCCAATCCGTGTTCTTGAATTGTTGACCACGACATTAGATTTTTTTAATTTTTTTTTATTTTATGAAGCATTAGGCACAGATCGATCACAGCAGGTAACCTTCAGGTAACATTGATGAAGAATGCCTTTTCTAATCAGCAATTTGAGCAGCCCTTACAAAATAACACGTCAGCCACAGGTGCATATTTCTGTCACCTCATTCTTTATTGTAAATACAGAAACGTGTCACTCATCCGCTCACGTTATATACCTGCAAGAGGGAAAATGTCTGTTCATCCTCGTTGAAAACAAGAACGCATTGAACTCCCCCAAGAATCAAAACTCCCCTCGTCCACCCAGCATCATCTAGTCAAAAAAAATAACATCCAAAAAATACTTGACACTGCCACCAGCAAAAGTATAATGAAATCGGAAAAAGAGAGAAACACAAAAACCCAAAAACAAAAACCACAAACCTGTGAGCTCAGCTGCAAGAAAAGTAGCACGTTAAAATGTCATCGGGCTTTAAAAATGATTCCCCCTCTTTTTTTTCCATAAAGAAAAGAGGCGCAAAGTAAAAGCAAGGATCGGATCGGTGGTGATTTCACCGAGACATCAAAATCACAAAACTCGAAGGCAACAAACAACACTGCAAAATGCAAACCAAAGCATAGCAACAGCAAAAGTCGACAGAAACAAAAAGGAAAAAAAAAGAGAAAAAAATTAAAAATGTTTCAAAACCACCAATAAATGTTCGAAAAATCTCAATACTGACAAAACCTGCTTGGTTTCGACCCTCGAAACAAAACTGCAAGCAAGTAAAGGCTTTCTCAATCCCGATAACGCACCCGTTTACCCTCTTGGCACTCTCGATCAGAATAACTGCATGCTAAAAACTTGAAGCCTGGATGTGGAAAAACGCTCAAAACCACCATGTCAATGCTCAATTCAACCATCAGCAAAAGGAGGAAAAATAACAAAAAAGGGGGGGCAATTAAAAAGACAAAAATGCTTACAAAAAAGCCATTGGAAATGTACTCACCGAGCGGGAGTAAAATGTTGCAATAAAAATGTGATATGGCTCAAAATACAGTATGGCGGTGCTAGCCGAAATGCTGTGCCTTTTCTCTAGATCTCTGCCTCCAGTTCTGTCATGTGACTGATTCAGCCCCGACTTCCAGCAATGAGAGACCAGTGTTGAACAGCTGATGCTGAATGCTCTGCTAACGGCTCGACTCTCTCCAAAAGTAAAAAGAGGTAGTCCTTATCATCCCACAGTTATGACTGAGCAGCTTGTCTGTTTTTCTTTCGGTTTCTTTTTTTTTCTGCTTTTTTTTCTCCTATTTTAAAGATGCAGAGCTCACGCGGTGTCAGCGCCACGCCACGATCCAGGCATGCTTTCATTTCATTCAGTGCAAGCACTGGCTGGGATAAAGAGCACGGTTTTTCTTACTGGGGGAAAATGAACAGGGTTGTGTGTTATTATAGCGAGGGGGGTGGGGGTCAACGTAAAGCTGCATCGCAATAGCATGCAGCCCTGTTCTCGGTGCTTAAACTGTGAAAGTGCAGCACATTGAGGACGAACAACACACCGTTAACGGGAAACCAGCGCTGACCATGGTGCTGAAATTGGCGACTGTAGAGCAGCTGTGTCCCTGGTGCTCAGCACGATGTAATACACCCGGGACCGGCAAACAAAAACAATGCATTATACTTGAACTGTAATATCACCAAGACCTGTCCACGGTGCTGGGACTTTGAGTGTTGTAGATATTACGCCACTTTAAAGCATTTATTATCTTCAGCTGTGCACTACTATAGATAAATAGATGTTTCAACGTTTTGGAGAATTGGGGTAAAACAGGTGTGAACAAGATTTCTTTTTCTTTATTATAGCAAGTATAATTTATCATGCATCAACTAAAGTATAGTATGACACAAAGCCTTAACTGTGCACTCAGTGTTGCACAGCCCTGGCTGTGTGATTGAAAATAAGAAAGGGAACACTTCTTGGACAAAGAAATGACAGAAGAGCCTTTTTCCAAGCCGTGTGTGTGTGTGTTGCTGAAACTGAAGCACAAAAGAAATACTGAAGCAAAACAATGGTGTTTATACTCGTTCCAATGATTTTGTCATCTTATACATTATGTAGCCTAAAGCCTGGTTTAGACTGCCCGTGCTCGTACCCTGTGACTAAGACAACTGTCAAACACCTACACAACACCATCACCAACCATATTAAAAAAACAAAGCAGGTCGTTGTTACAGAGTATGGATTGTATACTGCTTTTTTAGCTCAGCACGGCAGTTTTAGCACACTCCCTATATAGAGTAAGGAATTCTTAGATAGACACAGTGTATGATGGAAAGTCTTTTAAACAGAATACATGATTTGTGGCTATGGTCTCAGCCATGTCGCTGTTGCTGAAAGCAAGTAGATATTGAGGGAAAAAAATGTCTGCTGCACTGAAATGGAAACTGAGATTCATAGTTGGTTTTTAATTTTAAATTAAACACAGAATTTGAACAAATCCTAAGCAAATCCATTATCTCACATCACTTTTAAAAATTTATATATTTTCTTGGATAGTCAACTGGAGAGTGAAGCATTGCACATGTAAAATAATATAACTGATGTTTGGAGAAAAAACAAAATAAAAATGTGTATACATTATAGTAAACAGTAAACGGTGAACAATTGTTGCTATGTATTCTTTCCCCTACCACAGATCATTTCCGACACAAATGATGACTTCTGAGTGACTACAGGGTATATATAGACTGAATGAATGAATGAATGAGTGATATTAGATTCAGCAGTGTCCTTAATATAATTCATCTCTGTCTATGGTCCTAAAGCAGTACATTAAGATGAATGGGTTTTGAAATTATACTCTTTTAATGTCTCTAAGCCCTGTCCATGGTCCTGAAACTGACTGAGTATAGCATATTTGGGGCAAACAACTGTAAAAAGACTGTACATGGAGCTGAAACTGGGTTGCCTTCATCGTGCACTTGATGTCCGTAATACTTCCTGTTTAAGTATGATATCGAGAGAGACACTGCATGGATTAATTCTATATTTTTAGCCGTTTACTCGTGTTTTTTAAGATCAAGAAGCCAAATAGACAAACAGTTGACTCTTAAGATTGGTTTTCATGCTATTTAGATTTATCGTACCTACATGACATCCTGCAGACACCCACTCTCTCTCTCTCTTTCTCTCATTTGTTGAATAAATACACCTGAGAAATGTAGGTTATTGCTGATTGTGCCAGACAGGAAAGTAATAATGTGTTATTGATGCATTAGTGTTTGACTGCAGTTGTCAGACAAAATTCAGTACAAGTTCATGCAACACACAGGGCTGGAGACAACTGTCACCATTCATTCATCATAACTGTGGTTGGTGCACTGTTTCCACCTTAAGCACTGTCTAATGTAATTCACTTTTCAGATAACATCCAAGCCTTTGGGAGGCACAGTGTAAAATCCTTTACAGTGTCTAAAGGATATATTGGGTGTCCAAGAACGGTGATCAAACTTTCCTTAGAGCAAATTCTTGCACCTTTATCGCAGAGTGTTTTCACCTCTTCTTCCATTTAGCCATCAGAGCCTCTTAAGTCGTTTTGGAAGCATACTGTAAAACACTGTGTTTTTCCCCCTTTTTTTTTCTTTTTTTTCTTCATTTGGTGTGATATGTCAGCAGTGTCATAGCATATTGGTTGTTGGGCCTTTAAAGTAAAAGTGACGGTCAGCGTGTTGCTGTGCGGGGCATGTCACACCATAATTATCAAAGCCTGGGGGTGCTCATGACCTAATTCACTGTAAACTAGGTGATTCACTAAGATGCACAGGTCGGATTTAAGAATTAGGCAGTAAATAGATCCAGATAGCTTCCAACATGTGGGCAGAGCACGGGTGACAAGAAAATGGACCAATTAAACCACAGCCAGTCTAATTCCTTCTAATCCAATACCACACTCTATAATAAACTATGACTAATGCATGACATTGCTATTGACATGAGGTTATTACCAGTCATTTGGCTCAAACTCACCTCTTTTCTCCCATTTTAATGGTGCACAACTTTTAATGTCTGCTGTGGAGAATATACGGCTCATGCCTCACTCCACATGATTTACGCATATGTGACCATAAACAGTGGAGATACTGTCATGTTTGCTATAATGCACTCTCAGGTTTCTGGTTTGTGATATTATCTACCATGCTGTCGCATCTCAAAGACACTTGCGAGGCACGACCTTCATGAATATCTGGAACAAGAACTATCAATCATACCAACCTTTTGACATGAGAGGGGTCTATTTTGGCCAGAGACTCAACAAAAACACGCATTTTCCAGTTTGATTCCATGGTAGCCTGGATTAATTTACATGCTGATGCATTTGCAGTTGGTAGATTTGCAAATTAAATAAGAAATGAAGCTAAACAGAATCATAATTCATTGCCCAGAATGAAATCCCCATTAGTAAAGTACAGTGCAAGGACCACACATCGCCTCAGGCCATAAACATTCAGTCAGAGGCAGAGCTCAAAACATCGGGGCTTTTGGGCCTTGTGGTTCTTCTTGAGGTACAATAATCAATATTTGTTAGTACATTATTTATAGGATGTGTGCAACATGCAGCAACATTGAAAAGGAGGCTTTGATTTTTTTCTCTCTCTCTTTTTTTTTGTTGGATCCAGTTTCACAGCCACCTCTTGTGTTAGGAAATATTTATCGGCCAAAATCCACATCCCCTCCATGTAATAAATAAATGCCCTATGTGACTGGATGTACAGTATATTTCAAGAAGAAAACAAAACACAGCTTTTTCAGTTCCCTGCCCTATTTTGTGTTAAATGGAATGAACTTTCTATAATATAGTCATAGGATACCTATCCCCGCCTCACACAGCTGAGGTCCACTCCAATACCTGGCAGTAGCTCGTATGTGTATTCCTGTGGCAATACACAAAAACTATAGACTGAATTAATTTCCTTTATAAAAGGAATTGTATTCTTTAATTACCATTTTGTCAAGAAGTAGGCAGAAATTATGTGGGATATTTTAATCAAAAATAAATGGAGTATGCACACATAACTGTAAGGGGATTTAATGCTCATTACCATAAATGGGTTACATTTACAAATCTACAGCTTGAGGTGGAAGGATTATATCAAATAAGTCAAAATGAATAATATTCTTGAAAGCCTTTTCACATTGCCTGTGTTTGCTAATAACAGCCTTAGAATATGGGTTTAGTAAAATCACTACAGGAAATGTTTTTTTTCACCATTGTGCATGTTTTAAAGGCTGAAAATGTACGTGTGTGGGCTGGGTCACTTAGTGAAATGTCAACCAATGCATTAAATATATCAACCTAAACTGAATGCATCTCTCCTGTGTTTCCTTCCTGCATGTCAGTGGCCTCATTCTCTCCAAGATGAGTGACCCACATCACCTTGTTGAGACAGAAGGCAGGCTTACTGACATGTATAGTAGTCACTCTGCAGACTATCGTTATTTTTGACACTTCTACAGCTACACTGAGACCCATCATGCTTCAGCACCATCTAAGTCTTACCATTTAGATTTTACAATCTACAGCAGAAGGTTTACGTAGGTTAACTGGAGTTTTGTATGAAATCTTACTCAAGTTACCACTTTTTCTGCTAAAAATTCAGTGACCTATGGTAGTTTTTATAGTTTCTGGTGGGGTTGGGATTTTTGCAAAGCACTTGAAAAACCTTCACATATACAGAAGATTAGCAGGGAACAAGGAAAGCCTTTAAGCTAGAGATCTCATGCCTACAATAACATGAGAGGTGTATTAGAAGACTTTCTAATGCAATCTTGACCAACATTTCCAACTGTGCATACTTTACATTACAAGATGGATTTTATTAAGCAGGTGTAAGAGAAAATAGCAGTTATTTGCCCATCAAAAATAATAATAAAAAAACATGCAGATTTGTTGAATCTATTTTTAAAACTTAAAAGGGGAAAAAAAGTCAGTAAATTGTTAAGTGGACAGTAACACATGGACTTCCATCTCCTCAGTCACACAATTTAAAAAAAAAAACAAAAAAAACTTACACCACACTGCACTCTAAACAGAGTAACCATCTATTATGACACAAGATATTAAAGGGACATTTCACCCCCTGAATATAATTTACACATTTCCCTCTGGTCTGTAGTGATGTTCATCCATCCAGATTGTTTTTAAATTGTATTTTGTATGAGTTGTATGAGTCTGGTTATAGTGATGCTTCCCTTCTCTTCAGTATAACACAAGGTAATTGGCAGCTGTTGTGCTAAAAATTTGGGGAAAAAAAGAAATAATAAAGAATAAAATATCCCCCTACTCTCTATCTCCTTACCACCAACTAATCACAGCAGATGGCTGCCCCTCACTGAGCCTTGTTCTATCAGAGGTTGGCCTCTTCCTATTAAAAGGGAGTTCTTTCTTCCCACTGTCGCCAGGTCCTTCTCATGAGGGAACATCTGATTGTTGGAGCTTTCTGTCTAATGTCGTAGGGTCTTTACCTTGTGATACAAAGTGGCTTGAGTTACCTGTTGTTGTGAAATGGTGCTATATAAATTAAAGTGGCTGGATAGTGGCGTCTGCTTTGACTGCGCTGTTTTTGAGCTAGCTGCATGTCTTTGAGTTTATGGGTGTATTTCAGTAGAATTAAAACATTTCCCTTTAGGTTAACATATGAAAAGTATTTGCTACATTAACTTTAACAGATTCAGATTCTTTTAAGGAACAACTAAGTCAGGCAGCGAGCCTGACTGGCACATTTCCCCCATATGTTGTGCTGCATTTTATAGTTCTACCATGAGGTTCAATTACAATTCAACACAAATCAGAAAGAGAACACTAATTAACAAGTCAAGTTTTTCTCCCTTTCAGACCCAGCACACAAAGAAACTGTGCTCTCTCTGAGCAATATAATTTTTAATGGGATTGTCATTAGTATGCAGATACTACAAATGACTATCAGAGAGAGAAGCAAAGTGAAATTTGAGAGCTGCACTTTTCTTTACGGGACAGCATGTTCCGCTATCTTTGTTCTTCTAGCATTCAGCACTGGCTTATGAGATCCAGTGCTTATAGTCTTGTGATAAAAGCAACTCATTATAACAAGAGGATGTTCTTTTTATAACGAGACACAGTTATAGAACAATGGGATGCTTATTTTATTCTTATGTGGTAGAGCTTTAGTGAGCGTGTCTATACTGTGTAGCTGTACTCATACACAGAACAGGGAAGTTAAAAAAAATGCAGCTGATATTAGAATCAGTTCAAATTTAAACTCTTTTTTGCAGCATTTGGTCACATCTGTTTTTAAATTTGATTTTTTCCTTTATTTTTAGGAAATTGTTTTTTTTACTCATTATCAGTCCAGTGTTTGTACGTGACCATTTTCTTTTTTTTTTAAGCCATGAATCTTGAATCATTCAACTCAAAGTTCGTTGTCTACACAGATAACTTAGCAAAGAACTAATTTGTATTTTTAGGTACTTTGTTACCAGCAGCCTGTTATAAAAAATAAATTTTAATTAAAAAAATGAAATATAATAATAAAAATAATTATATATTATCTTAAAAAATATGAGGAAACTGGTCATAGTGGGGGGACAAAGGCAAAAGTGGCAAGCCTAAAAAACCTAATCTACTGCAGATGAACAGTATCTGAAAGTCATGACCTTAAGAAATGAAAGACAGGACCGAAGAGATGCATCTGGCCCCTCAGTTGATCCATTTACTGTTCATTGAAGCCCCAGAAATGGTCTGCAGCTGGCTATCATCCCAGTTTGATCACAAACAAACACACACAGTGGAACACTATCAGTCATAAATTGGCGTCCCCCGGCCCTCAACATTAATGAAGCAGTGTGCCATCTTGACAGAAAACAGAACAAAAGGCAGGGAATATCCAAGGAAGATCTTCGATTGCACTGGTTTTGTAGCCTCTGTCTGAGGCTAGCTTGGGCAGGCATGGTCCCGCATTTGGGTGGAGATGCTACCTGAACTGGTTCATTCTCATTGGAAACCTCCAGTAGAACACCTTCTGCCTCCCACACATGCCTGCCCTCTCTCCTGTGAGCTCACAGCAAACACACAAGCAAACTAGTGCCCTCTTCCAGAGATGTTTCACCCACTAACACAAGTAGGACAGTTCATGTATGTTCAGATCATTCAGATCATGACATGTATGTCAGTTCATGACAGTTCAGATCTTTTCATCGGAGCTAACTGCGTTTTCCTCTTTCTCAGTGTCCTGAGTGAGCCTTAAGCCCAGCATCACTCCTCAAAACTCCTCTGTTTGAGTCCCTTGTTAAAGTAACTCATTGTGTTCAATAAAAGCTTGAGACACGT
Source organism: Oreochromis niloticus (assembly GCF_001858045.2). Lineage (NCBI taxonomy): Eukaryota > Metazoa > Chordata > Actinopteri > Cichliformes > Cichlidae > Oreochromis > Oreochromis niloticus. Next base: position 12,895,435 of record NC_031974.2, read on the forward strand.
TAACTTATTCTTTATTGGGCCATTCTTTAGAGTCTCTAAGCATACACATTGACACTGAATTACCTTCAAGAAGCCTGGAGAACTATAACTGAAGGCTACTTAAAGAAAGAACAAGAACACTAGTCTAAGAAAGTTTTGTCTGTGTTGAAGAATAAAGATAGTCATGCCAAATATGTGGGTATATAATCGCGGTTATTATTTCTTATATACTGAATTTCAATTGTTATTTTTATGTTTCAATAAATGTCTGTACCTATTTCACATAATATATTTCACTAATGAGTGGTGGCTGAAGACCTTTGCACAGTACTGTCTTTATTAGTTAAAATATTTTTGTCCTGTTCACTTCTGATGTTTACTTTTGCTATTTTGTAATAAATGTATATCATGAATATGTTTTCTCTTTATCATCTGTTCTCGGGTTTTCCATCAACATGCACAATTCTGCTGATTTTCATTGTTGGTTTACAGGTTGTGGAGTGCTACTACTGCATATGTGGGAACAAGCTATATGATGTCTTTGCTGGATTGCTTAAAACCGAGTTAGGTGGTGCTAGACGCTACTCTGTAATGAACACATTTCTCCCTTTGTGGTCTTTGTACAGACAAAAATAAGTGTTTTTGGAAGCCACAAACACCTGTATAATTTTCTAACCTGCACAACAGAGGTGGTATGTGAAAACTTATCATTGTCTTTTATCTAGCACAGCCACAATCATAGCAATTCTGATGATAATACAAAGATTAAAAAAATAATTATTATTTTTTTAAGTTGTATAATTTCTCCCTGAATTAATCTTTAGTTATGAGGACTTACCATTGCTTCAACTAGAGTCAAATGATAGTTTTCCTAATCATCCCAAACTCTGTTTGATATTCTATTAGAGAAACCAAGATGCTTTACTAACGCCCCTGTGGACTGACTGTGCTGGGCTGTTTGTCTCCTTGCTCATTTGTTCTCTCTTCCTATATGTGCACTAGACTTCAATCGTCAAAGTCATTCCCATCAAAATAAAAGGCAACAGTTGTTTTAATTCTGATGCAAAACAAAGCACTCCTCTGTGTTGTCTGGCGTTGAAATAAGACCCAATTACAGATGCTCTATATTTTTATTCACACTGTGTTTTTCGCCTTCTAAGTAGGGCTCAATCTGATGTCTTGTCAAGGGAGGTAAACAAAAGTATGAACTGGCAGGTCAAAGGTTTAGACGCTCACAGACAGTCAAATAGCCATCCCGACACGCACGCAAAGACACTCATGGACACTTTAGCACTAAACTGGAGTTTGCCAATTTTCTGGCAGTGTGCTGCCATCTTAAAAAGCATTTACGCTTCCAATTAAGTTTAGTGAAAAAGACATCTTGAGAGAATGTTGCGACAAGGAGCTGGAAAAAATAACTCACGTCGTCGCATTCTGATGAACAAAATAATTGACTTTGAAAAGGGAGGTGAGCAGTGTCGCAGCTCCACACCAGCAAATCCTCTGAAGGTAGAAGTGGAAGAAGAAAGAAGATGAAGACGAGAGGTCCTTCTGAAAGAATGCACACACATATGATGTATTAACCTTGTTAACAGCTGTCAGATTAATTGTCACATCGCGCAGGGACATTTCCTTTTCAGTGTGACTGCACCCGGAGAGACTGAGACAGGATGACCTTTACACTATGAAGTGGCAGGACTCCCCAGGCCACTACACGGCCAGGAGCACCGTGGGGCCGAGACAGGTTTATTGTGCTGTGTGTTGTGGGTACCCTTTTGGTAGTTAATTAACATAAGTACATGACAGTCAATTTATTTTCATGCAGCGTTACTGTTCGTCTGTGCAACCTTTCTCCATGACGTTAGTGAATTGCTCATTGGAGCTTATGGTGGAGATATGATACAGGTGGGAACAGGTTTGTTTTGGATTTGTAATTATGGTCATCTCGCTGGAGGTTTTGTTGCACATGTTAAACCATTTCACAACTTTGTTCAATCACAGGAGCATGAAATTAGCCTAACCGTGACTGTGGGGACTAAATTGCATGTCGCTAAAATGGTATGACTTAACTGGATTTTAATGTGGTTATTTGTGCATAGCTGGTCACTAGATTTCTCAAAATGACAACTTTTTTTTTCCTTAAAGTTACCTATTGGCATATTTCTTTGCAAAGAAAGCCTTACTTAAATGCATTACTATTTATCAAAATTAAATTTTGTATACTTAAGGTTTTAACACACATGATTAATGTACTTTCTTATTAAAATACACCTGCAAAGCCAATTTTCGCAGTAAGCAGTTTTACGAGTGAGCAGTCGCCTCTGTTTTTGCACACGTAGTGCTCTTTCTTGGCACATAAGCACTACCTAAAAATAAAGCACCATAATGATAAACTGGAATCATGTGACACCAGGTGCAACCAGTGGTCTAAAACTTAACTGGGTGCCCTTTTAAATCCGCGAAGCTTTGTTTTCTTCATTACCTTTTTATGTCTCAGTTATTTTGCTACCATGATGTTTTTTTCCAGTATTCCAATAAATCCATTTCCTACAATAATCGGGACGTGGTGGCAACAAGCAAATCAGGGTATTCCAGACTTCCTTTTTCTTATGTCCCAGATCAGATGAGATATATAATCTTTCCAGCAAGTCCTGGATCAACCCCAGGACTCTAAAATATGCATGTGCCATTTTTTTTAATTCCCAAAGAGCAACTTTTAGATGAGAACACATGGTAAACATATACCAATGGAGATGATTGCTTCTACTTTCATTTTTGCTATTTTCAGAGTGCCTTTAATAGCAAAAGCGCTGCTACGTGCAACTGAACACATGGCATAAAGTGAGATTATGTAATGGGCACCGTCATTATCTGTCGGCATTGGATGTGGAGAAAAATTGTCAATTTGTCTCTAAGATTTTTAGGTCATTTTTTTGAAATGTACAGGGAATGAATTGGTATTCATTCTCAGCGTGTTTCCCATTTCTATGTTGGCTTTATGTAAGAAAAATACCCCACCTGGGATGTCTTTGAATTAGATATATTAAAGGTGTCTGTAAAAGTCTTTCTTAGTGCTGATGCCTGTCTGTTAGCCAAAAAAGGTGACCCTGAACCGTCCCTTTGTTAGGCTGCTGCAAGCTCAGACTGCTGCAGGACTTCATGTGATGCACTGAGCAAGTCTTCTCCACTGACCTCTTTTCAAACCCCAACTGTTTATACACAACTGCATCATGTCATTAAATTTTATCTTCTCTCTCAATTAGTCTATTTTTTTTGCCCTGTCTCCATATGCTCTCTTTTTTTTCCTTTTCTCTTTCCCTCATCACCCAAACGGTCGTAAGAGATGCCTGTCCTTCCCTGATCTCAGTTCTGAAGGAGGTTTCTTCCTGTTAAATGAGAGTTTTTCTTCCTGCCATTGCAAAATGTCAGTTCATTGGTCATCTGATTTTTGGGGTTTTCTCCAGAATACTGCAGGGTCTTTACCTTGGAGCATCAAGTGCCTTGAGGCGCTTTATACTACAAGGCTGCTGTGAATGGCGCTATATAAACAAACCTAAGTGGCTAGTAGTTTCTCTGAATATATTTTTTCCCAGATTAATTTTATTTTTTGCAAATGGCAGGTAAAACATAACACCCCAAGAAGTAATTAAAAAGCTTTCAAAAGCTATCCTCATCTGTTTTGGTAAATTGTGTTGTGTTGAAAGTTTAGCTTCTTAGGGTAGAACTGATGTTGATGAATGGAGTCATCATGGCAAACTTGTTGTAGCCATAATCTAAATTTGGAAACAAAACTCCTTCATTAGACTGCTTACTCTTAATTTCACAGCTGAGTGGAGTTACACACAAGTCTGTTATTGTTTTTCTTTTTGAGAATCCATTTAAACTCAAAGTGCATCTGTCTTTCTCTGTATCTATATGTTGTACAGTATCACTGTAGAGTTGGGTGGCCTGGACTAAATGTATTGTTTTAGCTTAGCAACATTTATATTTGCTTTATGTTTGAGTAGCAAACCATCTAAAACCTGTGCAGAATTAAGTTGTGTTTTATTTACACTTCTACAGTGAAAAATTAAATGGACTGTCAACTGCAGGAAGTCTCTAAAATCGTCTGAGAACACTGGAAGTTGTTTAAAACAAACTTTGCGTAACTTTTCAATTTTCTTGCTTATTGTTCACGAATGCCCAAAGTGTGTATTGATTATAGTTTGTTAACTACAGTTACTCAGAAAAATCCTTATTTTCAAAAGAAAAAACATTTGTTTTATTTATTGTAACATTAAATAGTTAAAATATGCAAAGGACAGTTTTTTTTAATTTTATTACAATTTTAGTGGAAAATCTTTGTAGGTGAAGAGAAGATTTCCAACAACTACCACATCTCTATTCCAACAGCTAAATGTCTTACCTAATGCTAATGGGAGTCAGGGACCTGTGAGGAATCTGTTTTTAGACACTAGAAACTCGAATGTAGAGTCATGGTAAAAATAAAATAAAATTGACATAAAATAAACTGAAAAAAAGTTGTTTTTTTTTCCAAGTCTAGGTTTTACAGCTCATGACATGATTAAAAAAGGTCCAACTTCAGATGAACAACACATAACATTTTATACTTTGCAAAAAAGAAGAAGCAGTGTGTAAAAAAAGTAGAGCCCATGATTCAGTAGCTTGTAGAAGCACCTTTAGCAGCAATAACTTGGAGTGACCATTTTCTGTATGACTTTCAATTTCTCACGTCACTGTGGAGGAAGATTGGCTCACACTTCTTTACAATGTTGCTTCGTTTCAGGGAAGTTTGCTGGCATTTATTCATGCACAGCTCTTTCAAGGTCCTGTCACAGCATTTTAGTCAAGTTGAGGTCTGGACTTTGGCTGGGACACTGCAAAACCTTGAGTCTTTTCCTTTTCAGTTATTTTGTTGTAGATTTGCTGCTGTGCTTGGACCAATTTGCTGGGATGGCCATTCCTGTGATGATTGGCAACTGTCTTAAATATTTTCTACTTGTGAATAGTCTTTTTCATTGTAGAATGAGGGACTTCACCTTGTCATTGTAATATTAATATATCAGCACTGTCACCTGACAGTAAGAACAACCTGGATTTAAATCCACCTTTCAGTGTGGGGTTGCTATGTTCTCTCTTCAGGTACCCCAGCTTCCTCCCACAGTTCAAAGATATGCTTGTTAGGTAAACTACAAATTCTAAATTGGCCCTAGGTGTAAATTCGAGTGTGAATGTTTTTCTGTGTCTCTGTGTTAGCCCTACAATATACTGGTCACCTGTCCAGCGTTTACCCCACCTCTTCCCCTATGACACCCGAGAAAGGCTCTAGTCCAGACTGCAACCCTGAATCGGATAAATAAAAGAAAATGAATGGATGGATAATGATTTCACATCTGAAGAACTATGATATGGTGCAGATATCACAAAACATTCAGTCATGTTACTATTACATTTTTGGTGCTTACAGAGCATTCACACGTTTAACATTTTGTTCTACCATTTCTATATACACTGTTTTTCCTGATTTTAAAGTATATTTTATTTGGGTGCAGAAATGGAAAGAGAAAAAGGTGAACCAGGAAACAAATGGGGAAATGTGAGCTGGATATGCTGTGCCCAAAGACCTATTTCCAGGTTACATACTGTCTTCCTTCATCAAAACCAGAGGGTCTGTGGTTTAGGCGTACAGGTGTATCCAGGGGAATGACTCCTGGTCACAGCAGAAGAAATGGAAATCCTGCTTAATCAGATTCTGCAAAAGCTGATAGTGATGAAAAAAAAGCTTTCCAATGGCCAGTAATACTCTGGCAGTCATGCAGGCTGGCCTTATACAAATCTTGCACAAAGCAGAGGGCAAGAGAGTCTGTTTGCCCACTATTGTTTCTTCCCGTGGAACCTCTCAGTGGTAGTAAATGGCTTTCTGATGTCTTTGGCATGTGATGCTTGCAGCTAGTTGAGCAGCTTCCAGCCCCAGCTTTCTGCCTCGAACCTTTTGGCTTTAAAATGCACAGCCCATAATGCTGCAGTTTTGCTGCAAGGCCACGCAGACCTGGAGGATCAGACTGCACTAACAGGATTTTTAATTTCAGAAACTGCACTATCTAAAGGAAGAAATCTATAAAAATAAGAGTAGAGTTAATGCAGTTTGGGTTTCAGTTAGATAATTTATAAAGACTTCAAAAAGTGGTGTTAAAAAATAATGTATTTGTCTTTATTTTTATTTTGTTTGTTTATGGATGAATGATTTATTTGAAAACCTTGTGACTTGGATAAAGTTCACTTGGTCTTGTAGCACTGCATGAAGTTAGTGCTTCTAGCTCTGGAAAGGGAAAATCTTATCAGTTTTCAAAACCACAGTTGAATACTATTGGGGGAGTAGTTTTTCTCATCAGTGCGCAGATTGTGTAATGACAGTCATCAAATATGGCACCCACTGCCTCCAATGCTATCAAACTACATATTACATTTTTGGAGGAGTCAAACCAGCTATTGCTTAAATTTGGTGTTAATTTGATGATAAAAATAATGAAAGTAATAACAAATGCAAAATAATATGTAAACAGCTTGTGGGAACTCAATGGGAACACTCTGCTCAGGTTAAGTTCAGGTCACCCATTTGAATCCTTAAAAAACTTCTTAAGCATTTTTTTTAATTTGTGGTTTATGGGAGCAATTTCTCCAAAGCAATTTAAAAAGTCAACTATGAATTATTCATGCAATTATTAATCATAAATATGATGATTAGACCGGTGCTACCTCAGGCTCTTCCATTAACGCAGTTAGAAACCAGGGGAAAAAAGTCCAAAAGAATCAAATTACATTTTTAACTAAATATCATTAATAATGCTTCTCAACAAGGTTCAGTTTATTATGGGCTGTGATTGACAAACAAATTAGTTGCTCATCTCTGTGAGCACACAATCACTTACAGCATACCAGGAAAAGTTTGATTTATGGAAGCTTTTAAAATAAACAATATATGTATATGTATGTATATACATATATGTACTCACAAATTAATAAAGTATAATGTCTGATTCTGATTCTTCCAGAGACAGTTTCTTCTCGACTTCCTCTCACAAGGTTAACAGATCATCCAATCAAATGGCAGGCATGCTGACGTGTTCAATTTGACCTGCATCAGAGTGGGGCAGAAACATGGCTTCAGATGCTTTGACCTGGGCATGTTTGTTGGTGCCAGATGGGCTGGTGTATCAGAAACTGGTGATCTACAAGGACTTTAGCAAAAAGCATCTGTAGGGTTCACAGAGAATGGCCCAAAAAAGTGAAAATGTCTTGTTGAGGTTAGATGAGAATGTGTTAACTGCTTTGAGCTGATAGGAAGGGACCAGTAACTCAAATAACTATGTGTTGGGTTACAGCAGATGACCACAGTGGGCGCATGTCAACTCAGAACAGGAAACTGAAGCTACAATTCACACAAGGTCACCAAAGTCGAACACCAAAAGGCTGTGCAGAAAAACATTTCCTGGTCCAAAGAGTCTTGATTTGTGATGCAACATTTGGATGGGTCAGAATTTGGCACAAACAACATGAAAGCTTTAGTTTGTGTTGACAATGTAGAGTCCAGCTGGTGGTATAATGGTGGTGAGGATTATTTTTAACACTTAGTTCATTTTACCTAGAATATTTATACACCACAGCCTGAGAATTGTTGTTGACCACCTTTATCCCTTTATCCCATAGTGTACCCATCTACTGATGCAGCTTCCAGCAGGATAGCGTAACATGTCACAATGCTCAGATCATCTCACACATGATAATGCATTCCCTGTACTCAAATGACCTCCACGGTTACCAGATCGCAATCTAGTAAAGAACTTTTGGAATTTGGTAGAATGAAAGAGCTGCATGTGCAGCTGAAGGATCTGCAGCAACTATTTGAGGTTGTCATGTCAATATGGAACACTTTGTGCTTTTTTATCCATTGTATCATACACTGAGGACACACACAAAATGTTACTGGCTAAAATTCTTTTTTTATCCCTCCATGGCAAGAATTCATTTTTTTTTAGAAAGAAAATATATTTCACTCATGTTTGGGGAGCTTGGGGGTCCCTGTTAATATAGCAGTCAAGAAATGTGTCCCCCTATGCCAGAAACTGGTTTGTTGCCTCAGGGCAACAATGTGCTTAAAAGGTACCAAAATGTTTTCTGTAAATACTAATATAGTAGATTTGAGAGAAAACTAAACATTTATTTCACATTTTTATTTTATTTTAACAAACATCAAGTTCAACAAGCAAATAATAATAATCATACATTTTATTTAAAAATAGATTTAAATTAAAAAATATATTTAAAAAAAATGGAAATATACACAATAATAAGAGTAACAGATAAAAGTTAAGAGCATGCAGAGGTTTAAACATAAGCAATTTTAAAAAGGGGTGGGTTTTGAGGGTGGACTTAAAAAGAGGGAATGAAGTAATGTTTTTGAGGTCAGGGGGTAAGGAATTCCAAAGTCGAGGGGCAGAGCAACTGAAAGCCCTGCCCCCCATTGTAATAAGACGAGAGGAAGGAACAGAGAGAGAAAGAGAAGATGAAGATCTGAGACACCGGGATGGGAAGTTCATCTGTACTAAATCAGAAAGGTATGGTGGAGAGAGAGAATGAATAGCCTTAAATGTATAAAGGATTATTTTAAAATGAATGTGAAATTGAACCGGGAGCCAGTGAAGCTGCTTCAGGATTGGGGAGATGTGGTGGGTAGAGGAAGTCCTAGTAATAATATGGGCAGCAGAGTTTTGGATAAACAAAACTAAATAACTGCATGTGGGTGTATGTATACGTGTGTGTTCGCGCATGCACGAGTTAGTTTCTGTGTGTGTGTCTGACATTTACTATTCTGTGTGAAACTTCATGATATAGAGGAAGATATTACATTTGAGTCATTTGACTTTTAGAATACTGTTGCATCCTGGTACCTTACATCCAGAAATTAAAATCAGTCTAAATGACCAAATATACATCTTTACGTATTCATGTCAGTTTATGTTTAGCAGTTGTTGGCCCTGTGGCCTGTGTAGTTTTGGTTCCTGAAACAATTACTCAACTCCAAGGTCAAAGGTCAGGCCCTCTCCTACTTCTTATTTGCTTGAATCCCAAATGTGTCATATTAAATTTAAAAAGTAAATAAACAAAAAAATGCATAAATAAAAATTTTAAGGGGCAGTGAAAAAGCCAAAATTCGAATTGTTGCCTGAGGGCAATATGACATAGAGCATTAAGCGAAATGTCAAAGCAAAGATCAAAGCAACACAACCATGAAAGAAGAACACATTTAAAAACTTTTTAAGGTCGACATCCTTTAGCCAGTAACAGCATGTCTCTATTGCTGTGGTTTTATTTTTATCAGTTCATTTATTTTATCTGTGCCTATGTCAACATGTAGTTATTCACCTAAAAGTAAAAAGACGCTATAAATGCTCTAATGCTCTTCATCCTATTATTTACCTTGATTTCTTCTTGAGTGTCATTCACTGATGTCTCTGGGCAACAGTTTCTCTATTTTTAATCAACTTCCTGACATCAACATGGCAGATGAGTTAATAGCTCACAGAACTTTTGTCTCTCGGGGTTCACTGTAGACTAATGCCTAATCCACTGCTTTACATTTTACTCTGAAGCTATTTTACTCATAATACCCTGTAAGACAATGACAGAGAAGAACTGAAATAACTATTGGACAAGAAGGTATAGTATCAAATCATCTCGTACCAAAAGGGGATGTATGAAAACAAAATGCTAATTAATATTTTTTTAAAATATATTGTATTAAAACTTTAATAAAATATTCAAAATATAGATCTTAACAAAGTATATCATAAGAAAGACTTAACAAATTTATTAGACTTATTCATAAGAAAGAAAAGAATATTTTAAAAATCTCTTAGAAACTTTTTTAAAACTAAAAAAAATGTTATCAATTTATTGATTAATAATTTAAACAGCAAAAAACAAACTGAATTCATATTTTCATACCCATCATCCTGCACAAAGGACTTCTCTGAGAAGTCAGAAATTAATCAAGCAAACTTTCAACCACTGAGACTAATTTTTGTGTTCACAAAGTAAATAACTGTATTTGGCATCTTGAGAAAAAAAGGAATAATTTGCTTTACTGTTTTTTCTGCTTTTTGGTAAAATAGCACAACTGAAAATTCACTGATAACAATATTTCTATTTTAACATTAATAATATAATTTCCATTTAATAGTTTATTCATACTGGTTGACTAACCATTACAGGAACATAAAAACAAATTTTGGTAATTGGGTGGTGGGCTAATACATTTGTTAAGCTCTGTACTTTGAGTGCCAGATTTCTGTGACTACACTGACTTGTTTGTGGAAAAATTACTTTAGGCTCTAATGCACCAACTATGCATGCATGCCAAGTGGTGAACTTCAAGTGGACATCAAAGAAGTCAAAAAGTATGACCGAATGACTACTCGGCCATCGGGTCTCCAGCTGTCTGTGTCCATGTTAACAACAGAGTGTAATCCCGAGACCAAAGACATGTATTATGAGTGATTTGAATGTGAATGAATGAATGTTTTTCTCTCTCTGTCTGCCTTGTACTCAAAACCAGGAAACTGCTTTTATAGAGGTTGTCACACTTACTGATGATCAATTATTCATGTTCGTTTGATTAGCAGCAGATGGCTGCCATTTTCCTTCTTAATTACCATGGAAGCAGTAAGAGTGTACTTAGTTTAAAGACTGAGTGTATAGAGTCGTGAAGCCTTTTTTCACATAGACTTATATATAGGCCAATGTATAGTGATCTGATTACATAAGAGCTGATTATGAGGTAATTACTGAGTGTCTCACATCAGTTTTTAATGCAAATGTAACTCTATGGATGCATCTCAAAACTGCATCATGTCATGGTCCTGGGTCTTAGACCCCAGTTTTTAAGTTTGCTTAGTCTTCTCTTTTTCTTTTCTTTTTTTTTTTTTTGCAGGTTAATGAGATGCAAATGTTCAGTTTGGAGAGCCTCTGAGTTTTGTTATGTTTCTAGTTCTTAGTTCTTGTTTGTTTTGTTCCCCTTCATGTCCAGTCTGTCTTAGTCTCTCCTTGCTCTGTGCCCCCTGCATCCACAGTGGGTAGTCTATCTTGTCTGTTCAGAGTCACTGTCTCTCTCCCTCTTGTCTCCAGCTCCCTGGCCCTCTCTGTCTTTCAGCTCTGTCATGCCGGTCTCCCATGTGTTTCTCGTACTTCCTATCCTGTGTCCATCCTATTCAGTTTTGCTTCCCCTGTCTTGTCAGTTAGATTTTGTCCAGCCGTGTTTTCCAGGTGTTTCCTCTCTGCCCTGATTTCCTGTCTGTATATATATATTGTCTGATTTTCATTCTGTCTGTCGTCAAGATCTCCATCATGCCTTGTGTTTCCCTCATGTTACTGCACCTAGTTTGTAATTTTCCTTTGTGTTCCACAAAAAAGCTGGATAGGAGGACAAAAAAGTCCTCCCATCCTTCCTGCCTCACACAGCATTATGACGCATCAATAAAGAATGATTTAAAAAATCTATTACATCCTTTTGCATATATATATTTTCATCTTTATTGCACATGCTCATTCACAAAGGGACGTCCAAGAAGTAGAGCTATCCTGTCATCATTAATATACATGTTCATACTTCAAAGCATGAAAGCCCCTTGAGATGTGCTTTCATGTGTAAAATAATATCAATACTGCAGTTTACCTTTTCATCCTAAATGTTTAACCTATTATCACCCCGGAGGGTAATTGTGATATCATTGTTTCCTGTTTGTTTTAGCATTCTTGTGCAGTTTGGGATGCTGAGCTGAAGATATTACAATATTTACAATACAAAACTACCCACTGGTATCACTGACAACTCACATGCACAGTTTTCTCCAGGCAGGGATGAGGACAGGGATAAAGACAGCAATATCATCATTTTTCCTCCAATTAACCAACTTTTTTTAAACAAAGTACTGATGCAAGAAATGCTTCCAAAAAAAAATAATTAACAAAAGTGAAGATTTTGCCTGGTCCCACAGCATAGCAATAATATAACATATGAGACTAATTAATTAGCAGCTTATTGGAATATGATCTGAAATGTACAAATTCATCAGATGCCTGTAACTCCTTTGCATTTGTGTTGTTTTTTGTGTCATAGTAGAGAAAGTGATTGAAGTTAGCTGAAATATATTTATGTAAGTGTAAACCCTTTGTGTAAATGTGAGGAATTTTAGTTTGACATGCTTTGGATGTCAGTATACTCCAGGGACATGATTGATTGAATCATAGGGGAAAGAAAACAACATGACTAAAGAATTCAACAGCAACAAACTTTATAAAGTTTGTTGTGCATTTGTGGCAGTGAAAATAATCAAAACTGAGAAAAACTACAATCATGTGAAAAATATGTTGTGAAAAACTACAAACACCCTTATTGCTTCCATAGGAATTAAGAGAGTAAGAAGTAGCCAACTGCTATTAATCAAATGGACTTGATTAACTGATAATCAGCAAATGTTATCACATCTTTAAAAGCAAAAGTTTTGGCACTTTTCAGGTTTGGAGCATTCATTTGGTTTTTAACACAATGTCACAGTCTTCCCAGGAGTGGATGTCCCAGCAGACTGTCCCCATGATCTGACACTGCGATGCTCAGAGAAATTGCAACCAAATCCAAGAGCTACATCTCAGACTCTACAGGCCTCAGTTACCATTTAAATGTTAAAGTTTATAACAGCACAGTTAGAAAAGGACTGAACAGATATGGCTTGTTTGGAAGGGCTGCCAGAAGAAAGTCTCTTATCTCTACAAAGAACACTGACCATAATGCACAGCACCAGTTTGGTGAAAACCAAACACAGCATATCAGCACAAATACTTTATACCAGCTGTTACACAAGGTGGTGAAGGGGTGATAATTTGGCCTTGCTTTGCAGCCACAGGGCTTGGGCGCCTTGCAGTCATTGGCTTGATCACAAACTCCTCTGTATACCAAAATATTCTGGAGTCAAATGTGAGGACATCTTTCCAACAGCTAAAGCGAGGCCAAAACTGGATCATGCAAAAGGAAAATGATCCCAAGCATACCAACCAATTCATAACAGAATAGTAGAAAACGAAAAGAATCAATGTGTTTCAGTCGTCCAAAGTCGTCAAAATCCGGACCTTAACCTGACTGAAATGTTGTGGTGGGAATTTAAGAGAGCTGTGCATGAATGAAGTTGAGCAGACTACATAGTCCTGTGAAAGGAAATACTGGTCACATTGAATAATATCAAACCAGCCCATCCATAAAACACTGCAATCACCTATTTCTATCTAACAAGTTGAGTCAAAATAACTGGTAGCGCTGTATTTCATAGCAAGGGAAGCATCGAGAAAGAACAGATAATGTAATAAATAATAAAATCACAAAGTATGTTTTATTTTTAACAATTAGTGTTCATGACTGTTCAGTCTATCAGCCTATGGATTATTAATAATGTTCTCTCTCATTGCATGTTTAACAATCTGTCATCACAACAGTTGACCTTTCTCGGCGTAACTGAAATGGATTTCCTTCTACCTCTTTCCTTTCACAAATCTTTGCTCCGAGCCTGCTTTGTATTCCTCTGAGCACTTCTTCCTGACATACACATTACTATTTTCTTTACCCCCTGTTGTGCCTCAGTTATTTGTCAAGTCACGATGAAAGGTGCATGCTGAACTTTGTGTAAACTCTCTGTCATTTCCGTTGAATTTATTTCTTGGAAAACCAAGGTTTTCCTTAAAAGTCAGATGCTCATTAGTGAGTGTCCGGTAGGACAGTGAAAATACCACATAAAAAACTCAACTTGGTGTTTTTAATTGAGCTAAATTCAGTTTAATTAAAATAAATAACTTGGTTAATTTTGCTGTCTTTTAGCTTTGTTTTGTAATTACTGTCCACTGAACCTGCAGTTCCAATGGAAATGGTAAATTCAAATGACATGACAGTATTATATATCCTTAAACACATTCAGGCTCAATTCAGGTAATTATGTTTACTTGCATACTTGCGTAGTATTTAAACTTGAACCGAGTAGCTTTGTCTTTAATCAGACATGACACCAACCAAAAATGGTGCCGCATTTAACACACTTTTAAATTGTCCAGCTTCTGGCCACACATAATTAAGTCTTCAACATTAAAGACAAAAACTGAACCTGCATCCACCAATACCTAATTAAAAATATGCTGCTATTAGTTAGCAAGTTATGGCATAACAAACATGGCTGCTGATACAATCCCTTTTTTGTGTCTCCATTTCCACTGTTTAGCCTACCCAAAATATATTGGCCAGAGTGTATGTACTAATCCAATTAAAACAGAATAACTATAACAGTCGATATAAAATTGCACGTCATTAAATCAGATTTTGTCAGTTTAATTACAAGCATTTGTTTCAGTGCAAAAATTATTTTTATGTCTTAGATAATAAAAGTAAATCAGGTAATGTAACTTCATTGTATAGTGGTTGACATATATTCACCTTATATGAAAAAGTTTCCCAATTTGAGAAAGGGGGAGACACAAACAAAGCCTCAAGGCGTCACAAGCTAGTGTACATGCTCCCGGTGGTAGTCTCGAGCCTGGATAAATGCATCAGAAAGGGCATTCAGTGTAAAATATGCACCAAATCAAATATGTGGGTCCATCTCCTGTGTCTCTGTCTGTGTGTACCATAGTCATGACCAATAATGGTAACTTTTTGAAAGGACACTCTAGCAAGACAGAGATCACAGTGTTCAGTTTTAAAAAAAAAAGTTTATTTTACTGGAATTTAAATCAGCAGGGAGAGAATCAGGAGCAGGGAGAATCTCAGGTGAGTGTCTATTCACTGAGCAGGAATGGTCTTGCCAGAGAGGAGAAATAAATTAGTTTTGACCGGAGTTGCACCAAGGGATATTGTGCTGTGATTTTGATTTGACTTCTTACTTGAGTCTTTTTGCAAAGCAGGTGGAGGGAGAGGGAGAAGCAGGCTAGAGGTTTTTTTTTTTTCTCCAGGAAGTAAGGAAGCCATAAGTGGAAACACAATTCTTGATTCCACAGTAACAGATCAGCTTGGGATTCCAGGGAATTATTGCTTCTGGGAAAGAGCTTCAGCCGACTTAGAGAATCACTGAGAGGCAAAGAGAGAAACAATGTTAGGAGCAACGTTACACTAGAAATTGAAACCAACATTGAAGCACCTGATTACTCAAACTAGTACAATGACAATATGGAGAGGAGCTGGGAAATCTGCAGCCTCCAAAAGCCAGCGGAGCCCAAGGTTAGACTGGCCCAAACTCCACCTGAGACAAGCACATATTCTTTTAAAAATAGGTACAGATCATTTGAAAAAAAAAAACAAACTGATTTATTGAGATACAGAATTTAAAAAGAGTGTGGTTCACACCAGAACCACACTCAGCAATGATTGGAATTAAGATGGAATTCCCTGGTGGTGGTAGAGATGCTTGGGTGGGGCTCTGAGAGATCAGGGAGATGGTGATGAGGAAGATTGTATCAACATAAGTCGTAGAGGCAGAATGACAGCATATAAAAGTCAACCGAACAAAGGCTGATTGGCTCATAGAAGACTGGTTGAACTACAGTAATGATGGCAGTCCTCAGTTTGACAGCATGGAAAACTGGAAGTGACGTAAAGAGTACACTAGCAGCCTTAACATGCATGACAGGAAATGCACAAATACCGATCTTCTTATATTTTAAAGCCTCATCTTTGCCCCTTCACATATATTTCTTTTTTTCTTTGCCTCCTCTAACCATAACACTTTTGCAAATTTCAGCTGAGCATGGTTTCAATGTTAATAATTTTCTGTGGTCTAATTCAGTAAAACTTGAAAAGTAAACTTCTGTAAGAACAACAAAAAAGGTGAGCAGCAGCATAACTGAGCAGAGGTATTGTGGCCCATAGATTTCCTTGTTAAGAAAATGCATAATTAAATTAAATTACTTCAATTTGATGACATATCAGATATCCCTGTGGCATGCTGAGGCTTTATTATTTTGCCATTAATGACAACTTGCAATCAATCACAAAGAGTTTCTCTGAGCTGCTTGATTACGGACTGCTCATTGTCTCATGTGCAACAGTGAATAATTGCCTGGGATCAGCTTGGGGAGTTTATGGCAAATGAAGGTTAGTAAATGAGAGCTTTAAAATATCTCGTCTAAACACATTTATTAACATGTTGATATTCATGTCAAAGGTCTGCATTAAACAGACCTTGGTCATTGGAAAATAGGGTGTTTAGGTATTGCAAGAGTACAGACGTGTTCAAGTCAGTGGTTCTCAAACTTTAATGGCATTCCCCAGAAGAAGAAAAATATTTTCCCCCTTGTCACCCATGCCTTGCCTGCAGTGGCTCTGAGCCCTATAGCAGGGCTCACCCCGCAGTTTGAGAACCGCCGGTTTAAGTGATTATCATCAGAATTCCAGAGATGCAAGCTAAAAGAAGATGGAACGAGTAGAAGCGGCAAGTCAAGAGAGATTTTTCTACAAAGGCCTAGAAGGACTGAAGGGAAGCTCTGATAAGGCTTCTAAACGTATAAGTCTTTGCCAGGACTTGTACTGTGGTGAAAATTGAATCAAAACAGACAAGAAAAGATAAGCTACGAAAATAATCATGCTTTTATTCCTGCAGCAACAACAGAATGGAACTATCAGTCTCACCAGTGCGGCTATTAAGACTTAAAACACCAAACAAATTGCAGTCTTAGGAAATGTAGAACATGAAAGTAATTGGATTAGAGATAGAGTTTGAATAATTATTAAAAAAGGGTTTTCAGTTCTGACTTTTATGTTAATATGTACAGGAATAAATGATTTTGTTTTTATGAGTCACAAATAATTTTTATACACTTTTCCTTCAGACAGCTGTGCCCACCAGTGGGATGCTTTAGATGAGTGATGATGCTAAATGACAGACTTATCAGTGCTTTCAGTCAGAGTCAGTGTGGTGAGTGAAATATGTCAGAAATGGAGACTTCAAAGACTTTTGTTGTATGGTTTATTTCCAGAATATTGTTTTATTCATGACCACAAATGATAGGACAGAATTTTAGATGGATGACACTTCCAAACACGATGAAACATTTAAATAATATATATCAACACACGCTATGCCTGTATGTTGTATACATATATATAGCTATTGAATTATAAACATGTAATTCAACATCTATCCATCCATCCATCTTCTTACACTTATCCAGTTCAGGGTCATGAGTGGAGGTTTTGTTTATCCCAGCTGTCATAAGACAGTGTGCATCCTACACAGGTCAAAACAGTCCTTCACAAAGCTTGCATTGCACTTCAAACGAATATGACTCATAGTAGACAGGTTTATTCTATACTCAACCTCTATTTGCATAACATTCAAAAGTGATGGCAGTGTATGACAAAAAAAAGACAAGCAAATCTTTGCTCTTTTCATTATATATAATATTTTTAAATGATGGGAGACTGACCGAGTAAAAAGTAATAGATTTATATGGGTAGCAATATGAGGTTTATACATCATGTGACCAACTTGAGTGTCTTCTTTTATTTGTGGCTTTGTTGGTTAAATGATTGTACTCTCTGCTATAGGAGGGCCGGAGAAAAATGTCTGACAATGTGATGATACTAAGTAGAAAGAAAGCAGTGGAAGGAACTGTGAAGTATCAGTCTAGCTTTCAGCACAGAGCTGGTGACTCAGCACTGGCCAGCAATGGATTTCAATAAATCAAAACGCTAACTGGACTCACTGGGTGGCCATGGCTGAGTGTTTCTCATTACTGTAGGAAAAGTCAACAAAGGGTTGAGTGACAGCTTGGAGATGGGCCAAGGAATAATCTACACATTTGAGGTAGCAAGCAACTTTATGACAGATTCCTCACTTTGCTTGTTTTGTGTATTTTCCACAATGCGTCAACACTAACATAAGATTTGTCCCAACAGTGAAATCTGACTCAGATTTAATGTCCAAAATAGGTTTGGACTAACAGCAGCGAGGATTTAGTGATTCAGCTAAACCTGCTGTGCTTTGGCAACCAGTCTCCAAACAATCACGGTCCAACTCTGATTAACAGCAGTCACTCCCAGATTGGCAAAGGTCTGCAAATAATTCACATCTAATTTATAAACTCAGATTGTCAACATATTGCTGTGTCAGTTTGCGCCGATGAGCAAAACTTGTTTGTGATGCGTCTCTTTGCAATAGGGGACTCAACTCAACTGGTTGCCAACTGGGTGTACTAATTCTGAAACTCTAAAAGTCTTTATTGCCATTGCAGAGTAATACTTCTATACAATGGAAAAAACTAAATTGGAGTGCTGTCCCACATCAGTGCTAGAAAACAAATGACTTACAAACACAATGAATTAAATATACAAAATAAAATGTTCTCATATGAAAGCAATGTATCCAAGTGCCTAGGTCATTTTGCAGTCAAGTTGCCATCCTGCAGCAATTGTGTCAATATCTGGGGAGAATTTCTGAATTTCTGCTTCAAGTCTAGGAAACTCAGATTCATGAATTAGGAGCAGTTAATGTAAATTCCTGTTCAGTGTGAGTTTCTGTGTATGCAGATGGTGACCATTTTGCAATTTTCCCCAGTTTATCACAGTTAATAGCATATTTTTATAAGGAGATTACAACTAATTGCCAGCTTGCAAACTGATAGCAAACTGATTCAATCTTATTGCTGTTTTATTGCCTTTTGACACACCAAATTCACATTAAGGATGGCAACTAACTGTGAGTGGTTGCAGATCTGGTGTAGATCTTTGAAGCAAGAAATGGCAAGCTTGTTATGCACAATTGCAATAATTTTGACTGTGCCACTAACCATTGTTTTCCGTAGTGTAACTCCGGTGTACTGCAAACTTCAACCTTAGATAGAGTTAAATATCCTGGACAAGACCCCATTTGTCCGAAACTTTTAAATGTTTTTGTGACAAGGAAAAAGGCCATACAGGAAATAACACATTTATCTATAACTGATTAAACCTAAAGAAACAAAATGACAAACACCAAAGAACGCTAATATCACGTGGATGGAAGAGAGCAGGTAAAGAGGTTTCCTTTTATATCCTGAAGAGCAAACATAGTGCTTAATGCTTAAACAAAAATGGCTTTATGTGGAGCACCTTGATGTAGTGTTACGCCAAAGGTTGTGTGCTCAATGGTTATATGGACTGCCTTTTTTAATACAGAGGGGTTTAGCAAATATACTTCAAAGCCTGCTGCCTGCTGCACACCACTGTAGTTTGTTTCAAATAAGTCATTCAAACCAGTAACCACAACAAAAACTTGCACAGTGTTTTCAGGTTCAAATATTGCTCCAGGTGTGCTAAACAAGCTGATGACCTTTGCTTATCAACCAGCTGTCCCCCACTGCAGATAATGATTGCCTCTAAGACAGTGGGTGTAGCGTCACCTCTTTGTGTGAGCTGGTTAATAATTTGCTAGTAAAATCATCTCTGTCTTTCATGTTAACCGAGCTAGACTAACCTTACCTATAACGCTATAAATAGTTATAACTAATTATGATTTGGAGTAAATGTAACTGTTGCCTTCATGTTCGATGGTTGGAGTTCAAAAACTGAATGTGCACCAGCAAATAAGTCTGACTTTCAACACTAAATGCTACTGTTGTTTTGGTGCCCTTAGGCTAACATGTTACTAGCTTATAGGGTTGATATGGGCAACACTTTAGCAAGCAGCTGCAGAATGGAGGAATTTTGGAGGACATTTTTGAATTTCTGGCCAGGGCAGCCCAGTAGTGCAGAGGTTAGCACTGTCATTTCACAGCAAGAGGGTTATGGTTCTGAACCCACTGGCTGAGTGGGGGCAGATTCCATGTTCTCCCTGTGTCTGTGTGGGTTCACTGTGGCTACTTCCTACAGTTCAAAGACATGCTTGTTGGAAAATGATATATGCCATAGGTCTAAATTGGCCATAGGTCTAAATGTGAGCATGATGGTTTTCTCTTTCAGTATTATTACTTCTGTAATAGATTGGTAACCTTTCCAGGGTGTGCCCCTCATCTTGCCTTGTGACAGCTGGGATAGCCCCCCGACGGTGAATTGGATGAATAGAAAAAATGGAAGCCTGAATGCTTCTGGCCATGTCAGGTAAATATTCACTCCCCATTGGGGTGTGTTTTAATCTCCAAAACACTTAAAAATAACTGTTGTTTGAAATGTCCTTATTAGCTAGTGGCTAATTTTGCTGCTCTGCTGTTTTTTGATGGCCTGGTACTGTATACATGTTAGCGTGTGTTGCCATGTTTCTTTTTTTCCCTATAAACAACAGCAACAAAACCCCAGAACAAAAACATTATATTAGTAAAAGAACATAGAAGCCTACAAAATAGGCAGTGAACACTATACAGCATCACCATGTTGGATTTTTTTTTCTAGTAATGGCTATAACTGGGACAAGCTTGGTGTTAAAGGCGGTCCCTCGTTCCCTTTTGAGTGTCAAGTCTTCTCAGTCTCCTTGAGAAAGACACTAAACCCTTAATTGCTCTGTGCTCCTGTGCTTCCAGGCCATTCTCTGGTGACATTTATAAATATGTATTCATAATATGTCCCTAAGGTATATGTTCACAAGTATTGCAGTTTACCTGTTTTAAATACGGCATGATAATCGTTGGTGAAGCCCGGTTTAACAGAGGTCAACGAACCACGATTTCAAAAGATAGCAAGATAAGCAGCTGGTACAGTCATGGCACAAAGTATACCCTCTTTTCATTATAGGGCTTTATGTACAAATAATCTTGTGCTTATGGGGTCTTATATTTAGGTAAATGCAACTAGAAATGTATTACAAGAGTTCTGGAATATGTCCTTATAAGACATATGAGACCAAAGTGTTTAAAAAAGCTCTTGAATCAGTGTCCGTCTGTTTTTCACACACTCATTTTGCATTTGGTTTAGTCTTTATTAAATGAACAATACCATCATATAACCTGTCATACACGTTTGTTTTTAAATAAGTTTAAATGTAGTAAGACCCAGATGAATTTGTCCAGACACATAAAACCTTAGAATTGACTGGGAGTGTACTTTCTTTTCACAGTGACTGTGTATCATTACAAAGATATTAGACCCAGCTTTGGCTAGAAGCTTGATACTGACCTACATAACTTTTGGTAAAAGTACCCAGAGCAATGCTGTCTTGCTTTTCAGCACTGACAAATTTTTCTACTTAAGTGAATGCAAACGATGCTGCGAATGCCACTGCAGGAAGCAAACAAAATTAACAGGCACAGAATTTGATAGTGCACCTGTTATAGTCCTAAAGCACCTCCTGCCTGAGGAGTAAATCTGCTGAAGATGTGTGCCTTGTCTATAATGATGCTGCCATTCTAAAATTGTAAAATTGTTTCACTCTCTCAGTTTTAGTGTAAAATGCAAGCAATTTCCTGCAAATGTTTCCAAACAGACTGCAGTGACAAAGCCCAATCTCATGCTTTTAGCTCCTTTTTTTTTTTTTTTGTCAATGCTCCAGTGAATCTTGCTCTTGCTGCTCATGGACCTGCATTCTGAGCGGCTACTGTGTTTGTGTGCACATTCGTGAAGCTGCCTATGTGTCTGCGTGCATGTGTGCCCAACACTTGACTATAATGAGCTTGGGAAATCTTCTACACTGCTCTAATAGCTGCATTCTAAGCCATACCCCTGGGCTAAAGGGTCGCGTTGCGTCGATGGGAGCTGAGGCGAGCACCAGCGCCTGGCAGCCTGCAGCCAAGCCATCTATCAGCACAGCTTAGGCCATTGCTACTGCTCAGCACCATGGCAGAGGCGCGGGCTGACACACACTGCTCTGGCTGGAAATACAGAGACAAATTGCACTTATATACTACATGTTGAGTTTCATTATCTAAGAGCAGCATTCAGAAGGCGAGAAAAAAGGCAGAGCGGGAACGATGCACAGACACAGCCAGATGCATTATATCCTGACATTTCAATATGCTCCAAAAATAGCTGCAATTACTTATCTCCCCTTAGATTAATAGATGCTTTTATTGCTGGTTACTCAATCCATTAGCAGTTTGCACATCCAGTAGAGAGGTCTAAATTTATAGTTGCCACTGATTCAAAATGTGGATAAGATCTGTATTTTCCAATATTTTACTTATACAGTAGAAACGAGTCTCTCAGTCTTACAGTATGGTACTACAAGCCGTGTGAAAATGCCAAGCTCATTATCATCGACGGGTCCAGCTTGATGAAAACTAAGCTGCGATTTCAGAACAAGCTGATATGAGAGAGGATTAACAGGCTGTCAGGATACTGGAGGGGGATTCAGACAAAGTCGTGCCTATGTTGCTGTCTGCAACATCAAAGTTAATCTTTATTAAAGAATCTAATGAGAAGATTTGGAAATACAACATCCAATAAATCAGACATGATCGCTGTGGCAGACACAGACTTGTTTTCTTTTATCATTTAACAAAGAAATATGCGAATCTTAGTCACAGCCCTGAATTAGAAATACGATCGCCACTTTCTAAAGTCCATTTTTTAAAAATTCAGAGAATTCAAACCTTCATTGATCACAATCACTTGCCCATAAATAGCCCAACTACTGGTGATTATTACAAAGCTACATGTATCTAAAGCTTTTAGTGATGCTGAGCAGTCAGATCTTTTGTTTCTGAGCTCCAACTGTAAAAGACCGAATCATTAAAAAGTAGTTAAGCTAAAGAGACAAACGTAGCATTTAATCCACACTTTTGTAAAAGAAAGGTTCCTTTTATGAAGCTGAAACAATCCTGAATGAAAATACAGTGGAGACATTTTAACTTCTAGTGTCATTCAGCAGTTTTGTGTATGTCGTGTTACTATGTGGCCAAGTCATTGCATAACAAAGAAAATGTAACGGAAGTAACACACCGCAGGGATGGACTGCTGCCTGCAGGTATAAAAATGCTTAATCCCTCAGAAATAATCTGATAAATCTTCACACAAAACAATTTCTCTTGTTGTACCGTGCCTGAATAATCCTTCAGCGTGACAGCAGGAAGACGAGAGCAACGGCCATTGATCATAGCTGTGATTGTAAGGAGCCACTGGATTGAGTCAAACAATCACCCGCAATTACATTGATTGGATGACTCTCCAATGGAGCACCGTGGCTAAACAAAGAGGAAGCAGTTGGAGACTAGGGAGGACAGAGTGAGGTGATGAATGATTCACTGTGTATTCTGCACCTGTAATTTAGTTTGACAAGCTGATGAGACAGCACTGTGTGCCACACTGAATGCTAATATGCTTCATGCACACTTTAGTCCTGACCACACATTAGAACCAATCTTACCATATAAATCGCTGAAAAAAGTTGGAAATAAAGCATTGGAAGAGAAGAGTACGTGATGAAAACAGGAGCCCTGTGAGACTCTAATTAAACATCAAGAAGTCTTCCCATGTGCCATGACAGAAATAACGCTGACAGCTTACATCTAAAAGAAAATGACCTATTCTTATTCATAAGCAAAATAATTCCATGTCTTTGTCCTGTCTTCCCTACACCTGTTCATCACTCGCATTTGTGCCAGCATGCTCTCCATCCAGAAATCCTATCCTATCACCCGTCTCCAACACTGACATGAATGTCTTCCCCATATTTTGTTTCATTTCTTTCCCATACGTTTAAATCCTTCCATCTGGATAAGGGACATGCACGGTGGTTTACCCCAATTGTGCAAACATACATCCAGCAACTTAAGACCGTGTGAGCTTTTTTGTGTTTTAAAGTGTGTGAATTGGTTAGCCTTTTCAAAAATCTTAATCCCCTTGAAAGCACTTTCATTTGAAGCACATGTATATTTAGATTTAACCGATATGAATATATGTTTTTGTCATAACCTAAGATATACAAAAAGACACAGTATAAAAAAACCTTTGTAACAGGGTACATAACAGTAGAGGTGTCTTTAGTTTTTTAAATTATTGTCACGGCTGAGAATCAAAGCAATTTTACCTCCACCACCGGCTCTGCCTGCTGATGTGAACTCTTGTTGTTGTTCTAAATTGAACACACACCACCCATTACTTCCCTTCAGCAGGACGGAAGGGCTAAAATTGAATAAGCTGATAATTACCTAATAGTAGGTTTAGGTGACCACCTGCTGCACCTGCGTGCATGTATGTTACTCTTCATTGTGCTGGTACCATCCAAAAGTGGTATTGAGATATTACTTTACAATGTAGTGTTAGGTGATCTTGCTATAGTTACAACGTTGCCACACAGAAGATAAAGTGCAGCAGCCAATCATGAATCTTTAAATGTCTAGTTTTTTACCTATTATCTGCAGTTCTCCTGTGCCTGGTTCTATTTGGTTTCAGTTTGACAATCTCTGGTCATAAAGGAAAAATGTGTATTCCTTGACTGGTTGGGGAGTTGTTGCTGGCTGTCGCCGGGTAAAAGGTAGCAAAAAATAAATAAATATTGCACCACCCATCTATTTCTGGCTTTCTCTGCTGGCCAATCAGGCTCCTATATGTCTGAAAATGACCGTGTTTCAGTTTCATACATGCCCAACTTGTACACAGTGGCGTAGTCAAATAGTTCCACACACAATTACAGTCACATGATATCCTGTAGTTAGTGACAGTGCTCACAAACTTTCATAACAACAAATTAATCAGAATCAAATAGTTAATTAATTCTTTTTTAAAAAATTCTAATTCTGATTGAAGAAGCTAACGAAGATATGAGTCTTAGTAAGAGCCGTCAAAGATTTGAGGTATTCACAAGGAAAATTATGCAGACGAGTAAAAAGATAAAAAGGTGCGTGTCCTGTTATCTGCTAAAGTTGCAAACATAGAAAATGATCCAAGTACCAGACATTTACGTCGTTATATGTTTTTATTTTAAAGGTAAAATATGTCAAGTAAAGGTGGATGTACAGCTACTCCTTTCCACTGAATTATTTGTACTTAGCAGGGTGTTTCATTTTCAGCTGTCTGTACGAACAAAGATCCTGTAACTCACTGCAGTCTGGGAGAAACTGTAACCTTTAAAAATGCATTTATTTATTTTATTTTAATTTATTTTATTTTAATTTATTTTTATTTGCATTGAAGAAGTGATGTTTTATGCTTCAACACAAGACGAGTTCTTAGAAAGATAATTGGAATTGTCAAGAAAACGGCATTAGTATGGTCACACTTTAAAAAAAAAGAAAGAAATTAGGAATGACCAAAAAAAATCCAGACAGCACATCTCTAGTTTTCAGTTTTCCAATTTCTCCAAGTGTCTGCCAACAAACTCCAGCAACCATTCATCAACCGGTGGAGGAATGCATATTTTTACCTAGCAACCCTGGTTGCCAGCTTGCTTAGGGTTGGTCCTTGAACCTATGTGACTGAAGTGTTGAAAGGAGACATGTATGAAGCAGACAAAGTTAGAAGAGAAAAATGGAAAAATCTCATGCTTGTTGCGTGAGCAACAGCTTTACAGAAAATGTTTAATGCATATTCTAATCAGTCACACCATCAAAAACCACTTGTAGATACGTGGATAGCATTAATTATCTCACCACCTTTTATTTTCTTGCTAAAAAACCTTTTAATTCACGTGAAGTTTACTGTGACATGTACCGTAACCCTAGCCAACACCAGCAGAGCCTTGTTGTCCACAGTCTCATGGTATCTGTTTTACAAGTTTACTAATTTACTAAAGACTAGATTCTAATGTCTCATGCATTAGGTATACTAAAATAGTCACCTGAGAGAGAAGTAGAATCCCTGAGAATATTCCATTGTTCATGAACAGAATTATGAGCTAAAGTGTGCATCTGATTTAATACTGTTGTGCTCACTGATTCAGCACTTCAGATAAAATTAGGAATTTAACAGCCGGGGATCCACTGTGTGCCTCACAATCTGAAAATAGCTGGAGGAAAAAAAAACAGTTATGAATCACAATACTCGAGTGAAAAATACTTTAATTTTAAGTGCTTTTCTATGTCCCAAGATTCTGAAATATAATATAAGCCATGTTCTAACATGCAAAAAAGGTTTAAACTTGAAATTTTATATTACATTAAGAACAAAGTACTGAGTATTAATGCAGTCTGCTAGAAATCCTATATATATATTTAAAAAAAAAAACAGAAGACGAACCTGTATTATGCACTGTTGATATTGCTAGTTTCTTTAGAAATGTCTAATTAGGTTTGAAGTGGTGATGCACATAAAGTAGATTAGCAGTCCTTGATTAAACTGACACGTTTCATCGTGTAACTTATCTTATATTGAATATAACAGGAAGAAACCTCCATGGGAACAATAAAGCTAGAGCAATACATCAACCGTTACAAAAAGGTAATTAATCAAACTTCTTGATAAGTGGCATTAAAATGAACAATGGTCAGTTCTTCAGTGCCCATTATAATTTTTAGCATGGATTACATTCAATTTATTTTGATTGTATTTAGATACTTGGGCAGTTTACATCGTGGTAAGTATAAGCTTACCACGATGAAGTTAAATTTAACCCTATTTTTAAAAGTGGAGATGGTTGTGGTCTGCTCCCTGATTCCAAACTGGGTGCTGGTTCTACAGGAGAGGGGCCTGATGGCTGATAGATGATACTTATGCCTCTTTTCCATTTGCACACACTTGGAGCAACTTGACTTAAATCAAATCAGTTTTTGGTAATCTTCCATTACAATTGAGCACCACCCCAGTGTGCATGGGGTTTATAGCATGTGACTGAAAGCCACATGACATAATTTGTATGCAACACAAACACAACACAACAGTGGAGGATACCAAGGTAATAGCAGATTTGCTCCCTGGTCTATAGCTCAAGGTTGATTTTTTGCCACCATTTTCAAAAATGGCGGTTTTGATGTTTGTGAAGGATTCTCTCAAGACTAGTAAACTAGTAAATCAAGCAATTTGGACAGTTTGGAGCTCTCAAGACTCAGTGAGTCTCGAGAGCTCCAAATTGCTTGATTTACTAGTTATCAGCAAATGTATCATCTCTATAAAAGCATCTGAGGTTCTACAGGCCTCAGCACGTTAAATGTTAAAGTTCTTGACAGTACAATTAGAAAGAGACTGTACAAGTATGGCTTATTTGGAAGGGTTGCCAGGAGAAACCCTCTTCTCTCTCAAAAGAACATGGCAGCACACTGCTAGCTTTGCAAAGTTGCATCTGAACAAACCCAGAGACTTGTGGAACAATGTCCTCTGGACAGACAATATTAAAGTGGAGATGCACAGCACCACATTTGGTAAAAACTAAACCCAGCATATCAGCTCAAACACATCATACCAATTGTCAAGGAAGGTGGTGGTGATGATTTGGACTAGATTTGCAGCCACTGGACCCGAGCACCTTGCAGTCGAACATATACTTCTCTGTATATCAAAGTTTTCCAGCATCAAATGTGAGGCCATTTGTGTATTCTAGTCTCTGCGGTAAAATGTTGTAATGAGTGGTACTCAGTGTTTCACTGGTGTCTGAACAGAACTAAGCAAAGAAAAAAGTCCATTACCAGAAGCCATAAGATCATTAGTATCTTTTAGTAGTGCTGTTTCAGAATCAGAATACTTTATTAATCCCTAAGGAAAATATGTAAATGATATAATATGATGTTATGATGACCACTAAATCCTGACTACATTTCTTCACATAAACAATTTCTCATCAGATGATAAATTAACTGATTTACTACAATTATTACTTTTTTTTTAAAAGTAAAAGGCAGTTTGAAAATTGGTCTATAATTAGCTAAGGTGCAATTATATTTAATTACAGCCACCTTAAAAGCCTGGGGTACTTAAACCTATTAAGAAAGCTAAATTGATCATATTTAAAAGTGTTAATTAATGGTAAAAGTAATTTGATTGTCTGGATAGATCCTTAATGGTGACAAAAACAAGATACAAAATGCATGCTTTGGTAAACATACAAAACTTTATTGCCAATTATAACCCACATATCAAAGAAAATCACCAATCTACATGTCTTATCACCACTTATTTTATATTTTTCAGATGAATATACTGAATCCATATGTTTCTGGAATAGATTGTACTGAATGATCGGGGCCCGGACAGCTCTGGACAAAATCTGCTGGTCACTGAGAAGCAGTCACAGCTCTCATGGCAAAAAATAAAAATTAAAAAATCCACCTGCAGGTGTGTTGGTCAGTTTCCATGCAGCATCTCAGTGTTGCTCTGCAGAAGAGACATACTGCACAAGCTCAGTCAGAAGACTTGCGTTTGCTCCTGCCTGGAATGACTAAATAAGAGCAAATTAATATATATGAAATGTAAATTTAGTTGATCATGTTAATTATCATTTGGCAATTTGTTCAAACTCTATCTCTTTGGTCCCATTTAAAGAAAATATATTGGAGTGATTAAGTGGTTGCCTCATCTCATTCTGTTTGTCTCTTTGTATGAACTCCAATGCAGTGATTCTTTACAGAACTAATTAATCTCTTGGTTTATCCAAAATTGTAAAAAAAAATCTATATGAAACAGTCTCATGAGTCTTCATTTGGCACCTGCTAGGTGTTCCATCACTTGGCTCACTGCTTGTGTTTGCAGTGGAGAACAAAAGGCAAACGAAAGGGATAGGTAAACAGAAGCCCAGGTAAACTGTAAAACTAATGTAGCTTTTACTCATGTACATCACAAATGGAAATTATAGGTGAGTTTATTGTCCTCACAGTATGAGAATAGCTTGTCAGTTTCCAAGAAAATATCAGGCTGTTGAAAAACAAAAGCAGATTAATTCAATTTAGTTGAATATTATTTGTATATTTCCAAATCACAACTGCAGTAACCTCAAGGCGCTTTAGATTGTAAGGTAAGGACCCTACAAAAATAAGGAGAAAAAAACCCAACAATCATGTGACTCTCTATGAGCAAACACTTTGGCGATAGTGGAAAGGAAGAACTGCTTTTGAACCAGAAGATACCTCTGACAGAACCAGGCTCAGGGAGGGGCAGTCATGTGCTTTAACCAACTGGGATGAGAAGAAGAAGGAGACAAGACAAAGACATGCTGTGGCACAGAGCTAGAGATTAATAATAACTAATCATTAAACGTAGAGTGTTGTATAGACACATACTGTTTATACAGGAAATGCTCAGTGCATCATGGGAAGCCCCCAGCAGTCTAGACCTATTGCAGGATAACTAAGGGAGGATTTAGTGTCGCCTGTTCCAGCTCTAACTATACACTTTATCAAAAAGGAAAATTTTAAGCCTAATCTTAACCAAATTGTCTCCCAAATCCAAACCAGGAGCAGTTTCCACAGAACAGCGACCTAAAAGCTGAAGACTCTGTCTCCCATTCTAACTTTTAAATACTCTAACTAAGGAACCACAAGGAAACCTACTCTGAGAACGAAGTGATCTATTGGGATGATAAGGTACTATGAGAAATTTAAGATAAGCCTGATTATTCAAGACTTAATATGTGATGAGTAGGATTTTAAATTTGATTCTGGATTCAACAGGGAGCCAATGAAGAGAAGCCAACATAGGAGAACTATGCTCTTCCTAATCCCTGTCAGTACTCTTGGTGCAGTATTTTGGTTCAGCTGAAGGTTTTTCAGGGAGTTTTTAAGACATCCTGATAAAGCAGATAAAAAAAAAAAAGTCTTTTATAGAACAGTGGTTTCTAAGATAAATAAATAGCTGAATATATGTCTGTCAAGAGATGTATTGACAATGTCTTACATGTGCAAAGAGCAACACAAGAGCATTACTTTAGATCACCCCAGGAGAAAGGTTTTGAAAGTTTAAAATGCCAATGGTTGTCACATGTTTGCAAAATAACAAATATGCATTTACCCAAGAATTCCTTTGTTCATATATAACCTCAAAACTAGAAACTTTAAAGTCTGGAATTTTTTGTACAGTGGATTTTATGGATGGTATCAACATAGAATTTTTCACGGAGCAGCAGAGAGCAGTGCATTTATGGATGGTATCTGAGATCTCAAAAAGTGTCTCACAAAAAGCCAACTGCCTGCCAAGGTTCCTGGAAAAAGTGTTCACCAGTTGTTTTGATCTCCCTCTGACATACAGTCACAATAAATATGGATAGAAAAATCACCTTTTTATGAAGAATGCACCCTTCCTGAAAAGTGAAAAACAGTTCAGCTGGTTATTTTTGCAGAAAATAGAATCATGACTAAGAGGGCGAAAACTTTGTGCCACAGGGCTTTAAATGGATAATTTGCCATTAATGAGAGCAATTTTACAGGGTAATCTTCTTGTCAAGTTCAGTGAGAAAATCGCCACAGGCAATCAGTGACTAAACACCCATTATTATTGCAATGGTAGGTGCATATCTAGTTATACCTTGTGAGCCAATTGTTTTGTGCTTTAATATATTGAGGTTTAATTTTAGTAATAGATTATATATAGCGAGCACTGTCCCCCAAGAATGAGTTTGCTCATACAATTAAACAATAACCTCAGGTATTTTTGATGAGAAACTGGTGGTATCTCCAGATCACTGCTGTTTGTGACATTTGTCACTATCTCTTTGCCATCTATGTTCTTGCTTTCCTGCTTTCGTCATTTTTCCTGTATTCAATCACATATTTAATAGGGCATTACTGAGCTCCCTGCAACCCTAAAAAAAGAGCAAAAAGGCAGTCATGAAGACGGTCTCCTTTAGATCAGTCAGTGATCTTTTCCTAAACTTAATCAGGTAGATTTGGTGTCTAAACCCAGCCAAGCAGCAAGAGAAAAAAAACTTAAAAGAAAATGAATGTTTAATGTGAAAAACAACAAAGCTAAGTGACAAAATGGTTGAACCCTGATCTCCTTAATGAAAGTTTGAGGAATTATGTCTTCTCCTTAACTGCATTAGACTTAAAAAGCAATCACGTTATCAGGAAATCAGGTCAGATGTATTTAAACACCATTTATGGGAGAATAAATAAAATAGTCTGATGCTGACCACTATTTAACTCACCAACAGACTAACATCAGTTGCAGGCCTTGTAAAAAATAACACATGTTCAGTAAATGCACAAAACACTATTAACGATATTTGTTTACTATTTCATTTTCTTTGGAAAAAAATAACTTTTTAAAAATCAAAATGTTCCTCACTTCTTCCTCCTAGTTTGGTCCATCATTTCCTGAAAAAAATATCTGTTTTCTTTGCCTCATTAGTTTTTCTTCCCACACTCGATGCTGCTTTTGGCTCTTTACATTGCCTTGGCAACTATCAGCGTGGTTGCTCATGGGCTAGAGCTTCACATGTTAAGAGCCACTGATACACAACCATATGGAGTGGCAAACAAAAAGATGAGAACTGTGACGTGGCACACATCATGTTGCTGATTCTCAGCAGGGTTAACAGCAAGCATTTTACAGTCACACAAGGAAAAACAGCAGTTGGTGACCGTGGCATGACCAAAATTATTTTGACTTTGTGCAACGAGCTTGCAGTCTTGTTGCCTTTGAAATAGTTACTTCAAGGCTAGAGATCAAGTCTACAACTACTAGCAGTCAGCTGATGTCCTCGAAATGGCTTTGGTGTATCGAAGGTGATAGAATGACAGTCAGACACTCAGTTTGCTCTCAGTTGCAATTGAATGGGTTCCAGCTGGCAACTGCATGTAAATCGCAATCACAAATCTGTTGCTGTCTTTATGCACACAAATTCACATATAGCAGAATTTTACATCAAGTACTTAGTATCAGAATCCAGCCAAAACTTCACAAATTTGAAACAAATTTCTTCACAAATAGTGACGCAGTTGCTGCAGGACGACAATTCAACAGCAAAAAGACACCTGCGCTCATCAGCCTTGGTGAGCCAACTTAACCAGTTAATTGAGTCCCGTACTTTAAAGAGACTCTTCACAAAAAAGTTGCACTCATCAGTGCAGGATGACATTGACTGCACTATGTTAGCAATCTGTCTGTGTTTATATCGCTGCAATTATTTAAGAACCTTTGCAAATCTGGCAGTGATTGCTGACAGTCCAAGTCAGGAAACAGGTTGCAACCCAACATGCGACCTGTGCAATGGCCTTCTGATTGAAATGTGTCCACCTAGAGGTTAAGGGTGTTGCATGCTTGACCTCTGGGCAACCACAGCTACCTGCAGTCGATTGTCAAATACATAAAAATTTAGTACAGTTACCAGGTAACCACAGATTTTTCTTGCTTGCAAGGAAGTTGCCTTCCTATTTTACTCTATCCTTACTGATCTATTAGTTTTTTTGTTAGAATAATAGATTCCAATTAAATTCTGGAAATATAGGTGGTCTTTCTTGCTTAAAACCTGGTGTGACACCTTTTGTGTCCACCTAGATTAGCTCTATTTTTTTGCACTGGTCAATTTTTTTTTATTTTTCTCACTGCATACAGTGTAGGTCACATTTTCTTTTCATACAGAATGAACTGAGTGGATGTGGGAACATCTTCAGTGACTTATGAATACAGTTTATTCAGTAATAAAAAAAAATCTGAATTGCAAATGATCTTTGTATTTGCCCCTCCAATGAACCTGTGTTTTCAATTGTATGATTTTCCTGATTTAATACCCACACTATAAATATTTCAACCCCAAATTTGTTTAAGTGTGTCAATGTGGGCGTGTTGTCAAAAGCAATGGCACAACAGATATGTAATGTGAATATGACTCAGTATGAATAAAGGAGCAGCAAAGGCTCCAGTGCAGTCTGCATATTCCAGTAGTCCCAGAAGCTGCTCTGGGTTGAATGAGGTAAAGATCTGCAAATCAATTAGTCAGAGTCTGCCTTAATAATCGCAATATAGCCAGATAATTTTCAGGCCAGAGAGTTCTCCTTGCTTTCTCTTTGGCTCTGTTGTACCTACAGGTATTTCAAAATGCTCTCAAAGGGAGAGGGAGAGAGTGGGTGAGACTGAGGCAGACATGTCGCTGGTGCTGGAACATCAGGGCCAGTCTGTTAGGGCTGTCTCTCTCTGTCACAGTCTCAGCCACTTCTCTGTTATCTGTACTGAACACATGTCCACCCGTGCTATTACACACTGACTGCTAATGGAGCATAAGACTGAGGTGGACCTCCCATTCACTGTTGGTTCCACCGCTGCATCTCTGACTCATTCTTTGCCGCAGAGACAAAAACATCCATGCGAACAACTTCTTGAAAATCACACATTTTCTATGAATTAGAAATGTATTTCATTTTTTTTTTTACAAAGCTTTGACAAAGCATCCTTTTTAATGGTAAAAAAAAAAAAGATTATTTCCACAGAGACGGACGATGGACTGCTTTGCTGGAGGCAAAATAGCTGTAATAGAAATGGTAATGTCCTCCCTCTATCTGATCACGTTCGTTTTGAGATGCATTCTCTGGGTGGCAATTTGAGTTATAGTGCTTTCCTATTTCCTTCCTCTCTGTCTTTCTGACTGCTTCTAATAACACAGTGGGATGCTGAGAGAAGACTGTTTAGAGCCTGACAGAAAAGCAACTCAATGAATTTGATGTCACTCTCTGATCTTTCAGACCCTACTCACATCCTCATACAGGCGCGTGCGGGAGAGCACATTTATTTCCTCTAATCCTTTTTTCATGGTGCTGTAGGGCTGGAGGCTGTCCCAGTATGTAATGGGCGAAGTCAGGGAAATACTCTGGACAGGTTGTGAATACGTAAGAGTACATAAGGCTATAAGAGATAAACAGGCACATTCTTGGGGGGAAAGTCTTCAGCATCATTCTTTTTTTAGTTATTAACTTATTACCACTGACTTTTTCATTTTTATTTTCCCTGAACTCCTCTAAAAATTGTTAAATTCACAGTGTTAGCTTGACCCAATTGTTCATTAAATGAGGATTTATGAAAACACATGCATGCATGACAGTTAGATTCAAATCCAGTTCTGTTCATTTCTTATAAAAATATATCTATTTAGATTTATTTTTTCACCAATATCCAGTTCAAATCCCAGGGCATCAAACACTGCAGCTCATTCAGATGGCGTTGGCATCATACAGATAGACACAGGGTGTCCTATGGCACTGGTACCTTTATGCACCTGTTGTAGCAATACTGGAATCTGAGAGATAATTCTTCTCTTTTAAAGAGTAACACAGTTCACATTTGTAACCTGGATTAAGCCACTTTGTCAGCCAGGAGACTAGTTTGTTGGGACCTTTTGCACTTTGTTTTTGAATGCTGGAAAGTTTTATGTGATTGTACATATATCTATGCTGCTGCTGAATCTGCTAATATCAGCTTTGACTATTTGTCTCTAGGAAAAATCAAGGAAAAATAGCAACTTCCTCCTCCACTAGAACTAAAACTACTGAAACTACAAGTGTTAAAATTTACATAATAAACATGTGCAAGTGAAAACTCGAAATAAAAAGTGTGCAAAATATAAAACAGTAATCTGAACTATTTTTTAAAACCACACACGCAAAAACATAAAGTATAGAAAATTACTTCGGCCAATTGACACTTTCAGTATATATTTTGCTTTCACTTGCTGGTTAGTTTTAGCCACCAACGATTGGTTGAATTATATATCTTCACTAAAATAACTGCACATGTTGAAAAATGGCACTTACCCACATAGCAAAATTGGTATGGCCCGGATCTGGCTCACACAATGTGCTTACACATGGCCCACATACCACAAAGAATGACGGCCCTTTGGTGACCCAGATCAGGTTTGCCTGAGGTGGTCCACACATGGGCCAGCACAAGGCCAGTTGTAGACACACTGTTGGCCCAGAACAGTTTCAGCTCTGGCCCCAGATGTCAGCCTACTGTGTACCTTAATCAAGCCATGTAATAACAACATGCAAAAGTAACATGATGAAACTCTGTTCAGACAGTGAATGGACTGAGTCTTATATAGCGCTTTTCTACTCTCCCAGATTACTCAAAGTACTCTATACAAGATGCCACATTCACCCAATCACACACTTTCTCTTAACTGAGTGCTTCCTAACTACATTCATACACATTCACACTCTTGACATACAGATTGGAGGAGCCTGGGATTGAACCACTAACCTTCCAATCAGTAGGTGACCTGCTCTACCGCCTGAGCTACAGCCACCCACGGGCAAAGATGAGTAAACCGTTACTAGGTTTTGGATAAAGTGGACACTCACAAACCTGTCAAACCTGCATTTGAAACATTGGCTACCACAGCAGTATAGTATTGCAACATGGCATTTGGGTCTTCTAACTAAAATAGGAGAATAGGAATATAAATAGTGCCATCATTGCCAGACCTGGCCCACATCTGGTTGGCATACACGGTGCCATGACACCAGTCAGTCAGAAGTGCCAGCTTGGTGCCAGATCTGGGCCAGACCTGTTTTCTATGGGCCTGGGCCACATACACCAAACCACAATCGAGCCAGATGTGGCATGCCATCACATAGACAGTGCCATCTATGCCAGGCCTGGCCCATATCTGGTTGGCATACACGGTGCCATGACATCGGTCAGTCAGAAGTGCCAGCTTGGTGCCAGATCTGGGCCAGACCTTTTTTCTGTGGGCCTGGGCCACATAAACCAAACCACAATCGAGCCAGATATGGCATGCCATCACATAGACAGTGCCATCTATGCCAGGCCTGGCCCATATCTGGATGACATATGTCTTATCATGCCAGAAGTCAGCCAGGAGTGCCGGCTTGATACCAGATCCGGGCCAGACCTTCTTGCTATGTGGGTAGTATGTACGTTTGAATCCAAGACCACTATTGCTATAATAAACCTTGTGACACACCAGTGGTAAATGGACTGGTTTGTATATAGCGCTAATCTACTGAACTTGCCTCATTCACACAAGTACATTTTGCTACACCTACTGTAAGTGCTTTCTAGCTAACATTTCATACTTTATACTCCAGTGAACGCATCAGAAAGCAACTTGGTTTCAGTATCTTGCCCAAAACTGGGCAGTACTGGAGACTGAAGCAGGCAAGCCTCAAACCACCAGCCTTCTGATTATTGAATGGCCTCATGTGGGAGCTAAGCTAAGCTAGAAGCTCAGGAAAGTCACTCCACATAGCTTCCCTCCCACAGTTGTGCATCATGTAGAAGAAAGCAAAGAATGTATTTAAAAATCATACTCCAGCCAAAAACTTTAGCAGCTCCAAATGTCACTACAATTTATATACTTTAAAGCTGTTACAATGTGTACTTACATAATATTCAGCAGAAATGTCTCAGTAGCCTTTTTTCACACATGCACTAGAGCCCTGAACTCCTACTGTTGGATTGGACATTAGCCAGGCTGTCTGATGTCTGATACAATGTGTTGCATGTGCTTTTTATTTATAACATTCAAAGACTGTTCAGTGAGGGCAGGAAAGGTGTGAGTTGGCATTTTAACATTTTGATTTTTGTTTTATTTTGTTTTTTGTAATAATTTAGCAAAGACCAAAACTTTTCTTTAGATTTTAAAGTGCTCCAAATAACAAATCTAGTGAACTGACAGATGTAGTTGCTCTTCATAATATGTTGGACAGCACCACTAAGAAAAAAATAACCTTCCCAGTAATTTATTCAGCAAATTATCAACAGATGTAAGACGTAAAAGGATGTAGATCCTAGGCCTCATATATAAAAGAATGCAAGAAGGCTTTCTTGGATGTGCTGCGTGTGTTAAATCCTCTCACAACATTTCAGAAATCAAGCATTTGACAAGGCCTTTCCACAACTTTCATTTGTGGGATCATTTTCCAGTTAAAAGTCAACTTCCAGTTCAACTATAGACAGATGGCCTCACATTTTCTCCATTCGCTCATTTGCTGAAGAAGAATTCATTGTTGGATCAGTGACTTCCCATTCCCTGGGGCAGCAATGCAAGACCAAAACATTACATTCCCCTATTATGTGTTACAGATGCTATGAGATTGTTCTCCTAAAAACACTCTTTGATCTGCTCCAAAGAGATTTGACAACTCACCAGCTTCCCCCATCTTCAAGATGTTTGAACACGTGGATTATGCAAGGCATAATCCATAGTGATGCACGCATTGTCCTGTTAAAGTTTTAGGTTCCAAACTTTGCATGGGGAGGGATCTTTCCCACTTGCTTTTTGTATATGTAACATTTTGAAATGAAGCTTCTGGCATTTTTCTATATGTTTACAATCAAAAACTAGTTTTGCTGCAAGTAATAGAGGTCTAATTTATGCTCTCTTTACAGCTGTGTAGTAGACATCTGCACTTTGGCATGACATATTTACATTTTTTTACAGCTGCCTTTCCACAACTTCCAGCTAGGGAACAAGTGGACTAACATCTTTGTCATCCAACCACTTTTCCTGTCCAACATTTTCTCTCTTTTGATAAGATACACATAGTACACAAATAGATCTTACTTCAATCCTGGGAAGTTGCTTTGTATCTTTGTCTGAATGGAGCCTTTAAATTCCCATGAATGTCTCCTAATCAAAGGAAATAGGAAAAAAAAGATTTGGTAACCAGCATTATTGAAGATCATGTGGCATCACATTCATCACAGCATTTCAGAATCATTCTGTCTGCCAGACAGATCCCTGGGGCCAAATGCACTAAACAAAAGGCAGTAAAGAGAAAGAAGACTTAGTGGATGACAGTGACCAATGAGCACCACTGTACCCTCAGGCTGAACCCTGAGCCCATTTAATCTGGTGTTCCTCACTTTCTCATCACTCCACAGGATAGGCTCTGCTTGCCCTTAGATCTACTAAAGCACATCAAAGTCCATGTTAAAAAAAGTTTTTAAAACATGTTAGACTTTATAATTCTGGTAGAGGCTTGTTTGAAAAAAGTGGATATTTATATATTTATCAACAATCTGCTCTACGGAGAGGTAATCCAAAATATGAAGCTCTTGGATACTGCTGCGACTGGAAAATAAGCAGAATTAAAGTTAAAAATATGCAGTCTATTACAGTAAATAATTTTAGCTGTCGTGACCTCTAATTAAAAGACTCTGCTGAGGGATTTTGAGAAAAAATGCTGTTTGGTAGGTCAGGGAAGGGCCTCAATCCTTCAGAACAATGAATGTGCTGAAGAAAATTAGCTGCTACTGTATGAAGGTTCTCAACATGCCTATTAGCTAATATACAGATTTTCTTCAAGCTAAAAACCAAAACACATCCAATATTAACACTGATATGTATACTACAATATTTTGGAGGTGAGAGTTGAGCTTCAGGCTTCTTTTTCTTCTGCGTCTGAGCAGTTCTTGGATACTGCTGCAGAACAAAGCACAGCTTGCTCAGATAAGTTGAACATTTCAGGTGTCTGGTAGCTGGAAATCAAATCTCATGAATTCCAATCAGGCCCTGAATGAAGGGGAAAAGTTTCATAGAAAAGGGTCACAAATTAATACTGTGGTGTCTGATCTCTGAATTGTCATCCACATCTAAAATGATTTCATCGATTTAAAAAAATGGAAAAATTCCAATGGGCTCATTGTGAGTTGATTCTGCAGCTGGAAAAGCAGCTGAGCCCATCAGAGTTTTGTTGGCAGGATTATGGAGATGTCATGTGCCAGGAAAACAGAAATATAAATGTAACCAGTGTGGACAAGCTTGGATGAGACTGATGCAGCTATACAGATGCTATAAGCAATATTGAAATAGTTTCTTTATAAAATGTATGCTCTTTCTGTGTTTCACAAGAAATGATACACCTTAGTACTGAAGTTGTTTTAACTTATAACTTCTGTATAAGTGTGTTGTTACTAAAAAGCTTGAGAACACATTCAGGAAAACTTCAAAATTAAGGCGGCCAGGTGGTGTGAATACAGCTGTGGCATCACAGCAAGAAGGTTCCTTTAAATTCAAATCTCCTGGTTATCAGGGGCTGTTTATGTGTGACGTTTGCAAGTTATCCTCGTGTTATGTGTTATGTTAGGTCAACTGGTGACTCTGTATTGGCCATAGCTTTCTATGCAAGATAGACAGGCTATAGTGCATGAAATGAAGTAATTTATGAATGTGCGTGAAAAGGGTAATGCGGCTTGTTACACTTGTTACACACAGTAATAAGAATAGAATAGACCAAAGCAACCACAAGCAGCATTTTCGTCCAACATTTTCATCTAGTGACAACCAACAACCTTCAGCTCCCCATAACTCTCATTTTCTATTCTTTTTATCATAGACTGATGAGGCACTCATGTGGAATGTGTAAAGGCACTGCTAACTGTATTATTACTGGCTGATCAACTGACCTTTCTTCCCAATTTTTCTTCATAAAACATGAACATCTCAATGAACTATGACCTCACATTATTAAAGCCGGATTAGTTTCTGCAACATACATTTTAGATATAAAATTGTCATGTTTTCTCTTTCAAAAATAACAGCAAATGATGCATTCTGTCCTTTGACGATTCTCCACGCTACAGTTTCAGTAAAACTACTTCAGCGTCTGTCTGTGACTCAGATAAATTCTCCAGAGACGTGCAAAGTATAATTACCACTTCTGTTCCAGGGTGAACAGCAAAGCGGCCATTCAGGAATCCTCAAGTGCCTCACCAGTACTGAGCCCCAACATACTCCAACTCTAAATGTGATCCACTTGTGATATAAAAACACTGCATGCTTAGACTTCAGTAAATTTGGGATCGAATGAATTTCCTTTCTGAAATGAATCAGTCTATTTAAAATTTATACGAATATGTAGCAAAGAGAAAGAAGTAAAGATTGTTGTCCATTAAAAATGGTCATTTTAATGGGAACATGCACACGAATAAAGACACTATAAATCTTCTTCGCATACAGATCAGTTACAATTAAATTATTATGCCAACACTTTTGTACAGGCCTGTTTCAATGAATAGAACATTTTCATCACTTTGATTAGGTTTTACATTGATGGATATTCATTCTAAGGCCATTTCATGATTATCACCAGACAGTTGTCCTGTTTGAATAAATTTAACAGATCAAAGTCGCGTCCCTGGCAATGGAAACTGCGCATGCATTAGCCATGCACCCATTTTCTCCTTAGGGAGGGGAAGTACCCATTAGTCGAGAAAATGATTTGATCGCTTCTGTCAATGACAGCACTGTGAACGAGCTCATTGCATCACTGAGCACCATCAGGAGCATTAGCCTCAATCACATTCCCTTTCTTGAGAGCTTTCAAGTTTACTTTGTTTCCCAAGACAGAAGCTCTTGTAGCAATGCTTTACTGGCTTATATCTGAGTCTTATACCTTCTGATTTTGTCTCTGTAATATTCTGAATCACTTGGAATCAAGTCCCAAGTAGCAGCTTCTATTTCATTTAAACCTTGGTTTTAATGCTGTCCTGTTTGGTTTATTCTTCTGTGTTATTTTCAGATTTCTTGTTTCTAAAACCCATTTGAAAATCACAACTTTATGTGCAGCACCAAATACAAAAAGACTCCCAGAGCTGGATAGTTTCTGTGGGTGTAAAATGTTATTTTTATAGCTGGCTAGATATGATCTGGCTTCATCACATAGTCAAAGTTGATATCTGATATCCCTAATATCAGCCTCGCTAGCAATTTTAAGGGGGTGTTATTTATTTGTTTTAGAGTTTGATTTTATTTTGCATGCTTTTTTTGGACTGTTTTTAATGCTTAAACACAAAGATTGCCCTTAACCAAGTCAAAGAGCAACACATCCAAAGCCAAACTTTTAAAGGAGGTGAAAAAAAAGGCTGAGACGACAACAGAAAAGCGAGCTGTGGAGAAGCGTTTTATTTGAGCAAGCGTCAGAGTTGAGCGCCCAGTGGCAGTAATTCCAGCGTGGGTCAAGTGGACCGTGAGGAAATCTCCAGCGGGAATGGGTTGTGGCACGTAGAGCCATGGGTCTACATGGTTGTCGGTGGCCTGCTTTTGAAGGAGTTTCTCCCATTGTGAACACCCCTGTCAATGACAAGAGGGCTGGCCAGTTTTGTTTTACCTGCCAAAAAAGGCTGAACATTTTACTACTGTACTGAAAGCAAAAGATCCTATTTTAATAATTAACCTGTGGCGTTTAAGTCAATTTCAAGGATTTATTCTCTTTCATTAATAATGCTTTTAGGAGTTTCATATTTTATTGTTGTTAATAGACTGGGGCTAGAAAACTTTGTTACCTTTGGTTGGATTGTGCTCCCTATTTTTCCAGGTTGTGAATCTCTCTCTTTATGTATCTGTGTGTCTGTATTGCTTTTGCTTTACTTGATCTGCCTGATCCTTCAAAAAGAACCCACGAAAATGAAGTGCTGCCTTTGAAGTCGTTTCAACTTCAAAGTAACCAATGAGCAGCCCTCTTACTGGCTAAAAGTTGTTAAAGCTTAGGCTTTTGCAACAGTCAAGGCCAACAGCTTTATAGAAAAAAAGAGTCCCCACTGGGACCCCATGGGCTCACAAACTTTACCCTATAGCAGTGCCTCAAAGTGGCAACCACAGGCAACCCCCTTCCCTTTAAGAAAAAAACAGTGGATTATTCCTTAAAGACACCTTCTAGAGCATTTTCAGTGGACTGTGAGCTTCGAAGTACATTCTGTTTAAAGGCCAGCAGGAGGCAACTCTTCTGGTAACAGCTGACTTTCAGTTGTACCGTAGTTAGCTATTTAAAACAGCAAGATGGTGTTTAACATCAGCTCCCGGCTTCATAACAGGACTTCACGACACAGTGGGTGACATCACAGTGACAAAGTCCATCCTTTATAGACAACAGGGATGTTGTAAACAGGTACTGCCATTGTTAACATCAATTGCTGTCAGTCACATGCTGCATCCCTGCTCATGATAGTGAGGATGACCTTTTCATCAGGCCAAGTGCACTGTGAAGGATAAGAAATTGGTGTGCTATTAACATGGCCCAGGCTCTACGGGCGCCGAATCAATGGCGGAATATGCTTTTATAATAGAGGCCCAGATGATTTACTCTTCCTATAAATGTGCTTTCAGTGATATTGCAGAGCTCAGAGAAATTTAGAGCAGCACACATTTCAAATGAATTGTTTATCAAAAAGATCATTCAGCCGGGTGAGAGCCGAAACTGTGATAAAGATCAGGCTGGTGTGTGCAGCCAGTGAGCTATCTAAGTATATGGGCTGATAGGTGGAATTGGCTTATTGCCATATTAAAACCACAGATCTTCAGTGGTAATTTCATTTCAATTTTATTCTACCCATGAAATGTATTAAGAATGAAAACCTTATACATAGTCAGTTTTTTGCTTTTAAAGCAGAAACAATATTTGAAATAATAAACACAGTATAAAATAAAATTTTAAAATGCTACATTCCATTTTAAAGTGCTATTAAGATATTTTCCTGCTCCTTTTTTTTATTTCTGTACTTTATTAGCATAGCTTTGCATGATTCACAGTTCTAAATAATCTGTCTTTTTAAAACTCTGCCTTGTGCAGTCGCACAGTTCAGCCACTGTATGAAGCATTTTTTATTTTAGCTTCACTCTTTTTTAGCTTCTCTCCCTTGAAGCATTACACAGTGTTCATATTTCATTTTTTCAAAGTGTGGTTTGGGTCAGTTTTGACCTGGGCCAATAATCTCTATATTTATAATATAATAATATAATAATTTTATTAAATAACCATGTACAATATCACAATTATTAAACACTGTCTACATTGCTTTAACATAAAACAACCCTCTTAACTACTATATATAATTATAAATATTAATTCAAATACAAAAAACCTTACTGTGAACTAGTCTATCTTGTTATGGTTCTGAGTCATTTGAACCAGCATCTTGAGTTCATGGTGTTTTGTGATTTTTTTGTCTTTTAATGTTTTACTTTTCTATTATTTAGTATTGAGTTTAGTCCTGGTTTTGCTTCAATGTTTAGTTGTTAGTCTGTTTCCATGTTTTCTTGTCAACGTGTCTCGTCTCCTCTTTCTGTTAACATGTTCCCCTCTTTGTGTCTCATTCCATGTCTCCCCTGTCTGTCATGTGCATTCATGTATGTTCTCCCCAGCCTGTCATATCACCCTCCCTTTCCGTCCATGTCCCTCGCTTCCCCTCTCTCTCTCTCGCTCCCTCTCTTCCCTCTGTGTCTCTCATTCCCGTGTTCTCCGGTTCCAGTCGTGTCATTGCTTTGTCTCCTGTTTCTCCTTCCATGTTCTCATCACTGTTTCTCTCCCAGTCCCAGTGTCAAGTCCGTGTGTCTTAGTCTGAGTGTTTCCTGTTTTATTTTGGTAGTTTGCATCCTGTGTTCAGTGTGTTCAGTTTTGCTTCCTCCTGTGTCATTATGTTTATT
The DNA here is from genome assembly GCF_001858045.2 of Oreochromis niloticus. Classification (NCBI taxonomy): domain Eukaryota; kingdom Metazoa; phylum Chordata; class Actinopteri; order Cichliformes; family Cichlidae; genus Oreochromis; species Oreochromis niloticus. The sequence continues at coordinate 12,938,646 of NC_031974.2, forward strand.
AGCCCCAGTTGTGTTCCCTGTGTGTTTCCTTGCCTCGTCACCCTCTTGCGTATTTATGGTGTGAGTTGTCATTCGTTCTTTGTTAGGTCGTCTGTTCTCCATGCTTTATGTTTTAATATTCATGTTTCAGGTTTTCGCCATAGTGTTTAGTTCAGTTTTTCCCAGTTTAGTTATAGTTTATCTCCCTTCAGCCTTTTCGTTACGCTGTTTATTGCAGTCTAAATAAAACAGCTCCCCTCTTGGTTATTCACGCTTCACGCCACCAGCCATCCAGCCGTGACACAATGCATTCAAAGCAGTGGTAGGGAGCCTTGCATGTGTGGGACTTGAACATGTGTTTCCCACACTCCCTGGTTCTGAAATCCACTTGAACACATACGGGTCAGATATAACCACGAACAACCTCAGTGTACAACAATCTGTAGCACCTGTACAAAAATATAAGTAGCATAAAAATAAATGTTGTATAACTAATGAGATGTAATGACAAGCACAGCATAAACAGGTGAAGACAACCTTCTTATGATTGGCTGCCTCTCGCAACCAGAATGTTTGGGCAGCAGGTGGAAGCTGAAGCATGACCTTTTGACTTACATGAACACACACTGACCTTGTTATTTGTAACTTTGATCATATTGTCCACATTAAATAATGGAGCTTTTTTCCCTTCTACATAAATGTTACAGAAAAAGCAAATAAAAGGCAGAAAGTTGTTCAAGGAAGAAACTAGAGACTATAATAGCTGATGATGTATTCTATTAAATGTGAGAATTCAGATGAACTATTTACACCTTTTGCCACTAAACTTTATTGTCTAATTCTCATACTCCCTCCGGCTCCGTGGCTCCAAAAGTTTATGAAGTGTGCTGCGGTCTGACCCTCTCTGAACTCGTGGCAGTTGGCCATCAAAGCACCGCTCTCCACTCTTCTCCTCTTTCATCTCACCTATCTCTCCTGCAGCCTGGTCAGAGATTATCACCACATGCGCAGGGCACTGGAACATAAACTAGCACAGCAGGAAAGCGAGGCTGAATACAATCTGTGCAGGAGTGGATGCTGATAATATACTGCTACCTCCCTCATTTATATTAATGTTTCATATGCATTAAAACCCTATGATATTAAAAGTCTGTCTGGCTCCTCGAGTTGAGAGCCTGTTCTCGCCTTCCTCCTCACTTTTTTTCGTGTACAGCTTGGGATGTAACCAGCTTCCAGCAGCCTCCGCAGGACCTGCACACAGGGACGAAAGGAGATTTGGGGCATCGTGGGCCAGCGTTTTTTCTTCCAATGAGAACATGACTAAGAATAATAGCGTTCAGTGATGCGCTGCGGCTGTCTGCACTGTTGTGCACAACAGCATTGATTAGATTACTTCCCTGACTAATGGCCACTTCCCCTCCCTTAGAGAAGAAAGTGAATCTCTATCTGATAGCCAGTCTTCCATTCAGGCCTGGCTCTATCCACCACTTCTTTATCTACAGCACATCCATCTTAGCTGACACAGAAAAGGAGAAATCATTAAAATTTTATTTGATATCCTCATTTTTTTGTCACAAATTCAGCAATATGAACATTAAAGAAGCAGTGTCTCTGCTCCTGTACCTGAAAAAAGTGAGTCAGCAGCAATATTACATCTATGCAGGTAAAGACAAAAATACAGTGCCATTTGCCCTTTTCATAATGGTTTTTAAATGCTCGCGTGCAATCAGAATTCCCTGTGGAATCTTAAGAGTTTCAATCCCCTTGCACTCTAACCTTTATTTTTTATTTCTGAGTTTTTCTTTCCTGTACTACAGCCCTGGCTATTCCCCGGGGCACTTTTCAGCACTTCTAGTTAGCACTCCAATTACAATTCTTTACCTTACTCAAATACCCCAGACGGGGAATTTTTTAACGTCATCGATAAACAAACCTTGAGAACATAAAGTAACAAGAAAAGGCTGAAAGAGGGTCTAATCTTTAACTCCAGCTAAAATGATATTTTAATTTAAATTACAGCCATACTAGCAGCTGTATTAGGCCTACCTACTAACATCAGCATGCTGATATGTTGATCATGCTCAGCATTTTGTGTTGGCATGCTAGTTATGGCTGAAAACAAATTACATCTGAGGCTCATGTGAATGACCACTGGGTACATTTTAAAATAGCTGAAGTTTTTCATTTGTAATCGTAATAGGAAACATCACAGGTGGGTATTAGACATCACTATGAGACTTCCCAAGCTGACTACTTGAATTAAGAAGATAATTTCAACATTACAAATTCTTTGAAACTCTATGTTATAAACAATGTGGTAAAAGAAAGAAAACATATAATTGAATACACTCTTGTATCAGTTTGTTGAAATATCTACACCTGAATTTGGATTTGGGACTTTTACTCGAATTACTTTGAAAGAAGACATGTTTTGGAATCAAAATAGCCCCAAAATCTCATGGCTGCATTACTAAAAAAAAGTATCTGTTTTTAATACTTTCCCTCGAATGCACTCAAACATTGGCAGTTATTGAGTTTTATTGAGTTTTACTAGCTAGTGCACCAGGTGAGCATCAACTAATCACCTGCCTGCAGTATTTAAGTATTTTCTTCCACCTGTCACTGCTCTTTCCCAGATTATTCTGATAGTCGTAATGGTGCTTTCCTTGACACTCAACTCCTGTTGCTGTAGCGGAGTTATTTATGCTCACCTGCAAAGGTGGGACAGAGCTGTTTAGGGAGCAGTGTTGGGGCAGCTTGATCGACAAAGCTGCTGCAAATCTACCAGGCCATTTATTAGTGTGTGTTTATGTTGTTTATATGGTATGTAAGCACAAATATGAAAATTGATTTGCATTAAGTCTACTGCAGTGCTTGTGCTGGGTAACCTTAGTGGAATCACTGTCACATCAGTTTCTAGTTTTCTATTTATGCTTTCCAGTGTACTGTCCTTCTTGTACTTCACATACCTCCTCATGTGCTGACCAATCCAGCCTGTTCACCTGCTCCTTGGCCTAAAGTCTGGCTTGCCTCTCTGCCTTCTTGCTTCCCCGGTGATCTCTTCAAGCTACGGTCAAGAACTGACTCTCCTCTTATGCTTTGGAAGTCCCATTTGGATGTTTCTAGCATTATTTAAAAAAAATAAAAATAAAAAAATCAACTCTGACTATCACAGTTTACGAATTAGTGTCATAGCCTTTGGTTTTGGAGCCTGACTTTTGTGTTTTGGACTTTCAGTTCTTCTTTATTTGGCATTCTGTTTGATTATAGTCTGTCAGGTCTAGCTTCCTTGGTGTCTTCATGTTTCTTCTTCTTAAGTCTAGATTTGTGTTAGTTTGTTTCTTCTGAAGTTACAGTACTTCCTTCTGCATTTTCGTTGTTCAACATCTACTGTTTTTGCATTTTTTGTACTTCCTTTGTGTTGCTCTTAATTAGTATCATACGTGCCTATGTCTCATTCAGCAAGCATTATCCTCTGCTTATCATTTAAATAAAAAAATAAAACATGAATTTAAAAATGATTAAAAATAACAAAATTGAAAAATAAATACAAAAAAAGTGGATTAAGGAAATAGAACGAGAGTGAGTGAGTGAGTATTGCTTCATTTTCTGAGTCCTCCTTAAGTGCTTGTTACAAATAGGTTTAAAAATGCTATGCTAGGTTTTAAAAATCCAGTGCTAAATAAAATAACTGGGTTGTGTATGACAACAGGATGGTTGCAGTGTTTATGTCATAAATTTCACCCACTCTTGTTTGCTATTAGCCTGTTAGGGAGAAATGAGTTGAACTATATTCAGCTGAAAGCACCATAAGTATAACAGGGGGAAAGCTGTATGCTGAGGGCACTTTGTTCTGCAGACTTTGTGTGTTGTTGCTGCAGAACTTCATAGAATTTGCACAGAAAATAGACCCTGCCAGCACCAAAACACTGCCTATGAAAACAGACCATAATGCAGCTAAAAAGTTATGGACTGTAGAAACTTATGCAGTGTGGGTAATATCAACTCCTCTCATCAGCACACATTTCAAATCGTCTGGAACGGCTTTGAAGCCATGTACTGTCTGGGAGTCAACAACAGTTGGTAATTACGAGGGGATATGAATCCTAATTGTTACTCACATAAAGCATATGGAGTCAGGACATTTAGCCCTCGGGGCAGGACTTTGTTCCCCACTTGACAGATTACTTCCTATTATTTGTGTTTTCTCGTCAGTAATCCCAGTCGTTGCTCTCTCTCACAGCTCTCAGGGACAAATAAGCATTGCGGTGTTTACACAAACAAAACTTAGTCCAAACACACATGGCTCCACTCAGCATAACAGATGGATGCTTCCCCTCTCCAAAGTGATGCAGTTTTAAACAGAAAACAAGCTGATATGAGTTTTGCTGGCACAATGCCTCTAAAATATGTTAATAGATCATCAATAATTGATGAAATATTGGCAGTTCTTTGCCATGTTTATGGCCTAGTATGGATTTAAGACACCCACCCTTAGCATCATTTCCTGTAACAGCCGCCTAGGGTTATAATTTTCGCTCCATCATGAATGAGATGGTTGTTGAGAGACATCTGTCTCAGCTCCAATGCATTATCACCAACAGCCTGTTGCTAGAGTGGACAGACAGCATTGGCTTGGCAGGAAATACACAGGAAAATGAACCCATATACTGTATGTGAGTCTATCTGACCACCATCTGCCATAGCACAGAGAAGCTACGTTTGTGTGTGTATGTGTGTGTGTCTCTGTGTAAATGTTTGGTGTCTCCATCTGATGTTTGCTCGGTTAATCAATAGCGGTGATGTTGTTCTCAGATGACATATAGTCCAGGCATCCCTATCTCCTCACTCTAATCAGATTAACACTGAATACCATCTATGTACACACACCTCCTGGTCAGGATTTGGAGTTCTAAGATGCTGCCAGCATCGCCACAGAAGGAGAGCAAGAACGCTGTCTTGAAATTGCAAGTCTGTTGGGAACTTTGTCAAAATAACACCAGATTTCATTGATAAGAAAGCAATTACAGCAGCTTTTAGTGTTCAATTTGTGTTTTCTGTAAGCCAAAAAAACAACCATGGTCCAGATTTCAAGTATCCAGAATGCAGGTACATTTTATCTAAAAAGAACTTATGCATTTGTTGGAATCAAGTTTAAATGAGCAGCGGGGAATATTTTCAAACTGGCAAACAGCTGAATGCAAACATTAGCTGCAATCATGAAAGCCATTTCTTGGATGATTCCTATCAGCGAGAGCCAATTCTGCTCAGTGGCATCAGCATGGAGCATTATTTTCATTGGGTAAGAGAAAACACTTGTGCTCCTCTACATTTGGAATTGTTTCATATTTCTATCTCTGCCTCCTCATCCATGTAATACCATTCTCTTATAATCAGTTGAGGATTTAATTTCACAGAAAGGATTCGAAACAAATGGCTCCAGCAGCCGATTGCCATTCACCATATTCATCCATCTCCTTCTTATTGAAAATCATTCTGCGGGGCCTCCATGTTTTCTCTAAATCCATCTAGATTACTCAGCTGGTTCTAGTTTTTTTTATTATATATATATTTTACCTTCTCTGACACTCCCGAAAACAAGAGTTCATTTTGGGTGAAACAATATCAAATCAAACTTCTGCTGGTTTAATTCTCTTCACCTCTGTGTAATTTTTGCTGTTGTTGTCTTCCTGATTAGTTGGGATTCAGCTCAGCTGTCTGTGGAGGAAACAAATCCTGCCAACAAGAGGACAAGAGTAAATTGGGGCAACTCTTGACACAAATGAAAAGAAATGTAAAACAGGAGGGTTTGAATGGTCGCACACATCATTGGAAGCTCTGACCGCTGCCTGTATCTATATGATTTTTCTACTCTTTGTCACACCAACGTATAGTTTATGTGATGTCCTTCCTTAAATTTAAGTACTGCATTTAACTTATATTTTCATTTTACCTCTTTGCACTGAGTTTCCTGTAGTATTTGCATTTGTATGTGTAACATGCATATACTGTATATAAAGGATGGACAAAAGGCACCAATGGGTGTGTTTTGAACATCAGGAACTGAGCAACTGAAAATGGCAAACATGTACATCCTTGGTCTCTGAAGATTTGTAAATTAATAAGATATTATGACATCATCATGTTGCCTTGTGACCACCTAGCAAAAGCTAAAATGACCCATTTTTAGAATTTAAGCATCTACAATTTATAAAAACATCTTTTTATGCATATTTAGAACCACCAAAGTTGAATTATCCATGATATATAATGATCATCACACTGCCCATCAATAACCTAGCAACAGGTCTAGAAACCAGTTATTAGCCTTTTTGCACCGATAGCACCTTATGAAAGAATCTTATTTTTTCAGTATCATGAAGGCAACTTTTAACTATGTTCATAAAAGCTCAATGTTTGGCAAATACATTAGCAATGGACTAAAAATGACCAATTTTTAGCAAACAAACAAAAACTACCTACCTACTTATTGAAATCTATTATACCCAACAGCAAGGAAAGACCAAACGATACTGTAACCTGGCCATATACTAATAGAGTATAAAATGCATAAAAGCCCAAATGTAATGTTCCTGTATGAGAAGACAGGGTCTCAGGAAGTTAGAATTATATTTTATGGTGTCAATTATGGGATTTACCATACAGAAGAAGACTTCATGCTCTTACACAGAATCGGGAAACTTTTTTTTTTTTTTTTTTGCGTTTTACAGTCTTACATTCAAAATTTCAAAACGGAGACATGTTTTCTCAAAAAGTTCATTTTCCACAGATAAGGTTCCTATTTCCAGTTTTAATCACATATCAAGAGTTTTCTTGCTCTTCCTCATTAACCATGGATTCTCTGGTAATTTTCATTAATTACTGAAATGCCTGCAGTTAGTCATCATTATTTTCATTGGGTATTTAGGTTATTTTCTGTATTCAAAGGTCGAGGAACTTGTGAATATTGATAAGAAATCATAGCTGCGATCGCTTCTCCACCACTGTGGGCTTGAATAGAAAACAGCTTTTGGAGAGGAAAATAGAAGAAAAAAAAAAGCATGCCCTGTGGCAATTTAGAGGACTGTTAAATTGACCTCTCTGCCCTAATGTCTGTGTATAAATATGTGTTACAGAGCTGATTCATTATCATGTTTGCAAATGTTTCCTTCAGAGGACATTCTTGGATGAGCAAAACGTATTTTGCACAAAATGTCCTTTATTCATTTTTGTGTGTATTTATTTGATACAATGCACGAGGAGGGAGATTTGCTCTTGGAGCAGTATTAATGGTGACATGGGTTTTGCATTTCTTTATGCACATTGGTCACATAAAATGAAAAAATAACAGAGAAAATAGCCACATTTATCTGTGCAACAGACAAATAAAATCAACAGAGACTTGAAAACATTCACAGTCTGACAACTACACAACAAGCATACATAAACAACACAAATAAGGCCAGAGAGCAAACTAAAGACTCATCACAAATAATGTGATATTAATGGTTTAAAATCTCCAAAGACAATAGGAATGTGGCTTAAAGGCATTTGCAGCTCGGGCTGTTTAAATAGTAAAATCTGAAACCACTTCTGTCAATATGTGACTAAGTGATTAAGGGTCTACTCACACTAGGCGAGCCATACTATGCCTGAGCACGTTTGACCCCCAAAGTCCATTTCCTTTGACTGTGGTGTGATTGGTGTGTACCATGCCCAGTGTACCTTGCTCTGGTCGACTTGCAGAGGGTGTCCCAGGCACAGTTCACTTAGACTCGGTGTGATCGTTAACTCCAATGTTTTCTCAAAGCTGCCTCTGTGAAAATCATTGTGTTAAGTAATTAAGAAATCTATAAGCAATGTGAGAGGACAGTGTCTCCAAGACGGCCCCAGTTAAGCCACAAAATACATAAAGTTGTGAACCTTATTGTCCTCTGCAAAAATCCTCTTCAAAAGCGTGTGCACGTACTTGGGGCTGGATCATTAAACACAGTGCAGGCCACCGGGGGAGTGGAGAAGGGGGACATGGCACAAA